>NW_026913976.1:1027500-1627500 GCF_034315485.1 Pezoporus occidentalis
ATGTTTCTTGATCTCAAAATCCTGATAAAACCCTTTAAAGGTGTGTTTTTCAAGACAGCTTGAGACAGACCGGAGTTTAAGACCTAAATTCTGTTCATGATGAGTACCCTTCATCTGGCGCCTGGAGTGGTTGTATAGCTTCAGCACTGCTTCCCAGAACCTTCTGATCCAGCTTTCTAGGGGCTGTGGTCTCTTTGATGGACAACACCCTAGAGTCTGGGAGACCCTCAGCATTAGTGACCCAGAAATGCTGCTGCAGAGCCACAGAAGGAAAAACGATACCACCTATGGAATGTGGAGCACATCAGATTTGCTCTCCTCAGCTATGTGGCTTTTTGTGGATTCTTCCAAGTCTGTAACAGAACAGTTTGAGTCTAAGACTCTAAACTTAAAGATTATCTCACCAACTAAATAATTACTTTCTGTGGCCTGACCACAGTTATTTTTTTTCAGCCTCTATATCTTACTGATAATTTATGCTTTTTTTAAACTTAGAAGCCTTTAGTGTGTGAGTTTGTTTCTTGGTTTCTTTATGCACATCTGGGTCTTTCTGCTCTTTTTTTTCCAGTCAGGTGTCTCCTGTCCTGTTTCTTTCTAACTCCAGATTTTCTTACACTGGACCTATGGCCATCTCCTCATACCATGTATTTGTCAGTCTCCAAGCAGCAGTTTTGCTATGTTGTTTTTTTTTGCGGAGAGTGTGCATCTGTGTTAAATGTTGCCTGGTTTTGAGAAAGCTCTTGCATTATCATGATACATCTACATGCTTTCTCCATGCAGCTATTACCTTCTCCCCCCAACATTTTATGTCTATTAATGTATTTTATGATAGGTGGTGTTAATGGCACCTGAAACACCAAAGGGGAAGGTAGCTAAGCTTAGCTTAGCACTCAGATACTGACAGTTTGTGAAGCAAAGGGCTTGGAATTTGATGATCTCTACAGCTTTTTCACAGGTATTTAATTCTTAAGTATTAACCATGCCAAGTGCAAGGTCCTACACCTGGGTCAGAGCAATCCCAGACACAGCTACAGGTTGGGCAGAGAAGAGATTCAGAGCAGCCCTGCGGAGAAGGACTTGGGGGTGCTGGTTGATGAGAAAATGAACATGAGCTGGCAGTGTGCGCTTGCAGCCCAGAAAGCCAACCATATCCTGGGCTGCATCAAAAGGAGCATGACCAGCAGGTCGAAGGAGGTTATCCTGCCCCTCTGCTCTTGTGAGACCTCACCTGGAGTATTGTGTGCAGTTCTGGTGTCCTCAGCATAAAAAGGACATGGAATTGTTGGAACAAGTCCAGAGAAGGGCCACGAGGATGATCAGGGGACTGGAGCACCTCCTGTATGAAGACAGGCTGAGAAAGTTGTGTCTGTTCAGCCTGGAGAAGAGAAGGCTGCGTGGAGACCTCATAGCAGCCTTCCAGTATCTGAAGGGGGCCTATAGGGATGCTGGGGAGGGACTCTTCATTAGAGACTCTAGTGACAGGACAAGGGGTAACGGGTTAAAACTTAAACAGGGGAAGTTTAGATTGGATATAAGGAGGAAATTCTTTCCTGTTAGGTTGGTGAGGCACTGGAATAGGTTACCCAGGGAGGTTGTGAATGCTCCATCCCTGGCAGTGTTCAAGACCAGGTTGGACGAGGCCTTGGGTGATATGATTTAGCGTAAGGTGTCCCTTCCCATGGCAGGGGGGTTGGAACTAGATGATCTTAAGGTCCTTTCCAACTCTAACGATTCTATGATTCTATGATTCTATTTTCTGCGTTAATTAATTTTATTTATTCATTCATTACTTAATGCCTTGGTTTTACAAGTGCTGTAACAGGCTTTCCAGCTGGGGAAGGGTTCACACTTTCCTCTGAGGATAGGTGGTTTCACCACAGTAGAAAACGGGCCTCATTACAGGTTTAGGAGATGAGCCTGTCTTCCTTTCGTGCTGCTTTTCCCTCCACACTGGCTGTTGCAGTTTCAGAGGCAGCTCTGGGGTTCACACCATCTCTGTGCCCACGACAGCCCGGGCATGGCCACACTCCTCCCTCTGCTTTATGGCGTGTCGCCGGGCCGGGACAGAGCAGTGGCTTTCTCGGACGGATCCCAACCACCTTCTGCGATGCCGGGACCCGGACAAATGCCTGGCTTCACGCCTCCCCTCGCAGCGCCGTGGCACCGGGGCCTCCTGGGGCTCGCCGGCGGGGCGCTATCCGCACCCCGCTCCTCGTTAGTATAGTGGTTAGTATCCCCGCCTGTCACGCGGGAGACCGGGGTTCGATTCCCCGACGGGGAGGTGGTGCTGCCTTTTACCCTCCCGGGGTGCATGTCCTCTTCCTCCCGCCCGTGCCGTGACTAGGAGGAAGGGAGGCGGTCGGGAGCGGTGGGGGGTGTGCCGGTTGTTCTCGCGGCCAGGAGCCGAGGAGGGAAGCATGGCGGTGTTGTTCCGATGGGGTTTTTGATGTCCGTGTTTAGTGTGTCGCCCTGCCGAGCTGCACCGAGCCGGCCGCGGAGTGGAGGAGGCGGGCGCAGAAGAAAACGAGAGTTTTACAGGTCCCCATTTTAGCAGTTCTCGTCACGCCGGTTAATGTCCGAACAGCTCTGGCGGAGGTGCCTGGAACGACCTGTCAGTGTACTGTTGAAAAAGAGCGGGTGCAGTTACACTAGGGGAAGTCATTCCTATCAGCGTTCCCGCGGGAGCGCGGGAGCTACGAGCACGCGGAAGTTGCTGGTCAGACAGGCCGGTTAGCTCAGTTGGTTAGAGCGTGGTGCTAATAACGCCAAGGTCGCGGGTTCGATCCCCGTACGGGCCAGTTGTTTTCCCCACCCTTTAGAGGGGCGGGAACATCACTGGTTTACTAAATAATAAATATTATTTTCTTTTATTTCCATTTAATCGGAGGAAGTGTAGCACAGAAGTGAGCACAGTAACCCCCCAAACGAAGTCTGACTTCTGTCATGAGGCCAACGAGTCACCTGGCCAAAGTGACATTGTACCACGTGAGAGGAGGAAGGTCACACATTCATACCCAACTCCTCGTTAGTATAGTGGTGAGTATCCCCGCCTGTCACGCGGGAGACCGGGGTTCGATTCCCCGACGGGGAGGTTGCGTTTGTTTTTCCCTCAGGCGGGGGAGAACGGGATGTCCCTTGCTTTGCCCCATGGACGAGGGTTGCGCTGCAAAGAAAGAACAAGCAGCCCGGGGCTTGGAGCAACTTGAAGTTTTATTTGAAAGACCTTGGGGTAATAGCCAACAGCTTACTGGTCTGTTCCCAGCCTTCATGGCAAAGGTACTGGCCTAAGACAGTTGGTAATACCAAAATGAGCAGTGCTGAAAGATTTTCTCCCCAAAATAGGCAGCCAGCCTTCCACAGTCATATGGCAAGACTGGGACCCTAACCCAGACTCTCCCAGTTACTTATCAGTCAAGTCATGCTGCTGCAGCATGTCTTAAAACATCATCCCTCACCTCCAAGCATCAAAATATACATGAATAAGAATCCCTTTTGCACAACTTCCTGAAAGCACAGTTTAAGGTTTAAAATCATACCATGTATTTCCTTTATTCTTAAAAAAAATAAAATATTGCTAACACATCCCAGCATTTTCTAAGAGTAAACAGTGCTATTTAGGCACACTTAATGCTTTCGTTCCAGTGGAAAATTTACCATTTTGCAGTCAAACAACTCAGCTGATGAAGTTCTTAAGCATGCAGAGAGTCCTGTGAGGGCACCACAGGTCCTTCAGAAGACAACATCAACATGAGGTGATAACATGAGATGATCAATCTTTACAAACAAGTTCACATATTTGTAAATTACAGCGATTTTACATCATTATTAAGGCACTGGGTAAGAGTATAAATAGCTGTACTAAAACGCCAGTCAACAGCAGTTTGAACGTGCTGATGTGCAGGCATTCCTTTTCTTTCATACTGGCTCAGTGTAAGCATTGCATCTTGTTCATGATCCATGTCAGTGCACCCAATCTTTGGGATTGCGCAGAACTTCCAGGATTTCTGCTTCTTTCGAGCTCTCTGGCGGGGTGTGCATGTATTCCCACCTGCGGGAAGAGGGGAAACTCGGACTGCTCAGCTAGCTGGCACCTGTCTGGCACCAAGCTGTGCTGGGACTTGAGCTGCTTTTTCTGAGGATGCGAAGCTACATACACAGTTGATGCTCTTTGCATCAGGTGACAGATACGGCTACAAATCATTAAGTTCCGTAAAACCAAATAATACTGGAATAGAGAGGAGAAATGTTAGCTTCATCTTTTTCCCAGCTTTTGGAAAGGCTGGAACAACAAAGTGAAAAGCAGTGCCCCCTACCCCACAATTCATGAAGGTTTATTTGCAAAGGTATTTTAGCAGTCTCTTGTGACACACTAGTATGACAAGGAAGACAAGGAAAAAAGGAACCCAGGCAGTTTCGACAGTGAGGACACGAGACCTAGTTTTTCCAGAAGCTACACTGGAAGCCCTACAAGTCCTTGTTAAACCTTGGTTTTAAAAACAAAGATGATAAGAGACAGCTTTTTATTGAAAAGGCAATTCCGAGAGGCCTGACAGAGGAGAAGTGTCAGCAGTCACGAAGTGATGAATGGGTACAACCTTCCCCCCCCCCGAAGGTCTCATTCATGCTGTGAAGCAGCTGTTTACATTGATGAAAACAATCAAAACCAGATTATCCCAACAATGGAACCAAAAGATAGGACTGTGCTATACCACCAGGGAAGGGACACATTTAGTGTTGGCAGCAGGGTGAAGCTATATGGTGAGAACAGGACTGCCTTCATGGTCAAGGAATAGCAGGTCAGTGTTCCTGGCAGAGGGAAGTACTAACAAAGTTTATGGAATTCATGATAGAGGCTGTGCTAGATATGCTAGTAGCGTATCCAAAAGCAACCTAAAAAGGGGAGTGTACTGTAAATGACAGGATATGCTGATACTGCAAGATTAAGAAAGATAGGTTAAAAACTAAAAAGGCAGTTGAAAAGTGTTCATATCAAGCCAAGAAACTAAGCAATAAACTGCTAGGTGAAATTCACTGTTGATTAATCTGAAGTGATGCACACAGGAAAAAGTTACATACATATTGAGAGACTCAGTTGACTTTTATTACCCAGAAAAGATCTTGGCATCATAACAGTCCATCATATGAAAAGGGCAGCTCAGTGTTTAGCAGCAATCAAAATAAGCAAACAGCATATTAGGGTTATGAAAGGAATAATGAACTAAAACATTATTATGCTACTGTATGAGTCAGCAGCACACCTGCATCTTAGATACATAGATCTGGCTTATGTTGTCTGTTCCTTATCCACAGTTCAGAAAGGGCATAGAAAACTTAAGCCTAGGCAAAGTGGCAAATGTGGTCAAAAGTATGGAACAGCTACTGTACAAAGACTAAAAAGAATGGGACTTGTCAGCCGAGAAAACAGACAATGAAAAAAAACCAAAACCCAGAAGCCTGTAAAATAACTGTTACGGAGAAAATGAACAGGAAGAAAATCTGGTTACTTACTGAAAAGTGAAATGAAGTCATCAGCTGCAGGTAGAAAACAGACACTTTTTCATACAACACACAGTTAAACTATGGAACTCCTTGTCACAGGCTTGTCAGGGCTGCCAGAAGCACACAGGGTTTCAAAGAGCTACTAACAAAAACCCTTGGAGTGAGGAGGGGACATCTATGGGGAGGTACTAAGCACAAAAAATACTTTTTTTTTTTTGTGTGTGAGGTAATATCTAGGTCACACATTACTTGCAACTGGGTGAGCATAGCAGACCAGAGAAGCATCTGCATGTATTTGGCCAGTTCTTGTATCAGGCATGAACTGTTAAGAGACTGGACACTATGACATAACTTTGCTTTAATCCTGTCAAGTATTTTAGTCAGAACAGTGCCTACCTACAACTCCACATAAGTATGCCCTTACCTTGCAGTCAGTGGCAGAGACATAAGAATGCTTTCAATTCTTGATCCTGGTGTCAGGAGGCCAAACTTTGTACCTCTGTCATAAACCAAGTTGAACTCTACGTACCTGTGGAGAGTGAACAGAAAAACAAGTTTACTACCAGAAGCTGATTGTGCCTTCTTCAACTAGCAGACATCAGACAAAACAAGCCTGACCTTTTGTTGTTAGAGGTGTCAGAATGAGCCCTGGTTTGGTGCCAACTGTTCTCTATCATCCTGTGCATAGGAATGCAGGTGTGACTCTGCTGCTCCACACAGCACAGGAAGTAATGACCACAGCTAACAGACAAGAGCAGCCAAACTAGTCAACAGACAGCATTCTGCATGGTGCTATACTAGCTTACTTCACCCAGTCTTCAGTCCTGCTGGAAAGGCTGACACCAAGTTTAGCTTGGTTATGCTAGTACTCTTTTGTGTGGTGGTGTCAGACATTAAAAGGAGCCTTAAAGGAACTGGAAATGACTACAGGAAAAACTCTACTCTGCAGTCCTCTGCTGGAGGACACATAAGCAGCAAGGTCAGAACAAGATTTTCTTTTCTTGGGAGATCTGTAAAGCAGAAGTCAGCCAGCTTGAGAGTGCTGGATGGGACTGCTAGAAGCCAGAATAGTTTTCTGCTGCCAGCATATGAATGGAACAGTGACAATTCAGCAAGGGTTATCTTAATAACCAGTACTGAGGTCTTATTACTTAACAGAGGCACAGGAAAGGAGGAGCTCTTATCTGTTCTTTCCTGCTGCAGAAATGGAGAGCTTTACCTAGCCCAATAATCTGCAAACAGATTCTTCTGCTTAAAGAAGTTACTCCCCTCATAACCTTAGCAGGTTTGCTAAATCCCATCCACAAACTGGATCCTGAAAATCCACCACTCCCGCGAACAATTCCACCAAATTAAGCATATATGCTTACCTGAGTAACTACTGCAGACCAGTAATCTAAATTTGAGTGTCTACACCTTCCCTATACCACTCCCACAGACTTCTCTGCAGAAGAGGCAGAAACTAAAGACAGGGCATATGTACTCACACTTCCTCCATATGCTTAGACAATAACAGGACATAGAGAAAGGAGCACAACTATATCTACCAGTGTCCCTAAACTTTAGGAGCATTAACATTCACATTAATAAGGATCCTGAAATGTCTTTTAAGTACTTTTACAGTCACTTTGAAACATCCCAGAAAAAACAGATTCCTCTGCATCCTTATTCCTTTACCAAGCATTCACTGCATTTCAATGCCAAGACCAAACAGAATAAATATGTATGAAACTAGCTGAAAGTACTCTTGGGAACAGTTATTTCATGACTTCCTGGGGTTTAGCTTCATTACTTAATAGGACGCATGACTCCTTCACCCTTAGGGTCCTTATGTCACGGAGCAGACCCAATATCCCATATCATTGGGCAGCAGCAGAAGGCACCAAGTACACACCCCCCCACCCCCTTTGCCTGTTACAAAGCAGCAGCTTCTCTTGGTTTTTGAAGGAGTTGGAGAGAAAGTATGGTATTTTTTATAGGTTGCTTGTACTGCAACATGGAAAAGCGGGAAATACAGATGATGGCGTGATAGTACCTTCTTTGCATCCTCTTTGGCAATCTAGCATTGGATTTCAAATGAGCTCTGTGCACAAAAATGTTCAACTTCTTACGTGAACTTCAGAGTACACATGCAATCTTAGCCCATATCAGAACAGGATATAAACCCACAACCATGAAGGACTAGCTTATTTTTTAAGCTGCTAGCATAATCCACCCTCTCTGTATTCTTCTGCTCCTTCAGTACTCACCGTCCTCTCCGAAGCTGCTGCCATAGTTTTTCCTCTGGTGTGAAGGAGTCATGGCAGTGCCTTTTCACAATGGGAATGTAACAAGGCACAACAGCTTTGGCGCAACTCTTCACAAACTGGAATACTTCCTCCTTGGAGGGAGAGTCTACGTCATCAAAGAATATGCCTCCAATCCCTCTTCGTTCACCACGGTGCTTGATAAAGAAGTAGTCATCACACCTAGAAGCAGCAGCAGATAATATGGTCCACAATATTCAAAGAAATGTAGGGAAATACAAGCAGGCACATGGCACAGGATGGCACTAGTGGAATATTGACAAGTCAGTTCCTGCTGTGCAGGGTGCCCCACTGTTTCACTGACTGCCAAGAGCATAGATGGTACAGCACCACCTGCAAAGCACTCCTGCACTTACTTAAAGTAGTAAAAGTTCTGATGTAAAGTTTCTGTAAAGCTTCGTATCACCACAGAGTCTCTAAACACGTAACAATCAAACACTACAGCAGATGCTTCCTTGTGGACTGATCCAATCCGTATCCTCTACCGTCACAAAGGACGGACACCTGATTTCGGAATTTCACACGAAGAGCTCTTCTTAGATTTCATTCCCAGAACTATATGTAATCCTGAATTATTTCTATAGCTTTCAGATTAGCTTAAACTTGGAAGAAAATTTCTTTCTTCTTTTTGCTATCCTAGTAAAATAATTGTTTTTCTGTATCAAAACTAAAAGAATGTAGAGACCTAAGGGCAGATAAGAAAGTCACTGTCACATAAGGAAAATAATCAAAAGTGAGGCAGCCTTCCCTGGAAAAAGGCTTTTTAGCAGTTAAACTTGGAAGATGGGGTCATTCTAGCAGTGGCTTTTCACGGCCTATGTTCAAGTTTATTGGTTTATGTTTGTGCGCAGCTTATCCTACAACAAGCAGATAATTAATCTCCTTTGTATTTACTAGGAGTATGTAGGTGTGCAATTACTATAAATTAGCTGATTCATTGGTATCCACACCCTGTCTTGCTTACAGTTGCTTGTTCGGGCAGCCATGCCCCCGAGCATTCACACAGGGGAGAAATGGAAAGGAGGCAGAAAGGAGAAACCATCAACAGCAAGGAAATCTTGCCTTCCTTTTAGTTTTCCGTAAGTGTATCCATCCACAGTTTCTGTTCTCAAGTGATATAAATGGCACAGTCATAGCAGGAGAGACTTAGAGATGCAACAGATAACCTAAGCTAGATAACCTAAACTATTTTTTTATTCACTGGCTGATCAGCATTTTTATTTTATGGCAGTGGAAAAATGAGGGAAAAAGGCCGAGTCAGAAACACAAAAGAGAAGGCGGCTGACAAAAGTCTTAAGGCTAGAATAGGAGGCAGCGTGGTAAACATAGCAAGAGTTTATTTCTTAGAAAGGTAGGAAAAGGAGCTAATTAGTAGAAGCTCAGAGAAGATCCACACTGCTCCAGCAGTGATAACTGTATACCTGTACGTAGCTGCTGCTTGCGGGAAACACTCATGCTGGGATTGAGAAAACTGCCTTTTTCCATGGAACACAACTAGTCCTTTCCTGAGCTGCCCCCAGATTAAGAATTGGCATCCTTCTCTCCGACACCTTGCAGCTGGCATCGATAGCCTGCTTACACTGCAAACAACCTGACCACTCTGAACTACCATGCAAAAATTCCTCAGAGAACAAGACTGCGGTCTTAAAGTTGTAAGAGATGCTTCTCTACTAAGTGGCTGCCATTTGAGCTACAACACCCACTTTATCTCCTGTCCTCAGACAGGACCTGGTAGCACACAGAAGGGTAACCCCTCCTTCTTGGATACCACAACTTGTAATAGATAGGATTATCAGACACAGAGCAGCAAGCTCCCAGTGAACAGTGAAGGATCCTATCATTTGTATCTCTCAAGAAGAACTTTCAGTATTTGCATCTTTAGAGAACATTCTGTTGAACTCTCAGTGAATACGTCACTGGAAAAAAAAAGTACAGCTCCATCAAAATGATGAAGCTTCTACATAAAGGACAGGCTCCTTTACCTACCTGGCAAAAAATAAAAGGCCATGGAAGTCAGACTGAAGGCAGTAAAACTGGAGTGGGGTGACTTTCAGAACTGCAGTGCTGGGCCAAGAGCTCACATTGAAGTCATGCACACTTTCCATGAGTTCACTGTAAGCAGAGTTTGCCCAAGTCCATAGGACAAAAGTCTTGTCCTAGTTCAACACCAGAGGCTAAAAGGAATTTGTAAGTTGCCTAGGGAAGACTGGCTTACAAAGTCTTGCAGAGTCAGTTTAGTTCTTTTGCAGGCTGTAGACTTATAATCCTAGCTGTCAGCCCTCTGATCCGAACAAGTCTGGCCTCTCTAAGTGTGAGATTGTTTCAGAGTACACTTTGTCCTGGATAACATCTGCTGGTTTTCATTAGGGTTTGCTGATACTTTTCAAAAGGCAGCAGAACCTACTATTCCAAAGACTACCCTTAACTGCCAATATCCAGGGCCACCTTCTGTTCCCACAAAGGAAACCCAAGCACATCTCTCCCCACATACCATTTCTTGTACTTGGGATACAGCTTCATATCATGCTTGTCACAGGCTTCTTTCAGTGTCTTGTGAAAATGAACAGCATCCTCTTCATTCAAGTAAGTTGGAGTGAGATCAGTCCCACCACCAAACCACCACTGTTTAGTTCCTATAGGAGAAAGGCAAGCAGCAACATTTTTCTTTTAAAGTTCTGAACAGCAGTATGCTGCTAGTGGTTCACCAAGAACTAACACCCACTTTTACAATTAAAAAAAACCAAAAATCATTATTCAGTAGTGTCTCTTATCCTCAGTCATGAAACACTGGAGTTTGAGGTCAGGTGATGACCAGTGCTTTCAGGAAAACAGAAAACAAATTTCAAAGCAGCAGAACATATTTATTTGGTATTTTGGACCACTGACCCTGACAACAGGCTATCAATTTCACAAGAAGGGCAGACAACTCCTATTTGAGAATCCAGAAACATTTTGCTGCATGCTAAAGAAAGGCAACATTGCTATTAAATCCAGGGAAGTCACTGACTAGAAATGATCCATAATGCTCTGACAAAATAATTGGAAAAAAACTCTCTTTGAGCTTCTGACAGTACATTATGTTCACAAGGTACAGATGGCATTTCAGCGTCTGACCACCTAGCATAAGGTTTAGTTTTAGGTAGTTCTGCGAGGAGTAGGGAGCTGGACTTTGTGATCCTTATGTATCCCTTCCAACTTGAGATATTCTGTGATACTAACCTGGAGTCCCACTTCTGACAGTGGAAAGTTACAGAAACTCAGGGGAAAAAGTCACAGTGCGGATTCTGACAGTATGTCCACCCAGCTTCAGAGACAGAGATGCATCCTGAACAGTATGCTTACCAGTTCTTTACAGCCCTTATGCTACTAAATTCTAGAATTGCATCTTTGAATATGTTTTACATATAACCTCCTACATTTTATCTTAAGTGTGAAACCCCTGGTGTACTCTGCAAAAAATGAACTCCAAACCCCTTTACCAGAAGCACACTTCACACTGACCTTACAAATTCACAAAGGCCCAGAGATTAAGAGATCCAGTGATACACAACAGATTCTTGCAGAGCTGGGAACAAACCTGGGCTCGTTCTTAACCTTTTAGCTGAGCCATGCAGTCTCGCTTCCTTCGTGTGGAGTCATACATTTCATAGCACTTCATCGGATTACAATTCTTACCATCTGCTTCTTCAATTTCAAAGTATCTGTAGTTGAAGTGCATGGTTGGAACATGAGGGTTCTTAGGATGGATAACAGAGCTCACACCCATGGCGCAGAAAGGCAGTTTCCCTAGATAATAAAAAAGACCCATAGAAAAAATCCTTCTGTTTTCTCAAATAACTTCATTTATTATCATTTAAGGAACATTGCTCTTTTTCCTTAGGTTCCAAGATATTGCTCCACTATAAGAAAATTTCTTACGTTGGATCACCATAATTATTAATGTGCAATTTACTTCTCATCCACACATCTCTGTGTGCTTAACTAAATTTATTCCTTTTACTTATCCTAAAATGCAACAGTATGGTAGAGCACCCATGAGATGAAGAACACTTGAAATGTAAGGCACTGTTAAGGGTTTCCACCACCCCCAGTCCTCACGATTGCCCTCTGCTACGCAAACATGGGTTGAATCCTCTTTAGCCTTTAGGTCTTTGTGGACCCACTTTAGCCTTCAGGTTTTGTGGTAATCCCCCTCCACCTCTTCGGTTCATGCCTCCTGTGCAGTTTCACTGTTAAGCTACAGCATCATTGTTGAGAAGCAACCTAAGCCTACAGTACATTGTTTAAAGCAGTGAGATGGAGGGAGAAGCACCCCAACACCTGGCTTTTTAAGGCTGTGAAAGTGAGCTCAGGCTCACTGGTTAGGCAACACCATGATGCAACTGAAACCACTGAGTCCTGAATAGCCTTCCTCATTTCTGCTCAAAGGTCCGACTCCATTGAGAGTAGCTGCACGGGAATACCAGGGTGAATGCGCCACGGTCCCTTACCCCACCTTCCCGCCAGTCACTTTACCGTCTTTGGCCTTCAGAGACTTCCCCCTGCTCCGCATCTGCCGCGCTGCGTCCTCCGACAGGTGCCCGAACACGACAGACACGTTCACACCGGCCTTCTCGAAGACCTCGCCGTCCTGCAGCACGCAGCTTATGCCGCCGCCGCCTGCCAACACCGACGTCAGGCTGCGCCGGGGCCGCCGCCCTCCGGGTTGCCAGCTCCCGGGCTGACGCCCTGCAGTTCCTTCTTACCTTCCTTCCTCTCCCAGGTGTCGACGGCGAAGGCGGCGCCGGGGTCCAGCGCGGCCAGAGCTCGACACACCTCCGCTTGCGTCTCCATGATGAGCAGCTCCATTCGGCTCCGCAGCTCCCTCCGCCGCCGTCGCAGCTCCCGCAGCCCGCTCACCGGCGGCGCCATAAAGCGCTGCCGCAACACCTTCTCCTCCTCGTCCTCCTCTGATGCCGCCATCACGGCCTGACGCCGCCATAACCACAGCCCCACCCCTCCCAGCGCCCCCGCCGCCACCAGCGCGGCTCGCCGGCTCTCCCGACCCCCTCGGCCTGCCGCCGCCCCCGGCGACAGGGAACCCAGCGCTCGGCGCCGTGCCGCGGCGCTGAAAGCCGCAGCGGCCCCGCGGAACACCCGCACGCCTGCCGCCATGACGAGCACCAAAGGCGCGGGGGCCGGGTCGGGTGGAGCGGGGGGCGGAGCGGGGAGGTACCGGGCCGTGCCACGCCGTATATAAGCACGTTTTCTATGTGTCTACGTACATGCAAGAGTAAGGATGTATGCTTTTGGGGAATCGATCACCTGTGCATAGCATTACTGGTTTTATACTTGTAGTAACGTGTTTTTAGAACCTGATTAGTTTATGGGACTACCATAATGGGGTTATGCAATGGTTGTACTTCCCATGCATTTGAGAGGGAACATGCTTATACCGCCATTGTTCTTTCTGAAGTTGAAGCGTGTTTTCTTTCCTAATAAAATAAGAGTTCAAAGTAATAAGGAGAAGGGTTATGTAGAGCCAGATGTTGAAAGGTACTGCATAGCACCAGCTTACGGTCCAGAATTTGGTTGGTTGATTTTTGGTTCTTTTTCTTTTTTTTTCTTTTTTTTTTTTTTTTGTGTGTGTGTGTGTGTGTGGTGCTGATGTTGGCACCAGATCCATTAAAATGATTTTCTGTTTTTCATGTGCTTCAACATCTGCTGTATCAACAGTGGAGCAGTACAGCAGACCAACTAGCCCCATAACAGAAGACTTTAGCAAGCAACTAAAACAGAAACTCTCCTCAAGCAAACATGTAAGTAACAGTGCAGCCATTGATGATAGTACTGTGCTGAACATAGTTTTCTTTCAAATCGCAGTTGGTTTACTGATTGTTTGGTTTGTTGTTGGATTTTTGTAATAAGCATACTATTGTTTTCTAATAAGTAATGATAGTTATTAAAGCTGTAATTGATTGAGGACCCATGAGGGAAGAAATGGACTATACCTGATCCCATGTGAATCCAGCATAAGACCCTTTATTGTGTGACAAGCGCATATTTGTATCATTCTACTTCCTTTACACACAATCACGCATTCTTTGATTCGTTGCCTCGCATCCCTTTTATAGTCTACTAAGTGCTAAGCAGTAACTTTCCACTCTTTTACTCCCACTCTTTTACGTCCCAGTTTAGCAACACTACTAAGAGTTACAAATATTCACACTGTTTGGTCTGTCTTTGAGATGCACATCCTGCTTTATCTTGCAGACCGCCTGCTCTGTTTTGCTAACCGATCTTTACCCTTCATAGTTCTCTTTACAGTTCCCAAGGCTTAGGCCCGAGCAGGGCATTAACACCTGGTGTTTTCTTCACCATTCCCAAGGCTTGAGCCCATCCAGGGCAACAGCACCTGGTATTTTCTTTATCATTCCCAAGGCTTAAGCCGGGCCAGGGCAATAATGCCTGGATCCATTTCATTAACTGTTTCTATCTGTCACCCACAGACCCATATAATGGTTAGGCTGAGAAAAAAATAACAGCTGCCCCAAAAGCCCAGCCCTATGAGGTTTATATTCTGGTACGGTACTGTTCCTTGGAAACAATGAGCTTATGGTATTTCGGGACTGTTTTGCACCTGTATTACCCAAAAGAACATCAGTTTCAAGGGTGGCTCTGTGGCAGGTGAAGAGATTTGTCCCTAATATGGATCAGAGCTTTATTGTAGGGTAATGGGGGGGGGGGGGGAGGGATGACTGTGTAAACGTTCACTTGAAGCCTTAGTCCCTCCTTTCTGATGTGATTCTGCTTTTTGGCAGCAGAGGATGCTGTGCAGCTGCTGAGCTTTTGCAAGTAGGGAGGGAAGGAGACCTCTGGGTTGGGTTCTCTTCTGCCATCAGCTGGAGGACAGGATTAATGATGAGACAGGAGACCAGACCCACTGGATGCAGGAGTGAGGGAAGGAGGGTGTTGTTATTTGCAGGAGATATCTGTGATTGGTGGAGAAGAGCACTATTATCTTAGAGGCTGTGGTAAGTCTGCTTAATTTGGCTATACTAAGCAGCTGTTTTAACAGTTCTTTATCCAGGCCTGGCTGTGGTAGCTCAATTTCTTTTTTAGTTGCATCACTGGATTTACCTAAACATTTTCATGATAACCAGTGTGCATTGTGCACTTCCAGTAGTAAAGCTGTCATCTTTGAGTGGGTTTCTTACACACTGCTATAATGGAAAAAAATAAATGCTGAAAAGGCCAAAGGGCATGTAAAATGAATTCATGCTGATGAGCATTTAATGATATTTTTCCTGTATTAGGCTGAGTGCAAACTTTGCTAGCAGCTGGCAGTTCAGCTGCACAGGACCTCTGGAGGTCTCTAGTCCAACCTGAGGGGTTTGCTGTTCTCAGGCTGGATGAGCTTGCACAGGGCCTTCCTTGTGCAGCTGCGTTTGGAAAACCTCCACCCCTGTTGTGCCTGGGCTTCTGCCCACTGTATAGATTTTTTTTCTTGTATGTCATGAGAATTTATTTTGCTGCAACCTTGTTGTCAGGTCAGTGCCTTGCTCTTGCTGCTGAATCTTAGGAGCAGGACTACTTTGCAGACCAGGCTTTATCCGTCTGGACACTAAAGTGTGGCTAGGCTGCACTTTCTGGTGGAGAGGAGGAGTGTCAAACACCCCTACTGTTTCTATGCTGAATCCTCTCATGTTAACTCCTTGCAAGGGCGCCCTCTTTAACGGCAGTTTAAGGTTGAAACTTCAGCCAAATGCCATATACATTCTCTTTGCAGCAGTGTGAGGGTGCAATTAGCAGGCAGGGCATCAAAAATGACACCTTGCACAGGAGAGATTTTTTTGTAGCCCTGTTTAGATGTGTACAACCTAAGTGTGTTGGCTGGTAAAAAAAGCACTGCAGCAAGTAGCTCAATCGGCCTTTTCAGTATTTGAACTGAATGTGGTGCTTCACCACATTATTTCAGTTTACCTCTCTTTACAGTACCAAGAATAGGAGCACATATTGATGTGCAATGCTCAGCAACTCAACAGTGATAAGAGGTAAGAAAATGACAGTTTACATTTTGATCTGCATTTTCAGTGCATAGTGTTGTATGGAGTGTGGGGGCTTTCAGCTTGTGCACGCGCTGTTAAATTTCTGTGCTCTTCCATTTCTTTGGAAGCACGAAAGGAAGAAGAGGCACTCAGAGCTTAGATCAAAGCCAAAGGAAAACCTGGAATTGGTTCTTGCATTTGCTTGAACAAGAGTTGAGCGTGAGGAAATGTACCTCACCCTTTTTAGTTGGCTAGGTGAAATTGCAAGGTCTTGACTTTGTTGAAATCTCCATGTCAATTTGTAAAGTATGACTGAAAAATTACATGTCGAAATGACTTTGATTATTATATCACTTAGTGGGTCATCCATTTTCATACCTGTATGTGTTGTGGTAGTGGGGGTCTTGTAGTGGGTCTTGTGGTGTGTTTTCTTTTCAAGTGAGTGAAGCCAGTTAGATTTGCTGTGTAGCCAAAACCTCTACTGATGAAAATGAACATGATTCTAGAGAAGGTTGTAAGACTACACTGATTTCCAGAAGATTTGAAGAACTGGACTCTTATCTGCAGTTTTACATAAGGTGACATACAATGAAGAAAACTTGTTTTACTTGTACTTTGGAAAGAGCTCAGAAGCTTCTCAGGTGCTTTTAGGAAAGCCTTTCTTCCTCTAATGCTTGATGACCTTTAAAAAGTTAATAAAATCAGAAAGAGAGTGAAATGTACCATTACCCAAAGCGAATGAGTGCCCTAGAGAGGTTCACAGTAAGAATTAGGCCACAAGATGTGCTGCATGCAACCTCTGGAAATATACTAGTATTCTGGGACAGATGTTACCATCTTCCCTGTGATGAGAGGTCTGTCTGTTGTTTTCCCACTTCCTCTGTGCCCTTCCTTCATCTCTGCATTCAGATTTACTATTACGTAACACTATCTTCATAAAACATCATTTTTTTTCCCCAAACCATAGCTATTGCTTCATCAAGGCTAAAAAGCCAAAGCATGACATCTCTCCCAGGCTTCCAAGGAAAGAACAAGCAGAAGTGATCTGTTGAAGTGCATTCCCTATTTCTTTTACTGTATGAGGGTCCAGGTGAAACACAACTCCCCTGCCCTAGTGTCATAATTTTTTTTTTTTTTTTCTTGCAGCCACTGTAGCTGTTTATACAGACTAAATGTAATGTTTGCTGTTGTGAAAGTTCACCCAGAAGCCAAAATACACACCCTTCTCTCTCTGGAATATTCGGTATGTTGTTTATGGTGAAGCTAAAGGACCAGCTGAGTTAGCTCAGAAGTCTTGAAAGACTTGTGTTTGCAGCCATTTCAGAGTAACAGACATACAGCGTGGTTGAAACTACTATCTGGGCAGTGCTACAGGGTTCCAGAGATTTATAGTCCTCAAAAAGCTCTTGTATAACTACAGAACTGTAGGCTTAATGCACCATCTCACTCTTACCCTTGCGCTGTACCGCAGGGATAATATGAGGCAGGAGTTGTATGAGAAGCAAGATGATGAACTGCTTTTCTTGCATTGCCTCCAGAAAACTAATGATGAGCACTGCTTATTACATTAATTATTGTCAAGAGGTATTCTTTCCTCATGCTGTTAGTTCTTAGAAGTCATAACTACAGGTTTTGCGATGGCTGTTTTTCAATGACTAGATCTAATTATCAGACCTTATTTTCTCCATTGGTTTAAATCTAATACAGTCAGTCTTCTCCTGTAGGGTGGGTATGAAGTGCAGAACAGAGTAGGGTAGAATGAGGTCTGTTACCTCAGCATAGAAACCTGAAAAGGTGCTTTCTTGGAAGCAGCTGGTCTAAGCTCAGGAAAGCCCTGCCTTCCTCACAGGCCAGCAGGTAAGGAAGCAAATGTGCTCCATGGGGACAGTGGGGTGGCTGCAGTGGCTTCATGGAGACTAACATTGATGGGTCTGCTCAGGCTGTGGCCTACCCCCTGCTCAGGCCATGATGAATGTTAGCCATGGGTCTCTTCCAGGAGAAGGAGCCACTGCCATTGAGGAGCTTAGTCAGTGTGTGGAGAAGCAAGCCTCATCCAGGCTCTTCAGCAGTCTAGAAATCCCTCAGCCTGTGATTCTCCATGCCTACCTTATAGACCTTACTGAGTGGTCATGGGGCTGCCAAGAGAAAAAGCTGCAGATGTGCAGCTGCAAGAAGAGATGGTGAGAGAGCAGGTGTGAGATCCTCTCAGAGCAGAATGGTGAGAAACTCAGCAAGGGGATCTGTTTTTTGTACAAGTGCTTCTACTGCACAAGAAGCATAGTTAGGGGTGGGTTGGTGGGACTTCCCACATCTTCCGGGGCAGGAATGGTGCTGAGGGGAGGGATTCAACCCTTGTAACGTGCACAAGAACAGATTGGTAGTGTTGCACCAAGTGCAAACAGAGCTGGCTGACTAAAAGTAAGCCAAATCCAAAAGCAGACACAGGTGTGATACTTCTGCTGGATTCTCTCCCAGATTGTGCTTTCATTTTAGGGATTTCCTGACTTGGTGTGGTCTAGTTAGTGACTATCAGTAGATCTCTCTTGTAAATGCTCATTCAGTCTCCCTTGAGAATTTTCTGCCTCTTAGAAAATCCTCTTGCAAGTAGCATTGTGGTCTGTAGGGCTTGGCTAGAAACCAGCTTCTCATAGCTTCATTGATGGCTACTAGTTCTTGAATATCTGAGGAGACAGTGAAGAGTTGTTCCTATCCATGCCGTCAGGACTCAGGAAGATGTCTCTTTACCAGGGTGGAAAATCCTAGCTCACTAATTCCTTATGTGGTGACCACTGTCACCACGTGCCATATGTGTGTCAGGAACACATTGCTTGCCCATGAAATACACGTGTTTCTCAAATGAAACACTGGAGATGCTCATCAACAGGTTAGTGAATTTCTAAAGTAACCCACTGTCTTGAGCAATTTTTTCTTCTCTCAAGACTCTGAGAAATAAAGCAAAGAAACAAATGTTTTTTACTGCCTGTTCTCAAGTCTCATTTGAAAAAATGGCACCTTAAACGATCAGTCAATAAATGTCTTGGCAACACTCTGATTTTAGTCTTGCCTAAGAAAAATCATCATCTATTGAATCACAACTTTCACTTCCTTTGCTGTGTGAGTTTCTTAATCCTTTATCTCAGATGGGTCTAGCTCTGTGGACGGGGCAATGCCACCAAAGCAGAAATACACTGAAGATAAGGCTGGGCTCTTTAATGGCAAGACCATGAGCAGGGACTCTGGGGACTGTGCTGGAGTGGAGAGGTGGAGCTGCCATCATACAGATGGGGTCCTTTGGGCAAGAGCAGACAGCAAGGTGTCGTGGTTTAAGCAGAAGCTTCTGAGGGCATTTTGTGACAGTTAGTTTGGAAAACACTAATGTTTTTTAAAGTTAGTTTTCGCAGGTGGGCTGAACTACTCTGGGGGGAGCCCTGTTGTGTGTGGTGTGGCTTGCAAGGACTGAAATGGATTGGAGGAGCAGGCAAGCATTATTGAAAGCCTGTTAGAGAGCTTTCAATTGAAAACCCGTTAGGAGCAGGTGAGCGTTATTGAATCAATTTCTTACTGATACTAGTGTCTGCCAAGAACTTTATGACTCCTTACCAAAGATCTCAGAAATGCTGATATGGTGTACGAGGTTGTAGGGCAGCCACACCACGGCAGCATCAGACGTTTTTTGTCTATTTTCTATAACTCTGCCTTCTTGCCAGAGCATGCCTTGTCATGAGTTCTGTGGGATTTCATTGTCTTTTCAGCTTCTAAATGAAACAGTGTGTCCCAGACAATATTTGATCTCAGCACTGCATTATCTTCCCCTTCTAAGTACTTCAATTTCATTCTTTTTCAGTGTAATAAACCTGAGAACCCTGTCTCAGTGCCATCCTTCCCCCATTCTTCAAAACTGCCTTGAAAGTCCCTCGCTAGACTATCACATGCTCATCACTGATTTTCCCCAAGGGCTTTGTTTCTTGTAGAAACACAAGTCTTTAGGGTGGTTATCCTGAGTTTACTTTTCACAAGGGACCTATTTTCTACTCTTAGCTGTAGAAAACTCCTGCATCTTTTCCTCTCCCACAAGTTTCAGACTTTTTCTTTCTTCTAGACTGCCTCATTCTCCATTAAGGTGAGATACTGACCAGTCACAACAGCACTGTTCCTGCTTCCTGGAGAAACAGAATTTTGCTGTCTAAATTTCTTAGGCAGCCTTGAAGAAGTTCTCTTATTTTCACCTGTCAAAGGCAAAAGTAAGAGGATGGCTTTTATTTTTAAAACAAGTGGTCATGTGAAAACCATGGGACATCGAGCCCTACTGCCTTTGTTGATTCTTGAGTTAGGCTGTCTCGTAGTTTATAGAGTTGAGCTGCACAGTATCAAGATGCATTTAAAAATGGGGCTTTAATCCGAGTTTTTGCAGTCTCTGTCTTAAACAAATAAGGCACTACATCTATTAACTGGGGTAGGTGGAGGATACAGACATCATGCACTAGATGAATAGTTGTTTTGTTGTGTCTCCCTGGTATCAGTGTGACTGTTCTCTATTGCTGTGATCCATTTCTTTCTCATTTTGTATTTAGCTATAAGAAGTAAAGGAAAGGATATTGGACCTACAATATTAACCTATCCTAGAACTGTGCATCAAGTCCTGTAACCTTGTGGAGCATTTTTTGAACCATCCAGTATAACAGAAAACAGTTATTTTTAATACAGCTGTAGCATTTCTCTAGATAATTCACAAACATGTATATTTATTAATACTCTCTTAGTCTGTGGAATTGTGGAAGATACTGCTCTAAAAACATATTGACTCATTCCTGTTACATTTTCAGGGCAGTTTTGTCACAGGATTACAGCAATATTATATCCTGGATGATTCTGGGGCTTCTGGAAAGCATAAGCATATGCGTTTTCTGGAATAATAATCTTACAATATAGGAAATAGGCAAGGTTCTTAAATTCTTATGATTTTAAACCTGGTATCTTGCTAATTTAAAGTCAATGTTTTGTGTGTGCTATCTGTAGCTGAGTTATTTCAGTTGCACTTTTGTAAAAGACAAATTACTTAAACTGTTCATTTTGCTGTACATTTTCTTGTATAGTTTTTTTTTTTTTTGACAAGTTCTCCATGAACTCAGTAAGGTACAGCTTGCATTCAAGTAGTTTTATACATTTATTTGACTTTTGCAGTGCTGAGGTCTTTGGATCTTGAAAAATGTCTGAGCTAGCATGTTTTCCAGCCCTTCTTGGAAGTCCTGGGAGGTGAATTCTAACAGCTGTCATTCATTAGCTTGAGCAGTTTCTTTGTTTAAAGAACAAACCCCTGTGCTTATTCTGCAAGGGAGACCTACTGGATTTTTAAAGGCTTTGGTTATTATTTGGTAAGTTCAGAAGCTGTTGAGATTCAATGTATTTTTCCCCTCCCCCTAAAAGTTTTCCCTATAATTTGTGGGTATAGTGAAGCAAAAGATAAAACCTATGTTCTTTGTTTTGTCTCAGTTTCCTTCTGTACTCCTAAATCCAGCCTCTGCCTCATCAGAGGGTCATGGAACACATAGGGATGATAATGGTCCCACTGCCTATGACCTGGTATTCAACATGTGGTCCATGGGTGGTTAGGGAGGGGATTATTCTATCACAGGACAAGAAGTCAGGATGCCTATCAAAATTACCAGGCAGCAGGCTTAAATCAAGCAAAGGCAATTTGTTTTGTTTTGTTTTTTAACACAGCATGGTATAGATAAACTATAGGACTGATGGACACAGGCTATTATGGGGAACAGGAGTATAAATGGGCTCAAAAGGAACTGAAGAAAATCACAGGCTTTTAAATGCACAGATGCAAAACCAGCCTCTGGCTCTAGCTGTTCCTGAACAGCAAATCGCCAGATCTCACTAGGGTGTATTAAAGGAAGAGTCACTCTTGCCCTGTTTTTTTGTACTCCTTTCCAAAGTACCCATTATTGGCAACTGCCAGAGGAGGGAGTCTGGCTCCTTATAGATTTGGTCTGATTCACTGTTGCTGTCCTTATGTTACCAACCTCCTACATGTGTAAAACAGGAGCAGGATTCATGGCTGAGCACACATTTCTAGTGTGAAGAAAAAATGTAGAAGTCATGTCCTCAGCCACACAACAACCTGTTCTCTCTTTGTTAATATGCAAGGTTAATGAGCATAAATGCATCTAATGGACCTAAACACTTTCCCTAGACTAAGAGCAGGATTGTGTTAGATCCTGGGGTGGTTTGAGAAGAAATTCTTAATTCTGCTGTGGTCTTATTTGGTTAGCTCACAAATATTCAGGAACAGCAAGAAAAATGCAGGCTTCCAGTGTAGACCAATGCCAAGAATGTAATCCACAGTTTGTCCTTAATCATATGAGTATCATCTCAAATGTTTCCAGTGCTTTTGGCAGGAATATTAAATTACAAAATCTAGGATGCTTGCCAGAAACAGAAAGCAAAAGGTTCAGAGTGAAAGCAGTACCACTGCTCTATGCTTCTGCAGGAGCAACATGGCATGTCAATATGGACAATTACTTTGAAAAAAGAAATTAAAAGGGCAACTTCTCATGTCTTACGGTAATTCCTTCCAACTAGTTACCAGTACTAAAATATGTACTGTTTGGTGCCTGGTGACAGTTCAGGATGTAAATGAAGGTGACTATCTTGTCAGTTTATTGAGCTTTTCTTTCATGGAGCAGGAAGTACTGATCTGTCTTATTTCCAGCTCGGGGTAGACCCTGACTTTGGGTTTGTCTGTGTGCTTGAAGGAACTTGCAGAACACTGTGGGGTTGCTTCAGATTCACTCTGATAGATAACCAAGGGCAGAGGTTGAAGATTGACACTCTTGTTGACTTTACCATCAGAAGGTACTTACACTTTTGTAGAATGCATCATTGACTACACAAAGAGTCCCATGATAGAGAGCTGGAGAACTGTAAGGTCTTGTATGTATGTTAAGCCTTCTTTGAAAATTACATGCAACTCGCTACTTGCTTTATTTGTCAAGGTGTAAGCCCTGTTTGTCTTTAGAGAGTGAACCTTTAGCCATTTCTGATGAAATTGTTAGAATAGGGTACTATAATGGATATAAGCTGTCCTACAGAGAAAAGGACAAATTATAAACTATCTAATTGATACTGGAAAAGTTTCATCTTGCATCAGACATGTTGACTTTGACACATTTTTTCTTGTTTCTCCCTTTTCCTGCTCTCTGTCCCACATGACTGCTTTTCCAGGGTCTGCAGAGCAATGTCTGACATTCTCATCCCTTCCAGGCAATACTCCAGTTGCTTCTGCAAAAGATAGAAACAGAGATGACTTACTCAGTAATACATACAAATTTTGTCATTCTATTTGTATTATCTTTCTCATGCTTTATTGAAGAACTGTCCTTAAGATCAGCTAGAAATTCCAGCTGTACCTTAACCCAAAATACACACCTTTCTGAAAAACAAGGATGCAGAGATGTTCCTTTATTGGCTATTCTTTTAAAATAAGAGGAGTCTGAGCATCAGCCGCTGGATTTTAAGTACCTACCCCATTTGGGTCCATTGATGCTATGTAGTTACATAGAGCTGGTAACAGTATTTTATTGCCATGCAATAAAAAAATAGTGGTTTAGCACCAATGCCAAAAAGCCTTTCTGGATGGTGCTATACTTTGCTGGTGCCTCCCACTCCTCAAGTGTCCAACCTCAGGTGCAAACATCACAGAATCGGTCTCTGATTTTTGTTGAGAATGGGGTGGCTGAAAAACACTTTTAACCTTCATGTCAGACAGTTGTGCTTTTCTGTGGTGGCAGGAAAAGGGTGGAGAGGAGGAAGTGTTGACCTCAGAGCTGCTTTCAAGCTTATCTTTCTTGCATTTCCTTGGTCTGTGGGGTTTTTATGTCTGCCAGCTGGGACTCGTCTGTGTCTTACTTTGAAAGCTGATTGACTCTTTAGGATGCTTAAAAGACCCACATATACTGTTGCATTTGCACCAGATATGTTAAAAGTCATATTCTGTATCACATAGGCAATTGAAGCCACAAACAGAAATTGGGATGCATTTTCCAGTTGTTAGTCAACTAGGGATAAATATAAACATGAGAAAACATCTAGCTTGTTATTTTGATTCCTTCTGCATCTCTGCTCATCTGAAAGAGCTTGAAAGAGCACTGAAATTAGAGGAAAGGCGACAGACCAAATACATGGAGGAGCAATGCACACTGCCTCTCTCCTGTGAAAACGAAGATACAGGTTCTAGAAAGCTTTAGAGGCACAAAGCTTGTTAAATCCATGGCACATTTTTCAGAGGAAGCCAGATGTATTTAGGGAAATGTTGCTGGCAACATTAATGTTGCTTAAAAAACCCCACAATTGCTTTCTAAACATAGAATCATAGAATCATAGAATAATTAGGGTTGGAAAGGACCTTAAGATCATCTAGTTCCAACCCCCCTGCCGTGGGCAGGGACACCTTATGCTAAACCATATCACCCAAGGCCTCGTCCAACCTGGTCTTGAACACTGCCAGGGATGGAGCATTCACAACCTCCCTGGGCAACCTATTCCAGTGCCTCACCACCCTAACAGGAAAGAATTTCCTCCTTATATCCAATCTAAACTTCCCCTGTTTAAGTTTTAATACAGCAGTAGTTACTTTTATCAAAGGAAATTGTAAGATGTATTTCCTTGTTAACTGTATGCCTAGAGACTTTTTTTTTCTGTTGAAGAGTCAGCTTGACTTTTTGTTTAAACAATACCACAGGGTAACTAATTAGAGTGCTAAGGAGAACTGACAAAGTAGTAGCACTGGCAGAGAGAAGAAAATCAAAGCTTCCCCCTTGTTAGTGTCAAAATGTATGTGACTGAGTGACAACCTAGTTAGCTAATTCCATACAGGAGTTATTTTGCTTTGTGACCTCTGTTTTTAAAACCGTGGATGCATAACTTAGAGTATATGGAAGCAAGTTAGGTACACTTGCTGAAAAAGCATATCTTCCAAAGACTCTTTGGCAAGGCATTTAGACCCTCATGTAAGCTCCAGTTCTTCAATTGCCATGTTTGCTGAGCACCTGTGAAGACGTATCAGTTGCAGAAGACAGCCAATTCACATGCCTGTACTGCAAACAGTGTTATGCTGGCACTGTAATGTGAGCAATTGAAATGCATAAGTAGGTGAGTACATGGGATATCTGAGGCTAAAATAGACCCACTAAACATACTGAATAATTAGCTTTACTGAAACCGGAAGCAAAATACCCAGCATTTAAACAAGAAATGCTGGCCTCTTTTCTGTGTACATGAAAACTGAAACAAAATTCAGTCTTGGACCACAATCTCAGATAGGCTTGGAGTCCTAAATGAAAGAAAGGACACAAATTCAATAACAGAATTCAAAGCCTCCAGTAGGTTCCAGACTCAGCACGGGATGATACAGGAGAGTGGAGCATCTCTTTGCAAATCCTTATAAAAGTCTTATTGAAGGAACAGAGGGATTACATAGCTGGTTTTCATGTGTTAAACTTGTCTTTCAACTGAAAAGAAGGCCTAGTTGACTTCAGTGACAAAATAGGACTGTATTAGGCACTGAGTAGGATTTCACGACTTCAGGTTTATTGCACTTTATATTCCCTTGGGAAATAGTGGTAATTGCCTGTCTTCCCCTTAGAGAAGTGGCTTTGTACTGATCTGTACCAGATACTCTCTGCTTGATACATTATGTTCTGCAGAGCTGGTAAAAACCCTTCACCCCAACTTTTAGCATATTATTGTACTGCTTAGTGCTGGCATGAAATTAAATAGCAGCAGTTTGGGACTCATGCTGCTTTGTGCCCTTATTTTTTAATATTTTTTGTATTCATGGGTCCTGTCGTTTTATTATAACATCCTGCATAATATATGGGGTACTTTAGTTGAGAATAAACTGGTCATTCAGATTTTTTTATTAGTCCTTTTTGAGGCATGTCGGTCAAGTCATACCAACTGTAAAACACTGAGCAATGATTAATGAACCCTTTAGAGAATGCAGGTGAGTTCTGCTTCACATTACAGTTAACAGTTTTCTCAGAACATTTGTTAATGCTGTAAGCTTCCATATCTGGGAGATTTGCTATGTGCTGGGCCCTATTAAAACAGCCTAGTTTCCTGCTGGCAGACCATAATGCTTTAGAAAAATATTGCCAATCAGAAATGCTGGCCACAGGGTCTTACATAGAGTTTGTTTGCTTCTTGAGCCTCTTCTTTGAAGAATGCTGGGGAGCTGCAGTCCTGGTTCTTACTGCTGAGAGCTACTTCCTCTTGGGACTTCTGAAAACTAGCATAATGTGATTCAACTTGAGTATCTAAAACTGACTGCATGAATCATTAGGTAGTAAGCACTCTGGGGCCTCAGCCAGTCTTCCTGTTCTGCATTTAGGTAGCGTGTAAAATTATAGGGGTTTGGATCTGAGTGTCTTATGACCTATGCAATACTCTAGATATTAATAGTAGTCATAACTAAGGGATATAGTTTGTCTGCTTCTGATCTCATCAGAGCCATGTTTCAAATCTTGCAGAGCTGATTGTAGGAATTTAATCTTTACACCTCAATCTTCATTATTTGAGCAGCGGACCAGTCATTGTAGTAGCTACTCTGTTCCACACACAGCAGTTCCTCACAAAGTAAAATAAAAACAGTGAGATGGAGAAAAGATACTTGATGTAAATGCCATTTGAGTAAATGAAACATCTCTACAACTACCTGAAAGGAGGTTGTAATGAGGTAGGGGTTAGTCTCTTCTCCCAGGTATCAAGTGGTAGGACAAGAAGTAATGGCCTCAAACTGTACAGGGGAGGGAGGGTTAGACTGGCTATTAGGAAAAATTTCTTCACAAAGAGGGTGCTCAGGCATTGGAACAGGCTGCCCAGGGCAGTGGTGGAATCACCGTTCCTGGAAGTGTTCAAAAAACATGTAGATGAGGCCCTCAATTACATGGTTTAATGGTGGACTTGGCAGTGCTGGGGCAATGGTTGCACTTAAAAGGTCTTTTCCAACCTAGTTGATTCTATGATCAGGCATTGTAACTCTGCAGTGTGCAATTGGAAATGAGGACTTCTGCGATGTCCATGCAAACATGCCAGAAGGTACAATATTTTCCATATAATTATCTTAAAATTATATTGCCTATTCAGTAAAATTTTTGATTGGACACTGATTATCAGCAAAGCACAAGGAAAGATTAGGGGATGCATTGTTGCCCAAGCCAGCTGTTCAAAGATGACTCGAAGTCACAAGTTTCATTTAAAATATATAATAACTTGGGGTTCATCTCTATTTGCTGTCTTGCTCAGGGACTCAGATTTTTTTGGCTTAGGATCTGTAACCAGGCTGATGAAAGACTATTTTTATCAAGGGAGTTGAAGGTCATCTGTAGTCATGGGATTGCGTGAGTTAGCCTTCAGGAAGAAACACCAGATACTACATTATTTAGTGACATGGAGTAACATTATTGTCCTTTTAAATTGCTTTTCAGCACCAGGGAAAGATGACATTTCTAGTGATTCTTACTAAGAATGTGGATAGACCCTCTTGTTTCTGTGTTTTCAAGGAATGATAGTGAATCTTCTTTATAGCCATAGGGAGATCACATTTTGTGGCATGTGGGGGCAAACCATTTCTTAGATCAGCATGCTTGTGTGCGAATGCATGATTCCTTAATGGAATGCCCATGTTTCTCTGAGGGGGCTACAGGTGTGTCAAAGCAGGGCTTGCAAAGAGCAACCATGATTCAGGCACTCTCATGACACTGGAAGAATAAAAGTGAATGTTGCTGAGAACCATAAAGAATTACAGAATGTAACCATCCTCCTTTTAATCTAATCTTGGCGGCTAATCCTCTGTGAGCAGCAACATTTATGACGTTCAAAATGGAGTTTGAGTGAACTGATTCCAGAAGCTCATTGATGGCCTCAGTGTAGCCTAAAAGCCATGTGTTCTTAAATGTAAAATGCAAAACACAAAACCTCTGTCAGACTCTCCTCTACACTGTAGCTTGCAGAGGGAACTGGCAGTTAGCTTGTGTGGACTTTACAGTAGGTCTACAATCTATCATGCCAGTGGCCACATACTCAAAAGTGCTGAAGTTCTGAGCTCAAGGTTGGGACCTGGAGGCCTGTGAGCCTTATTTATATAGAAAAGGAGTACCATGACTATATCTACACTTTCTTCCCATTCCCCAGTGTGCAGGTTAAACCAAATCAGACTATAGAAGATTAATTAGACTAATATACCTTAACCTATTTCTCCTTACTGAACTGAAATTTGTGTGCCTACATCATCCTATTATTGTTGCCCAAAAGATATAAGATACGCTTATACACCAGAATGTTGCATGAAATTATGTTGGCACTCATCTAAAATAACAGTGAGGACAGAGCAATTCCACACAGAACTTGGGGTAAGCTTCTTTTGTTTAACTATGGTCTTGTCTGTAAACTTTACTGCAACTGGCCCAAGTTACACTGGCATAATGACTGTCTTAATCTGAGTTAAGATCCTCCTTGGGTTTGGGTATGGGGTTTGGGGTTTGCTTTAGTTCCTTCTGGACAAAAGGAAATTAAAATAGTAGTAATTATAGTATAAGAACAGTAATTAGCAAAGCAGTTAACATGATAGAGAAGGCTGCAGTTTTATGGATGGGGAGACTTGAAATCAGGCAAAATCAGAGCCCCCAGCAAAGCAGAGACTAGAATGCAAGGTCTCCTGGTCACTTTTTCACAGTTTATTTGCACCTATGTGTTTGTATAAATCAGGGAAAAGACCTATGTAAGGGAGAGAGGAGGTTGTCTTATTCTTGAGCCTGTGTGACTTTCACAACCAGTTTGTGGCTGTGTGCAACTTTTCAGATACTCAGACTCAGTAGGTAGGGCTTAGTTCTCCCTTTTGGTAAGCAGAATTCATGTCCAAGCCTGAGGATATCTACACTCCTAGGCATAGCCTAATCTGGGAGCATTTATTGATACATAATGCTAGATCTCACAAGCAATCTGAAGTGACATAGGGACCTTACTGACTGCTGAGCCTATTTGGCATAATCTGTCCTCTGCAGTGGGAAGAATAAGCAGCAGGTAACCATATTATTTCTAATGCCAGAAGAAAGTGGCCTGTATCCCAGGTAAATTTTTAACAGAAGGTGGAAAACTAATCTGTCATAAAGAATTCATTCTTTCCCATTCAGGCTATGAGGAAAGTTACACTGATCAAGATGCAAAGATTGCCAGAAGAAACAATAAAAGATTGGAACAATTGTGAATTGTGCAAAGACATAGGTTTCTCAGTCATAGGTTTTGGGAATGGTTTGCTGCCTAAAGGTAAATTTTCCAGTTTTTTTGCAGAAGCAATGCTGTGCTTGGTACTTTTTGTAAGACTTCAAATATTACAATTAGAGGAGGTGTGTTTGGTCCACTCCTTCAGGAGCTGGGAATCTTCCTGACTTAATGCCTACTGTCGAATGTCCAGTGTTACAATGAAATATTTCATAATGGCAAAGTATCTCTGGGAATATTGTGTGGATGAAATAACTTATTGATACTTACGTTTCACTGACTAGAAACGTTCTGAGTGGTATTACAGGATACTGCAGGAATAGCACCTGTAGCTGGAAGGGACTTTGTGTAAAATTCTCATGACTGCAAACCCTAATGAAACTTTGTAAGCAACAATGAGAAATATAACAGCAAAATAATAATTTAAAAAATAAACAAGGCAAACCCAAACACACACAAGCCCAACTAAGAAAGAAACTCTAAGAAAGAGTATCCTTTTGTGTGATACTTAACCATATTTCTCAAACTTGCATGTGATAATTATGTTTGAACACTAGAAGCCTTATTTTCATGCTATCCTCTATTTGCATGTTAACTAAGAAAAGGGCATTTGTCCTCACAGTTTCAAAAGCCTACAAAGCAGAGGAAGGAGATGCTTATGAAATCAGCAGGAAATTTTATCTGGTAAGAAAAACAAGAGTGTGCTATGGTCACATGCTTCTTTTCCAGCAAGAAGTGCTTAGAGGGGCACAGCAACCCATATTTTCTACTCATTGACTCACAGAAGTGAGTCTGTACAAGCCTTGCTGGCTGCCAATTTTCAAATACTGTTTCAGTGAAAATCACTTTTGAAATAAAAGGGAATTAAATTAATTGCCAGTTCTTGAAGCATTTATTAATAAAAGACTGGAAGAACTCCAGACAATGGAGGCGATGAGGCCTTGTTGTCCTCACTAAGAGGAAGTTATGGAGGCAGTACTTGCATACTTGTGCATATATGGATCTATCTTACCTCAAGGTGACTATGGCTATGTCTGTATTAGTGAGTAGCACTGTGCAATAGGAATTGATTTGTGGAGCTAAACAGTGCTAAAGGCCCAGTGTCTACACTATATGCTTTTTCAAGGTGGTTAATTTGGACTGGTTCTAGCCAGGTCCCATGGACTGACTGCCCTTTAGCAGCTGGAGCACCAAAGCTGAACTGATCAGCATATTTTTTTCTGGTTTCTGTCCAATTTTATGTTATTCTTTTCATAAGGAGGGTTAAAAAAAAAACGGTGGGAGGATACTGAAAGATAAGATGCCTGAGGAGAAAAACTGAAGTATGAGAATGGGTGTGCTTCAGAGCAGAAAGGAGGAAGCATGGTGAGAGGAAGAGAACAGGACTACTGAAAGGCCATCCACAGGGAAAGTGGCCACCCAAGATTAGAGGTAGTTTGCGGCTCACATACGATTAAATACAGACAACAGAAATTGGAACAAATTGGTGCTATAGTGAGTATAGCTCTTCATTTGTGGAAATGCTGGACTAGAATAGCTTTAATAGACTTCTCTGTTAGCTTTACCTTCAACTGCTGAGAAATTTGTGGCATACCAACTTTACCTTAATCATGAGTCTGATTTAAAACCCCAAATGGCCATAACAAAAGAAGGAGAGGAAATAGTGGGTGTATGCATGTGGTTCCTTATGTGTGTGTAGTTGATTGTGTCCTGTGGCTTTGCAGAGAGCTAAAGCATGATCCAGTGGATAAAACAGATCAGTAAAAGCTTAAGGCTTTTCCAGGCAGCTGTAACTGTTTTTTAAAGGTGGCCACTCACAGTGTAGAAACCTTCAGAGCTTCCACTCCACAGACAGAGGGAGAATGTTAATACCCAGGACTATTAACTTGAGTTTCAGATTTAACATCAGTTAGTTCCTTTAACCTCTGGCCAGTGTGGACCGGTCGTCTGCTGTAGATGGTGCTGGGAGATCCAAGTTTTAACAGAAATACCTGGGCTGTGAAGCTGTGCTGGCCAGGCAATGTACCAAGGCTGTGTTAGAGAAACAAACTCTTCGGGTTGGCTTTTTTTTTTCAGTTCATTGTAGTTCCTCCTTTCCTGAGGAGGGGTGGCTGGGGACACCTGATAAGAAGCACACTGAAAGCTTCTAGTGCTATGGAGATGGTGTTCAAAACTTTATGGACTTCTCACTACTGGTATTAGAAACCAGCTGGGTCAAGTGGCACAGACCAGACCACTCTTGTTTCCTGAAGGCATTTTCATTTGAAGAAATCATCAGTGCAACTTTACACTCATTGAGTAATTCAAGCAATGAAAAGTTTATTATTTGTGTAGCTATCTTCATTAACAATGTATTCCAGTTATTTCCTTCTTAGAGAGTGAAAGGGACTTTGACAGACTGTGACAAACACTTACTAGGTCACCCCAGGAACATGTTTCTGCAGTTGTCTGGAATCTTTGAAAATCTGAGTCATGTCATTTCCCAATTCAAAGTTTCACTGGGGAGCTCCTTCTTGTCATCTCCCCACACCCATGCCTGCTTGCACACCACAAAATGTTTCACATGTTATCACAAGTGACTTACCAGGGGCAACTGTTACATTACTGTAGACAATCAAGGTCCTTTTTTGAGCACAACTGTAACTACATATTGAGCTTGCCTCCCTTGGTTTTGGGGGGTTTTGTTTGTTTCTTGGTGATTACATTCATATAAGACATCTAAAACCAATTTTGAACAAAGATGCTGCAAATCCACCTGCAAAACAGCAGTAATTACAAATGAGCAAACTTACAGTATCAAGATTTCCTTGAAGACAGCTGAAGAGCAGGACAAACAGATAAACTAATCAAACATACTTCATTAGTCTACAAATGCGCTATTGTTTCTAATAATTAAGTTTGGGTGTTCTGCTTTTTACAAGATAAATTACTGGCAGATTTGATATTGACAATTGGCCATATTGTGTTCAGGGATAAAACATGTAGCAAGACAAACCATTAGATGCAGCTGAGCCTCCAGGCATAGCAAAAAAAAAATCTATCCTAAGTATGAATAAGTGGGGGTGGGGGGTGGGGGGGGTGGTTTTGTTTAACACTAGAATAGCATGAATATTTTCTTCCCACAGTTGAAAAAGCTTTTCTTCCCATAGTTGAAAACACCAATCAACCCAAGTATTAGTAAATGTGAATCTGACCATCCTGCATAGGTGAAACCTGCAAGGAAACATGGTAAACGTGTAGTAAGCACAAACAATTTTTCCAAAAGAAGTAGCTTGCTTAGTTGAAAGTAAGAACTAGTAACAATCACAATTGCTTTACCAACTAAGGGGAGAAGAAAGGTCCATGGACTGGATCCCAACCATGGATTATTTCTCTTTTTTACACTGGCAATTACATTTTCTGTTCCCTTTCAGCAGGCATGACTATAAAATGTACTAATCAGATAAGTGCTTACTCTGAAGTGGAGCATTTTTCGTCCTTAACTTTTTTGCTTTGATGAAAAAAAACAAAGAAAAGGATGTTTGAAGTCCACAGTATAGAATTTAACCACATGCATGGGAATAGAATTGTTTTAGACCACAAATATCAGAATGGTCAGATCTGCATTCTGTTATTTTTGCCCATCATTTAAATCATCTTGGCTGTCCCTTTGTTGCCTTTGACTTCATCTTAAAGATGCTGGTAGATAAAATAATCTAATTGAGGCTCTCTGAATTCTGGTTTCTGGTATGTGAGTGTAAGAAATTATTTCATAGTCAAAAGCATGGGTTGGTTTTTTGTTTGTTTGCTCTCTCCTCTTCCTGTTCCTTAAGAAAAGCTGGGTTTGCTCAGTTTAGTCAGCTCAACAGCCAAATATTGCATCTTCAAAATTTCAAACTGATGCCTAAAAAAGTGCTAAAGTGGTGAGGCGAAGTGTGCTGTAACAGTGATCATACTAGATATACTTTTGCAAATCTCCACATCCTTTTTTTTTTTTCCCCCCACTATAGTTTTAATATTGTTTTTATCCTTAAATCTCTTCTATTCTCATGGCAAAAGTTAAGGACATTTTTTGAAATGCATATGTTTTAATCTGTCAGAGGCTTTTCCTCTTCAAACTAGCCACTGTAATATCTTCAGACAATTATTAATTACTTGTGTTTCAGGCTCGTATTTGCCAGTTGTCCTTCCAAAGACATAATTCTGACACTTCCCAAACCAGGGGCAGAAAGAGATTTACAAATCAGCAAATTCTGCAATTCTGTTTTCATTCCAAACTAGAGTGAAAGATAATTATGAAGCTCCCCACAGAACAGCAATCTGAAAAATGTTGGCTTGCCAATTTCAACAAATTAGAACTGAGGCAGAATAAGAGAGTGCAGGCTTCCAATTCCAAAAGCCCCTGGGTTTGCCACAGAAGCTGGGACTTCCTTGTTCCCTTTCATGTAGTGGGATGGCAGGAGATAGAGGGGAGCATCTGTGATTCTCTGATTTCTAGACTATTGGGGCAAGGAATTTGAAAATCCTTCCTGAGAGGGCTGCCAGGATCTGTAAGGCTCCTGATATTTCTGACTTTAGAAGAAACAAATCTGCTTCATAGGCTGTCTGTGGGCCAAGACAACAGAAGCACTCCCCAGAGTCTGTCTACTGAACTTCTGAGGAGCTCAGTGAGTAAAGCACCAAGAGTTCAAGCAGGATCCCAAGGGAAATGTCTTTGATTTAAAATGTATTCATTAAAAGTTCCCTAACAACTGTAATTGTAGATGAGGAAAAGCAAGTGGTCTGCATAACAATGACTGAACATCCCAGGGAAAGTTGCCAGCAGTGACTGGCTGCAAAGTCAGATGCAGCTAATATAAATCTCACAGAATTTCTGCCTCATGGTGTCTCACAGTGACATCACATCTACACTGACTTAAAACAGTACTGACACCTTTCCTCAGTTTTATAGCCACAAGCTTGCCTGATCTTATTCCTAAACTCTGAAATGCTTTCAGAGTCATCTGACAGTTGTCCACAGGACCCGTAGATCGAGCAACTGAAGACTGATCTGGACCCATGATGTGTCTGAACTGCAGTGTTGGCTCAAACTCTCTTTTTTTATGACACTTTGGACATATGTAGAAATTATTGTCAAAACCAGTTAATATTTGATTAAAAAAAAACCAAACAAAACTAACTAAACCTGTGTAATGTCAAAATAAAACCCAACGCTTTCCAACAGTTTTGTTTTGTTTGTCTAATATTTTTAAGCCACCCTTTTTGTTTCCCTTCATGTAGTCCAGTCTTCTTTCTCTGTTTGCCTACTGGTCTGAAAGACCTGAAAAATCAAGATATATGTCATCGCTTATGTGGCAGCAGTTTGGTGTCTTGGTTCAAGACACAGCCAGGCATATGTTTTGAAGATGGCAAACAGGCCACCTTTTTTGTGCTTAGAAAGCAAATTTTTTTCCACTCAGAGTGCCACATTACAGTATTACTGCGTTCAGTTTGTGGAAGATTCTTAACACTGGAAGATGCTTTCACAAATTTCAAGAAAACACTCTAAAAATATCCAGTAAGCTATAGTGACAAGTGATATTTAGGTTGATATGAAGGTTTTAGTAATCACTCATCTTGCAGGCATTTTAGACAAAAGCAAGCCTGTTCAGAAAGCAGGCTGTGTTACCTACCACACATGCTGAAACACTGTCCCTTCACAAGCGGAGACATAAGCGGATGAATCCTTTCTGAAAGAGCAGCCTTTGGGTAGAAGGAAAAACTGGAAACACTGGAAAGAGTAAAGGCAAAGAACCTCCATCTGGAAAAGGTGAAAACCTTATGAGTCCTCTTCTTTCTCAAAATACTACTTTAGTCCTTGATGTGACTTCTGCAAAGACCACCTTTGCATCTACTAAAATATGCAGGGCATGTAACTACTGCAACTGTTAGTGCTAGTATGCTATTTGACTCTTCTGGAAATGCCACAGGATCCTTCTTTCCAATAAAGTGTACCTTTTCACTTGCAGAATCCATGTTTCAGTTTCTGCTTTCAGATTTCTCTATTGTTCTCTATTGTAAATCACTGTTCATGATTGCTTGTCAACAGCAGTGGCACGGTAGCTCTGGAGTAATTACTGTATTTGTTCTTCATGTTCATGATGCTATAATGTCGGAGGAGTTACAAGAACATATCCACATGCAGGACGTGGCCTCTACTGTTGACTTTAGATCAATTTTTCTGTCACCTAAAGGGAGCTGTTCACTTTATAAGGGGTCCTCTGGTTTCTCAATTCAGCTGTAAATGTTTAGACAAAGTTTACAGGCAGCAGTCCATCAAGATTGTCTTTGTTTGCTGTGGGGATACAAGGGTACTTCCTATCAGCTCCTACTGAGCACTGTACTGGCAAATCCTTAACAGAGGTATTTACTTAAGTAGAATTATTTTGAAAAAACTATTATGTGTGTACATTAGAGTTAATTTACATAGAGACTTCTGCCCCTCCCAGATACTGTGTTACTCAAATTGCTGTAGCTCATGGGATAGGTAACCTGGCAAAGCGAGTTTGGTTGTCCCAGGTACTTTAATTCTGTAGGTAACTTCTCCCTCTTACTGTATGCTGCATGGCAAGAATCATCTCTGGTTCAGTTATATTTACAAGAAAGTGAAAAGGCCTTTTGCAAAACTGAGCTTCCTAATTACTAAAATTAAAAAAGGAAAAAAAAAAGAGAGAGAATCTGCAGTAGAGAATAAAAAATGTTTGTGAAAATAGGCAGTGAGATGGATTCTGCTCTTAGCTGTATAGATTTAAATAAAAGTTGGTTTACTGACATGAAATTTACATTTATATAGGCATAACTGAAAGGCAACATTTGGTTCACTGCTTGTGTTGCAGTGGCAGCTGGGCCTCCTTTGTGCTTGCTGGATAGTAGACACTTCTACATGGTCATACCAAGTTCAATGACCAACTCAAAAGCATGGGAAATGATGCAAGCATCACCTATGCCAGGAGAGAGAAACGTAACTGAAACTTACTTAATTCTGGTCTTAATTCTGTAAGAGAAGTTGCAAGTTTGCAGCCCTTTCTCAGCTAGATAACTGCAAACACTGGCCAGTTACAAAAAACTACTATTTTTTTTGTGTTTGTGGATATTCTGACTTAGCCCTTCCATGCTTTTAAGGGAAGAAGGAGTCATAGGGCTTTAAATGGTGCTGATGATGTAGGAAGAATCTCACTCTGAATTTTCACTCACTTATCTGTACACTTACATAGTATGTTGTGGCAGATACATTTATCTGTTTTCTAAATCTCCCTTGCAGCTAAATAAAACCAAGTAGAACATCATGGTTTCTGTAACAAGACTATGAAGCCTCAGTGGCATCATTGTGCCGCAGTCATACTAAGTGAATGCTGGTGAGGCTGCTTCCAAGGTAGCTCCTAAGACAGGCTCTGAAGAGTAACCTGACCCTGTGCTCCCTGCAGAGGCAAATGCAGGGGAGGAGAGCTGCTCCCTGAACTTTTCTGTTAGTTGAAGGAGATGACTGTTAATGATAAAAGAATAATCTTACTTCCAATCCCATTGTTCTGTTTTCCAAACTGGTATCTCCATGGAGATTAGAACCCAGTTCTGAGTGTTCTAGATTCACCTCTGCTGCCAGAAGAGTCCACATTTAGTTAAGGATCAAGGTTAAAATATGCCTGCAGTAGAGTATAGTTGGTAGAGTGTAGCCCAAATGTGTACCAAGGTCAGGGCAGGGGGAAGGGACTATCTGAGCTGCCTAAAAGCTGCTGTCAGTGCTGTTAGCCTTTACCCAGTAAGAGCTGACTGAGCAGGCAAGACTCCTCTGCTGAGCTAAAGGCTCATTTAAATTATTTGTACAGCACAGTTTTGCTAAGCACCACTGAGAGTCTGGATTGGGGATATCACCTTTTTATTGCATCCTGAATTGCTGGATGTTTTTTGTTTTCATTGACTTCAAGTGGATCACCATCATTTTCCTGCTTATAATGCTGATCCAGAGCATGAACAAAAATACCATGGAGGAAAAGACAGGATGAGAGGCATACTGAGACCCATCTGCCAAGAGTGCAGGTACCTGCTTCAGATTTATTTATGCCAATCAACAGGAAATTAGCAGGGCTTCTTGCCCTGCCTTGTGTGGCAATGGGCATCTCCTGCACTTCACTTATGATTATTCTTATGATTTTCTGCAACTTCCAGTATCACTGTTAAGAAGTGCTCACCAGGACCAAAAAGACCACTAGCATCATCTGATTCAGTCCTCCTTCTACCATAAGTAACTACATGTAATAAGCACGTGGGCATTTTTAAGTATCCAGAAGGGTAGTTGTCTTGTTCTTTGTAGGTGTGAGAAAGGAAAGAGCCCCAGACTCTGATTCTTGGCTGGCATACTTAAGTAGGCTTTATTCCATAAGGTGGGAAAAGGCTAGAGGAATATCCATGCCTTTTAGGACAGGGAGTTTCCCAGAAAAGGTGGGTACCAGTGGGTTTCCCAAAAAGGGGATGTTTTCTCTAGCTAGAGCAAAGGCAATGGCTGCCAGACCTGAGGGTGATGTTAATGGGATGGAGTTCTTTATGGGAGCAGATGTGAAGAGAGGAGGAGAGATTTCACGCCAAAAGAGCTGTAGTGCTCAGGGACATGCAACTTTGCATGGCAAGTTTCTTATTCAAAATGTCCATAAAACATCTCTTTCATACTCCACCAATTTATATTGTGCCAATGCTTTACAACAAACATAAGGCTTCTAGGACAAGGCCAGAGAGCGAAAGGATAATGTGCTGCCGACCAAGGGCACCAAGTCTCCAGGTTTCTGCTATGGCAAGGAATTCATTAAATTTGCAGCCAGTCTGTACCCTTGTTCTCCTGACAGCATTGTTTAGCTGCTCTCACAAGCTGACAGGCTGGCCATTCTCAGTGTAACCCTTCTCTGCATCTTTTCCAGAACTGTTTTCTTCTGAAGTGTGAGAACCCAAATTGTATGCTGTGTTCTGGGGGAAACCCTAGAATTTGGTACACCTGCATCAGTGCTTCCCTACCTCTACCAGAGAAATATTGTCTTACCTAAGGCTTGTTCTCCTTTTCTGTGAATGGCCAAAGATTTATTCGTTGTTTACTTTAATCATCTTTTGTATGTTCTTGCTCATTGGACTTCTGACAAATCCAGCCTCAATCCTATACATCTCTGTCTCTACACTGTGTCTTTACTGACCAGGACTGTTTACTATTTGTTACTCCTAAGAAACTCTCTATGGTGTGTTTTTTTTTCCACCTACCTATTCAGGCCTAAAGTGCTTCCCAAGAAGATTTTTCTTTTGCTTGGATATATACATGGAATAGTTTTTATACCTTTGATCTAGATATATTCTAATCTTCCTCCACATTCAAGTCTCTCAGCTCTTCAATCCAGGTAAATTCACGATGATATTCCTTAATTTTACAATTTTCCCTTCTGAAGTTGAAAATTTAGTTACCAATCTGCTTCTGTTTGTCATTCTGTTCAGTGTAAATGGAAACAGTTGCTGAGAACTCAGCCCAGTGCTGTTTTCTGTGACTAGCTTTTTTGAGTATCTTCATTACTTACTAACTTGGGGTTGTCTCTTTATGTCGACTACTGAGAAGAAATGTGGCAGCTATTGTACACATGGCTAGCTGGGACCAAGTTTACTATTAGAAGTATTTGTTTCCCAAATAGTATCTGGGAAGTTGAAGTTGACCTTGGCACAATTCCCAGCAGTGTTTCTATAATAACATTTCAGTGACAGACCTCTTCTTGCACCATTATATTTTAGCTGCAAACCAGAAAAGCCAGATTTCAATGAGGGTCTGAATCGGAAACAAGTACCCCCAAAAAACAAAGGCTCTGAGCAGGTGGTCTGGGCTGCTGGAAGTGGAGCTTCCTGTTCAAGTATAATGGTGAATTTTATGATGAGTTAGATGATGATGAGTGACAGATGGCTTATTTTTTAATCACTTACAAAGATCACTTGATGTTTTCCATGTGTCTGGATGAAATGGCTAAACACTGAAGTAATGTGGTAAGATTGCAAATATCTTGGATATTGGCCTATTGGTCATATTCGCACAGGTCAGATATGGCTTCCATTTGGAACAGGAGTAGAGCAGTAAATTAGAAAAGGCCACTCCATGAGCTATCATTTTCCTGGGTTATGGAGACCAAGACAGCCTTTTCCACTGTAGGGCTGCTTTGTTAACCTGGAGTGCTGTGAAGGAAGGCTTCCCTCTCCCACACCACTAGCTCTATTTCATGGGGGTACCAACTGGATTCTTCCAGCCTATGGCAAGTGACTGTTTGGCCTGTAGCAATGATCATTATCTAGCAGAAGTTGTAAGTGGGTAAGTCAGTCCTGCGAAGGAAATGCATTTAAAATATTCCCAGCTGTTGCACCTACATCCAAGACTGAGTGCAGCTTGAACTCTTGAATCTAAGAAACATGCAAAGCAGTTTTCTCCTTCTCAGCCTGTCTCTTATTGAAATTAGCCTGCTGTTCATGTATGACAGGGTTTCTAAGCAGCTTCTGTTATACCACTCCTGACTTATAATGGCTCACCTGGCCTTCTCACCCTCCTTGGAGTCTAATCACAGCTATCTGATCACTTTTATAACCCTGTTCTGTGTCTTCTCTTACTTCATCATATTTCAAGCACAGACACAATCTGAAGAGGACCTGGTGGAAAAACTGCTGCTCCAAACCAGTAAAGGAATCTAAGCCAGTTAACACTGGCCAAAGAAGAGTTTGAAGTTGAAAGGTTGTCTATCTCAGACCTGCAGTAGCTGCCTTAGTGCTTGTAATAACGACTCTAGCTGTAGAGGTGAAGCCAGCAGGACACAGAAAGTTGGGAATCTGGAGGCTGGAATGATAGGCTGTGCAATGGGGAGTCTATGCGAATAACAGAGAGATCTTTCAAAAAAATGCACAGAAAGAAACTGGGCATAAAGCTGTGCTTAAAACTGCAAAGGTATTTCACATGCTGGCCTGTCCTTGGAAAGGAGACAAGGAGCAATGAGTCCTGGTGTAGTACTGTAGGAATCATAAAAGGAACAGGTATTTCATCTTCCGAAAGAGGCTTATGTCAGTCATCTGAGTACACAAGGCTAAGTGGGTAGGGACCCGGAGCCCCAGGTTCAAGGACTTCTTGTTCTCTGAGCTCAAGAGCCCATCTGCATTTAGCACCTGGGCTGTGACCTAGAAGCAGACTGCCCCCTCCCTCTGTTTCCCCCAGCTGGTTACTCCCTCCTGTGCACCACCTCACCTCGCCTCCAATTCTTCCCTCATGCCGGATGCCACAGCCAGCATCCTCTGTGAACAGCAGTCCACTGTGTGCCTGTGAGCTACAGGGAGGGTACTGCCGTGTCCCTGTCAGATGGGTGGATGACCTGGGTCTTGAGAGGTTTGTTTCCTAACAGGGGAGGAAGCACCAACTCTTGTCCCCTTTTCGTGTGGGAAGGGCTGCTTTCAGTGCTGTGAAGATTCACTTTGAGTTACCTTTGGATGCATGTAGAGGTGCAGTTATACCAGTATACTGTCATCCATTTTAAGGATGGGGGGGACAAGTGGGAAACTTGACAGCTGGAAACAAGGTAACAAGTGGAGGGGAGGAATCTTCAGTTTAATATTGCTTTTGATCTGATGAAAACCACTAGCTGAGGACTAATTTTCCATAATTTTGGAAACTGTTTCCCCTTCTCCTTCCTGCTGTTTTGCTTGCAATGCTCTTCAGGTGGGTGTGTTTTGACCTATTTCTTCGTCTGCACATGCCTAGTGAAGCATAGGGATTTTTAGTGCCTATTGGATAACATATTTCTTTATGAGTTTGCAGGTGCTCTTATGTATAGCTACATGCCCTGAGGTCTTCACTCTGGTTGGCAAATAGCACTTCCTAATGTGCTTACCACTTCAGATTGCATTGGATTGGCTGGCAAGGAGGTTGTCTCAGCCTACCCAGGTTACCTCTGTGACATTTCTTGTGTCCTATGCTTTGTTTGCTTGTGTCCTCTCAGAGGCAGAATACAGCAGCACTGCACAGCCTGGGGCAGGAGAAAGCAGTGCACTTCCCGGAAAAAAAAAGTCCCTGGGGACCATGAGAGCAGTCACAGCCTACTGTAGTTCTTCGACCAGGTCTTGAAAGAGTGACCTTGAACTAGGTGTGGGTTGCATGCTATGAAAGTGCTGTGGGTTCCTATGAGATGCCCTACAGCAACTAACCAGACTTCTTAAAGCTCCTGAGACATGCTTTAGCAAGTTGTCTCCTGGCAAAGAGTCTCTGGAAGAGGTATCATGCAATAACAAATGGGTGACTAAACAAGCTACGTGAGGCATGGTGCTTACTTCAGCTTGAGTGGTCAGTGCAGTGGAGAGCAGTCCTCTAATATACAGGGCACAGGGCCTGAGAGAAACTTTGTGAAACAGAGTTGTGCTGAGACAGGTTTTGGATCTCAGTAGCAGAGATCTGTGCATGTACGGGACTTGGCAGTGTTCTCATGGCGTGACATAAAGAAGATTAGGATCAGACTGTGATGCTAGGTAGTAAAGAGGAAAATGACGTTGTGACAGTCTGTATTTCTATAAATGCATTAATCTCCTAAAGTAATTAATAAAGGGGGACAGTTCAGTTGCATTTTAATTCTAGGACCAGAGGTGTAATCTATGATAGACTGAATAGTGCATTGTGTACACAGAGCCTGATTAGTCATCTTGCTTATTGGTTTGCTGGAGAGGAAATCACTTTTATGATGCAGCAACTTTCCATTCTGTTTATTCCATATTCTCTTCAGTTTTGCTTTTCCCATGTTCAACAGTTTTTCCTTCCATTTCCTGTATTTTTTCTCTTTGTTTTCTCCAGTTTTTCATGCAAGGTACAGCGTGACTGTAGCATTTTTCTTTGTTTTTTAGTTTAGCTCAGGAGGTACATAGTTTCTTCAGGAGGTAAAAATAGATTTATTTATTTTGCATTTAAAGGTTTCTGTGGGTTTTAGGTTTGGTTTGGGAGAGGTTTGTGTCTTGGGAGAGTTGATTTTGTACTGAAATAGCAAAAACAATCTGTTGACTTTTTGGTTGCATTGTTTTTGCTTGCAGGAGCATTCATTTGCCTTCCTGCTAGTCATCCTCTTCCAAAGCATTTTGAAAGCTCCTCACTGTTGTCAAATCATTGCTGATACCATTTGTGTGCAATAGACTATGTCCCAGAGAAGTAATTCCTTATACTTTTCATCAAGTAAATTCATCACTGTTGCAGAGGAGTTACTAACTTCCTGCTTGTGCAGATCATTCTGAAAATATCAAGGAGCTAAACTTTTTTTTTGCACTATATTAATTGTTCAAATTGCCATTGAATCCTTGGATTTAGTTCAACATATTTAGATGACAACAAACACCAGCTTTCATTCTGTTGATGATCTTGGACAGTTACAGTTGCCAGAGATACCGAAGTGAAATTACATTATTACAAATTAGACTATTATATTGCTTGACCAATGTAGCTGGAATTTGGGATTTTGCAGTTTATTGCAAATAGAGATGTATTCCAATGTCTTCGATACAATCCCTTGAATTTCTTACACATGCAGCCTTTAAGCAAGGGAATAAAACTGTGAGCAACAGGTCCTCTGTTCACAGCACTACATCACCTATGGAATTTGGCTGCAAATGTGAATGCTTAGATCTTCCTAGACTAAACACCTTGTGCAAGACTTGCAGCCAGCTGTAAAATCAAATGACTTCTAAGTCATCACATAGTATCCCCATAGGAACACTGAATATGTCTAACTAGCTTCAGAGATGTATCGGTGACTTGGGTTGGTCTCTCTGAGCCAGTGGCTCAGCCCTGCTAACAGCACGTTCCATATTCTTCTCCCCTATGTTTTTCAGCCTGTCCAAAGATTCATGTTAGACTGTTATTAATACCCAGGTTAGCTAGTGTGAAATGAGCTCATGCCCATGAACTCATGCACAAAAGATGCAGCTGCAGCACATGCATCCTGTCTGGAACAGAGGCAGGAATAGCATCCATTTCCTCAAGGTTTCCTACACTTCTCTGTGGTGAATAGTCTCAGCATCTTGTTCTGCAAAAATCTGGCACATCCTGAGAGTAAGTTCATCCTGTATCCTAAACAAAGGTGAGGCCATGCAAAATAAAGCAAGGCCAGCACAAAATAATACTGGACTACATAATTTAAGACTGAGTATAAGCAAGGGGGTGGATGTGAGGTCACATAACCCATCTTCTGGTATTTCCTAACTCTGACTCCTTCATTGTGCAACCTTAATGATTCTCTTTTTAGTTGATTTTGTGCCTGTAATACTTAGGTGAGTTGAAGGGTAAGGACAGAAGAGATGAGGGCTAATAGGAAAAACATGTAGCAGAGTTAAACTTATTTTAGAAGGCAGGTAGTTTAGCTATATACTTTGAAGTAGCTAGGTTTTGTAAAGACCAGGGTGTGAAGGGTGAAGACCTGAGGAATCTCTTGGGAGAAGTGGGCAAATGTATGAAGGTATTTTCTGCTCAAAGGAAAAATTACAGAGAACCAAACTTTGGTTCCCAGCCCACAACACACTGAAAGCCATCTCAGCAGGGTACAGAGTGGGATAGTCCCTTAAGAATAGCTAAAATTTCCCTGCGTTTAATCTGTTATTTTTGTTACCTGTAGGCTGTATAAAACTGCTGCTGAGAAGAGCCTCCACCTCTGGTCATTCCCAGTGACAATCACCAAAATCCCAAGAGCTGCTCTTCCAATAACGGAAGCATCTTGTTCTGATACAATGCTAAAGCCATACCATAAAAATATAGAAAATTGTTAAAAGTGGTCAGGATTACGTTTGAAACAGGAGAGAACAATTAGATTATTAATAACCCCTCAGACTTCTTCTAGCAAAGTACCACATTGACACAGCACAGGATTCTGGATAAAATGATACTTTTTTCCCAGCCCCTTTATCACTGACACAATTACTTATAACCTTCATTTTCAAACAGTAATACCCAGGCCCGCGTGGCTGGCTGTCGTAGTGTGAAGAGTTTTCCAGGAGCCCCATGACTCTCTCCTGTGCTGGTCATACAGGGTGGTGGTCCGTTTTTCGAGCTCTTCAGGGGAGTAGTTGATCCCCTAATGGCATTCGCTGGGGCTTGGCTAGAAGGGGGCGAGGTACTCGGGGAAGGAGAATCCTCCATCTGAAATAACCGCTGTGGGTTTCAGCTTTCTTGGTTTCCCCCTCCCCTTTTCTCCCCTAGGTGACAATGAGTTTGTTAATTCCTGGAGGCTAGGGAGGGGCTGGCAAGGTGGGAAAGGCTCAGAGGGGGTTGAGGGAGGCTCTGCCCCTCGCTTTGTGGGTCTCCCGCCTCCATCGGGCTGGCGGGGCGGGCGCGGAGGGGACGGCTCCTGCCCAGGGGAGGAGGAAAGAGAAACAGTGGCTGCAGCTGAAGTCAGACAGAAGATACGGTCATTATTGAGGGGAGACGGAGCAACGCTTTAGTTTTCTTCACGTGAGTCTCTCCTCTCCCTGGAAGGTTTTGGTTTTATATTTCGAGGAGGAATTTCAGCAGACTCGAGCTGAGTATTACGTCTTTCTAAACACACAACGTGCTTCCTTTTACGTTTTCTTTTGCAGACGGGTCTCAGCTGGAACCAGTTCTCTTTTTTTATCCTTACGGTAAACACCGCCGGGCGGGAATAAGGCCGATAGCAGCCTGAGCGGCCCTGATAAGCGGCAAGCTCTGTCCCCTTTGCTCAGATGACTTAAAACATCTGGTGTGTTGACAACTGGTAAGTGAACACCTCTCCTCTATTTCATAAAGTGTAGCGAGCTCTGTAAAGAGCATTGGCTGGGAGGATAGGATTTCTTGGATGGTGCCCGAACCCGTAGGACCGGGCACGACGAAAGCCCTTATTCTCGGGTTTGCCGGCATTCTTGCCGTGAGCCATCTTCCTTCCCACCACGCTCTTGCATTATTTCAAGCTGGGAAGGCTTCCAGCTAACCTCGTGTAAAGCCTACGTGTGCTTCCAATTTTAAAACCTCCTTCAGGTAAGTACTGATGGGAGCAGCTGCCAACAACATTGTTATTTAATGTAAATGACTACATATTCAAAGGTAGAGCTGGCTATTCGAATACATCAGTGTGTTCCTGGGTGAAAGTATTCAAGGAATTAATTGAATTTCCAAAGAGATGAAGCCTGCCTCTACAAGCTTTCTTTGAAGGGAATACAGTTTTAATCGGCTTGAGAGCTGGTGAGATGAGATGTCTCAAACCTTTCCCAGAGGTTCCTGGGAACTTCCTGGTAAAAATTAACATCGCGGCGTCGCAGGGACCCGGTTACAGCTGGGGATGACCCTGACTGAAGCTGAAGCTCTGCCGCCGCCCGGCTCGCCGGAGGAACTTGAATGCGCTTGATTCCCCATACGCGCCCCCGGTGCTGGGACCGGCTGGGCTGAGGGGCCGCATGCGGGGCCGCCTCTCGCCCCCGGCCGGAGAAGGGCCCCCGTGGGGGGCGCGCTCCCCAGCGGGCGGCGGGGACAGCCGCGGGCCCCGGGGCCTCGCTCCAGCAGCCGCTGGGCAGCACAGGAGGAAGCGCCAGCGCCGAGGGGGTGTCCGGCGGGCTGCCGGCCATCACCTAGCCAGGTAGGCGGCTCGGGGCTGGGGGATATGAGGGAAAGGGCAGTCCCCGTTCCCCCGGCGGCTCCTCCGGGAAGGAGCTTGGCTGGGGGGGAAGCCGTTCCCCTTTCTCCGGCCTCCTGGAGCAGCCCCGCTGGTGGGTGGTCGGCGGAGCCGGTCCCAGCCCTGCGGCCAGCAGCCGGGCCGCATGCTGCCGGCCCCGAGAGCCGCCCCGCGGCGGCCTTGGGGTCCCCCGCGAGCGATGAGTCGGGTGGCGGGGCGGTGGCGGGCCCGGAGGGTGGTTACGGGGCGGGAGCCAGTGGTGGGGCGCCGGGTGGGGGCTCTAGAGCTGGGCAGGGCCAGGGGAAAGCGGACACATGCGGGACGCGCAGCCCCGCGCAGGGGGAGCCTCCAGGCAGAACTAGCGGCGGTAGCCGGCAGCGGTCCGTAAGTGGAATTTGAGGGGAGACTCGTGGCTTCTGCTGAGATGCTTGGGTCTGGTAATCCCAGCGTGTTGCCATGGCTGCTGGTCATGCAGGTTCGGATAAAGGATTGCTTTTACTGGGGGCGCTGAAAGGGAGAGACTGACTGCCCCTTGGAAATGCCCAAGGCCTAGGGGAAGGAACAATGGCTGTGTGGGTAGACTCAGCCTGAAGCTACGCGAATCCATTACTTATAGTTTAGGGAAGAAACAAACCCTGGAAGTTTTATGTTCTCTGCTTTTTTTTTTTTTTTAAAAAAAAAAAAAAGTCTTTGGATTATTTTCTGTCAGTGGGGGTGGTGCTTCTATTTTAGGTATGGCAAACTGTGAGGTCAGGCTTGCTGTCCTCTCGCAAATTAAAATTTCCAGCGAGATGAACAGCTCAGCTGTTGTGCTCCTGCTACCCAATTGAAATTTTCTGTCCAGGTTTCTTTAGGTTTTGTCCCTCTCATTACCCACTTTATGCCAGTCTGTTCTTCCATACTATGTGGTTGCAAAACGATTTAGAAAGGACAGACTTTGTGATGGGGTGAAACTACTTGTTTTAATCTGGCAATTCCGTTGTAGCTGGACTGTCTAAAAAGATTATTCATTAAAAAGTATATATACTTTGTGGTGAATGCCATGGTACTAGACTTTAAAAGGTACATTCAGAGTCGGCTTAAAGGAAAAGGAAATGTGTATGGAGTGAGGCTTCCTACCCATCCATTTTTGAATAGAATATATTCTTATCTGATTAGCTCATAGAACTGAAACTAAAATAACTTTCCATCCACATGTAAGACAGCACCACCGTATCCTTGTTTTTATTCTTCTCACGTGAAATAAATCTATGAATCTTTCTTTTCATCTTTCTTTTCATCTTTCTTGATGCAGTACTTGCTTCTTTAGCATATCTGTCTCTCTGCGAGTCAATTTAAGTTATTTCTTAAACTTAAGCCTATAGTATTAAAGGTGGGTAAATCCATGATCTCCCTAAGGGTCATTTTGGCTGTAGGAGACCTCTCCATGCTTGTTGGATGTATGACTCGTCTGTTGAGACTTGTGAGACTCCCCGTGTTCAAATACGTCCCTGTTCAAAACTAGCAGGAAAGTTTCTCTGTGAGATCAGTTCCTTGTTGCTGAAGTGCCTTTGGGAGCAGCTGCAGAGCATGTAGGTAGGACAGCCAAACCTGAAAGCTGGCAGGAAGATCACAAGTGCCTGAGTCCTGAGTTGTGAACGAGTGGAGAAATAGGTGAGTTACGGTGTTCTGGCTATAAAAGGTGATTGATGAGGTAGTATGTACTATAGTATAACTATGTAGTTATGAGATATGTACTGTGTGTGCTGCTGAATAATAGTTTTTGCAATTACGCAGGGGAGTTGCCTCACTGAGGAGGAAAATACAGTAGCTGATGGGGTGGTGGGTCTCATTTGCAGGGGCAAGTGCTTGAGATGCTTCTCTTCCACTGTCTCCTCAGACCTTTGAAAGCTTACATGCAGAGACAGTTTTAGAGCATTTCATATGATTGCTTTCTTCCTTGTGTGATTGTTTTTGGATAGAAGGCAGGGACTGTCAAGAGTTTCTTTTATGATAGCTTCTTTGTCATTAACACTTATCCTGGCTTGTTTTCATTGTTAGTTTCTGGGTACACCACGATTAGTGCCTTTCAGTAAAGGCTTGATCTGTTCTCCCAAGACAGGCTTGGTAAAGTTCTCATACACTGCTTTGGGTGATTTGGTTTGATTTTGTTTTTTTTTTGTTTTTTTTTTTTTTTTTTCTCTTATGTGTTGCTTCATATGCTGCTGGAGATTAGTTCAAGTATTTTGGCTTGGAAGAGGATGCAGTGAGATTGGCCATTTGAAGATAGAACGTGTACATGAGGTGGTCCACATCATTGACTCCAAGGGCTTGTGGGGAAGGGCTCTTGCTTATTTTTTTTTCTCCACGGTATAGCTTGAGCTGTAGCACAGCATCTTGGTTTATTTGTCTTTCTACCTTAACATTAAGGTTATTTTACAAAGAGGCATGAAAGGTTATTTTTACTGTGTGTATGATGAGAGATACTCTGCTGTGTCTCCCTAGTTAAGTGCATTTTAGGAACAGGCTCAAGATTACTTGAAAAACATTTTACAGACGTCTTTCCTTACAGATGGTTGCACTGTTTTAGTTAAATCAGTTGAAATGTGCACTGTGTGTTTTAAGTGGAGTTAAATTTATCAAGCTTCTGACAACTCGTCATTTTTTGAGTAATTTGTTCATTGATTTCTCTGGCCTTATAGGGAAGCTAGTAAATAATATTGGGAAATTAATTTATGGGGTAACTGAATATACAGGGTTTTTTGTTTTTCAGTCTCTAATTTTTACCACCTGTTTACTCAAAAGAACAAGAGCTTCGTAGCAGAATGCCCTCCCCTCCCCCCAGACTTCCCCATTAATCCAGTTTCTTCTACTTCCATTTTTGCTATGTTATGTGTGGCTGCTTCTGTACCTTTGCATAGTCTTCAAGGGAGATTAAAACTTCTCATACTGTTTGGTGTATGAACTACTCAAAGCATTAAATCTTTCTTTCATCCTGCTACAGAAGAATAAAAAAAACCCTCAGCTTTTCTTGATGTGTACTGAGGTTGGAAGGAAAACATGAGGTGCAGGCTGTTGTTTCCTTTACAAGTCACCTTTCTGCGGTGCGTGAAAATTTGTGGTTCAGTGCAGTAATCGCTGATATCTGTAGCTACTGTTTGTGCAGAAAGGTTGAAAAGCTGAAAAGTGATGGGCAGTATTAGCTCAGGTGTGCTATGAAACAAAAATAGTGAACATGTGGCTTGTGTGTAGTATTGCTGCCTTTTGAAACGTGCATTGAGCAAATGGAGGTGCAGAATGTCGCAAAATACTTTGTGGTACTGCTTCTTGCTGTGTTCTGTACCTGTCATCTTCAAATATCGCCACCTCCTTTCATTTTGTTTGAGTGGGGTGTCTCTTCAGCTTTCAAAGTTGGTCATTCTCTGGTCTTGAAGGCAAAAGTCTTGATATCTCAAGAGGAAGCGCTGCAACAGAATGAGCAAATGTTAAGCTTCCCCTGGAGAATACCCAGACTTTGCATGTAATTGTTCTGCACTCCCTCTGCTTCCAGCCTTGGCAGTAGCAGCAAAGCTGGAGTACATTGTGCTAGAGCTATTCTTTACATTCCAGCACCCATGGGGAGCCAGGAGGAGCAAGGCAAAAACTTGAATAGCCCTTACTTGCTCTGGCTGGGAAGGGAAGGCTGGAAAGTCTGAGGAGCCACAAAGCTGATCCTCCCTCCTGTTAGGAGGACAGGAATGGAGTAATGAAGGAACTGGTTTTAAGAGCTGACAGAAATGAAATGAAGTTCAGACTTAATTATTGAACCTCTTCTTAACATCTCTTGATTTAGAGTGCAATTTTGCATTCCATAGGGGAATATTGCTTTCTTTTGGGCTGCTAGCCAGTAGGAAACTTTGTGAGATGCGTGGCTAGCAGTCTTGGATTTCCACTGAGTCTTCAGCTCACTTTGAGAAAAGTTTCTAGTCCTTTTGAGTACAGGTTCAGGAAACACTGAAATAAGGATCAGCTGCTGCAGAGCTCAGAAGAGTTCTTTGTTAGACTGGATCTGCAGACTGGCACTTGCACAGTGGTAGCTGGCCACTGCTTACTTTCATTGCCGCTTTTCAGAGCGCTACGGCCAGCAGCACAATGAGAATGGTGTGAGGGGCATGTCACTGGATTACCTGGAGCCTTGGAAGAGGAAATAATATGCCTATGTAATGGTTATTTAATAGTCAATACAAAATGTGTGTATAAAATACAAATTATACCCCATGTGGGATGGAGGGCTGGGGGGAGAGTTTCTGGGTTTGCCATTATCTTTTTTCTAGTATATATATATATTGGTTATAGCTGGGCTCTCTTCTGGGCAGCTAATTTTTTGCAGGGGTGTTGGGCTGAGATTTTTTTGGCTACACAATGACCCGTGGTGGGTCCCTGATCTGTTTAGGTAAAGGAGATTACAAGTACCCTAGCGTAACACAAGGGACAGTGCGGAGAAGGAACTTTTGGGTTTTCCTCACTTCAGTGAAGAGAGAGGGAGGTGCTTGCTGCTGAAGAGGTGTTGTTGCTAAATGAAGGCACAACCTCATTCATCTTTTGACAGTCAAAATAGATAAATCCTGTTTCTTTGAGGTTCTTGAACTTGCCTGTCTCTGTCCTCCACCAATGTCATGTCTGAGCACCCTGGAAACATTATCACCTGCATCTTCACAGTGCTTTAGGGTAGTCTGAAGTCAAATGTGTGGGATTGAGACCAGGACAGGAGGGTTAGTGGTATAGATGGGAGGTACCCTGTAGGGTTTGTTTGAACATAACATTTGGACAAGATTAATAATAAATCCACTTGAAGTGTGAGAACAAGTTAGGATTTGTCTGTATTGGTGAGTGCATACAAGGCTTGCTAGCATGTGGTAGCGAGTCTTGATCATGCCTCTAGTGTAGACAAGTTACTGCCTTCTCATTTGGTTAGCTGGGAGACTGTTAAGGGAAAACTACAGCTTGCCCAAATGTTTTGCAATATTTAATGGGACAGGGTGATTAGCTTGCCTTAGTTGAGAATTGACTTAATTGCCTCAGATGAGACTCTGGAAGGCTGTATAAGCTTATTTCCCCTCCCCCCTAATTTTATAGCCACCCACGGCAGTTTTAATTCCCCACCCTCATAAAATTGAGGGCCTCAGGATTGTGTCTGTGGTGAAGTGCCCTGTGATTCAAAAGCTCTGATGTAGCAGTACCACTTCAGTCTCCTTTGGTGGGTTTCCTATCCTTTTATTTGCCCTGGCTCCCAAGTATAGACACTGGTGGGTCCATAAGAGGATGCTAAAAAGAGTAGGCAGTGATGTTATCTTCCAAATCCTGTATGAAGCAATTGCAGATGCTGCAAGGGGAACAAACCAGAAAGTCCACAATGTGCTGTCCCTAAAGAGCATCTCCCTCTGTCACTTCTAGGGACAGACTAGTGGGCGAGACGAGCATTGGTCTGACGTGGCAGAGTGTTTCTTGTGCCTGTGTTGCTCACTTTGTGCAGTGGAGCACAGGCCATGCATGTAAGCTGGATTTTGAATATCCAGGTGGTTAAAATTACTGGTCAGTGTAAATAGCAGTTGTACAGTTTCTCAAGATTGACTGCCTTTTCTTGCAAAACATGTTAAACACTTACTTCATTTTCATTGAAGCCATTTGAACAGAATAGCTGTTTTCATTCCTTCTTTCTTTTGTGCTAATGGCATGCCATAATTTGCTTTCAGTGTGGGACATAGGCTCTTTGATGGTTTAAGCCTTAAACCTTAGTTTAAGGATTTTTAATGTACATTTTAATCTACATGAGAATGTTGTTCAGAGTTTTTCAGAAAGAATGGTGAAATACAATATTCATATCATTCTTCAGATTTCTCAGCGAATATTTCCTATGATAAATACTAGCTGGTGTCAGTGACTTTTTGAAGTTGTGTGATTGAAGTCAGCTAACACCATTAAGTGACTGAAAGGGGTATTTAAAATGTTTAACTTCAGGCCATTGTTTTGTGAAATTTGGACACTTACATATTTGTGCAAGGCTTTTCCAAATTTTAGCACTTCTTTAATGGCCAGAGGCTTTTACATCTGCCACAATTGTGTGATAAGCAGATATAATGAAACCAGGCTTCTGATGTCTTTCTATATGTGGACTTTGTGATCTTTAATGAAAGATGAGCTTATAGAGCTTCTTTGATCTACTAAGCTGTCTATTTTTTGCAAAGTTTGTGTAGGTCTCAAACACACCAAGTTCCTAATCTGTCAAATTTGACTGAAATTAGCCAGAGGGGTTCAAAAGTTCTATACGGAAGGAAGGAAAGGACATGTATGCATGCATACAGGATATGATTGCATAAATTTCATTTCATGCTAAGAGCATGTGCTCTAACAGAACAAAAAGCCTTTTACTGTACTGCATTTCATGCTCTAATGGAGTTCTGTGCTGTCTGTGGCATGACTTACAATTTGAGAGGACATGGTGGTGCTGGAGGCTGAGGTGGATTTGATGTGGTCAGTGTAGCAAGAAAGAGATGTCAATAGGCAAGAAAGCAGGTCATGCTTACTGTGTATCTTGTTCTAGAGGACTTCCAGTTTTATGCTCAAGCAAATATCAGACTTTATCCTTATGTTTTATCCCTGCTGCAGCATGGGTCAGTTTGGCAGGAAGAGCAGATCTGTTCTACGACAGAAATCCATCACCCTGCTGGTGAGTCATGGGGAGGCAAACTCAGTCTTGTCTAAGGGCTTACCCGTTTACTGTTGTATCTTAAGAAGAGGTATTCACGCATACAGCTCAGGTCAAATCTGGTGCTCAGCAAAGTTCAGGTAAGGGAGGATGGCTGATGTGTTTAAGAGTAGTGTAGTCCTGAAGAAACTGCTGTTTGCTTTGTGTAGCACTTCAGGACTGTTGAAACTGAGAATCAAACAGCAGAAAGAGACACTGTGTTTCACCTGCAGCAGCCAGACTTGGCTCAGAAGGGAGCAAATCAAACTGAAGGGTGCTGATGATATGTAGCAGAAGGTCCTGTGTGAAGCCATCACTGCAGCAGGGACTGGACTGTGTGTTTGCAATCTATCTCTCGCAGGAAGGCTGCCCAGCTGCCTGCATGCTTTTGGCTCTCAGCTGGACCCTAGGCATTTTAGCCACTGCAGGGCAACCCCAGCTGGAGGGCTGTGAGACTCTGAAAGAGGATGTGTGGGTGTGGTGAAATGCACCTTTGACTCCCCTCAGTTTTAGGGGTGACTATCCTCTTAAAAAAAACTCAACTGAAACCTAAAAACCCAGCACCCCTCCATTCCTCACCCCCCTTCTCCAAGCAGTGATACACTGATTTTCAGTTTTTGGGAGGAAATGGGTTGTGGTTAACCTTCAGAGAGGATTGAGGTCTGAAAGCCGTAAGTGGGTGCCTCTGTGTAGCATATAAGCTTTCCCAGCATTCTGTACTGGACTAATTTAGGCAGCTTTCCTCCCAGACAGATGGGAGTTGAAGATTACAGTCAGAGATAATTAGCTTTCCTAATGTATAGGTAAGGAAACGAAGGTGCATGAATCAGGGCTATGAGCTCCACTATAGTTTGGATAACCACTAAAAGTCAGCACTGCAGTATGGCTTGTTGTAGGGTTATTTTATAGCTCTCTATATGCAGAAATACATAAATTAACTTATGTAAACTTTTCTATAAGGACCTGAGTTCCCTTAAACAACTAACAGTCTGTGAAGAATTACAGTTCTGGTTTTCGTCTTTTAGACTGATCTTTGTTCTGGGCTTTTATTGTGAATTTGATTTTAACATTGTCTAAAGAAAAGCACAATGATACTCTGAATGCTTAAGCTGGATACAGCTATATGTCTGTTTCCCTTGGAAAGCTCATTACCTTACAAATCTAATGATTTTTTTTTTTTTTAACATATGTACACTTACTTACAACCTTTCCCATTCAGAAAAGATTTCTCATGCTGCATTAAATGTTCTTCAGGATTACATTTTTCAACTATGCTATGTATCTCATAGCTCTCAAAATCCTCAGGAGAAGTACTGTTTGAATATTGTATGTGGTAGTTTCTCCTCTGTTCACATCTAAGAAATGAAGCAAAGCACTAAACGCCTTTAGGGGATCAGATACAGGCTCTGCTGCAACCTGTACAACAGTTCTTTGTTAGATCAAAACCACTTCATGTCCACAAACCATTCTCATAGTTACAAAGTTGCTAATTTTCTTTTTCTTCCTATGGATGTTTTTGTTGTTATTGTAAATATTTTTTTTTTTTGAGCTTTAGTGCTAAGAAAACAAAGCTGCAGATAAAGAAGGGCTTTTGAAAATAGCCTTAATATTTACAATATTCAAGTTTTTCCAGTTTGGCACCGTCAGTTTGGCTATAGCTTTCTTATAGTAGTTAGCAGCTAGGGTGTGTATTCTGATTAAATGTCAAAATCGAAAGGCAATGTGAATGTATTCATTGCAATGCTGAATTAAGGCATTAACGTTATCAGAGAAGCTGCTCAAGCTGTTGGTGAACTCCAGCTTTCTCCTGATGTATTGCATTTGCATGGCAAATATTTGGTAGGGGGCCACATGGGTGGTTTCTCTGAGGAGCTGCTGGCAGCTTCCTCTATGTCTGATAGAGCCAAAGCCAGCTGGCTACAAAATGGACCCACTGCTGGTCAAGACCATCAATGATGGTGGTACCACCACTGGGGTAACGTGTTTAACAAGGGGGGAAAATCTGCTGTGCAACTTCAGCTGGAGAGAGAAGTGAGAATGTGGGAGCTGTGCAACCACTAAGGTCACTTAAGGAGGAAGAGAGGAGGTGCTCCAAGTGCCAGAGCAGCCTGTGGTACAGGCTGCATATAGGTGGCACAGGCTGTCCCCCAGCAGCCCATGGAGTTCCAAGGATGGAGCAGATATTCACCTGCAGCCCCTTAAGAACCCCATGCGAGAGCAGGGGGATGCTCAAAGGAGGTTGTGACCCTGTGGGAAGCCTGTGCTGGAGCAGGTTTGCTGCAGGACTGGTGACCCCACAGGGAGCCATGCTGGAGCAGCCTTTTCCTGAAGGGCTGCACCCCTTGGAAGGACCCACACTGGAGCAGTTCATGAGGAACTGCAGCCCATGGGAAGGACTCATGTTGGAGAAGTTCATTCAGAACTGTCTCCTGTGGGAGGGACCCTGCGCTGGAGCAGGGGAAGAGTGTGAGGAGTCCTCCTCTGAGGACGAAGGAGCAGCAGAGACAATGTGTGATGTACTGACAGCAGCCCCCGTGCCCTGTGCTGCCAGGGGGGAGGAGGTAGAGATTTTGGGAGTAAGGTTAAGCCCAGAAAGAAGGAATGGGTGGAGGGAAGGTGTTCTCAATATTTGGTGTTATTTCTCATTATTTGATTGGTAATATAACAAATATCTAATACTAATAATTAAACTCATTTCCCTAAGTCAAGTCTATTTTGCCCATTATGGTGATTGGTGAGTGATCTCTCCTTGTACTTATCTGGACCCATGACCCTTTTGTTGTATTTTTCTCTCCTCCGTCCAGTTTAGGTGTGTGATAGAGCAGCATTGGTGGGCATCTGGTGTCCAGGCAGGGCCAGCCCACTACCCCTGGGCTGTCAGGATTATTGCCCAAGGAAACTTGTGGGACTTAGTAGTGTGGGGTGAATGCTACCACTTATCTTCATTTTCTTGCCTCCCTGAATTAATTTAGTTTTACACTTTTCACTGACTCGTTTTGCTGCACTCCTGAGAGTCCCAGAGCTCTATGTTGGCACATATGTATTGCAGCAGATTGACTTGCAGAATCTGCTGTTGGGGTAAATTCCATCTCGGACAGCTGGGAATCTTGATTTTATTTTTTTTTTTTAATGTGTATTTTTTTATGTGTATTGGTTTTTATTTTGGTTTTGGTTTTTAGCAGTTGAGGCAAGATTGGGGGCAACACAGCAAAAATCAGCGAACATTAGGTTTGGAGCTCTGACCACAGACATGCTTTGTGTGTTATCCAAGTGAAAATTAAACTCTTCAGTTTTGTGTGCTGGGCCTCTTAATCCACACAAACCAGCATAATGTAACTTGTTGCTTTTTATAAAAAGAGCTGTGTCATCAGATGATGGTGGTCCATGTATTTTTGTACTTTATCATAACTAGGGCTTGTAAATGCTACTGTGAAGACTGGTCATACAGCAAGCACTTGTGTTTCTTTAGGGGCAGATTCTGAGATGGGTAGTCATCAGGATTTATACTGTTATGACTAACTGAGAAATTAGGCTGATTTATTTAGTATCTACTGTTGATGTAGATAGGGAGCATTTCATTCTCTAGGTGCTGGTAGGGAAGTAAGTAAATTGGCCCTCTCACTTACAGTTGTTAAAAACAAACACCCACACCCCCAACTTTTATTCCCTCTGCCCTTGAGAGTCCTAATTTGCCTGTGAGTGGGGTGGCTTGGTTTGTTTGTTTTTTTTGGTGTGATTTATTTATTTTAGCCTATGGTTGAGATTATTCTTTATTTTTCCCAAGATGACTGGTAGATACAGTTTTGTAATTACTAGCCAGTCTTGTGAGAGCTGAGGTTAAATCACTAGCTCCCAATCAGCCAGAGCTGAATGCTTTAGTTATGCATTATAAGGAGACAAAGCGTGCCTTGTTTTAAGGTGAACGTAATGCTGTAGTGAATGTGCATGCTATGATATAGATAAAGTTCTCTTGTTGGACATTTATTTATTTAGATTGGTATGGTTTCAGGGCAGGGAAGGGAGTGAACCGGTGAGCTGATACGGTTTATAACTGACCTGTTTGAAACCTGACTAATTTGGCTATTTCTGTCCTTTGTTCCTTCCACTTTTTTCCATCTTTTCCCTGTGGGAAACCTAAGAAGGATTGTTCGTTTGACCTCAAGCCTCTGGCTCTGCAGGCACTCATGGACAAAGAAGAGTGAGTGTGAATGAGTTACTGGTGTTGTAGGGGGATCTAAATGGTTTTGTGTTTTCTCAGCTGTTACATGTAGCATGTCTTTTGTCTTTCTGGTTTAAAAGGATGTTGAAGCAGCAGAGCAATTCAAAATCATGATGCTCTGTTCCTTCAGGAAGAGCAGCTCAAATTGACAGAAACCTTGTCAGTTAGGCAAGTCAAGATATGAGGAGAAAAAGACTTGACCTCTGACCCCCAGAATGCATTGGATGGCTTGTTTATATTCCAGTCTTTCTGGAAGAAGAGCTGAAGGGAGGGGGAAGGTATAGGCTGAGAAGGAACAGTGTTGTGACCACAGTATGCAGGAGGAGCTGTGTGGATTTATGGCATCCATTCTCTGTGTATTTTATTTTGTCATGTATTATACCAACACCTGTGATGTGTAATATATAAATAGCAGCCTAGGTTAGGCTGGCTAAAGCTTTAAAGGTTGATCTGGGACAGCACAAAAGGGCTGGAAGAAATCTTTCAGTTAAGGCTGTGTTACTGCATTTGTGATTGATTTTTTTTTTTTTTTTTTTTTAAAGGTGTAGTTAGAGTTGATGTTTGCCTTGATTAAAGCTTTGGGAGGCGAAGCAGAGCTATCTGTGCTTAGCTGATACCAGCTTTGTTCTTTTCATGCACAAGTTATCTGTTTGATGCACAAGTATCTTTTGACTGAATCCAAAGTAGCTGGTTTTGTATGGCACTGCATCCTTGTGGCTGGTGGGCATGGCAGGAACTACTGGTCTGTGTTAAGTGCACTGGAGGAAGAAAAAGAGCTGGGGGTGGGAGGAAGAGAGGGGTGAAGTGTGTTGGGGGAGGAGGCTTGTGGAGAGACAGGACAGGGAAAGTATATGGAAACATCTGTTCCCAACTTGTGCACCTTTGCATAAATTGGATGCTTCCTACTGGTCCTTGTCTCAAGGCACAAAAGCAGGCAAGAAGCTGAGTCTGTGGACTTAATCTTACTCTTGGTCATAGTTATAGGCAAGGTTTCTGGAACTCTGATACTTGGCAAGCACCGGTTAGATGAGAATCCAGTAGTTACTGTTGTTCCACTTCCCCTCAAAGCCACAAGTTGGATTGGGATCTACCCAGGGCTTTTAAACTCAAGTTAGTAGTATTTAACTGTGTTACAAAAAGTGTGTCTGTTGTTGGAAGGAGCCCCAAGCCATTTTGGAACGTTAGGGAATATCATTTTCTGTCTTGGGGAGGGGGGGTGTGTGGGTGTGGAATAGTTGAAAACAACATTCACCAACTAAGATATATCAAACCAGCTCTTTTACTCTTGCAGATTTAATTGTATGTCTACACCATGCAATGGAGCATTCTGTCACCTTGACCTGATGCCAGCGATCCACATTGCACTGTGATCTGAGCCAAAATAGTAGCTTGGATCTCAAGGGTGACATAGCAACTCTGTGATAGCCCCAAACTGGAGGTAACATGTTCTGCCTCTCAGCATGGCTAATTAACTCAGCATCAGGCAGTTGCACCAAATACTGTTTCTATTGAGGACCATTTCAGTGAGACCCAATACCTGTGATCCTTTGTGTTTTGCTCATCGGGCTTTTCTGGCAGGATGCACTGGCTGATGCTGTGTACTCTTGCTTTTCATCTGTGGATCTAGTATTTGGTGTCAGTTTAAGTGACTTTATATTTTGCATTGGTAGATCCAAAAATGATATCTCTGTGAAACAAGGCACATCATTGATTGTGGTACCTCTGAGAACTGCTGTTATCACAGCAGGTTTTTTTTGCAGCTGAAAGGGAGGCTGTTTCAGTAAGCTTTAAAATAACTTGTAGTAACTTGACCTAGACTTACACGTGTCTTCTTGCTAGCCAAGAAATGGACTTGAGTGCAAGCAGCCTCCTTTTTTTTTTTTTCTTCTGACCTTTTTATTTCTTCTGTTCCTGCTCCCACTGTGGGACACATGTAAAAGCTCCTGGGTGGTCAGGCAGAGGGAGGGAAGAGGAGTGAAAAAGGGGTTATGCCACTGAACAGATGATCATACTGCACTAGAAAAAAAAGGATGTAAGAACAAGAGGGTCTGAGCCTGGTAATGACTGCAAGAGTGAGTCAGGACCTACAGGCTTTTTGCAGCTTTTGCCATACTCTCCCTATTGATGGCATGTTTTCCTTGGAAAGCTATGAACTCGTGTCTTTCAGATCTTTCCTGAAATGCTGAAAGGCTTAGGTTTGGCTAGAACAAACTGCCATACGTGATTTCTTGCATGAAAAAATAATGGGAATTGAGGTGAGAGTGTGAGACTTGAGATGAAGGCTTGGAGGGGAGTAGATGCTGTGTTGCCTGTTATGCCCAAAACACGGAGATAAACTGTGCTTGTTCCCAGACCTGCCTGCAGCCGTCTCTAGGGGAGCTAACCTCCCTTTTCCACCAGCCATCCTGTCCAGGTATGCTTCTGAGCTTTAAGTAAAACTGGAGTCACACACATGGGAAATGCAGAGATCTCCTTGAATATTTTAGACGGAAGCAAATGGAAATGAAGATTGTCACTGAAAAATACAGATTAAATTGTTTTTCCTTTTTGCTTGACCCAGCTGTTGGGAATGTTCTGGTGAGAAGCAAAACACTGGTGTCTGTACTTGAAGGGCAAAAATGGAATAAAATGGTGATGACTTGTCCACAAAATAAATGTATTGCTGTCTCTTGTGGTGCATAGTAGGTTTCATCGTTAGCAGGATGATGAAAGGGAGGCAGGCAAGCGTTTAGTTCCTAAACCAAATCTGTTAACTCTCACAGCCTGTCCTGAATTTGTGTGCAGTACTTGGCATGCAAACATGCAAAAAGTCAGAGGTGGGCATAGCTTTAGTTTACATCTCTTCCCACTAGATAGTGTCAGCAGAGGCTACATTTCTGGCTGTAATAGCTGGTAAAGAACAACAGTTGACTTAAATCTACTAAACGTCACTACTACTGTGACATAAACTGGACATCATTGCTTGCAGTTGAGTACATGGAGAAAAAAATATTTTGCTGTTTATTTTCAGGCCTTTTGCAGCGTTAGAGAGGGAAAATGTTAGGGAAACATTGGAAACCTTCCTTAACAAAAAGGAGCTCTGGAGGAAGATCATCTTTTTTTTTCAGTTACCAGGATCCTGTTGAAGTAAATAGCTAGTTTGGTAAGCTGTTGCAGGGGAAGAAAGCTCTGGTTTTCATACCAAGTCACCAGGCTTCTTTCTCAGCTGCTTATCCCCTCATCATTGAAAGAGAAACATAGTATCTTCCAGTGTAGGAAGAGTATTCCACTGCTGGTACAGATATTGTGAGATGGTGGAAGTCCCCAGTGACATTTTAACATAATAAAACCTTAGTTTTTTGGTGTCATGGATTGCACAGGCCTTCAGGAACAGGAATATCTGCTTTGGTTTTGTGTGGGGTGGGGCAGGTTAGCAAGACTCTTTTCCAATTAAGATGCTGTTAAACTTGCAACTTCAAAACTAAGCCTTGCTACTTCAAAGCTAAGCTACTGTTGTTAGAGAGTTAGTAATATAATTTTAATTCATGGCCACTTTTCTAGGGTAACCCAATATATCCTCTCTGAAACTAAATATTCCTGAGGTCTTCTGTTTCATAATAAACTGAAATCAAAAGGAGGATTGGAAATGATGAAAAAATATAAGGAGTGTGTGAGGAAGGCATTAAACTGACTCAGCTACTTCAGTGCCTTTAAGATTCTGCTGGAGTGCTGTTGTATTGTCCACTACAGCATTTCCTTCCTGAAGAGGTGAAGAATTAATGAACTATGCAAGAGTAAGAACTGGAAGAGTTAATGATGAATACTGTATATATTTGGCAGAAGATATAGATAAGCTGCTATAATGTGAGTACATTAAGGCACATAACTTGAGACTGTCATCTTGCTGTGTAGTTGTTCTACCAGGCATGCACTACATCCTGACCAAAAGGAAGCAGTGCTGCAGTACTGGTGATCACAAGCAAACCCACAAGAGATTGGCTACATCTTAAAAATCCTGATATTTTTTTTTCAAACTTCTTAGTCTTTTTTTTTTTTGTGCTTTTTCTGCTGTCCCTTCAAATTTCAAGGTCCACTCAAATCATATTTTCAAGCTCACTTCCCTTCCTCCCCCACAACTACAAGAGCTAGGAATTTGAGTTCTGAGTGAGCTGAAATTTCATGGTGTCAGTTAATTCCAGCAGCAAGGAGTTAAACTGTTACAGGACTACGTATGGAGCCAACATTGTTTTAAGATTAGTAATTTTTAATTTAGCAGTAACCACTTTTTAGTTAAATATTTAGTAATAGTCAAAGGTGCTTTATAAAATGAGTGGCACATACTGAAAAGTCTCCTGCATTGTATTATTGACAACCTAATTTCAAGGAAGAAAACAAAAGTAAGGCTTACAAGGGTAATGAAAAAAGGTGCTTGTAATGTGGTCATGTGATTGCCCAGTCCAACAGCTGTAGTTTTCTGTGTGATTATTCTGTGGCGTGGCTGCATCAACTGCATATGTAAGTTGAAAGATAAACTGGAGCTCTGAGGTGGTGACTCATATTGGATACCACACTTGATGAAGCTGCAAAATGAGGACTAATTGTATGTAAAGATGCAGCTCTGACAAGGACATTGGTTTTCCACTTCCATCAAGGAAAGAAAATATTAGCCTCTGGGATTATATAATAAATTTGCAATGTACTCAGTGTGTTGGTGGGAGCTGGGGTGGACCCATCTGTCCATGGGAGATGCAGGCTGATCTTGAGATCACTTAATACCATAACAGGGTCTGGTAATTCTGTAACTGTAGCTCTGCCTTAGGCGGCGTAGAAAGTTGAACAGCGGAAGCTGGTTTTAGATTCTTAATAAAAAATACCCATCAATCTCTTTATAATGCTTATGCATTCTGTTGCTTGCTTACTTTCAGAAAATTGACCAGCTAACATTATGAACATTGTGCACTGGCATGCTGGGCTCCTCGCCCCTTCCTTTGTGTGGATCACCATAGGCTTTTCAGAAAGAGGAGGGAATTGAATAGTTGAGTTCCAGTTTTGTCCACCTTGTTTTGCTTAACCCTGACTGACCTTGGCCTAAGGGCACCATGACCTCTGTCAGTCAGGTTGATGAGCTTAAATCAAGATGCAGGATTTTGTGTTGTGATAAATAAGCTGGAATGGGCCTGTCATTTTACATCTGAGCTGTGTCTTCTCTTTTCTTGCATCTCTGACTGGGAATTTTCTAGTGCAATATTTACATTGTAGGAGTTTGTTTTCCTTTGATTAGCTTTCTGTAACACTTGGTTATTTTAAAATAGGCAGAGCTGGAAAATGCTGTCACCATTAAAAATGCAGCCAGAATAATTTATTCCATAAACAAGGCAATGGTTTTGTTTACTAAACCAGGTTAAGAAAGTCTTCACTAAAAAGACTGTCTTTCTTGACTACGTAATTTTTCTTCTTAAAGAACTGGATGAAGCCAGGCACTGGGGGTTGGGATGGTGAGAAGACACTTGTGTAACTATGGCCGTTTTATGTTCCCAAGAGCTGAGTTAGGTACACCCTACATTCTCATGTGAGTGCCATGCTGATTGTCCTACATGTGATACTGAAAGCTGCTACAGATTCCTTAGGATCCTGTTTGAAGAATGTTGACCTACATTTTCTTGTTTAAATTAGTGTTTTGCAGGCTGTATGAATATCTTTGTAAACACTTTCCAAGCATTTTTTTTTTCTCTGACTAGTACTGTTATTCATAATGTTTTGGTTTTTAAATACCCTTTGCTTTGTCTTTGCTCTGTTTCGTACCCTGGTCTGACCCTTCAGCAAGGTCTCTTCCATTAAAGTCAGCAAAATCAGCAATTTAATCAGTTGCTAATTTAGCAACTTTATTTGAAGAGCTGGTTCATTATGTTCTGTTGTTTAATTGATGTTTGCATTGATCGAATTAGGGAATAAAAATAAACAGTTAATTTCCATTTCAGTGGGATATTTCAGCAAACTTCTGCAAACCAGGAGGGGGTAAAATACTGACAATGGAAAAAACCCAAACAAAACAACCCAAGGAGAGACGCATCTTTTTCAAATATAGAATCATTTAGATTGGAAAAAAACTTTAAGATCATAGAGTCCAACTGTAAACCCAGCACTGCCAAGTACAGCACTAACCTTTTCCCCAAGTGCCACATCTATACATCTTTTAAACACTTCTAGGGTGGTGACTCAAACACTCATTGGGCAGCCTGGCCCAATGCTTGACAACCTTTTTGGTGAAAATAAATTTCCTAATACTCAGTCTAAACCTTCCCTGGTGCAGCTTGAAGCTGTTTTCTCTTGTTACTTGGGAGAAGAGACTTAACACCCACCTTGCTACAAACCTCCTTTCAGGGAGTTGTAGAGTGATAGGGTCTCCTCTGAGCCTCCTTTTCTCCAGGCTGAACAACCCCAGTTCCCTCAGCTGCTCCTCATAAGACTTGGGGTCTAGAGCCTTCGCCAGCTTCGTTGCTCTTCTTTGGACCCACTGCAGCGCCTCAATGTATCTCTTGCAGTGAGAGGCCTAGAACTGAAGGCAGGCTTTGAGGTACAGCCTCACCAGTGCTGAGTACAGGAGCATCATCACTGCACTTACCCTGCTGGCAACGCTGTTTCTGATACAGGCTGGAATGCTATTGGCCGCCTTGGCCACCTGGATATGCTGCTACCTGATACTCAGACAGCTGTTGACCAACGCCCCCAGGGCCCCCTTTTCTGGCAAGCAGCTTTCCATCTCCTGTTCCTCAGGTGTGTAGTATTGGATGGGGTTGTTGTGACCCAAATGCCGGACCTCAGAATATTGATGCAGCCTGCCCAGATCCCCTGTAGAGCCTTTCAATCCTTAAACAGATCAACACACCCATGCAGCCTCATGTCATCTGCAGACTTACTGAGAGTGTACTTGATCTCCTCATCCAGATCCTTGATGATGATACTGAACAGAACTGGTCTCAATACAGAGCCCTGGGGAATGCCACTTGTGGCCAACTGACAACTGGATTTAACTCCATTCACCATCACTCTTTGGACTTGGTCATCCAGCCAGTTTGTTACCCAGCAAAGAGCACACTTGCCCATACAGCCAGCAGCCAGTTTCTTCAGGAGAATGCTGTGGGAAATGGTGTCAAAGGCTTTACTAAAGTTTAGGTAGACAACATCTACAGCCTTTCCCTCATCCTCTAAGTGGGTCACCTTTGTCACAGGAGATCAGGTTAGTCAAGCAGGATCGGCCTTTCATAAGGACATGCTGAATGGGCCTGACCACCTGTTTGTCCTGTACATGTGTGCATGATGGTACTCAAAATGATGAGCTAATTGCTGTTAATGACATTTGACTAAACCCAGTAGGTAAGGGTTTTTTGGTAGTATCCTTGCAGTTTTAGGGAAAGACTTATAAAATTATTGCAAAAAAACTCAGAGTTTGCTCTAGAATTTGAGAGTGACTGTCAAAAAATTCTGTAGTAACTCTTCCAGAAGAGTTAAGGGAATTGGAGCTGTAAGGGAGGCAATGTTACTTCCCAGGGCAGGATGAAAGGTTGAAATCGCAACAGCTGCAGCCTGTAGTTCATCTAGAACAGAGCAGGACAGGCTGGAGGGTATACTTAAGGTTGATAGATGATAGCTTGTTAATTGTGTGGCTTTGTTACAGTTAGATATTGATATAAAACTCTATCTCTGACCCTACAGTTAAGCTTGTGTGAAGGATGGGGCAAGGGGTGTATATGTAAATAAGGAAGTAGTGTCTTGTTGCACTCAAGTAATTGTAACAGATAGTTCACAGCTTCACCTCAAAGAAATGTTCATGTGAGTGGCAGTAGTGTATGTCTTAGTCAGTAGTTTGTGTCTCTATTTCTGATAACAAAATGCAGTGCGCTCTAGTAGTTTATTGGTCTTTAATGCAAGGTATGATGTTAAGATGTTACTAGCATAAAGCATATTGCTGTAAATCATCTGGACTATAACTGTTTTGAGTTTTACTGCCTTAGGGCTGTTTAACACAGGTTTAAAATAAGAGCAGCTCTAAATAGTCAAAAAATCAACACAGAATTTTAAAAAAGAAAATTTAAAAAAAATAGAAGGAGGAAAAAAACCAAACCATAAATGCAAAGGTTCTGCTCAGCAGAAAAATGCAGCAGTATGTCTGGATATGGCTTCTGTTTGCTGGACAGCTGTTTCATACCTTCACTATAAAAATATAGATATGCAAGCAGGTATTCATGCATTGCTTATATTGAACCTTCTTACCATGGTAGGGGAAGAAGTGAAAATAATAAAAGGGTATAGTTCTTGAGTAAATTTCCACAGTAGCTTGTGGCCAGAATGGCTATTTTGGACTTCTACTAGATTAAGCGGTAACAGTTTATTCATAACTACTTGAGAGGGCAGCTCAGTGTGTTCGATGTGAGCAGTGCAGAAGTTTCTTTTCCCTCAGTGTTTCTTGCCAGATACCTGAGCTTCTGGTATGTCTATAGTTTTCTTTTAGTAGACTGTGCAATGAAGTGTTTTAAAAAATGAACACTATTTCCCCATGATTAGTAAGTTCCATAGATTGGATCCTAACTTGTCTTCCTTGCTTTGTGATGTGTGAAAATAGCATTTTTCTGTCACTTGAGCAGTGAAGTCCTGGAGACATTCAAGGCCAGGCTGGATGTAGTTCTGAGTGACCTGAGCAAATTGAAGATGTACCTGCTCATTGCAGGGGGGTTGGACTATATGACCTTTGAACGTCCCTTCCAACCAAACTGTTCTATGATTCTATGAAGTCTGTCCTTAAGGGCATAAGCAGATGGCTTCAGTACAGCTTTAGATGACCAAAACCAGACTTTAAGAATATTCAGTGGTCCTAAAAAAGCTGGTAGCAATTTTAGGTAGATCATACCCTGTTCTGTTTCATTGGCATCAGCCTATTTACCTCCTGCAAAGTGCTAATGCTTATTTAATTGCATAATTATGGAAACTGGTAGTGTGTGGCGCAAGAAAGAGGAGAAGCACAGGCATGTACCTGTAAAGGCCAACTTCTGAACCAAGAGGCTGGTTTCTTTGGGCTGCAAATGGGCAGAAAGGAGCTCTTACTCTGATAGGCTTCTGGAAGAGCCCATCTTCTTCCTGTGCCTTCAGAGAGAACCTAGAGTGAGACCCTCTCAATGCTTCTGTGCAGAGTATGCACATGTCTTAGGTGCAAAACAACGTTCAGTTCCTGTCACTGTGACTTTGTGTGTCAAATTTGTGGTGGTGATGAATGCTTGTAATAGCGATGATTTCCTTTCACAGGTTTCAAGATGCTTTATAAAAGCTCATGTTAATAGCACGGCTTGGATTTAAATGTCTTGTTTTTCTTACATTTCAGATCTATCAGTCATGAAACGAATTCTTCTGTTTTTCATCCTGGCTGCTGCTGTTATGTATGGCATACTGCATGGAAATCTGTGGAGAAATAACCTCTACTGGTATGGTGATGCTTTGTTCAATTACATTGCAAACACCCTCATGGCTGTAAGAGATGTGGCTGGGAGTTGCTATGTTGCTGGAGAGCTGTTTAATAGTGATCAGCGGAAGTGAATACTACTCTCTGTTCTGTTTTGTGGTTGTTTTGTTTTGTACTGTGATTTATTCTGTCCTGTCAACCTTCCGTCGTGTCACTTTTAAACCCAGCGGTTGATTTGAGCCTGATTGTGTGGGGAGGTCAGGACCTCAGAGATAGGGATAGCCACTCTGAGTTTCAAGAAAATAGGTGTTTAGGTGAGAAGAGATATCCTATTTGTGTGTTGTGTCCATAACTCGTCCCACCCCACATGTGCTTAGTGTTAGCTTGTTTCTTTAGGTGTCTGATAAATGTCATGGGAGAGGCTTGCCCCAGTGACATCCTTGTGGGAAGTGAACCTTCATTGTCTCCAGACTCCTTGGAACAGGTGTCTTGGCACCTAAAATTCAGCATAGTTATTGAAGAAGTTGAGTTTCCATTGCCTTTTGCATAGCTGTGACCAGGACTGAGCAGTGTGTTTGTGTTATGAAGATAATAGTGATAGCTTTTAAAAGTAGTGATTTATGTGATTCTATTTGTCTTGCTTATAGCATACAATTGATAGAGTGGCTTTCTGTTGTGGTTTCTGTTTATAGCAAACCACAGTGTTGTGACATTTCCCTTTTTGCAGGATTAGCTTTTATGGACAGACTTCCTCTGTGAGGGCTTCTCCTTCCTATGAGACTAGTGGAGTTACCCAGTAAGTTCAGCAGTTGAGTATTTTTGTGGTGGGATTTTTTGTTTTTTTTTGGTTGCTTGGTTGTTTTTTGGGCAGGTGGGAGGCATTGAGACTAAAATCAGTAGCCTTTGTCTGTAGGCTCACCATTCAACTGGTTATTGTACTGGTTATTGTCTGTTGGCTGTTTCTGTTACGAACACAATTGTAACATGTCTGACAAAGGGAGCTTGTCTATGTCATGTTTCCAGTGTTCGGTTAATATTTATGGCCATTTACAGTGACTGTCTATAACAAGCAGTGAATTGATGGAAGGACATTTGTTTACAACTTTCAAATTTCTGTAATTCTGAGTTACCTGAATAAAATGAGCAGAGCTACAAGGGCAGCTATTGTACTTAAAATTTAATAAATCAGAGGTGTGGTTAACTTGTGATGTGCAAGTGGATGTATAAGCATATCTTGTGCTAGTAAATTCCTGCAATTAGGTTTCTGGGACTAATAAGTGTCTATGCTAAAATTTAAAAGCAGGCCTCTTCTCTCTGAAGCCATCCTGCAAAATGCCATCTGTGAGGCTTATGCTGGAAAGCAACGAGCTGGCCAGCTGATACCTTTCACAGGGTGCTTTTTTTTAGTGTATGTATTCACATGACAACTTGGGGTTACTAAAAGCAATTAACCTTAATGGTCTGTTTGGCTTGTGGTTCTAGTGTGGTGGTTTCATCCTTCTGTTTTTAATGAAGCCCAGATGCACGCATTGCTCACACTGAACTTTGTCCTGCCTTCTGGGCTTTGTATTTGTTATTAATTGGGCTAAATCACCAAGGTGGGAATGTTCTTAAATGTCTTTGCCTTATGAGAGGAATGACTTAAGCCCAAACAACCTCACATTCCTTAAAGTACCCTATGTGGTACTCTCTCTATTCCCCACTCTAAATGAGACTCTTCTCTGAGGAGCGCTGGTGATGCTATCTGGTTTGGCTGCAGCATTGATTCATCCCAGGTGTCCTGCTTCTCTACAGGTAGGTCTGAAATCTCACCTGGTTATGGATTCTTTGATAGTTACTGAGAAGAGGGAGGTTACAGACCCTTTGGAACAGTGCTATGAGATAAAAGCCTTTGCTAGTAATTGTATGCTGCAGTGATAAAAATCCATCTTTATGATGCAAAGGTAATCATGAAAATTTAGCATGGTGTTAACTTTTACTAGTTAAATTAGCTTTTACTAATTTGGCTTGTCCAAGTTTCCCTACCTTGTTGCTGCTACTGATTCCTATTACTGCTATTTCTTTGAAATTCTTCTTTTGCAGGCTGCCGCCTACGGCTGTGGAGAGAAGGAATGTGCTGGACACTTGCCTCCTGAAACCAGCATTTGAATCTTTACTGGGGTGAGTATTCTGTGGGAAGTAGAGGGAAAAGGAAAGTCTGTGCTGATTGAGGTAGAAATGAGCTATTTACATATTCTGACCTATTTCACATTTCGATTTACCTCTAAAAGTACAGCTTTTTCATTGTTATTCTTCCTGGTTGTCGCAACATAAATTGTTTAGCTTGCCACTGATCAGCATCTGAGCAATACCACACAACTAGCTCAAAATGCTGGTGTCTGTACTGAATAAATACATACTTCCTGTTCACATATTCTAGCTAGTAACAGTGAAGCTATTTTAATGATTGAAGTACAAGCCTTAGGTTCCCTCTGCTCCATGTTTTTGATGTAAAAAAGTCTTCATATCAAAGACCGAAACTCAGTCACTCTGTTATTAAAAACCTGCACTTTAAAGAGTTTTTGATAGTTAAGTATTTCTGTAGCAGCCAGGAATCAAGAGAGATTTTGAAAATTTCTTCTATTTATTTCGAAAGTGGAGAATGAAATGTGCAAAAATTCATCTAATCTTTAATGATAGAAGATTCTTCCCCTTCAGTGGAGCTTTAATGAAATTTGAGTTTATTCATGCTTTTGTTCCTTTAATAGTATTGTTGAATTGTGCGTAGATGTTCTCCATTTTAGTATACTCATAGAAAGCTTCCTTTGTAAAGAAGCGATCATATGAAAAAAGAAAGAGCTTCAACCCAAAACGAAGGAGGTGTTTGGTCACAAAAGTGCATCCAAGAGTTTTGTGAGGCAATAATAGGAGGTTTTGTTATTAGAAGCACAAGTCTTAAATGAGAGGTCAAGAAAGTACCACGGGACCAGAAGCAGACAAGCTGTATTGTTGGCTTTGTGTTTTGCCTTAGCAGACATTGAATATGGTCCTGGGAAGGCTTGGGAAGATCTTTAGAACCAAGTCCTGGCTGAGGGAGTCTTAAAGCTCTAAGTAAAGGCACCATTGCTTTTTTTGCTGTACAAGAAAACATGGCTTTGTTTCAGTGCTATTATTATTTTAAAGAACATGGAACAATCTTAAGTTTGTTCTACTCAAAACAGTCCTGTGGTCTTTGAGTTTTAGTTAGCTGCGTGGCCCAGTAAAGTAGTCCTAGTTCCCTCCTTACTTCCCCCAGTGTGCCCAGGCTGTCTCTATGTCAGGCTCAGCAGGATAGCTCTGGTGCTGAGCAAGGGGGGCAGGGATGGACTCGGATGCACAGCAAAAAAAAAGGTGCAGAGCTAGAACAGAATCTCTTGCATATTTCCACAGCTCCTTTACAGAGATAGTTTGTGTGAGCTGAAGAGCTGGTCTGTGCACTTTGGTAATAGCCTGGGGAGGTTGCAAGGATTTTTAACCTGGCAGAATTATTTATTGGAAAGGAACCAGAGCTAGAATTAAGAATCTCTTTGCAGTAGATGCATTATTTATTTATTATGTCTAAGCTTAGCAGCTGCTTCTGAACAGCAAGGCAAGTTACTACGTTTAATACAGGTGGTGTTCAGTGCATGTTGTCTTAAAGTTAGCTGGTCTTGCTTAGTTAACCTATGGCCCAGTTCTTGGTGTGTGGGCTGTGGTATTCTGTTGGGTTTTTGGTTTGGTTTTTTTCCTTTTTACTGTTGGTATCTTCTGAATACATAGAGCTTAGAGTGAGGTACTTGCTTTGTAAAGCTGAAATGGAGGGGTTTATTTTAACAGCTATTAATGTTCTTCACAGAGAAACAAGTCATGTGCTGGCTATGGGTATTTATGATCAACAGTAGGCTCTCTTGTTGTGACTGTGTACTTCTGTGTTAACACTTTAATATAAGGCCTGGTATTCAGGATCACTCCAGTAAGCCATTTCAGTGAGTGTGTGACTATTTAACTCCAAGGTAAAGCCAATGGCATGATGGCATGTGACAGGATTGGGTCTACTGTGCATTTATTTGACTTGACTTGGCAGGTATGGTAACATGAGCGCCTCCCTGAGAGAACCCTTGTCTGTGGTTGCCGTCTTTTGAAGACATGACCCATTCTTTCTGTCTTGATGCTTATAGAGTATGATGCCATCCTACTCTAGTTTGTAGGAGGAATGTGCTTTTGAGGCAGTCCTCCTTGTGATCCCCATGTGCCACTCTTCTCATCACAGGGTGACCCTGGCATATGTGGTCTGGGCTCCTTTTGGACATCTGGCTAAGCCAGAAAATGCACTGAAGGAGCACACCTGCCGTGCTGCAGCTGCTGGTGTTCAGTCTGCAGCATCCTAATGGAGTTAGCCTAGCACAAAAAACAAACTGAGATGTGTAGAATGTGGATGTGAGAACTCCATACTTTTTCCTGTATGGGTATACCTCTGTTGCTGCAGAGTACTTACTAATGTGAATACAGCCACATGTTTGGAATGGGAATGTATCTCAAATAAGCTGAAGTCTTCAGGAGATGGTATTTTCAAATTAAAACACCTTGTTTCAAATCGAATTCTGTAAATTGCAGTATATAATAAGAACTTAATATTCCTTGCCTCTGTTACATACTTTTCAAACCTGAAGTTACTCATTGTCTTTCTGGGTTACATGTTCTCTTAAACATGTTCTTATGTTTTAAGCTTTCAGTCATGTGATTTTAATGACTTTATAACTTATAGTAGCAGAGAAAGTGAGAGTGTCCTTTTATTTCACACTTTACCTGTATTTTCCAATACAAAATCTTTCCCTTTTGTCACTTGCTTTCTTTCCCTGTGTTCGTGAGTTTTCTTCTCTTAAAAATTGATAATACTTGCAGTAGGATGAAGAAAGCTTTTTTTTTTTTTAAAAGAAATTGCATGAATTACTGGCTAATTGAAATACATAATCTGGATTTTTGAAACTTTTTCCCTTTCATTAGTGTTGACAAAATATACCCGTTCCTGTGTGCTAATGATTTTATCAGAGTGGCGGAGTTCCACGGGAGTGATAAGTTTGAACTACCTTATGGAATAAAGAGAGCAGGTTTGTGTTCTCCATGTACCTTGTTTTTAAATAGAAATACCTAAATGGCATGTAAAGCCACTGAATCTCAGGCTCTGGTCTTTCCTGTTCACCAACGCAAATCCTTTTGGGGGTATCTAGCAGTGACTCAGTGGGTTCATTTACTCCCTCTGATCTAGCACCCTCCTTTTTTTAACAAATAAAGCACCATGTTGGGGTTGCCCCTCTTAGCGGAGAAGCTCCAAAAAGGTGGAGGTGAGGAAGAATGGAGCTTATTCAGCTTCTTTTCATTTGTGTGTGGACTGAAGTGCTAAAGATATTTAGCTAGCACCTTATTAGGTGAAGTATTAGCTGGGTCAATATGGTGGGGTTTGATCAACACACTTAAGCTGATCAGAATGAAGAGTCCTACTGAGGCAGAAGTCTGCAGGTTGGGGCAGTTATATCATCAAATTTTCCCTTTTACTGAACTAGCTTCTACCACTAGGGGAGGTGTCACTGTGGCTGCAGGGGGTATTCTTGCCATTGCACAGCTGCTGTGCCTGTGTGTGCTTGTTCATGTCTGCTACCTGTGTTGATCAGGGCATAGTAAACAGAGGCAGAGACCCTAAGGGGCTTAGTCATCCTTTTGGAAAGGGTTGTAAGTCTCAAATCCCAGAGTTTTTAATACTGAGCTGTGTAGCTTCCTAGTACTGTGCAGATCTGGGCTTTAGACTCTATTTGCCATACATCAGTATAAAGAGGATGATGCATTTTTCTGCATCTCTGGGGCTGCAGTGAGAAAAAGTATGTTTGGGAACGAGCTGAGGCCCCTTCTCAGTTTGAGGCACATTGAGTGTCCAGCAGGTGCCTGCCCACCGCGAGACAGCTGGGAAAGTGCTTCTACCCAGCTTTGCTAGTGGGCACAGGCTGGATTGATGTCTTCTCACAAGATACCTAATGCTGTTACTGTCTCTGGCTGTGCATCCCCTCTTGAGTCAAGGCTGCTTCTGTTTCAGCTGAAGTTGGGTAGACGAAAAACCCCAGTCAACTGGAATGTAGTTGACTTCCAATGATTATTTACTGTTGCAGTTGGTTTTTTTTTTTTTTTTTTTAATACAAATCCCCTGCTGTTTTCCAACAGGGGAATGCTGGGGCAGGAAAAGCTTCCTAGAGAGGAGCTCCTACAACCCTGATTTTCTTTGGCATCATTGACTGACTCGTGGCCCTAAATGACAAGTGTTCTTATTTTGAGTTTTTTATGCACAGTGTGTAAAAACTGCTGTATCTGCTGTAGTCAGGGTGGCAAGCTTATTTTTGTCTCAAAAATCATTGAACATTTTCATTAACCTTCTTCATATTTGCTTTCTAGAGCAATTCTTTCGTTTAGCCCTTTAAAGACTGCAGAACTGCGGGCTTTTTAATGAAGATGACAGGTGAGATGGTTTATTTGATACTGTTTCTGTTAATTGCATTTTAAATATTAAATATCTGAAAAGGAAATAGTAGTGTTATCCTGAAATTGCTCTTATTCGCCAAGATGCAGATCTGATTGACACTGTCCAAGCATTATCTGATATCTGTAACTGATCCCAAGATTTAAGTAAGTTTGGTTTTATACATACATAGCACTAGCATTTAAGAATAATTCTTCTGTGAGAGAACTTGAATTTACAGATTTCTTTTCATAAGTGTATTAGGAGTTTGCTAACGAATGCAATCCCATCTTCCTGTAGTATCTTTCCATACTTCAGGAAAGTGAAACCACCCCTGAAAAGTTCAATGTGGTGTCCTTTTTCAGAATCATTATTAGTGTAAGCTAGATAATTTTTGAGATAAGCATATGCAGACCAGTGACTGTTTCTAAGCAAAAGAAATCTTATGCATATCCCTGTGCCGCTTCATTTGCTGGCCTGCTGCATGCCCTTGTTTGTATGTGTGCTCAGCTTACTTTTCCTGTGAATAAGGGAGACCTAAGCAGCCAGGAAAGGCTCTTCCGGCCTTTTGGGAGTAACCAGGGTGTGGCACAGATTGAAGCATGCCTTAGATAACTCCCTTCCTATGTATTAGATTGTACTGTTTAAATCTCTTGATTAGAAGCTACTTCTGCCCATAGTTTTTGTTTAGTTTTGCGTGTGTGTGATTGTTGGGGTTTATTTTGGTTTGGGGTTTTGTTTTGTTTTATTTTGTTGGAGGTAGTAAAGTTGGAAAGTATGCTGAAATCCTGTGTTTAACAAGTGATGCAAATGACTTTTTAGGTTTGCAGTCTAGCAAACAGGCTGACAACCTGCCCTATGTCACATTAATGTGAGAATTCTTAATAGAGTTGAATGCATATAATGCTGTGCTTGGCTGTATTTGGGGATTTTTTTAATCAAGGAGATCAAATAGAAGATTATTGCTTCAAGACAAATGGTAGGATCACATTTTAATTAACTTGGGTGGAATATGAGCAAAATAATTGTTTTTAATACCCAGTTTTCCTTTTAGGTGCTTTTCTTTACCTACTGTAGTCCTTCCTTCCAGTGTGTTTAGTGTCTATTTCTAGGATGTTCAGGTTTACTCTTGGGGGTGGCAGAAGGGGAAAAAACCCAACATAAGAAGGATGTAGACCTGTTAGAACACATCCAGAGGAGGACCCTGAAGATCATCAGTGGGCTGGAGCACCTCTCCTATGAAGACAAAGAGACTTGGGCTTCTTCAGCTTGGAGAAGAGAAGGCTCAGGGGAGACCTTAGAGCAGCTTCCAGTAACTTATGAGGGCCTGCAAGAAATCCGGAGAGGGATTTCTTATGAGGGCGTGTAGGGATTGGACATAGGGTAATGGCTTTAAACTGAACGAAGTGAGATTTAGTTAGATATTAGGAAGAACTCCTTTACTATGAGGGTGGTGAGACACTGGAACAGGTTGCCCAGAGAAGCAGAGAGGCTGTGGCTGCCCCATCCACGGAAATGTTCAAGGCCAGGTTGGACACAGGGGCTTGTAGCAACCTGGTCTAGTGAAAGGTGTCCCTGCCCATGGCAGGGGGGTTGGAACTAGATGATCTTTAAGGACCCTTCCAACCCAAACTGTTCTATCAGGAGTACAATAATTGGGGAAATTTATACAGAATTGGCTGAGAAAGGCTATTATTTTTTCTGGAGATTGAAAGAGAATGCCAAATGCCGTATTATAAATTTCCTGATATCACAAGTTCAGCACTATAATCATTTTGGCTGTTGTGATGCCTGCAGTACAGCATAGTACCTTTTAAATGGAAATGTCTGTCCTCAACAGTAAGGTAATTGGTATAATGAATGTAGGTTCTCTGAGATAGGTATGTTTCATGGTTCATGAAGTATGCTTCATTTTAATAAAAGTAATATAGTTCAGTAGTACTGAAGCAAAATGAGAACTATTAATATTTAATAGGCAGTAGTATAAACAAAAATATAATGACTTCAGTGTGATTTGTTCTTTCTAGATCTATCAGGTTTTGTGCATAGCACTGTTAGGGCATGAACTGCGGTAGTAAAGAAGAGCTTTTATACATACACATTTATCTGAGATACAGTGGCTTTTAAATGTGAAACACTTTGGGAATTAATCCTAACAACCTTCTCTGGTGATACAGAATTATTGGGCAACTCTGCAATGCTGCTGCCTAATTCAGCCTTCCTGGCAGAATGCGAAATGAATTTCCCTATAAGCATTTCCTGGGGGAACCTGTTGTGAAGTATTTTAACAAATATTAGGTTATATGAGCACCAAATCTGTGGTTTGCTGTATACATAGCTGTATTTGTGTGCAGCTTAGGTAAAACTGTACATAGTGTGAGCTATAAAGGATTTCTTTCCAAACGGTGCCATTTTCCAAACTTAGGTGTTCTCACTGTGTAAAGACCCAGTTCTCTAAAACTCTTTGGAAGTGAACAGTGTCACTGACTTCAGTGGAATAGCCTGTAGGAAAAGGGTTTTGAGGCTAAGGGTATATCCACAAAGTAACCTCTGAACACTGACTCCTCTACCCTTTTCCTCAGGATTACTTGCTGGGCACTCTTAGGACTTCGACAGCAGTGAATTCTTACAAATGCATTTACACAATTCTGAGTCAAGAAAATGTGACCTCTGCATCTTCCTTTTACCAAATACCTCAGAGGAAATAATTTGCATTCCCCAACTGACTATGGGGGGTGTGTACTAAAGAAGCTGACGTTGAGATCATCTTTTTGCTTTTTTGAGTGAAACAGTATTTCAGTGGAATGTGCAAGATGCAAACCTGCTGACCTTTAAAAGCTACATTTCCATTTAACAAATTTTTTTTTTTTTCATAGACTAGGAAAATGTTTATTTTAGTATTTCACCACATAAACAATGTATGTAAAGCAATGCCCGGCTTTGAGATTAAGATGCTCTTGTACACCATGTGAATAGGGCAGTAGTTCAATAGTTTGAGTTACTAATGGGATTGCATTCAGATGTTGGAGATGAATTACCATGTGATTGCATCAGGGTCCATTTATACTCTTAAGTAGATCTTGAACATCTAAATGCAATCCCTTAGCAATTGTTATAACTGAGGTTTTACTGTTTTTCACTTTCATCAGTATTGTGCTCGTGGTTGTAAGCTAGACCTCCAGGCATTTCAGTCTGTTACATTTCACTTGTAGCACACCTGATGTTGTTTAAAGACATCTGAATTTATATCTCTTCTTGCCAATTTATTGATTTGGAGAAAGAGTGTTTTTCACCCTTTAGGGTGAGTGGAGTTTTTTTAATTAAAAAAAAAAAAGGAAACTTTGTAAGTATGGTTGGTAAAATATCTGGGAGTAACAGTCTGACAGAAAGTACAGGTCAGTTTATTTAACTTAAGTATCTCTGAATACAGTCCAGCCTGGCTACATATTCTTTATCTCAATTTAATATGTCAGTTTTCTGTGATATTATATTCAATCTTTTTATGCTAGCATAAACCATTCCCCTCCCTGCTTATTGTTGTCAGTGAAATCTGTGTTACTGTGGACACAGACTTACAATTGTAACTGAGTACACTTGAATACAGAGAAGGGGGGCAAAGGAGAGAATACAGTTCAACAAGAGGGCATTTGTGCCAGACTTCCTGTTTGAGTTGGTCCACTTGGACTTCCTGAGTTTGACAGAGATTAAAAGCTGGTCTTTCTAATTTGCTTGACTGTATTTATGACTGTGTTCGTGTACAATTCATCAGGAATACTTGATCTGCTCATTAACTTTATACACTTAAAAAGTCCGTGTACTAATGTTAGATGCTTTCTGGGTTATCTGAAGGCAGCCAATGATTTTATTTTTGAGTGTGTGTGTTATTAAGGGCACTGGACTTTGAAAGCATAATCAGACTTCAAATTCTGAATCAAATTCAATTTCCCATCCAAGTAGTATTAGTCAGCCGAGGTGGGTTGACCTTGGCTGGATGGTAAGTGCTCACCAAAGCCACTCTATCACAAGATAAGGATAGTGGGAGATCACTCACCAGTCACCATCATTGGCAAAACAGACTCAATTTTTATTACCAATCAAGTCTGGGTAAGATAATGACAAATAAAACCAAATATTGAAACGCCTTACACACATCCCTTCTTCCTGGGCTTAACTCATGAATTCTCTACATCCCCAACCCCAGCAGCAACAAGGGGACAGGGAATGGGGGCTGCTGTCAGTACATCACACGTTGTCTCTGCTGCTCCTTCCTCCTCAGGGGAGGACTCCTCACACTCTTCCCCTGCTCCAGCGCGGGGTCCCTCCCACAGGAGACAGTTCTGAATGAACTTCTCCAACATGAGTCCTTCCCATGGGCTGTAGTTCTTCATGAACTGCTTCAGCGTGGGGTCAGTCCTTCAGGAACAGACTGCTCCAGCATGGGTCCCTTTGGGGTCACCAGTCCTGCCAGCAAACCTGCTCTGGCATGGGCTCCTCTCTCCACAGGTCCAGTGCCTTAGCCCCCTCACAGTAAAGAACTTCTTCCTTACATCTAACCTGAGCTTCCCCTGTTCTAAGTTTAAACCCATTACCTCTTGTCCTATTGCCATAGTCCCTGATGAAGAGTCCCTTTCTGGCATCTGAACATTGATGGAACAGGTTTTCACCACTCTGATTTCCGAGGTACTGAGTCACATAGACTTGTGGTATTAGCTGGAAATATTTTTATGAATGCTTGGCTTCTGCTAAGCTGCACAGGAAACACTAGAGAAAGGTATGCCAGGTTTTTACATGTCACACCACCCTAAAAGCTGTGTTTAGCAGCACTATTTAAATATATATTTACATGTATATATAAATTTTTTAGAGGCAACTCCCTCTGCTGATGTGGCTCTGGAGCAGCAGGCGAGAAGGTGCCATCCCAGCATTTCTTTTGAAATGCAGTGCCTTTTATCTCTGGCATTTATTCACATTTCACCTTTCTTGTAAGCTTCAGGTTTTCAGCATTACTGTGAGGCTCAGTTTCCCCATAGCCCACATGCAGTACAGCGTAACTGCATTAACTCTGTAGGAGACACAGGGAACTGCTTTGTACCTTGAGGTGTTGGTTGGTCTTGGCTGGAACAAGCTATTTTCACTGATGTTGAACAATACTCTCAGATGAAAAAACAAGTTGGACTGTCTGAGGAGGAACATATTAATTAGTCTTCATAAAGTGACACACTGGGCATTTAATACAGATTATAGTATTTGGGGGATAGTCGTGGGGTGCCCTATGGTAAGAAAAGAGCCTTTTGCTTGCTTGAAGAACTGTGGGAGTGGGATGCTGGGAGATGACTCATTCCCAGTAAGCTGTGAGCCTGTTTGTGTCTGAAGAAAATACCAAATTTTTTATTTTGCCATTGTTCCTGCTGCAGCCGAAATGCTCTAAATGAAGAAGCAGTTTTACAATGGAAAATGATGGCCTTGTCCTGTAAGAAGGAGTTTGCAGTCTAATACATTTGGTGTAAACCTTCCCAAAAGAGGCCTATTCTATTGAGTAAAAAACCAGCAAGCCTGTCTGTGCACTTTTTCTTTATTTTAAGTAAAGCACACATTTTACTAGCATTAAAATAAGACAGTAGGGAGTGAAAGATGCACTTAGAAAACGAGGGAGAACTTAGGAAATCTTACTTTTAGAATCTATTTTTGTAAGTTTACGCTTTTCATTATACCTTTTTGGGGTGCTTTTGAACTCGAGTACGCTCTAAATTTGACAGGAATAGCTATTCTGGTTGCATGTAGTATAAGGTTTAACTTGATGCTCACAGTGTTTTATATACTTATTGTGTCTAATTTGTATCTAGTCACATGAGAATGCAACTTTTAATTAAGTATATCCTTCTTAAGTCGTGACAGCATGCACTTAGTACATGCTTAGGCAGCACTTTCAAGTAGAAGGAGAAAAATCAGTATTTGAATGGCCATCGTGCATGTCATTGGGCTAAAGTTTTCCACACGTACAATTCAGAGGCATGTAAGGTAAATCGTGAACATAAATCTTACTGCTTTAGCTTATGTTAGAGATCTTTAGATTTGTGAAGTTGTCACAAGTATGGCAGAAGCACATTAATTTGAGCTATTTTTTTCAGACGTACTCTGTCCTGGTTAGTATACCTCCAGACTGGGGTAAGTTTGAAGCACTGTGGAAGATAATTTATCTAACGGCCATTACCCATATCACCAACTGGGTTAGATATCTTAAACAGCAAACCACTGGAAGAAGAACATGTATAAAACTGGTTTTACTTCAGAGAAGCCAATTTCCAAGTTTAGCAGTTCCTGAAATAATGCAACTGCATTTACTTTTTTGAAAGCAGCCTTAGTGTATGATAAAGGATTGAGAGTACCCTGTAAAGGCCAAAGAGTGTAAAAGATACAGGATTTCCACTAGTAAAAAAGCCAGCTAAATGCAAATATCTCATGAAAAGCAACATGAAGCAAAGGAAGTCATGCATATTAAAAGCTCTGTTTGTTCCACAGCATCACCTGTCACCGCTGTGTCGTGGTCGGTAATGGAGGAGTACTTCGAAATAAGACATTAGGGGAGAAAATTGACTCATATGATGTGATAATCAGGTAAATGGTATCTCCTTTTCATTTCGTGTACATGCAAAGAATTAACAAACTTTTGCTTTAGAGTTCAGTTATTATACAAGTGCAAATGTATAAAACTGATTGGTTTATTTGTCCTGTCACAGCCTTCATTTAAAAAAATTTAGGAAAAAATGGATCAGTGTTTTATTACACAGATTGACTGATACAGGGGAGGAGAGATCACTGGGTGGTAAGTCTGACTCATGTACAGAGATACACATGTGCAAGATGCTGCCATCAGGGATAGGTCCAAGCACGTGGCCCTTGCTGTGAGCAGCATCCTGGGCAGCTCTGCCTCTGACCTTCCATACCACACCTCTTACCCCTCTGCTGGTTTGTGCATTGCTTGGAGTGAATTAAATGTTTATGCATGGAGGATGATGTTGATGTCTGCCCATTTTTCTCAAGCATGTTAGTTCACATTGGAAGTTTATAAGATGCTTTGACAGACCAGAGAATGCTGTGCTCTGAAGAAGACTGGGTTGGGCTGGGGAAACTGGGGAACTGCTTAGAGAGGAACAGGCAAGGAGAGGGGAGGAAAAAAGCTCAAATGTCAAGCAAACTGAAAATGCAGTATTTGGCTAATTATAACAATTTTCTGCACATTAAGAAAAAGATAAATCAGTTTCTCCTTTGCAAGAAGTGAGATGGTAACTGGTTAAACAGCCCTTCTGCCTTTAGTCGGTCAGGTAGTGTACCGAAGCCCTCTTTTGCTAAAATTTGAGCTGCCGTTTCAGTTTGTCTGCTTTATGCTTCAACATTGTGTTCTTGTTTTTGTTACTTTGCCATCGGTCCTAATGCTCATTTTCGTAGTCGTGTTTCACTCGTCAGGCATTACCATAAAAAAATCTCCATACAAAGCCTGGAGTTTGACATGCATTTGAAAACACACTGATAAGGTGGAAATGAATACATGGAATTCTTCAGTTGTAGCTCCTCTTATAAAGTTCAGACTCCAGATAATGTCCTTGTTCTTAGGAAGCTTCTCTTGCCTGCCAGCTTTGTGCTTTACAAATAAAACTTGCCTTGCATTTATTTTCTCTGTAGTATGATGATGCATGGAAGCTCCAGAGATTATTTTAAACCTATTTCAAGTATTTGGGCTCCTCAGTGATCTGTCTACTCTTCTTAAAAAGGAAATCTTTGTGTAGACTACTGTTACACGTTTAAAAACATTTCTAAATTCAAAACTGCTTCAGAAATACAGTACGCATTTACTTACTGTGAAGGAGCAAAGAGGTCATGTTTGCATTCTGTATTTCATGATGACTTTTGCTAAAACTTTGAAATACTCCCTTGTCTGCATACTTTGTTTTACAAACATTCGTTTCTAAGCAGCATGCCTCTAATGTTGAGAAGTCAGTCACATTGGCAAGGATGGAGCATACAGGGACTGCTTGAATTCTCCAAAGAATACAAAACACACCTACCAAGCAGAAACTGCAAGGCGGAGGCTTAAATGTAGCCCCTCTGACCCACCTGCTCACTGCTTATTAATCTGCTGTACCCCAAAGCAGTGGCAGCTGTGCAAATAATATTTAAAAACGAAAAAAAACAACAGAGACCTAACACCCCAAACCCCTCAAGCAGACAAAAAAGGCGGACATAAAGATGTATCACCATCAGGTATGCAGTCATAATCCCTGTTCTTTTATGCTGTAGATAGTGAAGAATATTAGAACATTCTTCAGTTGCCTCCTGTATGACTCGGATCATCTAGTAGTGTGAATGGAGCAATTGGTAATTCTCCAAGCCAGATACTCTTTTTGGTCTTCTCTAGTTTCTGTGTTTGAGCCAAATCAGATGGCTGTCTGCTCAAGTGACACGCGATAAGCAATTGTGTGATTGTGTTCTAAACCATCTTGGCCAAGTTCCCATACGTGCTTGATCCCTCAGAGTTAGAGGGTGAGTGTACCTGATAATTGCTCATCCACCATGCAGTGTAATAACTAAATGCTGGCCAACAAGCCCTCCTGTACCTGGACATGCTGTCTTTCCAACAGACTAACGTGTGTGCCAGCCAGTGCACAGTAAGGTTGTGGGTAGGGTGGTCATTGCTGTCTCTGTGTCTGTCCTTTGCAGAATGAATAATGGCCCTGTTATAGGGTATGAAGATGATGTTGGGAGGAGGACGACTTTCCGCCTTTCTTACCCGGAATCCATCTTCTCAGATCCGATCCACTACGACCCTAATACAACTGTTGTTCTCATTGTCTTCAAACCACGTGACTTGAAGTGGCTTTGGGAGATACTGGGTGGTCAGAAAGTAGTGAGTTTAATTATTCATGCACTTTGCTTCAGCTTGCCACACACCTCTCATTTAAAATACCTGTTTTGCTTTGAACTTTAGTCCTCCTAGCTGGAGGGAGCACTGGATCTCCTAGTCAGTCTACTCAGTATCCCTTTCCCATAAATGTTTCTGGCCTCTTTCTCACAACAAGTGTTTCAATCATAGATTGGTTTGGGTTGGAAGGGACCTTAAGGATCATCCAGTTCCAAACCCCCTGTCACAGGCAGGGACACCTTCCACTAGACCAGGTTGCTCCAAGCCCCGTCCAGCCTGACCTTGAGCAATATATTTGATCGGTATACTTGATCAGAACAATATAGTTGAACAAATATTTAATCAGTTCCTCATCCCTTTTCCTCTTCAAGATGACTTTTTATCCTCTTCCTAGCACTGTTTCATATTATGGCATGCATGTTCCAGCCATTTCCCAGATTATTTTATCCTGCACACTTGGTGGAATTGCAGAATAATGTTGGAAGGGACCTCTCTTTGGAGGTCTTTAGTCCAAAACCTTGTTGAAAGAAAGGAAGGCCAAGTTCAAAGCCATGCCAGGCTCTCAGGGCATGGTCCAGGTAAATTTTGAGTATTTCCAGGGATATTTCTGTAATGTCTGTTTCAGTGCTGCAGTGCCTTCACAGGAAAGAATTTCTCATCTTTTCACTGTGTGCATCTGAAAAGAGTCTGAGAAAACAGTTTTCTCAGACCCTCTTGTTTGCCCTGCTCTCTGGCGCCTTGGCCATTTTAGTGGCTGCCTGCTGAGCTTGCCCAAGTTTGACACTTGCACAAAAGGGGAGAACCCAAAACAGCATTTGTGAGATCTCAGAAAAGCACAGTGCAAAGTGCTTTGAAAATGATAACATCTGTCTACGTGTTCCTTATGCTCTTACTAATGTGGCCAAGCACACAATTCGCGTTTACTGCCTCCGGGGCATACAGCTGGTCCATCAGGGACCTTTCTGCAAAGCTGTTTTCCAGGCAGCTGGCCCCAGTCTCTGCTGCTGCAGTGGGTTATCCTATTGCAGGAGTACAATTTGCGCATGTCTTTGCTGAACTTTGGGAGGTTCAGCACTCCTTCTTCAACCTCCTGCCCTTGGATTTTATTCTGGTTAGAGATGCTGTCCTGGGTTCAGCAGTAGCAGTCATTTTTCCCCTTCTTGGTGGCTGGTGCAGTGCAGTGTTTTGACTTTCAGCTCGGGAACAGAGCTGATAACAAGGATGTTTAGGTTTGGCCAAGGACTTTGTGAGCCTCATGCTCTGCCAGGGAGGAGGGGAAGCCAGGAGGAAGCAGAGACAGGACACCTGACCCAAACTGACCAAAGAGGTATTCCATACCACAGCACGTCATGCCCAGGATGTAACTGGGAGTTAGCCGGAAAGGGCCAGGAGACTGCAGGGTTGGAGGAGGTATCGGTCAGAGCTTGGTCGGGCTGGGGGGGCGAGTTATCGGTTGGCTGGTGGTGAGATGATGTATTCTCTTCCCTTGTTATTTCCTTTACCATTATTATCATTGGTGGTAGCAGTAGTGATTTGTGTTATACCTTAGTTACTAAACTGTTCTTATCTCAACCCGTGGGAGTTGCATTCTTTTCGATTCTCCTCTCCGTCCCTCCGGGAGCAGGGGGAGGGCAAGAAAGGGGGGGAAGTGAGCGAACGAATTACCTGACTGGGTTTAAACCACGACAGTTCTTTTTGGCGCCCAACGTGGGGCACGAAGGGTTGAGATAACGACAGATCTGACCAGATTAATAGTCACTTGTCACAATGGTGATTTATTGGCTCTCAGAGTTGTTTTGCTTGATCTCACAGCTTCAGAATGTTGTAACTTACGTAGAGCCGGTATTAGCTGTATTAGTGTTTATCAAGTATGGGGCCTGGGCTAAGGTTCTTGTCTCACTGTGCTTTATGGCAATGGCTTGTAATACGGGCGGGCTCCAGCAGCAGGGCGGGACGGACGTGGCCGTGGACTTGTACCTGGCCGTCCGGCTGCTCTTCACCGTCCTGGCCCTCGCCCTACTCTCCATCTTCGTGAGGCTGCGGGGAGCCGAGGGGGAGCGGCCCCGGGAGCCGGCGGCAGCCGAACCGGCCCGGGAGAGCGGCCCCGGGGACCAAGCGGCGGCGGGAGCGGGGCCGGAGGCCGCGAGGGGACGGCTGCCGGTGGAGGAGGTCGGGGCGGTCGAGGAGCAGAAGGAAGCGGCTGCCGAGCAGCGGGAGAAGGCGGCGGAGGAGCCGAGCCCCGCGGCCGAGCCCAGCCCCGCGGCCGAGCGCAGCCCCGCGACGGCCGAGAGCATTTCCGGGAAGCCGCCCGCCGAGCCCCAGGAGCATGCAGGAGACCACGCAGCATTTCCCAGCAAGGCAGAGGAGGAAGAGCTGGACTCAGGAAAAGGGAAGCTGGCGGTGGGAGAGCCGGCAAGCACAGCAGCTACACCAGCCCCAGTGACAAGCACAGCAGCATCAACTGAGAGTTCTGAAGGTTTTGAATGGCCTTTGGGTGTCCTTGGGACCTGCCTGCTGATTGTGATGGGGATCAGCATGTTGGCACACATACAGACTGTGTTTTACCCACAACCATTTTGTCTGATCTCAGAAGTTAAGCAGAGTCAGATTTGGGTCTTGTCTGGGGTTAGACAACGATATAGTGGGACCAGGAGATTTTCCCCAAGGCTGGAGAGTCATGAGTGGCAGGGTGTGTGGGACAGTATGGGCAAGTATCTAGTCCACTGGGCCCCTCCAGTGCTTTGGAAACATCGGAGATGGAAGGCAGCTGCATGGAGTCCCCAGCAACAAGCTGCAGAAACTGCTGAAGGGGACAGTGAATTATTTTAAGCCTGGTGGGCCCATGGCACTTCAGGCCATCATAGCAGAGATGCAACATAGAGATGGACTCATGATCGAGGGGTGGACATAGCAATGGACACTATTGCCCAGGTTATTCACGAGTGTGAACACTGCACACAGTCTCTCCTGCTCTGGAAGACTGTTACAAGAGATGGAGCCTGACATGGACCAGATGGACGCAGCAGCTTTATAGGGACTGGTCTATGCACTAAGATAAGAGTATATTGAAAATGTGGGATCTGAGCATGACGTGAATGGTATGGAATAAGGGGTGGATAATGTCCTGGGTTCAGCAGTAGCAGTCATTTTTCCCCTTCTTGGTGGCTGGTGCAGTGCAGTGTTTTGACTTTCAGCTCGGGAACAGAGCTGATAACAAGGATGTTTAGGTTTGGCCAAGGACTTTGTGAGCCTCATGCTCTGCCAGGGAGGAGGGGAAGCCAGGAGGAAGCAGAGACAGGACACCTGACCCAAACTGACCAAAGAGGTATTCCATACCACAGCACGTCATGCCCAGGATGTAACTGGGAGTTAGCCGGAAAGGGCCAGGAGACTGCAGGGTTGGAGGAGGTATCGGTCAGAGCTTGGTCGGGCTGGGGGGGCGAGTTATCGGTTGGCTGGTGGTGAGATGATGTATTCTCTTCCCTTGTTATTTCCTTTACCATTATTATCATTGGTGGTAGCAGTAGTGATTTGTGTTATACCTTAGTTACTAAACTGTTCTTATCTCAACCCGTGGGAGTTGCATTCTTTTCGATTCTCCTCTCCGTCCCTCCGGGAGCAGGGGGAGGGCAAGAAAGGGGGGGAAGTGAGCGAACGAATTACCTGACTGGGTTTAAACCACGACAGATGCTAAAAAACAAAAATCAGCCATTTATAGCTGCTGAAAATGGGTATTTGCTTACCTGTTACAGAGTGCTAAAGGCTTTTGGAAGAAACCGGCTCTGAACATGATATACAAATCTAGTCAAATCAGGATTCTTGATCCCAGCATCACCAGAAAAACAGCTTATGAATGGCTTCGTTTCCCAACAAGGTTTCCCAAGAAGGAGGTAGGGTTTTTAATTGTGCCTTTCAGTTTCGTGCAACCAAATGTATACTCAGAGGTAATTTTCTCTTTATTATAGTGGACTATGTTAGAACATCTTTTAGGCTCACATTGCAGTAGTTTGCATTTAGAATGATGCTTAGAAAAGATGGAAAAATGGAATCCAGAAAGAGTGGGTAGCCTTGTACACCTATTCTGTAATTAGTATTAAATGAGACTGCTTTTGCACACAGACGTAATGTCTTTTACAAAATTGGGAAAACCAGAGAGGTATTGGAGCATGGCAGATCCAGAGAGCCTCTGGAAATATTAAGGAGTCTTGAAATATTAAATGCAAGGTGTTATATATTTGTTTTTCCTTAAAAACAAAACCAAAACCACAAATATTGACAAAACCCCAAACTGCACAAAACAACAAACAAACAAAAAATCCCAGCAGAAACAAAACACCATAAAAACCCCCACACAAAAATACACATACCCCTGCACACAGCTAGCAGTAATTCTAACACTGCTGCAGTTTCCCACTGCTGGGGGTGGGTAAGGACTGAGGCGCATACAGGATATTCCAGCCCTGCACTAATGACATATGTCTGGCAGCATTTGTGTGCTTACTGATTTGATGCCAAGCATTGTAATGAGTTAACTGGCAATTTGGACACAAAAATAGTTTTAACTGTCAGTTTATGACTAAGGAATGTTTCTGATGAAAGGTAAGGCTTCAAGCTGCAGACCTCTCTTACACAGTCAGGACTGACCACGTGCTGTGTAGCACAGATACAGTTCCCTAGGGTCACATCATTGCACAGAGCTGCCTCATCAGGATCAGCCAACTGACATGTGCAGAAACATTTGACAGGCTGTCACTGTACAGTGTCTGCCACAACTTTTTCTGGTTTAAACTTTGTAATATTTGAGGGAGTTGAGGGTTTTTTGCTTTGGGGAGGTTTTGGGCCTTTTTTTTTTTTTCTTTAAATCTTTGTAAAATTCTGTCTTTTCGAGCCTACCAGTGGCTTTTTCCCTCCCTTGTTAACTCTGAAAACTGGAATACCCAGTTTGACTGCATGCTTGCTGAGGATCCATGGCATTTCAGCTCTTCAGCCAAGGGTGGGAAGAAAGCAGCATAGTAGTTGGGTGCCTGACTGTCTCCTAAAGGGCCATAGAACATTCATGGCCTCCATGGCTCCAGAAATTCCTCCTCTCTCAGTGGGTATAAAAGTGAGACAGTGCTGTTGCTGAGCTAGATATGTTTGTGGTGTGCTCGAGCTGGTATGGAGGCACAGGCCTCTCAGTTGCTTGTGTAGCATACATGCCCTTTGCTCTTCTCTAGCTCACTGGGCGTTCCTGCCCAGAGCTAGGTAGAGCACATCCATTCTTGGAGCCCCCTTCTGCTACCTCTACATTGCGCTTGCTCCATCCCAGGCATTTGGTAGCAGCAAATGTCCCCAGTGACAGCAAATGGTCGAGATCAGGCATGCTTTTTTTTCCGTCTCAGAGGCTGGCTGTCACAGGAGCCTGCACATCTGTAGTTGCTCTCTTAAGCTGCAGGTTGTACCTCAGGGGTTCCTGTTGTCAGGGTGGACTTCTGCAGGACCCATTTAGGAGCTTTCTATCCAGTAGAATCATAGAATGATAGAATAGTTAGGGTTGGAAAGGACCTTAAGATCATCTAGTTCCAACCCCCCTGCCATGGGCAGGGACACCTCAAACTAAACCATATCACCCAAGGCCTCGTCCAACCTGGTCTTGAACACTACCAGGGATGGAGCATTCACAACCTCCCTGGGCAACCTATTCCAGTGCCTCACCACCCTAACAGGAAAGAATTTCCTCCTTATATCCAATCTAAACTTCCCCTGTTTAAGCTTTAACCCGTTACCCCTTGTCCTGTCACTCCAGTTCCTAATGAAGAGTCCCTCTCCAGCACCCCTATAGGCCCCCTTCAGATACTGGAAGGCTGCTCTGAGGTCTCCACGCAGCCTTCTCTTCTCCAGGCTGAACAGCCCCAACTTCCTCAGCCTGTCTTCATACGGGAGGTGCTCCAGTCCCCTGATCATCCTCGTGGCCCTTCTCTGGACTTGTTCCAACAGTTCCATGTCCTTTTTATGTTGAGGACACCAGAACTGCACACAATACTCCAGGTGAGGTCTCACAAGAGCAGAGTAGAGGGGCAGGATCACCTCCTTCGACCTGCTGGTCATGCTCCTTTTGATGCAGCCCAGGATACAGTTGGCTTTCTGGGCTGTGAGCACACACTGCCGCCTCATGTTCATTTTCTCATCAACCAACACCCCCAAGTCCTTCTCCGCAGGGCTGCTCTGAATCTCTTCTCTGCCCAACCTGTAGCTGTGCCTGGGATTGCTCCGACCCAGGTGTAGGACCTTGCACTTGGCATGGTTAAACTCCATAAGGCTGGCATCAGTCCACCTCACAAGTGTGTCAAGGTCCCTCTGGATGGCATTCCTTCCCTCCAGGGTATCAACCAAACCACACAGCTTGGTGTCATTGGCAAACTTGCTGAGGGTGCACTCAATCCCACTGTCCATGTCACTGACAAAGATGTTGAACAAGACCGGTCCCAACACCGATCCCTGAGGGACGCCACTCGTTACTGGTCTCCAGCTGGACATTGAGCCATTGACCACAACTCTTTGTGTGCGGCCATCCAGCCAGTTCTTTATCCACAGAGTGGTCCATCCATCAAATTGATGTCTCTCCAATTTAGAGACAAGGATGTCATGTGGGACAGTGTCGAACGCTGTCCAGGTAGATGACATCAACTGCTCTACTCCTGTCCATCAGTTCTGTAGCCCCATCATAGAAGGCCACCACATTGGTCAGGCAGGATTTCCCCTTCGTGAAGCCATGCTGGCTGTCACCAAGCACCTTGTTGATTTTCATGTGCCTTAGCATGACTTCCAGGAGAATCTGCTCCAAGATTTTGCCAGGCACAGAGGTGAGACTGACTGGTCTGTAATTCCCCAGGTCATCCATTTTTCCCTTCTTGAAAATGGGGGTTATATTTCCCTTTTTCCAGTCACTGGGAACTTCACCTGACTGCCGTGATTTCTCAAATATGGTAGCCAGTGGCTTAGCAACTTCATTCTCCAGCTCCTTCAGGACCCACGGATGGATTTCATCAGGACCCATGGACCTGTGCATGTTCAGATTTTTAAGATGGTCTTGAACCAGATCCTCTCCTACAGTGGGCGCAAGGTCTTCATTCTCAAATTAGCGTGTCCTTGGGGAGCCCTGGTCCTGCCTTTGCTGTCCTGCACTTAAGCTCCCTCTGCCTGCAGGAGATGTGGAAGATCACTATTGCTGTCTGCCTTTTGCATTAAGCCAACCTCATGTTCCCTGAGTGGCACTTATGAGTAGTCCAACAAGCTTTTCTGTTTCTTTGTTAGGAGCTGTGGTGGTGTTAGCAGACCTGGGAGAACAACTGCAAAATCAGCTGTGCTGCTCCAGCAGCACTGAAGTCAGAAAGTGTTGCAGAGTCATTCCAGGGCTGTGCTTATCCCCATTAAATGTGAACAAGTTTAATTACAAGCCAAGGATATCTGGATATTGCTAGGGCACTGGCATGATAATACATTTTAATAGTGTTGCTTATATTATTTTTTGAGATGAACTTTATGATAGTTAAAGGTAAACAGAGCTAGTTGCAACCTGTGGAATTCCTGTTATTTCCAAATGGCACTAATCCTGACATGTCACATTCCTGCCATCATTTTTGGGTTCTGTTTAGTGTGGACATTGCAGCAGAGTCACCACTAAATTGATGGTATTGCGCCCTGAGGGCAAAAAGTTATTTTGCTAACTGGCAGGAGCCCTGGACAGTAGCATGCATTTTAAGTTGATGTTATTTCTGGAGCACTCCAAGAGTTGTATAATGGTACCAAAAAATCTACATAAAAGTTGATAGTTCAGTTCTGTGACTTTAAATAGGCTTACAGAGTTGATGTTAGTAGCCTTTTCCTGGGGTTCTTTCATCTTATGATACAGAAAAATATTCTGTATATTATTCTTTACAGAAAAATATTCTGTATCATCAAGTGCATCTGCCTTCTCTCTGTACAAAGCTGTCTCATGCTGGTTTGTCTGCTTTGTTTTCAGAGGCAAATTAACTGAGCCTTGGGTAGGAGTTCAGAAAAGCACATGATTTTGCACTCAGCTTGAGATTTGATTGCAGATACTGAGAGTGTGCAGCTCATTTGGTCTCTGAGAAAATTGTTATTTTAGCAAAGGACATCAGTGCTTGAAAGTTTCATCCATTTCTGGGGATGCTTTTCCCCCCCCACAGCTTTTGTTAGACCAGCATCCCCTTAGCATGTTGGTCTCATGAAAGAGTTCACTATCTGCAAGCCTTGCCTCATTTACTACCCCAGATCACGTTACCCCCTGCTGCTGCTAAAGCAGTCATGATGTACTTGATCACAAGACAGCACAGATGGTTGCAATGAGTTGCTCCATGCTCTTGTAAGAAATGTTTATTTTCAGTTAGATGCTCATAATTTTCCACTTAAATCCTGTTTCTGACCTGCTCTTGATATTTTACATTGCATTTACTTCTGAGCTACCTCACTGTAGGGAGAAATAAGCAATTTCATCTAAAGTTTCTTTTCTTCTTAATGCAGATAGTGGTGGGAGTTCTAAAGCTGTGGTCTTCTGGAATTTTCTTTCTTTGAAAAAGTTCAAATGCAGTGAAATTTATGTAGCAGTAGCATTCATGCTTTTTTAGATTGGTGCAATGTCATGTTGTTCTGTTCATCTGGATCTCCATCATCTAGAAACTTCTGAACACATATGTCAAATCTGATGGGGTGAAATGGTCTCCAATACATTGAAGCTTGACCAGTTTCCTGAAAGTAGGTGCTGAGCAGAGCAATGGGGAGACTTCCCTGATGCCTGTGTGGAGGGAAGGGCTACAGTGTGGGCTCAGCCCTCACTAGAAATGGAGAATGCCAGGAAAGGACAGTATGGCAACACCTCAGTCATGAAACACCTGCAGGCAGTACCTTACTCCTTAGGAGACACAAGGGGATCAAACTACAAACCCAACCATCTGTAGAAGAGCAAGGCTGTCTGATTTCCACTGTCTTTATTCTTGCTGTTCCCATCAAGCTGCTGGTTATTTATGTATGTGTGCTTTTTGTGTTTCCTTTTAGAAACCCAAGCATCCAACAACGGGGCTAATTGCCATTACACTAGCATTTCACATATGCCATGAAGTTCACCTGGCAGGCTTCAAGTACGACTTCACTGACAGAAACAGTTCTTTGCACTACTACGGCAATGACACAATGTCTCAGATGATGCAGGTAACAAACGCTTGTTTATGTTAAGAGAAATATAGCTGGTAACTGGGGAAGTCAATTCAGTAGATAGAAGTGTGGACTCCAGGTCCACAGGCCTCCTGTTTGATGCTGGGTCAGCTGCTCATGTGTTATCATTGCTTGAATCTCTTCATCTCTACTTTTGTTTCTGAAAAATATGGATAAATGGTATTTATGTCCCTTGTGCACCACTGCATTCTGCAATGTCTGCATGAGATACAACCATTTGTATGTTCTGTTTGCTTTGCTGGTGTTATCCTTAAGGCTACACAGCTCTTGTTCATAGAAGTGTATTAGCTAGCGCTGTCGGAACATGAATAGTGTTGTTTCTATTTGTATTCTCTTTTTCCTTGGCACCTACTTGCGCAGTTTGTCACAGATGCCAAAATTCTTTAAAAAAGAAATAAAAGCAAAGGGAAACTGAAGAAGTTAAGACCTACACACTTGCAGTTAGGAAAAGAACTGAATTTCTGAAATGGAAAGCAGAAAAGCGGCTCTTAGAGGGAGGTAGGAAGAGGAGCTGCTTCCAGGAGGGGGAAGACATAGCTCACTAGGAGAGGAGCAGCAGGAGGCTGGCAGACATCTGTGGTGCCTTCTCCTCCCTCCTGCTTTGCTATGGTCATGCCTCTGTTTTCTTTTATGTCTCTGCTCTTGTCTTCAGTTCCACACTGTGAGCAACTCCATCTCAGCCCTTTACCTCAATGTCACCAGTTTTCTCTTCCATGTGGATATAGCCCAGTGTGTATGGGCACCATTTTCTCTCCTCCTCCCTTTCCTGGAGAGGAAGGACAGGAACAATGCTCATAGGGGCCTCTTGTGTCTCTCTGGACTGCTGCTCTGACACTGAATTTGCTTCATTTTGAGGCACTTTTTTGCAATGTACACCAAGCTTGGCTAAGGTTGATCATTAGTTGAATAGATATCTATAAGCTTCCTCAGATCTTGAAACTTTAAAAAATAACTAACTAAACTGGTCATCAATTCTTTAGTGGCATTGAGTTGCAAATATTGTATATGTACAGTCTTTTATGCAGTATTTGTATTCATTTTAATTTACTGGATTCAGTGTCTAAGATTGTCAGTAAACTGACTTCCCTTGTGCTGTCCTCCCCCAGCCTCAGTGGTCTCTGTGTATCCAGGATCTGGATACAGCCCAGAAGATGGGCTAGTTTTGGCTTGTTGAAACTGATTGGCAGCATGCATCTGATTTCCAGATGCCTGATGAGTGCTTTTCAAGAACCTGCATTGAGCTTTGAGAATTAATCATTTTTTCACCACTTGTGTTGTAAATGTGGTTATGCAGCTGTTCCGTCTCAGCACAGGGAGGAGTTGGGAGAGGTAGCAATGGAAGGTCTTCTCTGAGACCACATCTCACCCATTCTTGCCACTGAAGGATCTTCCAATTTGGTTTTTGTCCTAATGGAAAATCTAATCTAGTTTTGAGCAAAAGTCCCTCACCTGTTTTCTTGGAAGAATATGCTGCAACTTTGCTGAGAAGTCTTTTCCTCAGAGCTTTCCTACTCTTAGATCTTCCAAGTACCACAGGTAATTAAAAGGAAAGAACAACAGAGTGATGCTTCTGGTAATAGTTTGAATTTAACTTTTTATTATTTCCTTTTATCTCTTTAGAATGAATACCACAACATCAATGCTGAACAGAAATTTTTGAAGAAGCTTATAGACAAGAACTTTGTGGTCAATTTGACGTGAGAGCTGAGTGGAACATATGAAGAACAATCACTATTTTCAAGATTTAAAAAAAAATATATATATTTTTTTGTATGACACTTTTATTTTTTAAGTGCAGCATAACTGTTTACTGTTTAAAAGAAACACAGAAACCTCACTAAGGCAGAATCTTCTTCTAAGCCCAAGGGTAAAAGACTATTGCAAACAGTTAACTGAATTTCTGTGAAGCTGTCTAATAATGGGAAAACCATGAAACTTTCAGCTGAAAGTATCAGGGATATATAAAAATGTGATGCATATCACTTATTTATCAGCAAGAACTCTTTACAAACAGTTACTTCTTTGGAATACTTTTGTTTCTGATGTTGTCCCCCAAGAATTACCCTGTCAAAACTGAAAAAAAACCAGTGTTTAATAAGTAGATGGATGTAAAGTCTTGAATGTCTCTCCTGTAGTATGAAAACAGCTGTAAAGCGATGCCTATAAATCCTTACTGTGTGGCTGGGAGAAGGGGGAACACACAGAGTGTGCAGGTTTTGGTCTGCCCTCCTCCTGAGGAGGGGACATCCCTCTTCAGCAAAGAAGCCACAACTTCTGCACTGGCCATCAGCTCTGAACAGCGGTCTGCCTTTGCCAAAGATGGAGACCCTTCGGCCCTATTCATGGAGGTGTTGGGATTGACAGTGTTTGTGGTGTAACCAGTTTATGGAAAATCATACTCCCCATCCTGAGCATCCAGTAAATTTTGCAGTTTGTGACTTGGAAAAGAGGGCGTATGAAGACTGAAGAGTTGTCCTAACAGCTTCCCTGAGACTACAGTGGAGATGTGAGCTGGGACACAGATGTTCATGCCTGAGTTTAAATTTGGAGCCAATGCTTGTTGGATTCCTAGATCTCTAGGACAGGATCTTTTGTATTTCCTGTTTGCTTCCCAAGAATCAAGGTGTATTTTTCCAGACCAGAACAGTCTCCTTTCTCAGATGCTGTAATGTGCTTCCACCTTTGAAATGCATCAATTTGAACAATGGATGTTTCCATTTTTGGAATAGAGTGTGCTTGGGGAATACCAAGATGTGCCTCAGCTGAATTATCACTTGGCTTCTGTTTACTTGTCCTGTCTTGACATTTAGGTTTAAAGGTTGTGGCTGAACTAAATCATTTAGTGGTTTTTAATTGAAACATGTGATGAGATGTTTCTTTGCTGTACTGGTTTGTCTCAGACAAGCCAGCTGAATGAGTTAAATCTGCCTGGAAATGCCCTTGACAGCTGTCAAAGCAGAACAAGCAATGTGTTGTTCCAATTCTCTCGGACAGTGTATTATTTTCTTCTAATTGTGTCAGATTTGCAGATCTTATGTTACCTTGATCAATCACATCTAAAGAAAGTACAATGAAGTCCACTTCAAAAAGAAAAAAGACATCTTTAAAGTTGGTAGAAAAACTTTTGCTGCTTTTAAATAAAATTATATAGAGAGGTTTTTAGTACATTTAGGAGCAGTCCAAACAATTAAGAGATGAATACAAACCTCTAGCAGGTTGAGAGCACAGTATTTTTTTTTCCTAGAAGCTGAAGGTTACGAGAGTACCAAATGCAGTTTCTTTGCTGCAGCAACCTAGAGGAATAAGCTCTGAAGTGACCAAAGAGTCATCTTTTTTCCTGTTTCTCTTGAAGAGCGATATATAGGTGTTTAAATAGGTATTTAAAACCCCCATGTTCCTGTAGTTGTCATGTCCAGCTTCAGCTCCTTGGCTCTGCTGTTTGGGAATCAGTGAGGGCAGTGTGATTTGGGGGGTAGCTACAGCCAAAGAGGAGGAGGTTTGTGCTTTCACCTAATGACTCCTGAGCTTTGGTCCTTTTCATGCAAAAGGAACATATCTGAAATAACTTTGAATGTCATAAGAATCTGTGTTAAGGATTGGGGAAGGACCCAGACGTGTCCCCAGCAAGGGTCAGGCTGTGCCATGGTGTCCTGCGATCTGGATGTGTGTCCTTTGGGCCTAGCTGCTGCAGGTGATGCTGCAGGGGGTGACCCCTTGTCCAGCTGTGCCCAGGGCAAGGGCATGGAGGGGAATGGAACATGGGCGGTGTGGGGCTGTGGTGCTGGAAAGGGGGGAAACCAGAACTGGAAATGGAGGAAACCATATGACAGAAGGGTTCTTAGTTTTTTTTTTTGTTTGTTTGGATTTTTGGTGGGTTTTTTTTTTTTTTTTGACATTCATTGTTCTGGGATTTGAGGAGATAATTGCTTAAAAAAATCTGAATAGAAACAAGTCGGGTTTTGCATCTGCAAAAAGTGATGCTATGCCTTTGCTTCCACCAGCATTTATTTCTCATGGCAATTTCAGTTCATTAAAAAGGTTTTTTGTCACTGCAGTGATTTGAACTCCTGACATAGTAATTCCACGGGAAAGAAAATGCGTATGTAATGCTTTTCACAGAGGCCGTGTTGAGTGAGCTCTCTTTGTGTAGAAGTCCTTGGCAGATCTCAGACTGTTGAGAATAGAGCCAGACAGAAGTGGAGGGGCTGCTTCTTGCCCCTAAAGATGTGCCCCACCCCAGCTCTGGTATGGGCTGTAGCCATGGATCCAGCCACATCCATGTCTTTCTGTACGCTGACCATGAGGATTTTGTCCAAGAGAGCTGTAGAATTTGCTCTCTCCCCAAAGTCCTGCATTCTTGTGATGGTGCTGCTGTTCCCCTCTGCTTCTGCAACCCCTGTCCCCAGTAGCAGGAGGTGGGTAGGGAGCTCTGCCTTTGAGGATGTGCGTATTTTCTATGCTAAATTGCCTCTTCAGAGGGTTTTGTTCTGTTATAATTAGAATCCAAGGAAAGTAATTGGAAAAAAGGCTTTGTGGCAAACAAATGGTGTTCCCCAAACTTTTTACTTAGGCTCCTTTGCTATTTTTCTACCACATCAGCTTTTTTGGTCTCCCTAACAATTTTGTTGGGTTGGTTGGTTTGCTTGGGGCTTTTTAATAATGTTTTTGGATTCTCAACACATTTAACATGCTGTCCACAAGCATTTAGCCCTATCAGCTGCCCCTTTTTATTGTATTTCTTCTTAATAAGCCTCCCTGTTTGTGTGACTGACATTTTGGAAATTAAGCAATACTCCTAGGGATGTTTTCCCCCTACTCCTGTGCTCCTGCAGGGGCATCGTCCACGTATGCCACGTTACTGTTCTGGGTGGCTGGGGAGCATTTACAGCCAAACTGTTCACTTGGGACCGAGACAAGAGCTGGTACTGTTGCTAAACCACGGGGCACTAGGGCTTTGGAGAGCACAGCTTGCAGGCCAGTAGCTTTTTCTTCAATACTAAGCAGCAACTCAAGTGATTAATTTTCCCTCCTGTAAGATGTTTCAGTAAGATTCTGTGTACTCCAACCCTGCTTCATCACCTGCTTCACATGGTCGTTTCTGCTACACTGCTTTGAGGATGGGAGTGGGTTTTCCATCAGCTTCACTTGGGCAGGAATACCTGAGTGAGTGTTTCACAGATGATGGTGCCTATTCTATCCAGGCATGTTTCCACAGGCACTTTGCAGAACCAAAGACTTGCCTTGGGACTTTGGGAAAAAGAAATAATACTAACTCCAAAAACTTACATCTTTTTTTGAGAGTGAGCTGCTACTAAGATTCTGTTTTTCTAGTTTTGTCATTCCTGAAAGTGAAATCTCTGCACTGAAGCTTCCCTTTAACAGCTCCCCTTTGTTTTGAATCACATCGTCATCTGCCAAGCTGCCAATCTTGAATGCCAAGGTGCTGCCAGCTCTGTTTCCATGAGTGGTAACTGTAACTATAGGTACCCAGTACCTCCTGTCCATTTTCTTCCTGTGTCAATTGCAAAGTCAAGTGCTCTCATCCCGTCTTCCTCTGTCCTGTTCTGCAGCAGCCTGCTGAGGTCTGAGACCGCAGCACCTTACAGCAGAGGTGCTCCTGCATTTTATCTGCCACCCTGCTCAAAACACTGCACCGTAGTAAAGACCCAGCTCTAAGGTAGTGGAGTATGCCCAGAACAAGCAGGATGGCAGGTGTCAGCTGAAAGCTTGCTTCGGCTCAGACTTTTAGGTTTTTTTTGTTTGCTTTCTATCAGGAAAGTGTTTTTTTCTTCTGCTGTAATAACTGAGAGAAGTACTGAGAGCTGACTTAAAAAGGAAGGTTGCAGACTATTGCACTAAATATGAACCTGAGAGTTGCCTGAAAGGCATGATAGATGACATTTCCGGTGACTGTATTGGTGATAATAATACAGAACTTTGGTGTCTAATTATGAGTATATGGTACCTCGTTTCCTAGGCTATACTTTCCTTTTTAACAATTCCCTGGGAGGTGGTATAAATAACTTTTAGATGGAGTCTGATTTTTAAGAACATAGGAAACCCAACATTTCTTTCTGGTATCGGTAAATACTTACTTTATTTACCATTTGTCTTAAGTTTTATATGCTTTTAAAGTGCCAGCTGTATTTTGAAGACATCCTTGCAGTTGTTTTGCATGAAATTTTGAATGCTACAAATGGAAAGAGATTGTTGTCCTGTGAATAAACTCTGTTAAAGACAGTGCCCTCAGGCTTATTTTTGCAAGGTTAGCACTCTCCGCATGTGCAGATGCGCAGGCATGGTCAGCCCGATTATTAATGGTGTGTAAAGTACACACAGTGTTGTCAGATATGGGGTTGAGTTTCAGAACAAGCTTTGGTGCTTAGTAAAGCAAACAGAGCTGAATAGGTGTGAGCTGTACTGCAGGGGGAGAGCTCACTCCAGGCTGAGCAAAAGTGAGGCTGGGACATAGCTTTTTTGTGGGTATGATCCAGAGCAGCATACTCCTGATTTCAGTTTTTCATGGTTTGTTTTTAATCTTGCCTGTCTTATGGGGGACTTCCAGGGGATTGCTAAAATAAAAGATGTTTAACTAGGAAGATGGTGTGTGGTGAAAAGACTTTAGATAGAAAGTGGGAGACACTGATTGTGATACTTCACTCATGTTTTGTTTTCTCTTTCTCTCAGTATGGTAAAACTGAGATGCTGGGGAGCAAGGGAGCTGCTTAGCCAGCAGCTTCAGGGAGTCTTAAGGGAGGTTTAGAAAAGGATTACCTGACACAAGTAGGTATGAAATACCTTCATTTTGGTACTGACAGTTTAGGAGTTTGACAGCCTGGAGGGAATGCCTGTCTGGGGTGAGACTGGGGGAGCTTATGCATTATAACTTACGCATTGAATAATAGAACTGTTTGGGTTGGAAGGGATCTTAAAGATCACGGAGTTCCAACACCCTGCCATGGGCAGAGACACCTTCCTCTAGACCAGGTTGCTCAAAGCCCTGTCCAACCTGGCCTTGAACACTGCCAGGGATGGGGTAGCCACAGTTTGTCTGCCAGTGTCTCACCACACTCATAGCAAAGAACAACTTCTAGTTTCTCATCTAAGTCTACCTTCTGTCAGCAATGGAGCCACAGTTGGTTAGTGATGTAGATCAGTGACAGCTGTGCTGCTGCTTTCACACTAGGTTTATGCTGCAGGTGAAAAATGGGAATGAGGAGTAATAGGAAAAGCTGTTTCCAAATCCCAGGGAGAGCCAGGGTCATGGTGTGAGTCTCCCAGCCTGGGCTGCCAGCCAGAGTTTTTGGGAGATCAGAAACCCTTAGTAGTATACCTCTACACTGCCTGATTTCTTGGCTTCGCACGTGTTGAATGTTCCTTCTAATGTTTCTGCTGAATGAAAACAGGATTTTAATTTTTTTTTAAGATATTTAATAAGATATTTTTTTTCAAATCAGTACAAAAATTTTAAATACAAAATTATTTGCTTTTGACATCTCTCTCATATTCTGAGAACACACTGAAGTCACCAATGCCTGGTAAACTGTCCAGCCGTTCCTGCCACCGTTCCATAGAATTTCTGAGATAAAGCACCACATTATATCACTGGAGTCCTTAGTCAATGTTAGACTGCATTAAACTCTGCATTTAAATAACAGTAATGCCAGTTAAATCCAATCTTAGTTCTGCATGAAAAATCTAGTTCATTTTTGAATCAAAAGCGGTAGCATTAGCTAAAGACATTGAAGAAGTGATGAGTATTGAACTCGCTCAGCTAGCATAACAGTGTGTGATGTGCAGCACCGCACAGGGAACCACAGCAAAGCACCTTGCCCTTTGGAAGCAAATACTTCGGAGGTGAGATTAGCACCATTGATGAGCAGACAGCTCTCACAGGGAAGTTGCTCTCCTCATGTACAGAAAAGATGGAGGCCTGCAGGTTCTCCTTGGCAACAGGTAGCATATAAATAAGGATGGGAAATCAGCTTTTACATAAAACACAGTTCTTGGATAAAGTTGCATGATCAGTATTGCTGGTAAAGTTACTGGTTCATCTCAAACAACAAACTAAAAGTTAATTAACAAGCAGAGCTACTTCTGCTTTGCCTAGTCATTGAAGAAGAAACTGATTTAACTTGTGTTGAGTGGCAGAACAGGTGTCTCTTTTGTCAAGCCAGACAGATGCAGGTTCTTACCATGAGTACAGAAATCTGAGCAAATTTATACCCGCCCTTCTGCATTGCCGTGTGCTGGTCAAAATGTCTCCCTCATGTGGCAAAAAGCAAATGGGGAACCCCTCAGTTTTGTCTCTGATCTACCCCAGCTACTTCAACTGTACAAATGCAGATGGAGGCTCTTTGAGTGTTGCAGCACTGGGAGGTAGAACCCAGCGCTTGCTAGCGTCAGTGGGCACATTCAGGGTCCAGTGGCTCCTGGAGGAGGGCCCCGAGGAATAGTCACACCATCAATACCCCTTTTCCATCATAAATAAATCATTCAGTAAAAACACATCTGCAGGAATACATTATGTGGGGGGAAGGGAAATAAAGGTCCCCAGCTAAGAGACCTATGCTTGTCAGGCAGACCTGCTGTCAACCACCACCACCACCCCCCCCCCCGAAAAAAAACACAAAACCAACAAAACACCCAAACAAATAAAAAGCCACTTGATTTTTTTCCGTATTATTTGAGACTGACCTATTCTGGTTTAAGTCACAGGTTTTTATCTTGTAACTACAATCAGTGAAACACACAACAGGAGTGAGTGATGCACACTGACCTGAACCTTAGCACTGAATTATTGTGGATGAAGTAAGCATGGCATCACAGAAATATATAGCGTACAGCTAATATGTCCCCCTCGGGTGCAAAATACTGCTTCTGAACCTGATAAACATCTGTAGATATGTTCACCACACCTTTTTTATTATTATTTTTATAACTAGCTGTGCATAATGTTAAACTTTGTATTTTTTTTTTTTTTTGTACAAGATGGTGTGAAACAGTCATAAAATGCATCTTTCATAGTATAAAATTTGAAGTAGAGAAGAAAGGTTTTGACTCTCTGTGTGTGTGTCTGGTTTTTGTTTTACATGGGATACAATAAATATCCTGAAAAAGACGAATGCACGTACTGCCCGGCATAGAGTCCTGCCGCCTGCTCGGATGGCATCTGAACGTAAACCTTGTCTCCGTGCATCAGCGGGACAACGGCGCTGCCCGAAGCCTGGTCCAGGAAGCCCTTCTTGTACTCGTCGTAGGTGTACATCAGCGGCTCGTTGTTCTTGAACAGCGCCACCCAGACGTTGGCCCCTTTACAGTGCACGTGGTAAGCGAAGTAGTAGATGCCGGGGATCTCGCAGGTGAAGATCCCTGTCTGGGGGTTGTAGTTCTGCCGGCCGTTGTAGAGGAGCTTATCGAACTTCACGGGCACCCCGACCCGGGGGAAGGGGGTGAGGAGCTCTGCCGTGAATGCTGGCATCTCATAGACGGCACCGCCAGCCTTGCCTTTCTTGCCCTTGTAGCTGTAGGGGGGCTTGAGGCCCTCTATCCCCGGCCTCACCTCGGGCAGGTACTGTCCCACGGCCGGTGGAGTGGGTGGGATCACGACCGGGGGACCCGGGGGCCCGGGAGGGCCGGGTGGCCCCTGGAGTCCGGGCTGGCCAGGGGGACCGAGTGCTCCAGGCTTCCCTGGGGGTCCCTGCAGCCCCGCCGCACCGGGCTTGCCTACGCCAGGGAAGCCGGGGGGTCCGGGCATGCCGGGCTCCCCCTTAGCCCCTGGCAGCCCTGGGGGGCCAATGGGACCGCTGGGTCCTGCAATGCCCGGGATGCCCGAGGGGCCCTGAAGACCCTGGGCACCGGGGAGTCCTGGCTCGCCCTTCGGCCCCATCAGCCCTGGGACACCCGGCAGCCCCGGCAAGCCTTTGTGTCCAGCCTCCCCCTTGGGTCCTGTGGGGCCTGGCAGCCCCCGCAGCCCGGGGGCCCCCACTTCCCCAGGGAAGCCTGGCTTTCCCGGGAACCCCTGCAGGCCAGGTTCACCCTTGGGACCAACCGGTCCTGGTGGCCCAACAGCACCACCTTCTCCTTTGGGTCCCGGGAAGCCAGCGGCCCCTGGGGGGCCCATGATGCCTGGCAGCCCCGGCTGGCCTGGCTCCCCTGGGGGCCCCCCCATGCCAGGTGGCCCTGCATGCCCCTTCTCCCCCTTTGGCCCCAGGGGCCCGGGCAGGCCACCCACTCCGCGCTCACCTTTGGGCCCAGGGAAGCCTGGCTTCCCAACCCCAGGGAGGCCAGGGGGCCCTGGCAGGCCTGGCAGGCCCTGCTCCCCTTTGCCACCCGGGAAGCCAGGCTGGCCGGGGATGCCATCCTGGCCTGGTTTGCCGACTCCAGGCAGGCCAGGAGGGCCTTGCATTCCGGGGGCGCCTGGGGGCCCCTGCAGCCCCAGCTCTCCCGGGGGTCCGGGTTTGCCCAGGGGTCCCTGCGGGCCAGGGAAGCCGACCATGCCTGGCTTGCCAACCCCTGGCAGCCCCACGGGGCCAGGGGGGCCTGGCAGTCCAGGCGGACCCTTCAGCCCCGGCAATCCTGGGATCCCCACGCCTTTCTCCCCTTTTGGCCCTGGGACCCCAGGAGCTCCTGGAGGGCCCTTCATCCCAGGCTCACCCTTCAGCCCTGGCTGTCCCTGCAGCCCTGGAGCACCCGCTTTCCCTATGCCAGGAAGCCCGTGGGGCCCTGGTGGTCCTTGTGGCCCGGGTATCCCCATAGGCCCAATCTCCCCCTTTGGCCCCATCTCCCCTCTCGGCCCAGGGGGCCCCATGACCCCCGGCTTCCCTGGCATTCCTGGCAAACCTGGCTTCCCAATTCCTGGATATCCTTGTGGGCCTGGTTTTCCTTTGGCTCCTGGCACACCGTGGCCTGGTAATCCTGGTGGCCCAGGTGGCCCTCTTGGTCCGGGCTCACCAGGGGGACCTTGCTCGCCCCTTAGACTGCGCATGGGCATTTCTGGGTTGGGAAGAAAAGGAAAAGAAGAAAAGGGGATTGGAGAATCAACAGGTGATTGCAGTTGCATCCTTCGAGAAACACAAAGGCGGTTTTGAATGAATGCACTTGCGGTGCCTCCTGGTTTTGTGGTGGGCAGGGAAGCAGAGCTGGACAGCGAGTTACAGGCTGGTGTTTGGATCAAAGAGGATGTCCCGAACTTGCATGTGTTTCTGTTTCTATAAGATAAATATATCATATTTGCTTACTTTTTGCTATGCAAAAGCTATTTGCCCTTTACTAGCACTTTTCACCTATACAACCTTAAGCAGCAAGATCTGCTTTTTGTTCCGTATTGCTGTAGGCTAATCTACTCAAAGAGTTTTCTCAGGACATGGAAGCAGCTTGGTGCCCTCGTGCTGTAAGAGGAGTTGTGGCATAAAAGTGCTTTTGCTGTAGGGACTTACACTAGCAAGATCATTTAAAAAAGATGGTATCAATGAGAAGTTTGTATGTGTATATGACTGCATTTTCACCAAGGATTTGGTTCCCAGTACGATACTACTGGAAACCTACACCCTCACCTAGCATTCCTAAGCTCCCACAGGTTTTTGCGTAGCCACATCTTGATAGAACTCTTCTAAACACTGCATAAAACATTTTTATTATCCAAAACTACATTTTGTGTGTGTGACCACTTAGCACTGCAGGTCAGGGTGAGGGCATTGCTGAATGAGAGTTGGTTGTGCTGGGGTTGGTTGCTTTTCAAACTGCAGGCTTTTTGTGTTAAGTGGAAAGTCTGCTTCTCTCTCACTCTAAAATGGATAAAGAAGTGAGGTGTTTGGGGGAAGGACAGCAATGAGGTTTAGGGGCAGGAGAATTAACTGTTCTTTGAGAGGCAGAACTCCTCTCTCTCTGCACGTTGTGTTTTTTGTACGTACAAAACCTCCCTTGCTCACAAGATGGGTTAATTTTACTACAGCCAGTTGTGCTTGTTCAGACACTCCAAAAATAGGCCCTGAAAACTTCCATTTCCCTCTGAAGCCAGCAGAGGCTGTGGTTAAGCTGAATCCTCAATAAGACAGAGAGTTAACCAGCTTGTCTGAAGTCTCACTGCTCCCACAAAAATTTTATGGCATGGGATAATACTGGGTGTTCCTTGTTGCCTTTTGTATTTTGGACACTTTATGTAGTTTTCTTAGATATCTGAATATTGTCAGAACTTCCTTTACTGGATACTGAAAGTGCTTGTACGTGCAGACTCGCACAGTAATGCTTGTATCTTCAATGCCTTTGTTACGCCCATAAATAACCTACAGAAAGAGGACTGCAGAGTCAGAAGAGGAATTGCTTGTTTTCATATGCAAACCTTTAAATCCCCCCATCTCCAATTCCTCCACACACACCTCGGGCAAATGGTGCTGTGGGGCACCAGGCAGGGCCGTGCAGGAGTGGTGAGGGGCATGCTAAGCCTACCTTTCTCCTTCTTGGGAGCCATGTCCTTGCCAAGCAGAGGCATCTGTGGGACCTCCTTCATGTACTGTGGCAGGTGGGGGTACTCTTTCCCATACTGCATGTGGGGCATCTCCTTGCCCATGTGCTGCATTGGGATGCCTTCTTTGCCCAGTGGTATGTGAGGTACTTGTTGTCCAAGGGGTTGGTACTGGGGCACCTGGGGTGGCAGCTGCTTGATGCCATAGTAGGCGCCGCCTTGAGCAGACCTCACCAGCTCTAAGTAAATGGTGACAGCCACTGCCAGCAGCTGTACAGGGAAGAGCAGCACGGCCATCACCTGCAAAAAGCCACAACAAAACCAGTTAGCAGAAAATGTGTTTTAGTGTTGTGTGTCTTCCCTTGGTGTCTACCTGCTCTCATTTTTGCAACAAACCAGACCTGAAGTTCTGCAGACTGGCTCTGGTTCCTGTGTTGCCCTGGAGGACATCCTGCAGCAGGCCTGTATCTAGTTTATTGGAAGGTCTTACTCAAATAGTACTATTATACTGCTCATATGCATGTAGTTTTACCTTGCCCAACCCGGGCAGTGCCATCTGCCATTTCTCCATAGGGGGACCTCTCCTTCCCATCCCCAAGCTGCAGTGTGCTACTTTCCCACTCTTGTCACTACTATGGCACAAGGTTTGTGGAGCTCTGCTGCAAGCTGTGGCACAGGTGGAGAGCTGACAGGGGGGACATGTGGTGCCTCTTAAATGTTTTCTGCCCATGAAAGCACCCCTTCTGCTATATGTTCCATAGCAATGAAAGCACAGTTTCTGCAGCTTAGATCTGTGCCTCGGATTGTGCCTCATGGCTGTGGGGTCCAGGGGGTCTCCATTTCTACTGCAGCTCCTTGCCAGCTTTCCTCTGAAGTGTCTCTCAGATCTCACCTGGAAAACAAGGGCCATGTAGGGGCTGTTAGGGCCATCACTGCCTCCGGTGAGGATCTGCAAGCCAACTGTTTTCTAAAGGCAGCTCATCCTAGTGCCTCTCCAGCCCTACTAACACAACAGAACAATGGTGGTTTTCTTTCTTTTTCTTCTTTATCAAACTATAAGCTTGGGATTTCTTGTCCCATCAGCTGTTGTCTTTCCTTTCTACAGTAAGAACATTACAAGCACTGCTCATTTTGTGTGAGCAGCACATCAAGAACCAGGAACTCCTAAAATATTGCAAATTTGGTGCAGCCTGAGATAACAAGGAGCCTCTCCATGTGTTTGGGTATTTTGCTGTTTGTCCCACAACCAAGCCCTGCAGGCAAGTCCTGCACTTCTCAAACACACATGGCAATTGCCAGGTCTGAGGCTGTCCTGCTTGTCCCTGCTTTTCCATCATCCAAAGATGCTTTGCAGTCCACCTGGGCACCCGGAAAAGCCAGCACCACACATGTACACCGGCAGGGCTCTGCCAAACAGCTCCCTGAGACTCATTTCCAGCAGCTGCTGTGCCCTGCTGAGCCCAGGTGTGCTGAGGTGCCCCGAGGGCTTTGTGCCACCTGGTTATTTTCCTATCCTTCCCCAACAGTCAGGCTGGACACAGAGGACAACAAAGCAGCTGGGTCTGTGGCAGAGGAGCTCAGCACCACGACCCTGTGCCTGGGGAGAAGTTTTCCCCTTTCCCTGCTGTGGCAGTCCCTCGCCTCAGGCCAGCTGCTTGAGGGGGTACACCCCTGGCTCCGCTGCACAGGCTGAATGTGCAGCATGCAGAAGAAACACCCCCCCACCCCCGCCGCTTGGGGGACGGCGTGGTGGGCTGGGATGTGTCCTCACAGGGACCCTGCAGAGACCAGGCTTCAGGCAGGTAAAACCACCACCAAGAGACAGGGGAAGTGTGAGAGTTGGGTGCGTTTGGAGGGAGAAAATGTGTTTATGGAGGTGGGAGGAGCCACCGACTCTGCTTGCTTTGTCTCATGCTGCATAGCGTTCCGCAGGCTTTCAAAACGGGCCTCAAAATAGTTTGGGAGGGTGGGACTTGTGCCTGGTGGGCAGAAGGTGTGAGTAAAACTCACTGAGCTCAGGGACCAGGTCAGTGGCACCACGGGAGTTGAGCCCTGGAGTCACGACTCACGTTTTCCTCACTCACTGCTGTACGGCTCAGCCTGAGCACCAGGCAGGCTGGCACGGACTGTCCTGAGAAACCTACGTGCTGTGGAGACCAGGTGGTAACCCTGGGTGTCATGTAGTTTTTGTTTTACTCCTGCTCCAAGTTCTCCGTTTGCTTTGTGTTAGCGAAGCACCTGGAGAAATGCTCGCTGCTCTTCTAAAACATTTCTCCTTCATTTTGCTCTGTGAGCTCTAATCTCTCAATGGAAATTAGTGTATCGTTACTTAGGGTATGGTGGCTAAATCAAAACTGTATATTTAAAATAACCAGCAGAAAGTTAGTATTTTCAGTAATGATTGTAAATAGACAAATGGACTACATAAAAGATGAAGCTAAGTGCTAACAGCAAAACAAATCCTTGAAGAAAATGAAATACTGGTTAATAAACACTAGATGGAGCATCTGTTGCACAGCTGAGTTTCTGGAGTCACTTTCTTTTCCAGGAATTTTAAGGTCTTGGATGTAGCCAGCTGCCATGTGGCAAAGAAAACAAGAGCCAAGATGTAGAGGAGTTTCTAAGCGTTGCTAAAGCCCAAGCACAGTCACTCATCCTTGTTCTGCAAAGCATTTCAGCTCCATCTCCAGGGAGTTCAATGTGGCATTTAGCCCACAGCTGCCTGCTTTGCTGTCATCTGAAGGACCAGGGCCTTAGGACATGGTGTTTCTGCTTAAAGCTCGATGACACTGGACTGCAAGGACAGCCTGTGCATGGTCAGCTACCACAGCTCGGCAGGGACGTGGGAACTCACTAACCTGATCCTGCTGCAGCTTCATCTGGACCACAAGCAACCTTTTTTTTGAGGGGGGTGGCAGGGGGATGGGGACCCCCACTCTTGTCTCTGATGGCCTTTCTGCTCCTTTCTGCACTGTAAGGAGTAACTGGCTGCAGCTTTGCCTCTGTAGCTGAGCAGGGTAACACCTGCCTCAGTTTGCTGGGAAAGTCCAGGCTACTGGAACAATTGCAGCATTCTGTGCATCTCTCCTAAATTAAAACATTGCTTGTATGAAGAAAAGAATGCAGTGAAACCTTAAAAAAAATAAAAAAACTAAAGGATACTGTATGATTTAGGACTGTTGCAGAAACCTACAAGTATGAAAGGCAGGGTGGATTTTGAAGGATGAGGTTATTACATTAGCTTCTTGGCTACTTTGTTGTTCTGGTGGCCAGTTTCTTGGAGTTTGTTTTTTTTTTTTTAAAGATAACTAGAGTGGAATAAGTGGAGGGGGAAATAGGTGAAATTCCTTTGGATGTGACTTTCCTGCTTGTTTTTATTACAAAACATGGCTTTGTGTGCAAGTGGGAGCTATTTGAAATAACTGAATAAAGTTTCTTACAGGGAGACACCATCGTGCCTGCAGCTCAGGGTGAGCTCAAGCTCACTCAGCCATGCCAAGTGTCATGCAACACACCTGCGGTCCAAGAGGCACGACCAGCAGCACAAGGGTTGTTTTTGTGTGTGCACATGGAAATGTTAGGGGAAATCAGGCCAGACTTCTAGAGATAGGAAGAATCCAGAAAATGAGGTGATCTCACTACATCTGTGTTCCCTTTAATGTTTTTTGACTCATCATAACCAAAACAGTGTGGCCTGGAAATGACATACTGCTTCTGATCTATTGGTTTTGGCTGGGGCCAGTGCCTCCGACTAGCTGAGGTGGGAGGCGGGGGTTTGTTTTCAGAACAACCTCAGGCTACATAGGACTTGGGCGTTTCCTATGTGGGAAGGGGTCAGAGGCTCCCTGGTGCCCTCATGTGAGCTGTATGAGTCTTGGGCTCTACCGCAGGTACGTGGGAAGCAGCCTGTGTTCAGTGCTGGCTGTACGGCTCGTCTTTCCCCTGGTCCCAGAGGAAGGAGGGATCAGACAAATTAGTCTTGATGAGAAGTGTGGTAGTCATGGGTGCGACTGCTACTGCTTGCTGCCTCCCAGCAGTGGGTTCAGCTGGATTATCACTATCAGACACTGGCACTATAAGGCAATCCTGCCCTGAAGCATGAGGCATACCTTCTGTGTTTCAGCTCATTGCCTGTCTCATCCTACTCAGCTTCTCGAGAAAGTTATTTATGTACTGAGAGAGAGAAGTTGAAGGTCTTTTTTTTTTGCCCTGCAGTTTGTTTCTGAATGCCTGGGTGCACAGCTCTCATTGTTTAAAGACCTCGCCAGGAAACCACAAGCACCTTTAAATGCCTGAAAGCTAATGAAAATCTTGCTCTTGTTTTGTAAAAGAAGCGTATAGATCCTACATGTTGGATAGGTCCTCCAGAGCTTATAAACAGCAAAAGGAGATTTTCGCAGTGGTGACAGTACTTAAGGAAAATACCAGAGTGAGGAGGAGAAAAATCTGTGCTGAAAATGCAGCCAAAGTGTAAGGCTTCCCAGACCCTTCACCCAAATCCCATCCATTTAGGGATCATCTCCAAACACATTCATGTAATTCAATCTAATCTGTTGTTAGTGGAGCAATAGGTTGGTGTTGGAATGGGATTGTCTGTCAGAAAGCAGCTGGAATGTGTCTTTGTATTTATGGCAGGTAAATTGGTGCGTGCATGCACCTGTAGAGAAGCCAAAGGCTTGGAGAAAGCAAACTGTTTGATTACCTGAAGGAAAATACAGGAGAAGCAACTGTGCCTTCATAGTGTGTGACATGTCATTTTGCACCAGTCATACAGATTAAGGCACAAGAAACATTTTGCTTTACCTAGGGTGGGGTGAGACATGCGAGGGTGAAGGAGCATTATCCTAAACCACAGTGTTCAGCTGCTTTGTGTGAATGCGTGTGGCTGGCTCTGGGGGTGAGAGAGAGCCCCTGAGAAAAACACATTTTTACGGGCAAAGCTCAAGTGCGAACATTTCTCAATAACCTCTTTAGTAGAGCTGCTCTCCTGAGAAAACTAGAAAGGACCCTCCTCTGGCTATCTGCGTCTGTCAGTAGAAACTGAAGACAAAACAAGATGTACCAGCAGTTGTAATTCTTAAATTGGTGTGAAGAAATAATGGCTGGCTTAGCCTAATTGTGTAAAGAATGTATGGAAAGAGTGATGCCTCTCCACGTGGGACTTGAAATCATAGGTGGTCTTGCAAAGGGTGGAAGCTAGACTGTGATTTATTGTTTTTTACAGGAAAGTGTTTGCTCTGCAACCAGTTTAGGGGTTAACTGAAATTCACCCGTGTCTCAGAACCTCTAAGATACTTCCCCAGTATCTTAATTTACCTTTGGGCTTAATTTACCACATGTTGCTTTAAAACCACTGTATTTCCCAAGGAGGTGTAAGGCCTGATTAGATCTCAGTGACCTGAACATTTCTGCCCTGGAGTCCCTTCCATGAGGGCTGCTTAAAGCTGCAGTGACCCATTCCCCACTGGACTTGCTAGCACTCAGGTTTCCACATGGAAAATGACTACTGCAAAATGCACAAAACCTCCTCCTTTGAAGGAGATTCTGTGCCCATAAAGGGCTACTAAACATATTGATGCTAAGAATCTAAATTCTCTAGGATTTGTTTTTACTAGAGATCAAAAGTGGTTAGGAGCACGGTTACTTTTGGAGTAACCTTGATAACTGATCATATTAACAAGTATCTACAACAGTGTATCCACAGGGGCTCTGTTCTTGGGGAGGGAGGGGCCCAATCCCACAGGAACATTATAAACCCCACTAAAGTCTGTCTTGGTCATATGCAGGGATACCATAACGCAATGGAAATGGCAAATAACATGTTACTGTGCTTAAGGAGTAACAGTGCTGTGTTGCAGAGAGCTGGTGGGTTAGATGCACAGTAGTCCTCCTTGGGGTGTTCCCTGACTTGTACCCCAGCTCACAGGCAGAGGTGTGTCTCAGCTCATGAGGAGTCAAGAAGGGCTTGTAAGAGAAACCTACAAAGTCTTCATAAAGTGAAAACTGTTTTTTTTTCTTCCATTTTCAGTTTTAGCATTACTTTGGTACAAGTAACCTGTACTGTTCCTGGTTTGTACAATATGGTTCCATTAAACCACTGGGTTGTATGTGCAAGCATGTGCACTCACCCACTTCATATGTATTTTTGTTAGGGCCTCACGACCTGAAAAGCATTAGATGAATCACTGAGCATGTAATTTATTTTTTGGCATTTGTAAACTAATTCTGTTAGCCAGCTACCTTTCTTCTAAGAAATTTCAGCACAAGATGTGAACAGCAGCTGTCAAAGCCTTAGTTCCTGTAGTCAGTCAACACCAATGAATAGTTGGGGTGACGTTAAGTGGTGATGTCTTTAGATGTGAAAAGCCAAGCAGATGTTGGTTGCTGTTCCCAGTGGCAGTGCTGTGATGCGTAGGTGACTTGAGCAGTAATCTTCCTGCACATTGTTCAGTTTTCAAAGACCCTATTTCAAAACTTAATCTCAGCTAAAATCAATCTCTGGATCGTTAAACTCTGTTAAGGACTAACTTGTCAGTCAGCGAGTACTTTCTGAAGGAATCTGAGAATATCCTGTACCGCACGGAGACTGAATTTTAGTTAGAACTTGTATTTTCAAGGGCAGGAAAACCCAACAACCTTCTGCTTGCCAAATAGTTTTGTATTTGCTCAGAGCTTAGGGTGCCACTTAATACATACATTACCACTTGTATGTAAAGCACTCTTCTGCTTTTCTGTGCCAAGGAAGATTCTATGTCATTTGGACAGATGTTTTTGAAATTGCAGTTAAACTCAGTTTGGGGGGTTTCTTTTTGAACGTTCAGTCATACTCCGTATAAAAACACAGGGAGTGAAGGCAACCAAATGCAGGTTGGCACAACTTTCCTCTGAGAGCTAACTGGTTTCATAATGCATATTAAGACTAGCTATGCTGATTTAATCTTATTTTCAGCACTAAAGAGCAGGAGGATGGCAAGGGAGAACGCATCCTCTGTGTAGGGGCTCAGCTATGCCATTGGCAGGAGGTGGTTGCTCTGTGACTGACTTCAGCCCAACCAGATTTGGGGTCCCACACCATTTTACTTTTAATGGTGCCTATAGCTACATTGAAGGCGACACCTGTTTCTGGAGTAGGTGAAGAGTTTACCTCACTAAACTGTCTGTAAGGGCCTGGGCACTCAGTAAGGAGGGAAGGAGGATTTATGGTAAATGTAGTCCTGCCTTCTTGCCTCTTGTGAAATTCTCCCAGAAAAATCAGGTTAATTATTCCCCAGTCTCCCCCTTCCCTTTTTCTCACTGTCCTTTTCAAGGAAGCAAAGTGTTGAGTGCCTGAGTTCAGTCTAGATTACCAAGAAACAGCTATTGTTTAGTATGTTAAAAATAAATTGAATCTTTGCTCAAGGTCTCACAACTGTGTCTGATTATCATGTGGTATTTACTGAGTTGAAGAGTCATAACAAGGACTGTCATAACAACATTTTAAAATGCATGCATGTATAAACCTGCTACTAATGGGGAATATTCAACATGTGGTGGATGCATATTTCTTTTTTTTTTTTTTAATTCAAAGTGGTGCCCACAGTTGCTTTCTTAGAGAAGCATGAAAACATCTAAATAAATGCCTTAATCTTAAAAACTGATAATAATCTGTAAACTGCCCTTGGCTTCAGTGATAATTGTATGTTATTTTCTTGAAATGCCTGGGGGGATCTCTGTTTATCCCTTTGTAAATTCGTTTCCAAAACAAAGCAACTGCCTGTGCTCCGGTCTCTTTGTGAATACATTTGTATGTGTGCTCAGTCTGGATGGTCACTCAGCTCTCTGTATGAAAATGATACCCTTGGACTTCCCCTGTTTCTTACTTCTGAACAGTGTATATTTGCATGTGTGTCTGTATCTACATATATATGAGAAGAGTTGTCTGTTTGCAGGTATTTATGTGTACATATATGTGAAACATGTATGCTGGAACTGGAAGAAGCTATGACGACAGGGAGAAATTAGGCCCTCAGACCTAATTATGTTGTCTTCTCCCCATGCCCAGTCTGCTGAGAGTCTACCTACATGGGCCTGGGTAGGCATCTCCATCTCTGTCTGCAAATCTGGGCATTATTAGATTGGCATTTCCGCAACCCCTAACTCCCAGGCACAGGGCTCTACCAACTTGACAGAAGCATGAAGCTCACAATTTACGATGGTATTCAGATGCCTGGCACTAATAATTGATGCCCAGGGGAGTTAGTCTCTTGCATGACTTTGAGGATCTGGCCCAGAAGCTGTTAGCTGGAAAATGCCTGAAAGCTACTTGCAGTCAGACTGCAGGGAGCCATGACAAAGATCAGCAAGCTGGGCATTGCTGGCCGGGTAACCATAGTCCCTGGGGATGCAACTCTCTTGCGTGGTGGCATGTACTTGTTAGCATGAGTCGGTATCTGACCTCAGGGTGAGGAGGAAGGACCAGCATGGAGGAATGTTTGCAGAAAAGCATGCGACTTTAATTATGGGATTAGAATTAATTATAGGTAGGATTTAGCAAATACCTGCCTTTGAATACATTTTCCTGTTCTCTGCGATACGGCATGTGTTTGAATCCTCTGCCTAATGCTTGCTTCTGGGCAGTTTGCCTACAGTCTTGGTCGCAGGCAGCTTTGATGGAGACACTTAGGTGACTGCCACTAGCTCCCTGTTCAGCAGCCAGCTGCATGAGGAACGTAAACCTGGACCTGATAATGTGGAACACACAAGGTGATCAAAGCATAGAGCTGACTCCCCGCTTATGCTTATCGGGATGTAAGCACCTTTCTGGCACAGAGCCTGGGACTGACAGTCAGTGTGTCCAAGCACAGACTATTTGCTCAACATGGGAACTGACCTGAGGGCTCCGTCTCTGAAGCGGTGGTGCTACCAGGCACTGCAGAAGGAGCAATCCATGGGGCACAGGCACTGACACTGTCCAAGGAATTTGCCTTATCAGATGTAATGGTTTTTCTGTGCACAAGTAACCCACTGGCAATGAAGCTGGTTTTTATGGAAGTGCTTTTATAGCCAACCGTTTCCCAGGGGCATTGTTAGTGTTGAGATTGTTTTGATGGAAATGCTTCATATCTACTGCTAGTCCTCTACCCCAGAATAAATGTGAAGACAAACAACCGGAGATGCGCTTCAGACTGAAGTGCTTGATCCTGTAGGCTTAACCTCAGGGTGTTGATAATGAACTGTGGTGACTGCTGGTTGCAAAACAGTGTGAACAGGGAACGACAGACTTTCTTTGGAAACCTCTGTTCTCGGCTGTCATTCATGGCTCTTGGCCTCACTCTGCCCTGAGATAGGTTGTGCTGGCTGCGTGCAGTAGAAGCCTCCCAAATTTTCATGGTACAATTGTTTGCATGTTATTATGGTACAATGGTTTGCAAAGCGTAGCACAGCATTTTGCTATTTTACTCCAAAGCAGTGTCTCTAGCAGTGCTGCTATGAATTATAATCACTGGTAGAAGTGTAAAAAGTTTCCATTTTGCTACCTCTTGTTTCAGCCAGCTACAGCTTTGTGAACAAGTCACACGCTAGCAACTGGCTCTAAATGACAAGTGAATAATCTGCACAGTTAGGTTTGTTAATTAGTGAAATGCTCCATTTTACCAGATGCATGGAGTAGACAAAAGTGAGGGTAGCAGACTGTCTCTTTCAGTGGCAATTAATAAAATCAAATGTATTCAGAAAAAATAAATTGTATTCCTTGTGAATGTGTGCTGAGTCCTAAAGAGAGACAAAAGATCAACTCAGGCTATATATACTTTATTCTAATACAGCCTGCTGTAGGATTTTCTTTCATGTGTCTGGGAAGACTGCTTAGAGGGGAAGCATTGTGTGAATTAGTAGATCTCAATACCTTTAGGAAAGCTTTAGGAAAGCATCTAAGCTGTTTATGCAAAAATCCTATTCATTAACATCTAAAAGACACAAATAGGTGCTAGAGTGCATATTTTTCTCAAATGCTTCCCAAGAAGTGGCAATAGAAAGGAAAATCCTAATTATAAAAGTGCTCTTGGTAGTGACAATGACTGTTACAGATGATACAGGGATGACCATAATCTGTCTTTTTATTAGATTAAACATTATGAAAAGCAGTACAGGGGTCTGCACATGTAATAACTGTACAGGTTTGACTTTTCAGCCTAGCTATGCTATGCTTGGTGCCAAACCTGAGGAAATGTGGGAAAAGTGGCCAGAAACTGATGTTGTTTTTCTCTTGATCCTGAGGCTGTAACAAGTGCTGTTTCAGTTGCTGATGCCACCTGAGGCCTGACTTGCCTTGCACAGCTTGTGGTCCACCCTGCTGTGGTACAGTGTCCTGCCATGCCACAGCTGTGTCTTCATTCTGGGAGTAAAAAAGCCGCACTGTGTTCTGGGTAGAGCCCAGCTGCAGCTTTGGGAAAGGCTGGTGTCTGTCTCTCTTACCACCACGGTCCAGCCTGTGCTCTGCAGTGGGGGCATTCTGGGAGGTGAGGGTTCCTGGCACCTTTTGGGTGCCTGAGGAAGGCAGGAGGCTGGCTCTTTGGAAAAGGGTAGGCTTTAGCCTCTGTATCATCAGTGATGAAGCAGGGACTTCTCTGAGGTTTAGAACTGTATTTCCCTTCCTATTCGCTCCTCTTTTTGGCACAGCACACATATTGGTTAAATTTAAGTGCTTTAAAGTGATCTAGATGGGGGTCTAACACGACCCCTACCAAGGCATCAAGATCACTAAGCTTTATTAAGATAGAGAGTCCAGTTCTGGGTGCACAAGTTCTTTGGTTGAAGTCTTTTGCTTATAGAGAAGCTCTATTTCATGCGTCCCTTTGCAGTGATCATACTCTAGCCTTTGCAACCTGGACAGTGTTTACTTTAACAGTCCTGGGAGTTCTTGAGCTATAAAGCAAGAAATCTGTGTGGGACTTTGAAGTACTTGGCCTGCCTGATCTTAATTTGAAACAATTTATTGTTCTCTGTCACTCCTGTTGCAATCCTGTGACCTTACGTATTGCTTTCTTGCCATAGAATTTGCTTGACTGCCTGCTCCTGAAACTGGCACAGCATAGCATTTCTGTTCCTTTTCTTACTTTGATGGTGTACAAAATGTGTTCTCTTGGCTCGCACCCTCATGCTGCTTCATGACTTTTTTTTTTTTACAAAAGCAAAAGGCTGTGGAGGCTCTATTTCAGCGATGGATTGTTACCACTTACAATATTTCTGTTCACTGTGCTTTGATGAGCCTGTTGAGAGAAAGCAGCGTCTTTCTCCCTTACTTTTATTTGCTGTGTTCTAATATTGCAGGTCTTTGGAACCCAAAGTCCCAGTCCAAGGGAGATATGAAAGCAATAACAAAAGCCTATAAAATATTTTTCTTGAAAAAAAACTCATGTGCCTCAGACAATTTTTATCAGAAGGTTATTTGTCATTAAAAAGTTTCCTGCCCTTTGCATACTTCTCCTACCTTTGCACAAAGAGTGGAAGAAATGATTTTGCCTTAGAAGGTTAAACATGCTAGACTACTCCACCTAGAGAGAAATCAGGAGGATGTTTTTAGGAACAATTACCTTCCTATTATAAAATATTGCAGATATCATTATATTTGTTAGGATCTTAGTCATGACCTGGCACTATTCCATCAAAAAAAATCAAGCAGGTATTATCTCACGATCATATTTCCTCAATGGGTAAATTATATTTTTTATGCTGCTTTTCTTGATAAAGACTAAGATGACAGTAACCACAAGTGAGCACTCATTTGGCTGAAATGGTTTCAAAACTGGGCTTTTAATTTTTATAGAAGGCCCTTTGTTCTCTGGGTCACATCTGTGGGAAGACATGAAGTTGGAAGTTGCTAGATGCTTGACAGTGAATCTGCCAATGTACATCTCTTCATAATCTGTCCCTGGGGCGCAATCACCACCAGAACCTCTACTGTACTCCTCTACATTGCCATCCTGGTTGAACTGCACACATAGAATCCTGTGTAATGCCAGACAGATCTGCCCGTAACAGCCTTCTGCCTTTTCCTCTTGTGCAGCAGGTAAGAAATGCTTCTTAGTGAAGTCTACTTCAACGCACAACCACGTGGCTACTGGATGAGCAGAGAGATGAAGATTGAAATCGCTGTTAACAAGTAACAATGTACAAAGTAACAAGTATCATGTACAGGCCTACATAGTTAACCACTCTCTTCCCGCTCTGCAAGTGTAGAAACAGCATGACGCCACCAAGACAACTTTCAACCTGAGTTGTGAAATACTCCATGTAAGTTTGATTTGGTGAAAACTTAGAGTAAATGTTTGCCACAACTCTCAAAAGTACAGTAAAGAATACTTCTGAAACACACACACAAGACTTCCCCCTCCCGCCCCCCTTATCCTGGATCTATGAAAGTCATTTTAACTCCAAAGTCATTTAAGTACAAAGATGCCATGAGGCAGAATTAATTTCCTATGTGCAATCCAATGTGCTATGGTTTAAAGGACCTGAAATGGCCATATCTGTCACCATGGAATAACCCAATTGATGCCAAAGGAAAGCAAAGCCAAGTACTGAAAAGCAAATACTACCACTCACTCACTTAGGTATCTCAAGTCTACTCCAAAAGAAACAATACGAAATATTTGGCGCCACCATTTGGACTCATGATCACTGGTAACTGTAAGACTAGCAAATATACAAGCTATAAAGCTGGTCAGTGCTCAGCTCTCCTGTCCAACTGTTATAAAATGTCTGCAGTGGGAGCTGGTACTTGCGTTTCATCAGTACTGCAGCCAGAATGAAAGACTATGGCAGCAGTAGCAGACTGACAAACATGTTGCTACCCAGCTATTAAACTGGATCAAAGGGGGATACCAGCCTCTCTTCAGCTGCCGGCTGCATTACGAGGCAAGAGGTGGGGCTGGAAGCACATGAGGAAATAGGACTGGAAGGGGAAACTGAAGCACTTCATTCCATAATCAAGATCCAAGTACCTGATCAGGGACTGTTGCCTGAGCTAGAAGGCCACTAAAGTCCTCCTCAAGGGCTGTTTGGTCCCAGTGCACAAATCTTAGTGCAGGGCTTCAACCTGAGCCTCCCTTTGTCTGCTGACACCTCCTAAGCTTTCAAAGTCTTTCCTGGCTTTCCTCCTCCCCAGGCCTCTGCTGTGACCTGTGCCTCCTGGGAGCTGATGTCTGTAGCCTGCTGGCTTGGGTATGCCTGGGAAGTAGGAAATGCACACTTCACTGCCCCTTGCTGAACAAAGGAATTAGACTCCTTTTCTGCAGCCTGAGAAAGACTGTGGCTGCTCAGAGTCTGAAAGAAAATTTGGCACCTACCTTCAAAAGAGGATTATGGGTTATGAGCTGAAAGTGGAGGGACTGGTGCCTGTGTACTTCATTCACTAGAAGGCACTTAAACCCAAAGAGAGCTAAAATTAAGGATGAACTGTGATCTTCAGCTTTTCCTATCTGGCTGGCTTAGGTAGTTCCTTGAACAGTTTTTTTTTGTGAATCCCCCTCCAATACACTAAACTCACCCATGCACTGAAGTCCAAGCATCTAATTCAGGCATGTGGACTCCATTATGTGCCAGATGCAAACATCCTCTCATGGATTAGGATCTGAAAGGTTCTATAACCTGTACTGTCAATCAACTAAGGCTTCCATTTTCCCATGCCCAGTCTTTTTTGTTTTAAAATCTGGATTTTTGTTTTGAAGCAGATGCTAATTTTTAAAAATTATTCTCGTATTTATGCAAAGGAATAGCTAAGGCATGTGCTAGCTGTTCCCAGGCTGGTACAGTTAAGACAACAATGACTAACACCACAAAATCTGGTGTTATAAAAATCACTTAAATGAAATCATGTTCTTCCCCACAAATTTTGGCCACTAGATGTTTATTTCTGAACATCAGAACCAAAGGTTCATGGCTACCTACAGGCCATGGCTTAACCAAATAAAAAATAAATCCATTAGGCAGATATTTCTGTAGCAAGGAAAAAGGAGTCTTGTTTCTCCAAACAGCAGAATGGCTATCAGCAATGCTTACAATGGTTTTTCCTTCCTTTCTTTCATTTGACTGCGAGATGGGGCAGTGTTAGGTCAAGAGACCTGCTCAGATTTTCAGAAGTTAGCAGAAATCATGTATTCTTAATAGAAATACTTCTGATAAGCTTTGTGGAAGGCTTGTTTAACCATGCTAAGAAAAAAGATAGCCTGCAGTCTCAGAGATTGAGGGTGGGGGGGGGGAGGTTGTAGGTCTGAGCTGTATTCCCTGAAAATCATTGCAAAATTCTCAATAAATTAAGTAACAAGGCATTAGGTCCTGCGGGAACAAGCTCCTTCAAAGGCTGTACTCACAACTTGTGCTAAAATGGTCAACCAGGGACTAATGTTTTCAAAATATGTGTTTGCAGCTTTATGAGCTCCAAAACCTTTGAGGGATACTTTGGCAAGTGCCAGTACTGGACACAGGGTGCAATTTAGGCTATGTATACAGTAGGAGCACTTTACTGCTGAAGGAATACTAAATGGCAAAGTGCTTCTAGCTGAGAAGCAGCCATACCAGCAACTCTGAGCAGTGTGCTGCTGGGATAGTAAGCCCTGCCCATGCATGCACATGTGAGCATATGTACACAACTGAAATAATCAGTAAGAATTAAAATAAAGAAACTAAAAACTGCCAAGTCAGCTTTGCTGGCATTACTGCATCTGAGTACCTTGTGGTCATGCAAAGGTTTTACACCACTGGCTGATGGGACTCCAAAGCACAGCAGCTTCACAGCAGGTGAAGGAAGAAGTGCCTGGAGGAAAGCTAGGTTATGAATGGAAGGGAATACGTTAAGGAGTTAAGTGAGATAGCAGAGATTGAGCAGCTCTCTGCTGGGAATTGAGGTGTAATAGTATCTTCACTGATTTCAGCTTTAATACTAAATCAGTAGTGACTGTATTGGACAAGAATCTAAGAGCTTTTATAATCCATGGGATTGTATGGCATCCATGTTTGTTCTCTCATTAGGTACTATTTTCATTACAAGTTTTTGAAAGTAACATTTCAGAGAAGGGAAGTAAGGCAAACTTACCAAGAGCTTTCATCTCTTTCAAGACATAGGGGACAAAATGTACAAACCAGTGTCACATGACAATGCCAGTGGTTTTAAATGCATATTTGGATGAATTAGTTTCAAATGGTATCTGCAGAAAGAAATTATCACCCTTCTCTTTTCTTCTTTTCAACCTAAAAGGTAGCAGCAGTATTCAAAATCACTAAGAAATGAAAAAAAAAAAAACAAAAAAAACCCCGAAAAAAAAACCCACCAAAACCAACAAACAAACCAAAGCAAACCAACACCCCAACTCAGTAGCTTTCATTTTTTGGCAGTTTGTTTCTTCTCTCTATTTAGGCGTAAGATTGGATTGTCTCCTAATGTGTGTACAAATCTCATAAATCACCTTTGAGAACTGCTGTTAAATTCTACCCACGCTTCTCCTCTTCCTGATCACCTTCTTATTTTATCTCTCTTCTCTTTATAAATTACAGCTATTCCTTTTTTTATCCTTTCTTATTCCCCAAATGATGCAGAGTTTCTTTACAGTGGGCAGTTGAAAATTAATTACTTTTTTGATATTGTAATTATGATTACATGCCATTATGGTTTTGGTTTGGAACAAAGTCCTCATCTTGATTAAATGTGACACCTGGAATGAACTTGTCTTCAGAGGACTAAGCCATGACAGATCATTCAGAGGAAGAGGAGAGATATGTTTTCCTCCACCTGCCAGTCATCAGTATATTGTGACCATACAACACCGGCATGACATTCATAATGTAGAGCTAACTGTTACAGAAGAGAAGACAAGCCTACGTATTTTTCATTTGGAAATGCAAAATTATTAACACAACATTGTTGAAGAGTTTTCCTGGATAGTTTCCTCTTGGCTGGCTCAGGCTAAAAATGACTGCAGAAGTGTAGTGTTTTATGAATCTTCCTGACTGTGAAATCTTGTAATTCTCCTTGGGAGGATCTGTGACTCAGATAAAATGCAGAAGTCTGAACAGACATGATGGAAAACCATGTGCACTAGTGACTGTAACTTTGAGAAACTTCTGTCCCATCAGTTCCTGTGCATCAATTACACTGGTGAATATTTCCGAGACATCAGTAACTCAGGCCTCCATAATTATAAAGAAAAACCCTATATGATCTGGAACAGATTTTTTCCCAAGTGACTCAATTAATTACTTCCATGTGACAATTAGCAACATTGGAAGCTTGTGAAATTCAACAGTCAGGGAACCGGTCATTTGTGCAGACAGGCAATGTGACATATATAGATAACCCTATTAACTTTTAATGAGAACTGTAATCTGTATAAAGTTTTCTAGTTGTTAAATATTTTTAAATGGATCTCAACCTATATATAGCCAGACAGTTACCCATGCAGTAGACTATGGCCTGTTTTTCTTAATCAAGTAAAACTACAATAAGAATTTTGCTCAATTAAGAACCAAAGAATTTGGCTGCATTTTATTTAATTCTTGGCAGTATAAAAACTGGTCTTTCCAACAGTAAGTGCCAGTGTAAAATATTCTGGCAAGGAACAAATGTCAATTTAGAACTATGAAATTCCCATTTTCAGACAGTAAAATTAGAATCACTCTGGTTTGTATTAGCTTAAAAAATACCCAACCCCTGGCTTACAGTTGTGTAGCTAAGTAAACAGGTATTCACTACTGGCCCAGATTCTGTTCTCAGTTATTGTAGCATTTTGACCATAGTGGAGGTAATTCCTGTTTATAAGCAGAATAACCAATATCACTGAGTTCTAACTTTTCCACATCCTCAATTTATTGATTTTGATATTCTTCTGCTATGGAAATTATCACAGTGGTTAAATGTATCTGGTTTGAAGTGGACAGCAGTGATTGTTATTGAATCCACATTACTGCATCGCATCTTGCTACTGATGATGTTTAATGGGATGTCACAGATGAACAGCTTTACCTGCCTAGCCCCTCTGAGCTAAAAGGAAAATTTCCAAAGATGGAAGAGTTGCAGGATAAGTGGGAGTGCTGCTTTCCTTTAATTTTTTTTTTTTTTTTTAAGGAAATGTTTTTCTTATCATTCTTTTAATCTATTCAAAGCTAACCCAAATTCTTCCTGGAAATTGGGCTGGAAATGTCATGAGAACAGACACTATTTCATATATCTGATTTTTTTTTTTTTTGACTGGTGACAAAGTTCCCATTTAATTAAATGAAAGCAAACTTTGGATGTTTCTGTTGATGTACAGAGGCAGTAGGAGGATATGGGAGGAACCTGTAAAGTAAGCCTATCTATTGAATGAAAAATACATATGTTCAGACTTGACTATTGTTTCACAAGGAACTCCCAAGGAAACATACATGTGGATCCCATTTCCTGCAGGAGTTTGCTTTAAACAATCATGAAATCAACATATCATACTTCAAAGATTTTTTAGTTTAGCTGGAAGTAGGGCTGTAAATGTTCTGTTGATACCCTTCACCATGGCTTAGCTGATACTATCAGCCAACCCACTTCATACCTGCAGAAAAGGCTACTTCTCTTTGGCCTGCTAGGGAGCTCTGTAAGCCAAGTGTCAGCACTGCACTCAGGTCTATAAATCTTCTAGATTATTTGTGCTCTGGAGTTTCTCTTGCCATTGTGATTAAGAAATAACTGAGTTGTAGAACTCCACCAGTACATATGAAGCTCATTGAATTTTATTCTCTAACAAAAGCATTATTTTGTAAATGGAAAAAAAAGGCATAAATGTAAGCAGATACGTATGTTTTTTATATTTGAGCCCATTTAATTATATCATTAGTTTTGCCAAATAACATGACATGGACAAGTTAGATGTTAGCCTTTTTTATAATTTAACCAAAGTGATCACATACATAGTGTGCTGGCTACACACATTATTATGTTTGATCTTTGTCCAACCACAGAAAATTGGTGCAAAATAAAAAAAATCATGTGAGGACCCAGGGCTTCCAAATATTTTAAACTCATACAAAGACACTAAGCTTACTCGTTGTTCAGTCGAGTTCACTGTAGGTGATGACGCCTCACTGACTAAAAGTAATAGTCCTAAATTGAATTGTTTTGCAGAGAAATGCAGTGGTCCCACCTTTTTTTTTCTTGTAATTATAGATGATTCTCAAGAAAAACACAGTTTGAAGGTTAACACATTTTAAAATGCACATCTCCGGCCTTGCTCAGCTGTGTGCTGCCAAACCATGCGTATTAGAAATGAGCTGAGGTGGCAGTGTCCAGATCCAGAAAAGCCAACAGTTTTTACTGTAAATATAACACAGACTCCCAGCAGTTGCTATCTCTAAATCTAGGGCTGAAGCTCTGAATCACAGTGGTGAAACAGGCGCCTATTGAATGTTTACTATTCTCATAACATATACTTTCTTTCCTATAGTGCTGGCAGGGAGGGCATTAGAAAATGGTAATTCCGAAATACTGTTCCTGCCTCCTCCAAGGACATGCTGCCCCTAGAGAACTAAGGAATTTCTGACTTTTTCCCAATGAATTCCTAAGAATAGACATGCTAGCATCTCTGAAAAAGACCAAAGGCACATTATAAACTGTCTGGTATTGCTGAGTTAAATAACGGATTGGCCCCTGGCTCTGAGAAAAACTCCTATGTTGGACTTGAATCCTGCCTGCTTACTCACATCTCAAGACTATTTTAGGGCATGGCAGAATTCTGGTTCAGAGTCCTGATCTGATATGTCTGGACACCAGTACTCAGGCAGCAGGCTCAGGTTTTAATAGAGCTAGAGAGTTTTAAGCATGTGTGTAATGTTCAAAACTACCTCTATGACCTTGAGCAAGTTACTTACAGCACCACTTATTTCCATTCCTATGGACAACAGGCCTGATCCACCAGCCCTGATCCCTGTTCGCATATGTGTATATTACTTGCTATCACTCCCCAGCTCCTACTTTTTGGTTTGTTCTAACCCCTGCTCATAAGTTTCTTCCACCTTGAGCATTACAGTTGGTACTGGAGAAGGAAAGTAGCAATGAAGAGTAGCAAACCAATAGGAAGTAGAGTTTCATGTAGTATCTTGAGGTCCCTCAGCTCAAACATTTCGTTTAGCACACCTCTTGAGTTCAGGACTTCAGATGGGGTCTACAGTGCAGGAACAGAAATAACTTGGCAGGCCAACCTGTGGGGAGCATCAAGATGGTGCAGTCTCACTGGCTAGTGGTCCCCATGCTACCTGGTTTAAAGTTAAATCTTTGACACCTCTGCAACACATTGCAGATTCTTCTGAGATTGCTGTGTAGGTATTGTCACTCTTCGCTGAGCTCCTCCAGTTCCTAATTTGCAAAATGGGTCTGAAGCTCCTTAGTTCTGAGTAATGCTGTAAGAAGTATGCTGAGTATTTTAATGAGGCTATACTAAGTCATCCGTCTTCTCTTATCTCTTATGCTCATGAATGTGTAACACACTAATTTACAGTGAGTAGAAACTTTTGGTGGCAGTAAACTTCTATGTACTACATTGTTCCTCACAGTCTCCAGTCCCTGCAGTTGACTGTTTACAGGTCTCTCTAACCTCTAAATAAAGCCACAGAGCCCATGAGTCAGTCTTGGTGAGCAGACATATTTATCTACGTTCTCTTCAGGACTATGAGGCCCAAAAGAATAGTTTCCTGAAAATATGTTTGTCAAGAAGATGAGTGCTCAAGACAAACAATATAGTGGAAACACGAACCAAAAAGAAAACAGGATATCCACCCCACATTTTTTGCTTCAGCAAAACCAGATGGATTTGTCTTTGGAGACCCCAGGACTGGCACTGCTTTTGTGTGTGTGTGTGTGTACTAGGTGCCATATTTTGCCTACTCTTCTTTTTCTGGCTTTGCTTTTGTATATATAATAGTGTCTAAAGCAATTATTCACATCAGTTATTCTACTTCATCCATGCAAATTAGAACTGTAGTTGCAGTAAATATGAAACTGTAGGTGCTATCCCATTTTTCTTACATGCTGTCGTGGTTTAAACCCAGTCAGGTAACTCGTTCACTCACTTCCCCCCCTTTCTTGCCCTCCCCCTGCTCCCGGAGGGACAGAGAGGAGAATCGAAAAGAATGCAACTCCCACAGGTTGAGATAAGAACAATTTAGTAACTAAGGTATAACACAAATCACTACTGCTACCACCAATGATAACAATGATAAAGGAAATAACAAGGGAAGAGAATACAACACCTCAGCACCAGCCGACCGATAACTTGCCCCCCCTCAGGCCGACCAAGCACCGACCGATACCTCCTCCAACCCTGCAGTCTCCCAGCCCTTCCGGCTAACTCCCAGTTACACCCTGGGCATGACGTGCTGTGGTATGGAATACCTCTTTGGTCAGTTTGGGTCAGGTGTCCTGTCTCTGCTTCCTCCCGGCTTCCCCTCCTCCCTGGCAGAGCATGAGGCTCACAAAGTCCTTGGCCAAACCAAAACATCCTTGTTATCAGCTCTGTTCCCGAGCTGAAAGTCAAAACACTGCACTGCACCAGCTACCAAGAAGGGGAAAAATGACTGCTACTGCTGAACCCAGGACACATGCTCACTGCATTACTTAAATTCTACGTGTTATTGCTTCTTCTAAATTGATTTCTTGGTCTGAGTAAATGCAATTCATTAACTCTATTCTAACCCCGACACAAGCATCCTCTCTATGCCATTAATTACAAAGTTTTCAAGAGCATTTGCGTTTGCAGTCTATGATGCCATAAGGAAATTGAATAGTACTTTACAATTAAAGGAACACATTTCTATGTCTTGACATTATTGTTCATCCTGGATTAGATCAGTATTTTGGGGAGCCACCTGAAATTAGCTCGCTTCTATAAGGTACCTAATTCACTCCAGTTTTAAAACCACCAGAGCAACCTTTTTTAGAGTCTTTTCCAGAAATGCTTAATTCCTAAAAAAAAAAGAAAAAAAAAGGTGTGCTTCACTTAAAGCAAATCAAACCTGAAAACTATAACAAGGAATGTGTCTTACTGGAAGGAGAGAGAGGAATAAAGTTTTAGGTCCTGATACTCATGTTTGAGTAGTGTAATTTAGAAAAATCTTCCTTTGTATTGATGGCATTGCGCCTGTGTAAAATAAAGCAAAACAGGGCATGATCTGAGTGAACTGCGTGGGGAGACCATGTCTTTTGCATGCACTGGTCTTCTGCTGCAGGCTGATTCCAGTGCTCCAGCTGGGTTGGGAAGGGATGCTGCTGCCTTCACCCATTCAGTTGCAATTCTTCCACCTCCACCCTCTCCCAGGATGGCAGAACAAACCAGCCAGGGGTCTGCTGTCCCAAGGGCTGCCCCAGTCCCTGTGGATTAGCCCTTTGCTGCTTGGGGGCTGGGGGAAGGATTCCCACCACCATCAGTAGTACCCGCCTTCTGGTTCAGCTTCTCAGGCTGTGCCCTACTTTAGGTATCACCTGTTACGGCTTAATGACTAGGTAGTGCTAATGAAAAAGGAGGTGAAGTTGGTGATTATAATAAGACTCTGAAAGGCTGGAAATTTCATGGTTGTATAAAGGAAATACTGTTAATCCTCAGGAACAGGTACTATTTCTATAGCAATAATTTAAGACATTTTCTCCTTAGCACAAAAGCCACACACTGGTATCCATGTAGGCTTAACACAAACACTGCACTGGCAGTTCAGGGGTAGTCAGCTCTTACAAGCAATCGTAGCTTTGTAAGCTTTGTTTGGAGTTTTATTAGGTTCCCTACTGCAGCCCTCAGTAGACAAAATGGGCTTGACATTTAAAATACATCTTGTGTAATTTTTCTATTTCCAGATACAGTCACCATAACTAATTTGTGGCAATAATCAAAAGAAAATTAAATGTTTATGCATCCTTATTTGTAACCAGGGTAAAAACCAGATTGTTAGCAAGTATATTTATAAAATCAAGCTCACTGAATGTCAAATGGTATAGCAGTGCATCTGAAGGTCAAATATTTCTTACTGGTGTATATGTATTTAAATACTGACAGGTACTACAGCTAATTCAGATGTCACAGGAGATCCTTGAGAGCCGCCATGTCTCGCTGATGAAGCTGCCCCGTAGGTGGCGTGAGCCATCCACTCAAGCACAGACACAGGCTTAACGCTCTGCTTGCATTTTTGTGTGAAACCCATGTTCACGTAATTGTCCCTTATATAGGTGCTATGGTCTGTGTTGGCTGGGACACAGTTGTGTTACACTGCCTTTGAGTCATAACTATCATGTCGTGATAAATTATAAAGATATTTCTTTCTGGTAAAGGTAAAATCTGATCTAAAGACACGGTGTTCACCTATGCCTTTGAAGGAGGAGAGTCTTCTCCCAGTTACTTTAATCACCTACAGACAGCTCATTACAGTGTATTCCTCATATTGGCAGGGCAAATAAGATACAAGCTAAGCGTTAGAAATACCTTCCCTTTTAGTCCTTTCTTGCTTCCTGTCTTTTTAGTCTCTCTCTAGATTTTCAGGCACTGTCTCTTGTTTGTCAAAAGGCAAGGGATTTTGCTCTCTAGCTACCCTAGAAGTGTATCAGGTTAGAACGTGCTTTGCTGTGAGCACATAAAAACCTGACAATTTTTCTGCTGGTAGGTAGAAAATGGTGAGCACCGGTCCATTGATCTTAATCTTTCTATATTTAGGGAAGAAAGGGAATTAGTTTTGAGTGTGCCTTACAGTTCCTGTGCAGTTATACTTCTCACCTGGGGATTATATTCATTCCTAGCTAGGCTTAATCACATGTGAAATGGTGTTTGCATTCCACGCTGACCATGGTAGGAGGAGGAAACCTGTATGATCAGGTGTCTATTCCGCTCCATTCAGCACCACTAAATCTCTGAGCAGTGATCCATATCTAGGTAAAAAGTGAGGAGGGAGAGGAATTTAAAACGAAAAGGAAGTCAGGATTGTCTGGTAAGACCTATCTCCAGCTCTTTACAACCCCTGCACACTTGAGTGAGTAACTACTATACTTTTAAGGCAGGTAGAATGGAGATCAGGTTTCAAACAGTAAAGAAAATTTAATGAAGGGACCCAACAACGAAGTATGTTTTGTATCTCAAGGCACAAAAAAGATGTCTCAAGAAGGGTATAAAGGTATATGTTGCACATTAGCTGGAACACATATTCTGCCTGAAATTGAAGGATAGGTTGTGCAAAGTATCCAAGTATTTCCAAGGTTGGAAATAGATCCTTCATGGTATTGTCAGGTATGCCAGTGGGAGTTACAGGGAAGAGCTCATCAGATGTCTCTCATCCTTATAGGCACAACATGGGCTCAAGTGTTTAGCACTCATAGCATGCACAACAAATTCCCAATGCATGATCATTCTGAGATACACCAGGGGATGCATAGCTAAGGAATGCAAAGAAAAATCTCATTTGGAAGATTAAGAGAATACACTCTGCAAAAAAAAATAGCCAATACCTGGCTCACCTACTGTCCTATTTTGACTATTTAATTCCATTCACTCTCTAAGATATCTGTGAATATTCTGAGTCCAGGAGAGATGCATCCAAAGACAAGATTAATATGGAACATTTTTTTTTCCTCATTTGTTACTTCTGTGGTACAGGCTTGAATATTGGAAGTAGTGATTTCACAAAAAGCAGTAATTGTATTCACTTCTTAGGTACATAGGTAATAACACTCTTCCTTGGATTTCTGAGGCTACATAACCTCCATGAAAACCATTTGGTTTAACTTTAGTTGAGTCTAGGAAATAAAAATGTCATTCTCAATGTTTCACAGGCCAGAGCTAAACCTTTCCTAAAAGGATATGTTATAATGTCATCTAGAGAAGGGAATGAACTCACTGCAGACAAAAATTATAATAAAAATAGTAATAAAAATCAGACTGAAGAATCCTTTGGTTTAAGGAGATTTCTCATTAAAGCATTTGGTATTTTAATGTGACTGTATACTGGCTGAGAAAAGAAGAACACAACATGTTGAGAGTTAACATTTTAGGACTCTTCATCATGCTAAATTTGGAACTGTACTTTCAGCAACTCTGAAGCAGGCCACTTGGCTTAACTGAAGCTGGGCAAGCCTTTTAGCTTATTTAATGTCACACAAAATAATATCAGGGAAGTTGGGGCTGAGTAAGTGTTAGAGCTTTGTTAGGATGGCATGTCCTCAAAAAAAATCACAGAATGCCAAACACAGCTTCCCGTGTTCCTTCAGGCTGAGCAGGGATGCCAAATATACAGAATTGGAAGCTGACTATCAGTGGGTGGTTTTCTTTTATTATTTGCTTGCTACTGTGCAGACAGCAGAGACAAAATACCAAAAATGCTTCAAATCCTCATGACCTTTCATTGCAAACTGTGAACTTTGTCCACTAAACTCAAATCTCTGTTTACACTGTCAGCACAGGCTTCATGCTGTTGCCTTTTCTTTGCCTTTCCACTTTATCATCTATCGAGAGACAGCTTCACAAACACTGCACAGGAAGGGAAACCTGAGCACATTCCAGGTGTTCAAAATACTTTTTCAGGATCAAAATACTAAGTCTCCATGTTGTGAATTGCTTAAATATAGCTGCAATGCAAGCAAATTAGTATGAAATACATTGTTCGCACCCAAAGCAAGTATTCTATGGAAAGACTTGGCTTTGCCATCAGCTGGCACGGCTCCTATTCCCATGTTGTATGCTGATGCCATGCTGCTGCACAGCTAACCCAATTTATGCCATCTCCCATTTACGTAAGGAATACACAGGTGACTTACAGAGTAAATGGTCCAAAAACGCATTCAGTAAACTATGGCATTAGCTTCTCAACTAAAATGCTGATTTCAGCATTGGGCTCCATTCACCCCTTGTAAATCATGAACTAGACTGTTGCAGTGAACAAGTACGGGGGAATTTTGCATGTATAAAGTAGAAATTGTGAGTGTAGAGTGAGTAGAAAAGTGAGGGTGACTGAGCAGTGATATGGGTTGCCCAGGGAGGTTGTGGAATCTCCATCTGTTTGGACTTGGTCCTGCCCAACCAGTACAGATGTCCCTGCTTGAACACGGGTATTGAATAAGATAACCTCCAGAGATGCCTTTCAACCTCAACTGTTCTGTGATTCTGTACAAGACTAGTATGAAACGTAATGTTCTGAATTTATTTCCATAACATTTGCAATTGAAAAATTATATCCTTAACCTGTTACTTAAATAACCCAACGACTACACTGAACTCCTTTGAAACTAAACAGAAGCTTGAATTATATAGCAAATATTTTAGCTGAACTATCATTATTATCTGGGAAATTCTTCTGACTGTATTTCAAATCTAATTTAATTCTGTGGTAGCATTCCCTGAATTTTACAAGACAGAGTTATTAGTGAGTTCTGTGTTTGAACTCTTTAGGGTCTAGAAAACTGACTTAAAAGGGGACATTTCCATAGAGACTCCTGCATAGAAAATATATTGGTGTTTCCTAAAGAAACTCAGTGAATTCACAAGGACTCTTTATATGACAAATTGTGTCAATAAGGCTTTTGAAAGAAGACTGTTCACTTAATGCTACTTTTCCCTGAACGTGGAAAGTATGGAAAATGTGTGGAAAACATTTGCAAAGTGATGACTGCAGCTATATGCTCTATATGTTGCTGTTAATGAGCTAGCTGTTAATAAACCAGATGCTTCAGCACATAAACAGGAGGATTTGTGCTTAATGCAAGACCCATAAGAAGACCTACTGTCTGGTACAACAGCTTCCCAAATCAGACAGGTACACTGCTCTAGTCTTCCATGAAACTTCCTGTTACCAGTATAAAAGGCTGTTGCCTACTGGCTTGAAGTCTCTTTTCACCATGAGCAACCCTGAGTTAGCTGTTTCTCCCCACTTTGCAAAGGGGCAGTCACTGTGTATCACCACAGTGCTATTGATGAACTTGATGGAAAGACCAGAAATAATTGTGTACATGTGTGCACATGTGAGGTTGTCTGGGGAACAGGGGACTAGAGAAGCAGAGAATTTAATGAGCATCAGGTCCTTCAGGTCTCTTCAGTAGCAGTCATGTTTTTCCACAAAGGAAAATGTCTGCTACTGCTGAACCCAGGACAGCTTTGCACAGGCTGGGATCATAAACTTGTCATCATGGTTAATAGCAGCAAGTAGGAGGTATCCATGGAACATCCCCAATTCTAATGATTTGTGAAGACAAGTTCTTGGTTTTTTATTGTGTTCTTCTGTACTAGAGCTTTATGTGTCAGTTATCACTACTAAAGCCCTAAAGAAGCCCCTCTTCTTCAAAACACAGACAAAAGCAACCATTGGGTTTATTCACAATGTTGCTTGGATTAGTTAAAGAAACCACATTCACCAACAGGAAAAGAGAAGTAAATTTCCAAGTTATTGAATAACACTGCTATGTTTGGAAAGGATTTTTCTTTTGTAATTCCCCCTTAATTTCCTCCCATACAGAGCTGCTGAGAGGAATCTGAAGCTAGGTTTTCACGAGTGACTCAAGGAGTCCAGTAACTGACTCCTGTTTAAAATCAGCGGTCCTGGAAATGTAAGGTAACATTTCCATAAACACAAGAGTAATTTGGTGTTTAAGTTTCACTGGAAATCATCTAGTACTTTCAGCTCCCCAAATCAGACAGGGAAAAGGCAGACCAGTAAAATAATCCTTATTATCAGATAAGCAGGGATTGAATGGAGGAACATAAAGTAAGAGAAAATGAAGAGGAAACTGAGGACAGAGTAGATGACTGTGTTCAACAAGTTTATACACTGAGAGGCATAAAAGGCAGTTCAACAGGAAAAAGGACAGACAGAAGGAATACTGGACTTCATAAACCAACCACATTACTTTCAGGCTCTTAGGTTTTCTTTTGATTTTGTGATATGACCTCAGTAAACCCACATAAAGTTGTATAATTTTATCACCTGACTCAATGCCTCTGAATTCAGCACATTTTTTTGTCATTCTGCTCCCTGATCAGATTAGAAAGTGCCTGAAGTTAAACTGTGTGTTCTGGTAACCTTTCTGAATAGTTCTGCTTCCTTTTTCTTCGTTTCAGTTGTTGGTTGTTTTTTTGTTTGTTTTTTTTTTTTCATTTAAAAGAATTATTGAAATACCACATTTGGGTGGGTAGTTACTACCATGACACTGTGTAGAAAACCAAAGCAATCTGAACCAAGCTAGACATTCTGAGTACATTTTTAAAATACCTTATTGCTTAAAAAAAATAAATCCCTAGAAATTACTTTCAGATGTTTGATTGTTTATTTTTAAAGAATTGTCATATCAGCTATTTAGAACTGACAAGTATTATTTAGTATCTTCATGAGTTTTATCTAACCTTATGTTGGGAGCTACATACTCATCTTCATTGTCTCTTGTATTTATCTTAGTTTTTCTGTGTTTTATTTTGTTAGAGAAAAAACAGCAGAGCTGTTTGTGGCAAGATTTTGCTACAGGAAACCCAAAAGTTAAGCCCCAGGTTCAGATGATACAATTAGACTGTTGATTTTGGTAGTAGCTCAGGATTTCTATTGGACCCAAATGCCTTTCAAGTCTATCTCCCAGTTGATGCTCAAGTCTGAAACTTTTCTGTATTCTTGCTACAGATATGGAATGCTACACTCAGTAGCATTGTATTCTTGATACAGATACTGAATGCTATAGATATAGAATACAGATTTCTGTATTCTTGCTACAGATTTGTTTCCTTGTAATTTGAAGGATATTTCTATCCAGATCTGAAAGTTTTGATGACATTCTTCTCTATTCATTGGAATAGATTTTTTAAAAAAAGGAAATAACAACATTTTCCAGAACTTTTAACCATCTCTTCCCCTGTTAACTCCCTGTTCCTTGATATCCATGAATAGTTGAAGACACTGTTTGTTTTCCTCAAAGCAATTCTGTCACGCATGAAAAGTGGCTGATGCTAATTTGCAATGCTTAGCTTAACTGTTGCTTTTTTCTGTCTAATAAGTATATTTAATTGCCCATATTACTGTTTCACCTCCTGTAGGTGAAAATACTAAAATACTGAACATGTGATACTTTCTTTAACATGATCTGTATTATTACAGGACACCAGAAAGTCTTTATCAAAAGGTTCTTTTCATCAACTGCTACAGAAACATTGCAGCTGGGTTATCAAAACCCACTGCCATTCGCAGATGAGTGTTTAACTGCTGGATGGACTGGGTTCAAAAACTTTCTTATGGATGCTCTGGGAGAGTGTAAATACTAGCTGGGAAGTGTTTTCTTCTTTATTAATATTTTGTGGGCTAGAGCCTTGGGCTATACAATTTCTTTTTAAAATTTATTTAATTTTTTTCCTAGTTAGACTTTGTAGCACCCAACGTAGGGTGGGTCACAGCAGCCAATTCTGGGTGAAACAGTTACCAGGGACAGCTCCAGTGTCCAGTGGACTCTGCCAGAGATCCCAATATCCTGGTCCTGCACCAGTCCACCTTGCTGCCTGGAGAAGTTCAGTGTATTCACAGAGTGGGACCTCTGTCAGGGCTGACAGTCTAGAGCTGTGTGTTTCTAGAGTCATGTTTCTATGATTTTAATAGTTTAGTGTCAGACAAATTGCGTAGAATTTCTCCACAAGAGAGAAACAAAATAAAAAATGTTCATAAAGTCTGAGGAATTTATCCGATTGATTCTTAACATGTGGATTCTTTTAATTATCTAGAAAGCAAAACAGAGTGCAGGACACTACTGCAGTGCAGCTTGTTAAGCAATAATGCATTTTTGTTTCCAAAAGTCACACTTGATAACAAACAATACTCATAAGCATAGATGACTGTGGATACTATGAGCTAATGTCTCGTTGTCAGAAACTTTTCCATTAAGGCTGAGAATGATGTTTAAATATTCTTCCCATTATTGGCTAAACTAAACATTGTATTAAACATGGATTTTCCAATTAATGTTACCGCTGTTTACTTTTACAAGTGCATACATACGGAAGCAGACACGTGTACAAACGCATTTCAGATGTCAAAAGCACACCAATAGCATGGTCCACTCTACTCCCAGGGTCTACTGCTTTTTGACATTTCTTTTTTTTTGTGAAACCGGTTCTCACTCTTTCCTGACCATAAAAATAGAGTTAGAATAAGATTCTTTAAACAAGCATGACACACCAAAATTACATGTTCTCTCCTATTAAACAATGTGTGAATGAATGACTGAAAATGTAGATTTCTTTAATTACCTAGGAAAAAAAAATGCTGCTGAGGATTATCACCAAAATTTATGTACCATATATTTTTCTACTCAAAATTCAAAAGCTTTGTTATATAAGGAACACTTGAATAGCTTATCACATCCTGTGAATGTGACAGCTTTAAGACAACTTCAGTTTTTAAGCCATTGTGCTTTGTTTTTTGGCATTATGTAGAACTTACTTAGTATTTCAAAGATGAATATACTTACATTTAGATTTCAGGAAAGGGCAGAAGGACAGGTTGTTTGCTTTTCACTTTAAGAGACCTAGATTTCCTGATTGTGTTAGGCCCATTGTTACTTTGTTGATTTTATGTTGGTCCCTAGGGGGAAAAGAAACCTTATAAGAAATGTATGAGCACCCTATCCTTTTTTTTTGTTTTTTTCAGAAATATTAAGGAATATTGACCAAGAACATCAAACACTGGGGCCTAACATAGTCTTTTAACTCCATATTCAGGGTTTGTATTCAAGGTCTACTGTTCAGAAGCATGAAAACCTGGCAGCTCATTCACTTTGAGTAGTCTGTTTATTTACTCAATGCTTGTAAAAACTTACGTAGCAGTTTGAATATGGAATAAAAATCTGAATGTTTGGTTTGGCAATCCTGTAATAATTATGCTGTAAATCAAAATATGGGTTTACATTTCAAGAAAAGTGCCTTGAGCCTTGTTCCCACCCTTCTGCAGAGACACTGCATAGCTTTTCCAGATTACTAGGTATAACATTTTCAGTTTGAAGGACAGCTGAAAACCCTTTACCTAATTTCATCTTTCTCCACGTGTTTTGCCCCCATGAAAATGTACGTAGAAACCCTTCATGCAATACGCAGCATAAACTCTAATGTTTCCAAGAAGCTTGTATTGATAAAATGCGCTTGGAATTGCCATACAAGGACCCAAGTATGACTGCATTTGTAATGTGAGGGTGCTAACAAAAGAAGACACAGGCATTGTTAATGTCCTATATAAATATAAAATATCCTTATCTATTTTATAGGCTAATCACTCTCAGGGAGCTGCTACCAAGTCATACATACTTCACCTGACCCAAATCCCACTGACGGGACTGGGAAGAGTCTCTGATTTGGTGGGCTCAGCTGTCATTGAGATATTTAGGGTTGTGTGTAATAAAGTCCTGGAGGGTGACTTCTGGAGACCTGTGCTCCTTCTGGATTGTGGGCACACACTTGAATGCTTTGCTAGGTAAGAGCTAGGGAGGAGCTGTTGCATGGTGGCAACTAGGTGGGTGCCTTCCTCACAAAGCCCAGAGCCTTTGCAGAAATTAACTGCTTTCCAGGCCCTTTGGTTTAGATGAGAGATTAGATTAGGGATGACAAAGCTTTCTGGCTTCTGGTGTCAAATGTATTTTAAAAAATCTCTGTAATGATTGCCAACTCAGTTCTCTGCTAATACCAGACCTGGCCCTCAATATGCCCTTGTTTTGGTAGATAATCCATGGTAATTTTCCCTTGATTCCTAACACGTCTCACAAGAGGACCCTGTTCAGTTTGTGGTGCAGTTTAGAAGATTCACTGCCACCTGGGGAACCAATAGGAGACAATGCAGTCGATTTTTTTTCAGTTGGTTTCATCCAGTGCACCTGAGCTGTACAAAAAAAATGTGCATTTGGCATCTGTCTGAGAGGATTCTGAAGCCTGGAGAACAGAAACTGCCAGAGCATTATGCACAACCACATTGCCATTTGCTTCCTATTTTTATGAAGAGTAGCTATTTATTGTTCATCCTGCCAAACAGGACTTCTCCTTCAAACAATGAGTCAGTAATACAGAACACATCTACACCCATTTGGCACTTCCAGAGATGGGTCTGAGCTATAGAGTTCAGCTTTGGATACAAACTTCTCTGCAGCTTGCAGGTGTTTAGGGCCTTTGGCTCAGCTGCTTGTGTGGATGAAGGAAAAGTTACAAAGTCAGAGAAGTAGCTTTGAATAGTTAGCAAAATGGAGAGCTGCCACACTGAAGGGGATAGTGTGCTACTTTGCCTGAGCCTGACGAGAGAGGGATTAGGCATTTCAGCCAAACAACAGCTCATTCCTCCCTCCTGTTTGTACCATCCATGTTGCTGTTACTGACTTCATGGGATTAGAGAGAACATACACAAATAATTTTACATAGCTGCAGCTTCCCTGTAGTCACACACCAAAACAGAGGATAGAGGATATGAAAATTACTTGTGACAGATGAGTCACATTAATATTTTGTTCAAAGCCATGAGAAAAAATGAGACACAAGAGGTAGGAATCAGAACAGATCAAAACCCTTAGTGCTTTATGATCCAAACCCACAACTATCTATTGAGGTGCAAAATGTTTTTTCAAATAACGTGTGAGAAAAACAGAGAGTTTTGTACTTCAAATACTGGCAGCACACAATGTTGCAATTATTCTCAATGTTTTGAGATGCTTGAAACATAACCAAAACTTTAAGAAACACTGAGGTAAGAGCATTTTTATATTCCTTCACAAAAGAACAAAACTAAACAAAAACAAAACAAAACAAAAAACAAAACAAAACAAAACAAAAAACAAAACCAAAAAACCCCACAATATTGAGTTTGTCATGGTTGTCAAATGCCAAGATTATAAGGAGGTATTACTGGTCCAGACAGAAATTTTGCCAGGCCTTCAGGACAGAATTATGTATCCCTGTGTGTTTCTCTCTGGTATGTTTCTACACCATGAACTTGGACAGAATTTCAAGTTTATGATGAAATCCAAGCTGTGTTAAGTCTGCTGAATTTCTGTCTTGAAATTTTTCCTTATTCTACCTAATACATTCAAAGATTTGCTAGTGCCAGCCAAAACTAGCTATTTCTGGGAGAGGTACCTGTAAAAGGAAACATTAGGTGTAAAGTGCATGGTGTAATTTTAGTCAGGTTATTTGTGCATGCCTCTTAAAAAACAAAAACAAAACCCAAAAGTAAACTTCCAGTTCCTTACCACTGCCAATCTCAACAAACCAATTCTTTATCCATCCTGCAATTTTTAGCAGCTTAGTCTCATATTATAATGAAAAATGAAGTGAAATGCACATATTTAATATAATCTAATAAAAAGTCAGAAAGAGTAACTCACTAATGTGGGGTGCAATGACCAATGTGCTCTATTTACTAGAGGTATAGGTAGTGTTACTTCTCTGGATTGGCACCAGCCAATTTTTGCTGTTTTATTTGTTTGGCTAAACTCTGAACCACACCACATCCTTTAATGTAATCTGCCTTTAAAAATGGTAGCCATAAAGACTGTGCTAACTTCTGGATATCCTATTTGAGAGGGTTGTTAAAATATAAATCTAAATCTAAATATAATGAAATATCAGAGCAAAGAACATCTTTGACTAGCATCTACATAGCCATAGGCATAGGCAGTTCTGCATAGGCAGAAACAAAGAAAAGTAAATTCTATCATCCATTGCTGATAGCAGACAACAGAATATTTGACACTCTACCTCTCTGATCTTTGGCAAATGGAAAAGCTTAAAGAAAAATAAATTGCCAAATAGTTTCTATGGTAGCATTACAGAATCTCACATCATAAAAACTTTTCAAGTCTCTAAAGCACTGAGTTGAAAAGTAATTAAACATGTATCTCACTTAATTTTGAGAGTATTATAAATTGAGTTGTGCACATGATTAGTTCCTTTGCTGAATCAGGGGCTTAAATTAACCTGGTGGAAATATAAATTGCAGGAAAATTTGTGTGTGTGGCTTTTTATCAATATTTTTCTCTTAAGTAAAATCAAAGCAATGAAACATGCTAAAACAGATGAGTGTTTTCTACTCAGGTTGGGATGAGGAAATGAAAAAGAACATGGTCTATTATTAATAAAAAAAGTAGAAATATTATATTTGTATATTTTATCTAAAGTAAAATGCTTCCAGGTTTATAGAGAAAATTACTGAGAATATGTTCAAAATGCCACCTTTGGAAGTAAAATGCTTCTGTGGACTGTAAAGTATGATCTCCCTTTCATCTCCTTAGGGATTCATGCTGTTTGTTGTCTATTCCTTTTAAGGCAAGATTTTAGGAATTTCCCATTACAGGCAAGCAGGAGAATTCCTCTCCATGGTAATACAGTACCCAATAAGCTTATGCCAGTGGCTTATTTAGTTATCATTACAGTAGTACCTAAATATTCACATATTTATCTTCCCAGCACCTTGTGGGGCAGAGAAGAGGCACTGCTCCCATTTTATGGCTGGAATGAGGATAAATACCCCCATCAAGGTTGGCCAAGAGGTGTATGAGATGTGGGACATAAGATGGAAGTATTCCTGACTCAGGGTAGTGCCTTAGTCGGTGAGTCAGCCTTCATTTCTACAGGAGTAGGAAGCCTTATCCAGGGCCAGCAGTAGAAACACTGCCTGTGTGTTTGAAGAAATCATGACACTGTGTTTCTCTTAGGATCTGCCCTGTGAGCTCAGCTGGATCTCATGTTCCCCTGCCCTTTGCCTCCCTAACCTCAAAAAGGATAGCCTGCACTTTTCCAAGTATTGAATTATTTTTATCCCATGAAATCTTAGCTAACTCAAACTTACAGTGCACACTGTGTTTCTACCATGATTGGAATTTCTATTCCAAAATTTCGTCACTTGATGTGGCTGTATAGGTGGTATTTACATATGTGACTGTCGTAGACCCTGAGCTGTACTGCTATGCAAATTAAAGGCTTTAAAAATACAGTTATAAGGTGAGCGTGTGACGAGTCAGAAATGATGCTCAGATGCCATATGAGTAATGAAATAAACATTTCAAATGCCATTGAATATCATCATCATGGCTTGACTTCGCGAACAAAGATTTGAGAAGGGCTTTACCCACGCTTACTACATGCATGCTGATGACTAAAAAGGCCAATGTGAGATAGGCAAATCCATCTGCAAAAAGCAAAGCGAAAGGTCTCCTTGGGTGGTATAGGCAGGGCGCCATTCTTTCTATGTTGTCTTTTCTCCTTGAGACTAGTTCTGCGTGTGTTCTCAAAGGAGTCAACGGCATTATGTATGGTGTGTCTCCAAGTCTCCCGATTGGAGGCCAAAGTGGACCACTGATGGTAGTCATTATGGCCAAGGCTAAGGTATTGTTTCAGGGAGTCCTTATATCTCTTCTTTGGGGCACTTCTCTTGTGGCTACCGGTGGCAAGTTCACCGTAAAACATGATCTTAGGGAGGGGGTGATCCTTCATCCTAGAGACGTGCCCTGCCCAGCACAGCTGCAATTTCAGCAATATGGCCTCGATGCTGGTGACCCCTGCCTGTTCAAGGACAGTAACATTTGACACACAGTCAGTCCAATGGATGCTTAGAATTGTACGGAGGCAGCGCTGATGAAAGCGTTCGAGGAATCGCAGGTGATGACGGTAGATGACCCATGGTTCAGACCCATATAAAAGAGTAAACAGTACAACGGCTCTATAGACACTGATCTTTGGACTTTTCTTCAGGTGTTTATTGCACCAGACTCTTTTATGGAGTTTTCCGAAGGCTCTATATGCCTTTGCTATTCTGTTGTCTATCTCTGTTAATTGTGGCATCCGAGGAAATAATGCTTCCCAGATAGCTGAACTGCTGAACTGACTTAAGCTCTGAATCGCCAATGGTAATGTGGAGATGATGGTAATCTTCTTGTGGTGCAGGTTGGTAGAGAACTACTCTCTTCTTCAAGCTGACTTCCAGCCCAAAAAGCTCAGCCGCCTCTGCAAAGCAAGATGTTAAACGCTGCAGAGCTGCTTCTGTGTGGGCAACAAGGATGGCATCATCAGCAAAAAGCAGTTCACAGACAAGATGATTTAGGGTCTTAGTGTGGGCCTTCAGTTGCCTTGGATTGAATAGGCTACCATAAGTGCAATATCGAATATAAATGCCTTTTTGTTCGTTGAGGTCTACTGTAGCCCTTAGGAGCATCACGCTGAAGAAGATTGTGAGTAAAGCTGGTGTGAGAACACAACCTTGTTTCACACTACTGGTTATTGGGAAGGGCTCAGACAGTGCATTGCCATACCTGACTTGGCCTTGTTGATCCTCATGTAACAGAGTAATCATTTTGAGGAACTTGGGGGGACAACCTAACCATTCCAAGATCAGCCAGAGGCCTTTTCTGCTCACAGTGTCAAAAGCTTTGGTGAGGTCAACGACAGTTACATAGAGCCCCTTATTCTGTTCTCTACACTTTTCTTGCAGTTGTCTGAGAACAAATACCATGTCTGTGGTACCTCTATTAGCTCTGAAACCACACTGACTTTCAGGTAGAAGTTCTTCTGTGATAGCGGAAGCACGCAAGGGGGAGCACGCAAGCTCTTTCCCCACGACAAGGGGGTGTCCGCGAAAGAGCCATTGAATATATTTAATTAATAAAATGGTCTAGTAAAAATGAGAACATTAACTAATGACTTTAAAAGAAGAATTTAAAGATTTTCTCAAATTTGTGTAGCGAGAGACAGCACAAGGACTGCAAATTACAGTAACTTCTTCAATTTAGCTGAAATCCTAAAGACAACCTAGAAACAGAAAGAACATTTGGAAGGAAATGTAACTAAGCAGAGCTTCTAGAAATAATTCAGCTATAAAAAGCCACAGGACTCCAGGCTTTGATGAATTTCTAAGACCATTCTATAAAGAATAAAAAGATATATTAATGCTAATTATAAGGAAAGATACCTCTTTGGAGTTAGATAGAAAGATTTTGAGGATAAGAAGGTTGCTAATCATAATCCTAAAACTTCTGAAATTATGAAGGTGTGTAGAAAGTACAGATCCTGAATTAAGATGGACTGTATGATACTGACAACATTCTGGCCAGCAGACTGGAAATAATCTTCCCAAGTATAAATCAGATCCCAAGTATGTAATCAAATTTAGATTAATTAAGAACAAGTTCATAAGGATGTTAGCTCATGATTTAATTTTACATTTTCATAAATACAGAACTGAGTCTAATGTTTGCCTGTTCTGGATTTGGCAAGAGGGATTTTGATATAGTGGGATGGATTGGCTAAATCCAAACTGTTCTCCATAGTGTAGCTATCTGAATATGGTAATAGCACTTCTCTGTTCTGGGGGTTACACTAAAATCAAATTAGCTTGCATACAGGAGAAGAACTATAGGAGTTAATCCCTCTTTTTTATATTCCTGGTATTTTAATCTTAAGTAATTTGAAATTATATGATATGTCAGTTATAAAAGCATTTTCTAGGTAAGTTCCAGCTTTCTTTCAGATGACATCAGAGTGGCACCACAGTAAAAGTGGTCGATACAGTTGTAACTTCCAAGATGGATCTACCATTGCATGTAGATAATTTACAGGTTACATGTAGTAGAACATGATTTTAAGAATCCGCGTATCAAATACGTGGTAGGTACTATTCTGAGACTGAAAAGAAAGATAGGGGTAAACTGGGCAGAACATGTGAAGATACATAGTCAGCTTATCTTCAGCACCCTAAGAGCATATGAAAAAATGTCTCATTACATAGAGGATTCAGCTTCTATAGGAGTCATAGCAGCCAGCAGGCAAGTCTTTTAACAGCTCTGTGCTGATTTCTCTCCATCTGTAACTATATTATTATTTAACTACCTCCTAGTGGAAGCTGGAAGAGCTTAATTAACATGTATAGTTATTGAAAGCTCTTGGGTTGGAAGCTGCACTGGAGGTCCAAAATAGTTGTTTATATTATTATTTCTATCCCCAGATGATTTGCTCACGTCTGCAACACGCCAGCATAGAAACCTACTGGATGCAATGCGGTATTGGACAGTTCATCAAATGAGAAGCTCAGAGGCACAAACAATACTTCTAATGGGCAGGGTGCTTTGGAAGATCCACCGATCTTAAGGTTTATTGCAACTCTTTGGCCACACAGAATACATATCAGCTTCAATTTATGATTCTATTAGCTCCAAAGCTGCTAAGGAACAGAGAGCTAGAGTCTGGAACAGAGCCGGGAATTCATTCCAGTAGCATGCAATGTCATTTGGGCAGATGTCACAACCTCCACCTTGGACCGAAACCTGAGAGTGAGCCAGCAGAAAATACATATTTAATAGGCTGGATAATAAGTCAAATGCTGTTCTTTGAAACTACTAGCAAAGACAACTGCTGACAGCTGGCATTAAAGGCAATGGCACCTGCTATAGACACATTACAGAGGGAGAGTCAAAATCTGATCTTTGCCAAGTTAAGGAAAGTTTTGCTATTGACTTCAAACATGCCAGAACTTATCTTCCATAGGTTAATGATTCATACATATATATACAAGGTTATGGGGAGTTTATGAAGCTTTTATATACGGGCAGATGTCCATAGTGTCAAGGGAATGCTGAGATATCAAAGGAATGTAAATAGCATAATAAACACCTGGTAGAAAAAAATAGATAGGTCACACCTTGCACTAAAAATTGGTTGATTCCAGAGTTTGATCATCTCATGCAAAAGTCGTAAAACAGACCATTTAGTGGCATTGGTGGTTGGTGAAAAGCACTTTTCAATGCTGAGATGGTTTGTAACTTCAAGTGGCAGGACATTGTCCAAAAATCTGGGGGGGGAGGTAGAAGGAATTCCTGTACATCCTATGAATCACTTTATGAAATAAATAAATTGTCTCTCTCCTTTTTAAATTTATGCAAATCCATGGGCTTTGATAGAGATCAAAAATAATTAGTACAAAGCAAGCTCTGAGGAGAACCAGCTCTGTTTTTTGTTTGAGTATTTTGCCCAGTGTCTCTTTCTTACTCTGTATTTCAGTATTATCGGTCTTCTGTGTCTACAGTTTTTTCTTGAAATTATATTTAAAAAAAAATTAAGCTTTTAATAACCTGCCAATAAAACTTCTGCAGCTGAGTCTGCTGAAACACCCATGTTTATTCTCTTAAAGGGAGCAAATTTGCATGCAGGTTTTTGAGTGTGCTGAGAGAATGTTTCTGTTGAAGTCATTTTTTCCAGTAAAATCCCAGAGTGCTTGTTCAAGAGGCTGATCTGACAGATGAACTTTCACAAGCTGAAAAAATTTAGGCTGGTTGTGTGCTTCCAGTGTATGTATTATTAGCTCAGCACACAGACACATGTGAGGCTTTTATGCAAAGCCTGGAGACAAGCCTAATACCTTGTTTCAGACCATGCACAGTCATCCATTTATCTGCAGCAAGAGGCAGCCAATCTGCTATAACATAGTATGGACCACAGACAAGAAAATCAATGAGAAAGCACTGCTGGGCTCTTCCTACTTACACTCCTTGCATAAGAGTGTCTGGTTGCTTCGGTGTGGTATAATTTATACCCTGGTAAAAAATAATTGTCTACCCTTGAGAATTACATCCTGAAAGGTTAAGGTGGAAGTCACACAACTCCCCTCCTGCAGAAGGGTCAGCAGCAAAGATCCCCCTCCCAGCCCTTCAGAACTCAAAACTGTCAACACCTTCTGTGCCTGACTGTGGCATTTAGGTTCTCTTTTAGGCCGAAGATGGAGAAATGCTGGAGAAACTACATATCTGCTCTATATCTACTTAAATCCTGGTTTTGGAGGAATTCACAGGCAATACCACAGTACTTACAAGGTACTTCCATTTTGGTGACCAAAGCAGAATTAAAACTTGTGTTCACCTGAAGAATAGAAACTGAATTGACCTTGAAAATTGTTTCCAGAATTACTGTTGCAAAGTGATCTCATCACTCAACGAAAGGCCTAGACTAGATAATCTGTGTTGCTGTGATTCCTCAGGAAATGCAGCAGCTGCTGTTCTGTCACAGTGAATGTATGGCAGATGAATTCACCAGTCCAGTTTCACAGAAAAGGTTGTGGGTTATCTACTGGTGTTTAGGAAAACATAGCATGGTGTTTTGCAGACCATAAAAAAGGACAGGAGAATTCTGTGACTTCTATTGTCTTCCCCTAACATAATTGGTGGTGGTGGCCAGCCAGGTTTTAAAAGGTGACAGGGTTTTAAAAGAAAGTGTAACTATAATTGTCACTTTGCAGCATGCATTACATTGCATGTACAGGTAGTGGTTCCACCTGCTCTTTGCTGATGCAATCACATCACATGTTGTAATGTCTTTTACATTTCAATAAATACACTGTTTAATTTTTTTCTGCTTTATAGTATTTTCTTCCTATGTCTGCCTCTAGATCTTAAGTTAATACTCTTAACATATCTGCAAATCTACTACAGTAGCTACTTTATTTAAATAACAAGACTCCCCCTTCACTGAGGAATTAAGCAACCTTTGTTGGAAGCAGTCTGGTATGGTGCTTAATTCTGAAAAGGTGCAAAACCCAGGCTAAACTATTGAAAGAATGTTTAAAAAAATCAGAACTGAAGGTCTGCTATGTTGCAGACCTAATCAACTTACATTAGCTATTCAAAGCAGACCTCATTCTTCAATGGCTCTGAGGCAGCTGTTGCTTTCTCAGCAGAAATGTGTGTGATTCAGTTTGAACTAGTCCTCTGACTTTTTTCATTGCATAAAGTAATATCAGCAGAAAACTCTGTTCTCCATGTGACTAAGAAAGCATTCTACAGTATTTTAAGTAAATCTCACTTTATAGCAGAAAACTATCAGTATTGCTTACACTATTTTTATGGTAGATATTGGGTCTTACACTGAACTGCAGCCTACTAAGTTGAAAATCTTTGGTAAACAGGGCTTTTAGAAGGGACAAAACAGCCATCTCAGCCATATCTTAGGAAAGTATTGATAATTCTGAGGACTAGAGCTCACGGCAGCTACTGCTAATCTTCTAAAATACTTTGAACTGATATGCTGTAGCATTTGATCTTGGTACCAGTGACAATGCAATTTTACAGAAACACATCTTCAAGGTGCTTGGTCAGGAGACTCAAAGGATGCGCACAGTGTGTTTCGCAGCATGCAAGATTTCTGTCCTGTAGGGTAATTTGACCTGGTCTGTTCTCCCATCTATCTCCAGCATGTTATGTTGCAACAGCAAGGTGCCAGATCACCAGCAAAAAAGCAATATGGTTTCTGCAAAGGTAGCACAAGTAAGAACATACATACTGTGGCCTATGCAGTGGGGGTGAAGATAGATCCACAGGCAGTCAAGAATGGACAAGGACACTTACCAAGCCAAAAGATTTTCATAGAAGCTAAAGGACACATTTAGCTAAGAAGCAGTGTAGAGAAGAATCCTGAAAAAAAATATCTGCATCAGCCTAAAAGAAAAAGAAAAGAAAAAGGTAGAGCTGTGGGGCAAGAAGACAAAAATTAGAATCTCTCAAGGAAAATATTGGAAGCCTCATGCCTCCAGGTAAAAAGACTAATTTCTGCTAAAAATATTAGGAAGTGACATGGGGAAATTATCCCTATTTGGCCTAAGTGATCTGCTTAGTGTTTTGCATTTCTGTATCCTACACATGGATGCTGTTGCTTCTCTCAGCCTGAGATTGATCTCAGTGCCACTCATGAAAGAACTTGGGGAGTGATCAGTATAATCCAGCATGAGCAAGAAGCACAAGATCAGTCTAGGTCTCATGAACCGTTATTGCTCAGGTCTATTTGGAGACAAGTGTCTTTGCTCAGAGATATCTCATCCCTACTCAGTCAGTGGAAAAGCCTGTGAATTGACAGTATAATAACAAATGTATGTAAAGATGGAAATACCCCACTGAAAGGAGCATTAGCAGGTGAGACTGCTGTTTTCCAGTCAGGGTTTAGAAACAGCTGCAGGTTGGTATCAATTAATTTGGGAGCATGCTGCAGTGCCACATCTGGAGAAAATTAAATGATGTCTCTATTCTCAACAAATAAGTGCCTGTCAGACAATTTTGTGTTAACGCTTTTTAGAGCTGAAGAACCATTAGCTTACAGCCACAAGACTTTCTAGGGCAAGTATAAATAAATTTTGTCATTTTTCCTAACTATTTCAGAGTTAGGAAAACAAAGGAAAATGGAAAGAATTGTTTGCCTGAAGGTTCCCAGCAAGTTACTGGCAGTGCCAGGCTTTAGGTCTCATGTCTTGTTGCTCATCGATGTGTAGAGGCAAGTATCCATGTGCAGAGGTGTTAGCAGTCCAAACTCATTCCCACTTACTTGGTGGAAAAAATCCAATTCATCTCAATTCATATTTAATTTTGTAACTTAGCTTAGGTCACAACTAGACACTAAGTAATAAATTATGGTGAGTTGGTTGTTTGGTTTGTTGTGGGTTTTTTTTTTAATTGTTCAATTCTGTATGAAAAAGCTGACTCAAACTTTATTTTTGATATAAAGTATGGGTAAACAACTGTATATATGTATCAGATCAGTATACATGCAAAAATGTCTCAGCTTTTTAATTTTTCAAGAAATTGAGTAAATCCCTTATTTGTTGATATGCTTATCAGTCTCTCATTACCAATGTTTATACAAAGAGAATACAAATAGATTACCTGTATCATTAAGTAATGGTATGTATGCTGCTAAGATAATTTTGAAGGTGCAGTAATTTAGAATATTTATACCATGCCTAGTTTCCTATGAATTTAGTTTAAATTAAAAGAAAGTCCTTAAACCTTAGTTGTCTTTCCCAATCCTTTCCAAAAAATGAAAGCCTCCCTTTGAAGAGCTGGTGGTGTCTCATATTAGGAAGTTAAGCTGAGCGTCCTTCGTTTAAAGTTGTTAATGCCTATCTCATCTGGTCTCTCCTATCATCTTCAATTTGTCAACAGCATGTAGTAATATGTTTGATTCATTAGAAGTGAAAAAAGGACAGTGAAAGCAAGTAAATATGTCAGTTAAGCCCCACAAGTATTAAGTCACCTCAATTTGTTTGTCTGGTAAAAACTGGCCTCTCATTGGGTGAATTGAGGCCAGCTTGATTCACCACCAAAATGTGAATCTGGAACTGACATTGAATTTGCAGATGTGCATAAGAGAAATCCTTTGAGTTTTGAAATAATGGACTTTAAGGAGAGGCAGAAAAATGTAAACAGCGTTGTTAAGCAGACTGAAATTAATCAGTTACTGTCATTACCACTGAAATCAGTCTCAGTTTGACATCATGTTGATTTTCTAATTATTTTGTTTAAATAACTTTTTTTTTTTCTCAATTCACTTAGATCACACAACGCAGGATATTTCTGAACAATCTTCTTGCTTATAAACAACAAAAGGAAGTGATATCATACATGAGATTAACAGCTGAGGAGTGAAGCTTTCGTGGATGCAAAAATTTTAATTTTAGAGCTTTCAGGGGAGAATGAGGTATAAACACTGAAAGAAATACAGCATGAGTTGGAGTGCAGAGTGCTGAAATTATCGGGCATATATTGAAAATACCGAGAATGTAATTACATGGTGTGCTTGTAGAAAGGGCTCTCTAATTGTAAATTTAGGCTTTTGGAAGCAACCATAAAAACAATGCTGTAGTGAAAAAAAAGGACGTCTTTCTTTTTTGCCTCTCTGTTTATGTAGGCTACCATCCAAAGCTGTCAAAGAATCAAGCTCCTAGCAGAGCTTTCCCAGGTGTTTTCTATCTATTGGAAGTTTATATGGAAGGCTGATTCAGAAGTACAGTGACTACAATTAAATTATGCTTCCACTCTCTGGTATTCCGTTGAGCCATGGAGCATCTTTTGGGTCAGCATCAGCCCTTCTAATGGGAGTGATGTACTTTACATTTCAATACAGACTAACTTACCTGGCTCATATTTTCTTTCTTGGAATGCAAGACTTAAAATAGATGGCAATGTAATACTTGGCTTTCATTTAAAGACCCATCTACTGATGCCTGATGGAAACATTTTTAAACACTCTATTTAGAGATAATTTTGCTCATATGTTATAGATTTCTTCTATTTCCCTTTCTCCATCTTCAATCGGCAGGAAAATAAAAGGATTTTATCTGATTAAGATTTCAGTCTTTATAATGCTGTCACAAACAGAAAATTGCAACCTCTTTTTTTAAAAGCAGTGAATATTTATGTCTCACCTTCCTTACTGTTTTGGGGGTTTTGTTTTTAACAGCAACTACAGTATAACACCTGATATATGTGATGATGACATGACAGTTTTGAAAAGCATCTAATCCTCAATTTGAGACACTTTAAGGCAATCTTGTTCTCAGAAATGGGTGGGCAGCACTTGGTGAAGGTTGGCCTTGCTGTGCTGTCTCCAGTTGGCAACTTGGAAAGCCGAATATTCAAAATCACTCTCTCCTCTGAATGTGTATTCCAGTCATCTGATATGTGTGGAATTCAAAGCAGCTAAATTTGTGCCTACAAACTGTGAATGACTGACTGAACAAAACTGGAAATCAGTTTTATACATTATCACTGATTGCTCAAATGAAAAATAAGTTACATTTTGAGGTCGGAAACTAAACTAAATAAAAGATTGTTAAGGAACTCTGTAAACATAATTCTGCGTTTAACAAATGCAATCAGTTTTATTATCACTGTTACCAAGACTATGGCAAGTGGTCAACAAAAAAATACTATCCTGAGTTAAAAAAAACTAGTGAAAACTATGATGGGTAAAGGGATATCTCTGCTTTTGCCAGAACAATGCCGACAAATTTTAAATGAAAGAACCATTTGCTGCAAAAGAGAAACAAGTCAAATCTCCAGTAAACAGGGTACAGTTAGTGTCTGAGCCTTTTGCTTTTTAAACAATTCTTCTAAAAATGTTTTTGATTGTCTAATATTTGTTCTAAAACCTCTTCCATTCTTCACAGTGCTGCCTATCATGTTGGGAAATGCATAATTTGAGCCCTGAGGTGTGTTATAAAGGACTTTGTGTATTTAATCCATGGAGTGGGAAAAACAAAATTTGTGATGCTTAAAAAAATAACACAAAGATACAAGTAACATCAGCTATGGGTACCTTTGCACTTATCAGTCATCAGGGGGACTCCTCTCAGCAATCGCAAACTAATGTTGAATTGGTATCACATCCTCCTAATCAAAATGCTTCTTGTCTGTGTGCACCTCAGTGTTGGTCTTGCGCCCACACAATGACTGCTTGTTTGCCTCATGTTTACAAATTCCTTAAAAACATGATACCTAGAGCTTAAACAAGGAGCTTTGGCCAATATTGTCCAAATGTCATTGCCTAAAGTCTGCAATCATTTCAGAGATGCTGAGCTTCAAAACTTTCTAGAGACTTGGAGAAAGAATTGTTGTTGCTCAGCATTTTTTGGCTAAGTAGGTACTCAGTATTTATGTGTTGGGGTTAGGGGCCAGATGAAACTCTGAGCTACAGAGTTCTATTACATGCATACAAGTAAGGTGAATGTTTAGGATATATTAATGATCAGTCTCACCTCTGTGCCTGGCAAAATCTTGGAGCAGATTCTCCTGGAAGTCATGCTAAGGCACATGAAAATCAACAAGGTGCTTGGTGACAGCCAGCATGGCTTCACTAAGGGGAAATCCTGCTGTCCAATTTGGTGGCCTTCTATGATGGGGCTACGGAACTGATGGACAGGGGTAGAGCAGTTGAAGTCATCTACCTGGACTTGTGCAAAGCGTTCGACACTGTCCCACATGACATCCTTGTCTCTAAATTGGAGAGACATCAATTTGATGGATGGACCACTCGGTGGATAAAGAACTGGCTGGATGGCCACACATAAAGAGTTGTGGTCAATGGCTCAATGTCCAGCTGGAGACCATTAACAAGTGGTGTCCCTCAGGGATCAGTGGTGGGACCAGTCTTGTTCAACACCTTTATCACTGACATGGACAGTGGGATTGAGTGCACCCTCAACAAGTTTGCCAATGACACCAAGCTGTGTGGTTCGGTTGATACCCTGGAGGGAAGGAATGCCATCCAGAGGGACCTTGACACGCTTGTGAGGTGGGCTGATGCCAACCTCATGAAGTTTAACCATGCCAAGTGCAAGGTCCTACACCTGGGTCGGAGCAATCCCAGGCACAGCTACAGGTTGGGCAGAGAAGAGATTCAGAGCAGCCCTGCGGAGAAGGACTTGGGGGTGTTGGTTGATGAGAAAATGAACATGAGCTGGCAGTGTGCGCTTGCAGCCCAGAAAGCCAACTGTATCCTGGGCTGCATCAAAAGGAGCATGACCAGCAGGTCAAAGGAGGTGATCCTGCACCTCTACTCTGCTCTTGTGAGACCTCACCTGGAGTATTGTGTGCAGTTCTGGTGTCCTCAACATAAGAAGGACATGGAACTGCTGGAACAAGTCCAGAGAAGGGCCACGAGGATGATCAGGGGACTGGAGCACCTCCTGTATGAAGACAGGCTGAGGAAGTTGTGTCTGTTCAGCCTGGAGAAGAGAAGGCTGCGTGGAGACCTCAGAGCAGCCTTCCAGTATCTGAAGGGGGCCTGTAGGGATGCTGGGGAGGGACTCTTCATTAGGGACTGTAGTGATAGGACAAGGGGTAACGTGTTAAAACTTAAACAGGGGAAGTTTAGGTTGGATATAAGAAGGAAATTCTTTCCTGTTAGGGTGGTGAGGCACTGGAATAGGTTGCCCAGGGAGGTTGTGAATGCTCCATCCCTGGCAGTGTTCAAGACCGAGGCTTTGGGTGATATGACTTAGCGTAAGGTGCCCCTTCCCATGGCAGGGGGGGGTGGAACTGGATGATCTTAAGGTCCTTTCCAACCCTAACGATTCTATGATTCCATGATGATAACAGTAATACTCTATGGACACATTATCTGCGGATAAGGCTAGTTTGTCTTGCAGGTATTCTGCATTTTGACTGTCTTCAGAGGAAATAGTAGGTGCTAATTACCTTTCAGGAACGAGTTCATGCATAAGGACAGGAGTACTTCAGTGGCAGCATGATTTCATTTGTGGTGGCAGAAGGAGTGACTGCCAGTGCCCCGGCCTGAGGCCTGCTGTCTTGGAAGAGTTCTTGTATTACCTAAAAAGAACATCCTCTCTAAATCACAAAATAGGAGTAAGCACCTTGGAATGGTCTTTCTTCAGACATAGGTTCTTACTTTCATTCAACTTCACTAATCTGATAATTAATTTGTCTTTAATGTTCTACCAGTAAAGTGGCCCCATCACAGAAAAAAGATCTAGAAGACATGTATGAAATTTAGGACATCCCATGCTTAGGTATGTCCTGAGTTCAGTGTAGCAGCTCAGGGGTGGTTTTCAGAATTGCTGTTTCAGGCAAAAGCATTCATGTTGCATCTAAACCTCATTTTATTCTCTGATAAGCAAATGAACAACTTTTTGTAAGATAATCTGACACTTTTATTTACAATGCCCATTAAAATACACTTTTATCTACTCCTATTTTTCAAAAATAAAATCAAAGGTAATTATTCTTCTTTTTCTTTTCTTTTTTTTTAATTTTTTTCTGAGAAAGTATCCTAGGTTTACTACTGTGTTTGAATTTGTAAGCATTTGAAAAACACTAAAAAATTGGTTTTGATACTGAATGTAATAACAAAAACAACCTACAAAAAACAAAGATACAGGAAGAAACTGCTTATTGTGGTGATAGAAAACACTTGATAACTCCTCAGTGCAAACCTAAGCCTTTGTAATGAGGTACACCTGGTCTCATTTAACCCTACCTACAGCTGATGTTCTGTGGTAGGTTGTTCCCTTCACTTAGTGTTAAAGTGATTTGGAAGCCTGATGTAGTAGGATTATTTGAGCCTGTGTGCTTTCATTTCTATGTAAATATGTTTTAATCTAAAATATCTGGGTTCTTTTGGGTTTCGAAATGCAAAAAAATCACATAGTCTGTTGAGAACCTCTAGCTCTTAATGAAAAATGCCATATCTGAATTTCTGAACCAGAAGGAATCCTAAGGCTTTTGAAGTGGGTTTGTATTTGTTAAGTGTAACTCTTCTGGGGGAAAGTAATAATGAGCGCACATATACATAAAAATGGTTCTAAAGATTCATGCCGTTAACGTTTTCTGCCATACCACAGCTTGGAAAAAAAACCACTAACTGAGGAAAGATTTTCTTTTAATACTTGGAAATACATATTGTATCTCCGTGCCTATGAAATGAACTTTGGTTACTCGGGACTTAGATATGTATGAATAAAAGGGAATGAAAAACAACAAATTTATTTACTTGATTTTAAAAATGCTTTTAAATCTCTCAGGATTTATTTTCAGGTTTTCTAAAATGTTGATAGTTAACCCTCCTTCCCACCCCCATCCCTCGCTTTTTCTTTATCTTTAGCCTACTAAAAAGTTCTGTGACTTTGTTGGTTCTTGGCTGTGGGTTTATTTTTCCTTGGGGGGGACAGGGAGAAGGGGGAGTGGGGTGGGTCAGCAAGAGCAGTTAACCATTTCTGAATTTACTTACCAACTCTACTGTTCTCTATTCCATGCAGACATACATGTATAGACTCCCCCCTCCCCCCCGTACCTGTTAATAAAATGAAGGCAGAGATGTTACAAAGGTATTGCTTAGATCCCCATTTCCTGGAATCAGGGGATTACATTGGAATTCTGCATCTTATTTAGTAAATATGCTTATGAACCTCACATTTCAGGAAGGCCTTAAATAACCCAGAAAAATATGAACTGTAACTGAAATGTCTTTGAGTAGGTTAGAACAACAGCTTTGAAAACGACCAAGAGCTTTATACATTTTGATGACATACAAACTTCACAGACATTACCAGTGCTAATTCAGCAGGTGAGGATAGGGCACAGAGAGCTAACACCTGTTGTGCTTACTTGCGGTGTCTGTCTTTTGCCAGGGTTGGGAAGAAAAGCAGCTGGTGCTCCTACTCTGATGGGTCTCTTACTAACCTTTGTGCGAAGTAATGTACCTGATGTTTCTCATGGTTTTCTAGGCTGCAGAGGTGGATTTACAAAACATGAAAAGTCATGTTGCACTAAAGACTTTTGAAACACCTTGATTTGCTGCCACCTGCCTCCTTCCTTTTCTCATTTGAGTTTAATAACAGCAAATACTGTGATGAAGAATAAAGCATTCATAACTGTAATGTTTCTGTTTTTAAAGAGTTAGTTTAAAGTGCACAGCTCCATCTCTTTGTTTTTCATCCTCTTAATATTGCTGTATGGACTGAGATTGCGTACCTGACAGTAACCTCGCGTGGGAAAGCACTTGTGGATATTGTGAAAGGCGTCTGTACCTCACTGTTCATCTTAAGCAAAACCCCCCTAAGTAAATAGGAGTGTTACCTGAAGGCTAAGTGTTAAACTGTGCCCTATGTGGATGGTTTTCATATGTTAGTGAAAGCATATGGACTTGATACAAATGTTTGAAAATTTTGAAACATGCCTGTGGTGGATCTGGTTTAGATCATAGGCCATAAAGATTGGACAGAAGGGACTCTGACATTATGTTAAAATAAAAGGTATGTATTGCTGGAAGAGGCAATACTGCTTATGACAGTCTGAAGACCACTTCATCTTTTTCCTGCAGTCTGATTGAATGCTCTGGCAATTATTTGTTTATCTCCAAATTTGTGGACTTTAAGATTTTAAAGGATGTTTTACTATTTTATAAGGCATTCTGTTACTAACTCATTTTGCTTAATCCCCAAGATGTATGAGTAGAACGGAATAAAAAAAAAACAACACAGAATCTGGTATTTTAATAGTAGTAAAGATGGTTGATTGAATGATAAAACTTTCAGGTTCCTACTGCCTGTACAATGCTTTTTTGGCAAGTCTGTCTTTGGCAACAGAGCAATGATTCCGTCACCTGTTCTTTCAAGTAAAATAGTACACAGTCATCTTGTTGGACAATGGTTGATATTGGCAACTGTTACAGTGGCATATGTGTAGCCCAGACTGACGTTTGCTCTGATTTCTTGTCATTGGTTCACTCCAAATCTAAAGTGCTTTAAATTGTCTGCAGATTAAAATGTGTTATTTCATAGACGGTTGTGCAGGAGGAACACCAAATGAGCAGTGGAAAGGACTGATTCTGCTTTTAAAAAGGCCAAATATCAGGTTGCTCTGCTTCCACAAATTCTATATTAACATCAGACATGTTTATATTAACATCGGACATGTACCCAGGCGATATGTCCCTGATTTGCTGTGGTGATGATGAGGACAATATTCAAAGGACTTTGTGTATGGAAAACTAGCTGAATCTCATTACTAATGATGAGTGAGCAGTGGAAGGCTCAGGCGCTAGTATGTGCACTGCAGAAGAAAAAAATAATTATGAGGATCTGAATAATTACTATTTCCCCATACCTCTTCAGGGGGGTTTGTATGCCATTGAGGCTGGATGCAGACAGTTCATAGGAAGTGAGGCTAGACAGGAATGTGGCTATTTCAGAACAATAGCAACAGTGTGGTATTTATGTTGGATATACCATTTTCAGTGGTATTCTTAACATGACAACCAGGTTTTTTTATTCAGCCACCCTGGTACATCTGCCTCTCTGAAGAGGTCGGTTTGTTTTTTCTCCCTGCCATATCTGATTTAATATTTCACTATTCTGTTAACTAGTCTATGGAAAAAATCATCCCAAACATCCCAGAACTGTTCATCTGAATTCTTTGACTGTCTTTCGGCTTCTTTGCTTAAGTTCTAAAAAAACGAATGTGTTTAGTGGATGTGTTCTTCATAGCAGCCAGTTCCAGCTAAAAGCAGTCTTTTAAACTTGTAAGTGCAACTTCTGGCCCTTCAAACGAGAGACTAAGCATTCTCTTACTGAGTCAAAAAGAAATTATCTTTGAAATAAATGTATGCCATAAAGACACCTCATATTTTGAAAACAAATTATCAGAAAGAACAAATGGTGAACATGCTGACGACTGAACACTACTTAAAATTTTGATTGCAAACTGATTGCAAACACTTTGTTAGCAGTAGGAGATAATCTAGTATGTGTGAAGGGGGAAAACCTTCCCCTTTTTCTAGCTAGATTTTTTTTATGGGATTCCTACTTTGTCAAAGTGTTTACACAGAATGTAATAGACCTAGAAAAAGTTTGGGAAATTCTGATCACTAAGGCAGCTTTGAACACTTCTCCGTTCCCCATAGGACACAAGTTGCTGCAGGTCATAAATTTCAAGTAAAAGAATACAGAGTCAAAACTAGGTGTAGTGGACTGAAGCTGGTGAATTCCTCTGTCATGCTCAAAACCAATGTAACATCCATGTGCCTAAAAGCTTAATCCAATTTGTGAGTCAATGATATTAGCAAAAGGTAGTTTCAAAATAAAATATGAGCTCCTATTCCTGTCTGATTTTTTGTTTGTTTTGTTTTGTTTTGTTTGTTTTCAAACTAGGCTGTTCCTAGAGTTTTTTTTCCCTTAAGACAAGCCCATTCCTAACTCCATTTCCCACCTCTCCTTTGCTCAGTCTAGAGTCTAACTGGAGAAATGTCTGCTTTGTTAATGAAAGTTACCTTTAGATGACACCCCAACAACTGTAGTCCCAATTAGCCAATACAAGAATCCTGGCATGATTTTACATGATGTTAGGGCCATGAAAAGTGATGTAAATAATCTTTTTAATTTTTTTTTCCTGTTCAGATCACCCCAGAGAGGAATGCTTGCTAAAAATGGATTATGTACTTACCGTTGCTATTCAGTATCACTAGTTTAAACTAGGCCCTTGAGGGATAGCCTTTTAAAGCAGGTATTCCCCGAGTAACATTCTATTATTCTGGAACTTGTAACTGCCCTGTGATGCTTCAAAAATCCAACAACAAAACACAAAAAAAACAACAAACTGATGTTTGGTAGATATGGTGTGGGAGAAGAATGTAAGAGCAAGCTCTTAAACTGTCTTGTCTCATTGTATTTCCACTGAGGCTCTCCTCCTACCTCAATTGCTAATGAGGGAACAGGGTTGGATCCCAAATGGTTCCCTTACTGTAAAAACCAACTGGATTGTCCAAGTTGCTATGTTAGCAGCAAAACGTATGAGTTTTGATTTCTTCTGGATTTGCATTCTTTGCTTTCCTGAGGCCAAACTGAATGATTAACAGATGATTCTTGTCTGCCTTTCCCTCTGTGAGGATGCCAAGTTGTGTCTCTACCCACTGCTCGCACACTTATTTTCAAGAACTTGTGCAAGGGTATTAATCTTCTCTTAGAATCTAGACCTCTTTCAAGAAGAGTTTCAAATTGCCCAGCAAGGCCAAAAGTTAATTGGGGAGGGGGAGGAAGAGATGCATAAACATAGAAGCATAATACTGAGATAAACCATATGCTTTCCATAAAAAACGATAAAGGTAAGCCCTGCATGTGGTACTTCTCAAGAATAACCTTGTTTGCAGCAGCATTAGGGACTTCTTGGATAAAAAGTCCTGCAATCCATGTAGAAGGCTGCAAACATTAGGAATGGTATCTGGCACCAGCAAACACATGGGCTCAGCCAAGGTAGCATATGAACTAAGCCTCCTTTAGCATTTTTGGTAGGATGGTGAGGAATTACAGATCCTGCTGTTGGAAATGTGTGTATACTGTTTTGAATCACACCTACATGTTGAAGCATTCCAGATCCTCAGAGGTGCCAAAATTTTTGCTATCTAGGCTGGAGGATGCATCATTTCACTTTTCTCTCTAAAGTAAGCTCTTGGTTTTGCTGGCATATACTATACAGTGATTTAGCACATTTTTAAAAGCTATTTTTCTTAAACATATTGATGTAATTACAAAAGCATATGTGTATCACATATTCCTTTAGACCTTTCCACTGAACTGAAAATCTTAGCATTTCTGCAGCCAACCATATGATCACTTTAACACTGCATATATGAGGGTTACTGCAATAAATCAGATGACTTGTTGGATATCTTCCCCTTTGCTTCTGCCTCAAAATAAATTCCTAGTGACTTCAAAAGGATGACAGTATATGCTTACGAATGCAATGGATGCAGTAAACAGCTGTTCTATTAACATACTTTTAAAGGGTTGTTTCAGGTAAGGATCATTTTAGTCCTGTTTTATTCCACCTCTACAAAATAGGAAACCACTGCCTTGAGGTACAGGTGATGAGTAAAGGCAGTGTTTCTTAGGACTTCAACTTCTGTCACAACTCAAAATCTTCCAATTGTGGGAATGTATTTAGGGGAACAAGAGACATTCAGGACCTAACACTGCCAGTAAGTTACTTGCAGAACCTAACTTACTTACTTACCTCTGCTTTACAGAGGCACTGGACTGTGACTTCCTACACCATTCTTACCCTGGCCAAAAAGTAGGGATGAAGTAAAAAGTTAAAATCACAAGACAAAGATTTTGAACGCATCAAGGGTCTTAATTTTGACAACTAAATAGCATTTCATGACTTACTGTAACCTTTTCTCCTTTTGGTGTTTATGTATGAATGTCTCATGATAAAATCTGGGCAAATAAAAATGCTGTAGGTGTATAATGATACCAGTAGAATTGCTGGTGCTTATCCTTTCTGCTTCTGTTACTGTAAGTACATAAGCATGAATATGCTGTAGGGAATTAGACCCTTTCAATTCCAGCATCAATTCCCCAGCTTTCTGGGGAAGCTGGTGTAATGCTATCTATCTTTCAGGACTAAAACAGTGGTAGATGTTCATTATGTTTGCAAGTATCTCGGAGATAAAATGTTAAGGGCTATTGATCAGCCCATTTGATGGCAAATGTCTTTCTGGAGTCTCACTTCTGGTATCCTTACTCATCAGAATACAGGATGGCAACATGAATGAATTCTGTTGCTTTTTGCCTTGGGAATGGATGTAATGTTATAAAGAGAAGCGATTATCTCTTTCTGGTAGCTGAAGAACACTAGAAGTGATTGTGAGAACGACTACAGTTGGTGTTTGTTTCCTGATATCCTACTATTACTGCATTTTTAGCCATCTATCATTTTCTTTTCCAAGATGTGACTCACTGAAGTATGTTTCCTAGCTGTACTGCAGTCTTTGTGGGTACAAAACAGAAACAGAACATGTCTGGGTTTTACTTCAAACTTCATCTAATAAACATTGTGCAAAGACCCCACGTAAGCACCCTAACTGAGTTAGCATTTAAACTCATCATAGATTTATCCTTTAATAAATGTAAGATCTCACAGATGCCAACAAACCAGTCTGGTTTATGAGCAGATCAAACTGAAGTCTGGGTAGAAATAAAAAAATGCTAACATTTGCAAAGGCTCGTATCTGTAAAAAACTGAACATTGCCCCAACAAATGATGTGAGAACCATTGTCTAATCTGCAGCTATCACATTATGAAGATGACACTTGCCTTCTCTCAGAGAGCACTTCACAGAATCATGGAATGGTTTGGGTTGGAAGGGACCTTTAAAGATCATCTAGTTCAGCCACCCTGTATGGGCGGGAACTTCTTTCACTAGGTCAGTCTGGTATAAGCCCCATCCAACCTGACCTTGAAAACATTCAGTGATGGGGCATCTACAACTTCTCTGGGCAAACTGTTCCTGTGTCTCACCATCCTTATCATAAAACTTTTCTTCTTTATGTCCAAACTAAACCTATTATCTTAAAACTTTAAAACCATTAGTTCTTGGCCCTACCAGTATGCGCCTTGGTAAGAAGTCCCCCTCCAGCTTTCCTCTAGGCCCCCTTTAGCTACTGGAAGGCTGCTATAAGGTCCCCTCAAAGCCTTCTCTTCTCTAGGCTGAACAACCTCAGCTCTCTCAGTCCTCACAGGAGAGGTGTTCCAGCCCTCTAATTGTTTCTGTCAAAGTGGGAGCTGCACTGTTCTATTTTTTGCTACTTATATTTGGAAATTACCTGAGTATCTGTTTTGTTTAAAATGCAAAACCACTTGTCCTTACTTTCAAGGTTGGTTGTAACATTGACAGGTTTGTGAATTACACTGGCATCTTATGGAGGGCTAAAGGATTCAATCTAAATGTATAATAAGAAAGCAGCCTCTGAGCTAAAGGGCTCTATATTCTACCATGCCATAAAGAAGTATTGATCCATGACTGAAGAGTCAAGTATTACTGGTTTTGAAATATTTCCTAGAATTTAATGAATTAAATTTTCCTTCATGGAAGATAATAATGTTCATGTGCACAGAAATTACATATGCTCCTTTTGTTGCCTCTTATAAACATTTCCTGCTCTGTTCTGCATTCAGCAGTAGAGGCAGATAGACAAGCATGCTCCCTTTTGAGGATTCCCCACCCCTCCCCAAGGAAGCAACTCAAAGCAAAAATGTGTTGGCAAGCCCAGTGACCGGTGAAATTGGTCAGAAATCTGATAAAATAGCTAAGGAATTAGTTGCATGAAATAAAATACAAAATAATAAAGCCTTCTCATTGCTGCTTTAGCTGTGTTTCTGTGTGGGAAACTTCCCATTGGATGCTCGTAAGAAAAGCAGAATCTGATTTCCCCTACAAAACCAATAAAACAAATGTGGGCTATCACAAATGAATTTACACATAGTTTAAGAGAAATGCTTCATTTGAAGTGTTCACCAGACCTTACCATGGAAGTGGGAACCTACTTTAAGAAACCGTATGTCCTATCTCCACAATAGATGACCCCATAAAACTTTGACATGAAATCATAGGTTAAATTGAAGATAATTTTAAAAGGAAGGAAAGAAAGATGACAACTTAGTTGTGTGAGAACAGGTTCTGAGTTCACTTCTGTATGTTTTTATTTTGTTATGCATTTTAGAGAATTGACATCTCAAAATATTCTTACAGAAGAGAAAAGAAAGCAGTGTACCTGATAAATATGTCCTCCTGATGAACATTCAAGTGAGTGTTCATGTCAAACAGACAACACACAGAGGGAGTCTGAACATCATGTACTCAAACACACTGGTATCTCATGAAATAACTTTCTTCTGCAGAGACTGTGTCACTCAAGGCAAAATAACTGGACAATATTACTACCATTCTGCGTAAGCTTTGGTAAACTAGTGAAAGTAATACAAAATTGAGGCCTTCCTTCTCTGTTAAAAAAACTATAGTTTTTTTTTTTTCCCTCTTTCTTTTGGAGAAACTCTGTCTTGATAGCATGAATGGGGGGTGGAGCAGAAGTGGAAACAGTACTCACTAGTTGCACTGCATATTTATTTTTGCAATTAGGTGGCTGGCAGAGCTTAAGTGTCAGCTCTGACAGAGGAGGGAGACCAGGTATTACTAGCAAATAATACTACATTTGCTTTGTGGGGGAGTTAAAAAGTCACTGGATTTTTTTTGTTAGAGGACTTGGCTAAGACCTCCACAATAAAAAATTGCCCTCAGCTCCTCACAGTTAGGCGCTGTCATAAATAATTTTACACCCAAAGAATGACAGTGGTTTGTGTTGCTGTACACAGAGTTGTTAGAGCTATGGTCTTAGTAGCATTACTAAAATATCTGAAAAAGCTCTTTGGGCTGAGCTGGTGCTGCAATGGACAGCACAAATAACAGTGAAATTTTCAGCAGCTTTCATAGCTTTTCCTGCTTGCCACAAAACTGCACTTCTACTAAGTTTGTTTCCAAGATGTAGAGCAGCTAAAGGAGCTGGGATGAGGTAGCAGCTATGAAATAAATGTCATGGAGTATCAACTGAAGTTTAAATGGAAATGGTTTATGTCAAGCCAGCTTCTGTTAGCAGTCGTACTAACAACTGCTGAGCCACAGAGGTTTTCAGTTGCTCTTTTCAGTGTCAAATCCCCAAGGCTTACTAAAGAAGGTGGATTGCACGTGTGTGAATACAGAATCATGAAGCTCCTGAAGCTGCTCACAGGTGAGCACCTTGCAAGTGTTCTGGCTGGTGAATAAAGATTCTTTTATTTGCTGGAAAGGGAGTGAACCAGCTCGTAATCTGCCTCTGCAATGTGTATTTCCAGGGACAACATAAAAAGTGCAGTTTGTTATATTTACTTGATTACATCCTCTTCACTGGACAGTTTCAAGGCAGTGCCAGCAATGAGTTTGGAAGCTGTTGCAAAGTGTTAAGATGCCTGATGTCCTGATTCATGGGAATTTGGACTTAGGAAGCTTTTTTCCCCCCTCTGCTTTTATCAAAGTAGTAGCGTAGGCTGTTAAATTATCTGTCCCAATTTAAGAAGAATGCTCAGTCCCTCTCTAGTCTAAAGTATAATGAGAGGAAAACAGGAAATGTACCTCAAGAAAGGGTTCCTTCTGTTCTAAGAGGTGACGGGTTACCTCTTAAACAGGCTCCATCTATTTTGGATATGCTAGGGTACAAATCAGGTAGCTTTAAGCAGTGTTATGTTGCTCACCCATATCTCTGTTTTATACCTGCCAAACTGATGATGGTGTGTTTGGGGATGTGTGGTATCTGTTTTTTTTTGGGCGGGGGGGGGCTGACTTTTATTTCTTTTTTTTCTGATGATGAACTAAATGAGCAGATACAAAAGTTACTTGAATATTGTGAGCATAAAGGTCTAGAATGCAGAAAAAAAGAAGATCTGGGGTTTTGTGGATGGGAGGGGAATTGATGCAAGTGCCAAAAAAATCCTCCTCTTTCCAATTTTGTGTGCCTTGCACAAGCTAAAACAAATAGTTGACTGTTCTGGTGCTTACAGAGGAGAAAAAGCTCTCAAACCTGATTTCTCTCCCTTCTGACTTTTCAGGGGAATTGTGCTTCTCTTACCAAGTTTTCTGATTGACTGTGCATGTGACTGATAGAAGTATTACAGAAGCTAACTTACATGCATAGCTCTAAAGAAAAGAGTATTCCTTTTACTTATTTTTTCCCAGTTGCTGTGACTGTTGATTCAATAGAAGGTATTTTTTTCTTTCAAACTTAGGACAAAGCATTGCAAATAGAGAATACTGCATAGATCTTAAAGACCTTGCAGTATTATTGTGCTGTCTTCACCCTGAAGCTACCTCAAGCTCTAGCAGGAGGCGTGCCCAAACTGCAATCCTATCCGTAAACATAACCTTCTCTGGAAGGCTATGGTTGTTCTTTACTTCACTACCTGTCAGGGTGTAGACTGAAACTTAGTTTAGGATACCTTATCATTTGCTGTCAGAAACACCTGTAGCATGGATGAAATGCTACCAAATCTCACTCAAACGGGACAAGCTTTCCAGTGCCTTCCCAAGCACTGCCTTTCCATGGTTTACCATGAAAGAATTCATGGAAAGCCTAAATTTACTGCCAAGTGTAGCAGCACAGATGTGCCCAATGGGCCTCTACCCACCCCTTCTCAGAACTGCATCACTGCAAGCAGGAAGTATTGTGTGTTGGTGTGAGCAATGATTACAGTCTTGCTAATTTGTGAATGCTCCTATGTTCAGCATTGCCAAATACTCTGAATGACTTTTTCCACTCTTAAAAGCAACAAGTATGTATTTTTCTACTTGTGTCACAAATAAAAAAGCCCCTTTTTAAGGCTCATATATCTTAAAAAAAAAATAAAATTAAAAAATTTTGCTGTCAATTGATGATCATTCAGTTTTCTGTAGCTCAGGTCAAACACCTTGCATTTTACAGGACTTTTGTTCTGCATTTCTTCTTCTTGAATGATTCTTTATGAGCCACAGCTTTTCAGGAACTGCAGAGGGATCTCTTCACAAACACACATAAGGATTTCACAATGCTGAGTTTGCACACAGCCTATTGAAAGGCAGTATTTTTTTTCCCACAACTGCTCTGTCAGTAAGACAACTGTATGGAATGAGCTGTTGTGGGCTGCTGCATGACTGTAATTGTTGCACGTGAATATTGTACCTACATGTGATAACATCCTGAGTACATTTGTACAGCATAAATGGTTAGTTTTGTATGCAGTCACCACTGGGTCAGAAATATGTCCGTATGTTTTTCTGTTCTTTCTTCAAGCCTCTTTCCTATGTCTGCTTATTTAAAGAGACAAATCACTAGTGACATGGTATATGGTTAACTTCTTGTTATTGCAGGACATTCTTTCAGCAGTCCTTCTAACCTGATCTGAGTCAGTCAAGGTTTGGTTTTAACAGATACTCCCCCTGAAGTTCATACTGAAGAATTATCATATTAAAACTGTTCGAAGGTGGCTAAGCAACTTTCAGGTGCACTCTTTCCCTTTGGCACACACAGTACTCTAAATAAAAGGAGGCTATTACAATTTTCTCCTAAAACTGTCAGCTACAGACTTCCATACTGTGAAATACCTGTTCCTGCTGCCAATGTCCCTTCTGGATTCCTGAAGGGCCCTGGCACCAACCAGAGGAATAATTCTTGAGTGGAAGAGGAAATAAGAAGACAAGAAATACTTGACTGAATAGAGGGAGAAAAAGCGTCCCTGACAGAGTGTGCCAGGATGTGTTCAAAGGAAACACTGAAATCTCCCTTCTCAAGGGACTTCAGAAACTAAGCACTAGAAAATGTACTGTTGGGAACAGTACTGCATTAGCAGGAAAGTGGGCTGGATGATCTAATTATTTCCCATCTTTAACTTGGCTAGGTCTATGAATGATCCAGATCTCTCCAGCCGCTATTTTTCTTACTAATTTCTAAAATATTGTAAGTTGGGAATAATTCCTTTTAAAATAAATATTAGTAATTATTACTTCTAATCCATCAGTACTTAACAAATTCTGACCTTTCCTGTAACCTGTTCTATTTTCCGGAATTGTGATATATGAGGCGTAGAGCTAAGCTCAGGCAAAGATAAATAGTTACAGCTGGTTACTACAGTGTATGTCTGCAGAGTTTTGGGAGCAGTCATATGTAAGTTTCTGGTGGTCTGGTATTAGTAATTCTCTGCAAGTAAACTTGTAAAGTTTGGATAATAATCTCTGAAAAGCCTTGATGTCATCAATTCCTTTATTCCCTCTCAATCACAGACTTTTTTTCCTGATAAAATGATAAATGTCCCAGTATCCCTATGGATGTGAGTTGGTGTGAGCAGAGTTTGCTAAAGCCAAGCATACACCATCTATGTCTTGAGCAGACTTGGTACTATCCATTCATTTAATAAGGGAACAGAAACAGGGGGATTGGACTAGATGATCTTTTGAGGTCCCTTCCAATCTCCAGCATACTGTGATACTGTGATAGGTGGTATTTTTTCGGAATTGTAAATTTTATGGGGTTTTTGTTGTACCATTCACATACAAGGTTTAAGATATTTACTTGTGCAAAGAGCCTTCCTCTTTCCTATCCCCTATTCCTACAGCCCAAATACAGCATAGTTAGTATTGTTTCTATATGACTTTTGATTTTACCTGAAATGTTTTATAGCATCTTTCCCCAAAAAGAAACTTTTATATATGAGCATGTGTACATGCACATGTGTACACTCACATGCATACACCTGCATAAATAAAAGATTCAGTTTGACAAATCAAAGATGCTATATCAGCAGGTACTTAATTCTGTCCCCAGTGTGAAAAGTATTACATAAAAGATTCACTTTAACTGCAGTCACTCCACTGACTGAGGTACCTGTAGCTGCTTTGTATCAGCATGATAGGACACATAAACAGATCAGTAAGCAGTGTGAATGTCTCCTACAGTTGAGCAGCAAGATTTTACATTCTTTATGACAGGATTCATATAGACCTATTGTTGAGTTCAATGAGTATTGCTAAGCAGTCTTTGGCATGTCATTACTTCACAGGCACTTTATCATCCTAACTCCAATGTAAAGGAGTATATCATTAGCATGTTTTCAGAAACATGAATTGAAGCACACAAATAGAACTTGTACTCAGACTTAACACAGTGGGTGGCCTGACTCCTGTTCAGTGGAAGTATTCAGTGGAATTTATGTGCCTGAATAATGTGGGTACAAATCCTGCATCCAAGGCCTGCACTGAAATGTAGACCTTCTTGGTACATGTGGTAACTTGACCCCAGAAATGTCTTATTTTATAAATTACTCAGCAAATAAGATATCTCAGTCTAAAAGAAAAATACTAGCACTAACTTTTATTTAGAAGAAATAGTATTAAGAAAGTACATCCATCTAAGTATCCACCTGTAAAGAACAGTTCTCTTTCAGACCCAAGATACTACGACTTGTTATGATAGACTTTCAAGGCTGAAACTGATGCTGAGAGTCAGTTACTTTTGCTAAACTCATAAACTTACTAATGCCTTTGTGAATCTATTATGGAGGACTTGAGTTAGTCCTAACAATGAGAAATAAATCTTTTGAAATGTTCATGCTAGAATTCATGATGGTATGAATTTATTTGAGAAAATAAGCATTCAGTTAGCTCCCGCTACAGATGCACGCAAAACAAGAGCATTCAGCAATAACACAGTATGTTCTTAATCAAAACAAATTTACTGTGAGCCAGGGGGTCAATCAGAAAAAGGAATAGCAAGCTTGCAGCTTTCTTTGTGAGCTTGTGTAAACCTGTCCATCAATATCTATGTTCAGCAGTTTTGTGTGTTGTAGACACACTTAAATCACAGAATGGTTTGGGTTAGAAAGGGCCTCTAAGATCATCTAGTTCCACCCCCCTGCCATACGCAGGGATACCTCTCACTAGACCATGTAGCCCAAGGCCTCATCCAGCCTGGTCACAAAAATCAGTCAAATTCAAATTTAGCCTATAAACTACTGTTCTATATGCTGTAACTTTTCATTATTTGTTTTGTATATTTTGTCTCTCTTAACATAATGTTGTTTTAAATAGATGTAGCCAGGCAAAAATATTGTTTCTAGGCTAAACTAATGAGTAGTTAATAAAAAAATGAAGTAAGCGCTAACTCATCTTTCAGACTCAGTATTAATAAAGTCTCATCTGAAAGAGTTAAATACCTGAAATAAAATTGCTGAGTCAGTTTCAGCTAGGTTTAATATTTATCTAAATCAATGAAAATTTTTCTAAGAAAACTGTCTCTGTTTTGTGCTTTGTGTTGGGGAGGATTCTTCTCTTGATTTGGAAATGTGTTCAGTCTTTTTAAAATTCCTACTACTGTTGTGCAGCGAAAGTATCTATATTAACTATTCTGAAGCATTTGCATAAGTAAAACACATCCCCAGTTGGTTTCTACATAAACAAATTTTAAAATCTGTGCCTAGCCACCAAAAAAATAAAACGTTATAGGATGAAGGTTTGTGGGTTTTAAAATTATTATTATTTTGAGTAACAGATCTCTAAATCTGGGCATCTGATGGAAAGATTGTTTCTTTTTTAAAATAAAAATAAAATTATCTTTGAGACTAGCCTCTCTACAAAGTAGAAGTCTTGAGGCCATTTCAAGCTATGTGCTTGAATCTCCAAGCATTTTGACAATCATATATTTTCTCCCTGCCCATGCAAACCCACAAATTTTCTATTGAAGATGTGACTTAAAGTTCACTTAGCTGAGAGACTTTGAGTTATAGATTCAAACCCTTTATGAATGTATTTACCCCAAAGAAATGTAGAACCTTCCTTAAAATGGACATAAGATTACCAATATAAGGGGCTTGTTTATGTATCATATGCATATGAAATACTGAACAGAAATGAACTATTTCTTCAGCTCTGAAAAAAGACTGCATAGAGAAACTTTGCCAGATGACAGCAGATCATTAAGTGCTTTGTGAGAAATGTCTTGGCCTATTCTTGTTACTGAAACTTGCTTTCCACTTCAGTGAGGCCAAAATTTCACAGTTGGATGGTGACCTAGAGGTCAGCAAGAACATGAAGGAAAATTTCCCATCACCTCTGATTAATTACCCAGATTAACAAGTGTTCCCTTGGGCAACTTTGTGTCTCAGCTATAGATAAGTAAGTACTGCTATGTGAATTTTAATGAAGCACAAACTCTGCAACTAGCAGGATAAATTCACCACTATAAAATGAAGCAGTTTAATGTAACCAGTTGAGACTCTGGTTCACAATGAAGTTAACAGAACATTATCTAAAAGTATGTACTGTTTTCGATTGCGCAGAGTAAACATACAACTTGGTGTTCACTGGTGGATTTGAGACAAGTAGTCCAATTGTACAATCACAAGCAAAGAACAGGCATTAAAACTGATCACTTTCCATTATGGAAGTGCACGTATGTGAGTTAGTATATGCAAGCCTATGTGTGGTCACAGTGTAAATTCTCTAGTACCAATATCCAGTCTATGCCTACAGTGATCCCATAAGCTCAGGAAAAAATGAACATGTTTTTCCACAGTCAATGTAAAAAGAGTTATAAGAGAACGTTAGCTCACTGTATTGTAACAAACTCAAACTTTAAGCCACGTGTTCTTGCATTCTTGTTGGCAGCTTGGTAACATAAAGCTAAAATAATAGTCATTGCTCTATAATATAGTAATTCTAAGAGCTTCAAGGTTACCGATTCAAGTGTATTTTGGGGTGGGGAAGCTTTAACAGAAATTAATTTCACGTATGGCAGTTATTTTTAGAGGAATGTGGGGAACCATATTGGCAGGAGTGTGGAATGTAAAAAAAATATCTCTAATCCTGTTTATAGTACAAATAACTTTTTTTTTTTTAATATTCTTATTTACCTCATCCTACCAGTTAATACATTTAAAGTATTTATGTCAATGAGGATATGGAGGCAATTATCAAGAACAAAGGTGTGGCTTTCACTTAGGAAAAAACCCCAAACCACTCCTTTGTTATAATCATTCTGTTACGACCTGTAATTAACTCATGAGTATCATTATCACATGAGGTTAGTACATTGGAAACGATTCATGAAACTTTCATCTATTAGCAGATACAAGTCCTTCACTTAGTTGAACAAATCATTGCCTTTCCCAACACACCTTGCCTCCTAAAAGAGAAAAACAACACAAAGAATGGTATTAGTTTCACTACGCAAATGAAAACTCATTTGGAACATATTTTTGTTTTGCTGATTGATGTTTTTCAGTGTCTTCCTCCTTTTCAGTCTTAAGCTGAAGAACAGCATTTCTTAAAACTGATGTGAAGGCTGTGCATGTTTTGAATCTCTTCCTTTGGTTTATTTGTACAGAATGAGAGTTTGAGACAGCTGGAATAATGGAGACACCAGCGTCTCTTAAAAATCTGCATAACTTTAAAATTTTGTGTGTGCACTTGTCTGTAATCCTCCAAGAAGTCTCTGTGACTAGGCATGATTTGTCTCGTTTTGTAGATAGGTAAACATAGGAAAAGCTACATAACTGTAAAAGCAGACAGACGACCCCTAATCTTTGACATGAGAAAGAAGAAAGCAGGGTGTTGGTAGTGGGGGGAAAAAAAAAACACAAAACCAACAAAAAAACAAAGCAGACCGTGCAAAACAGAACAAAAAGCCCCAATGAACAATTGCCAGAAAACCTACCACGATTACTACTGAGTTTATCCAGGGAAAAGTTCTGATGATTCACAAGGGGTTCTTGAGTTGCCAGTCTTTTCACTTAACTTGCTGTTTATGTAGTGCTGCCCATCACCTGTTGTTAATTATAATATCCTATAAATCTAATGTAGAAGACCAGCAGTGAGACACAGTGACTGCACTGGCTGAATAGACACTCTAGGAAAAAAATAATTTTTTAAGAGTTTGTTCCTGGATGAGCTTCTATGAACCTGGCAATGTTGTGAACTGATATTTCTATTAAGCAAAACACTAGTGGATGCCTTTAAACAAATAAAGTCCTGCCGTTACACAACCATTGTGGTTTCAAGCACCATAACAAAAACAACACTATGATGGGAAGCTATCATTTAATAAATCAAAATAGCTCGCTTGGTAATAAATATTTTTCTTAGAAACCACAATATTCTCTTTTCTACAGATGATATGACTCCCCAGTCCCTGCATATTTTGACATCGCTGGAGTAATAAAAGAACGTGGGAAATAACTCAGTATGGTGAAATCATTCAGTTTAGTTGTGCCTACACTTCAGTTAGAATAACTTAAAAAAGGTGTGATTTCAGCTATAGATGATCAAATTCTTCCCTTTTTCAGGTAGACACAATTTGGCTGGACTGCACAGTGCTATCTTTCTGAGATAAGGACAGTGTTTAGTTTTGACTAAATCAATCTAATTTCTCAGCTTTATATTTCCATTCCACAGTATGGGAAATAAGTTTCTTTCCTAAAAAAAAAACCTCACAAAAAACTGTAAAAATTCCATGAATCATTGCTGTTGACTGTGTTCTACACTGGCTGCTGGTCAGATAACTTCCACTTATTGATCAATTGGCCTTTTTAGTTAGCAGTGAAAAGAAAGCTATTAAAAAAAATGTTCTCACATGTAGCATAACTTGCTGATATAAAATACCAAATTGAGTGGGACCGATCTATTGGCATCACTGAAGGATGGTCCAAAATATTTAGTAACAGACTGCTAAAAACAAACATGCACTTGTACACTTGCCCGTATATGTACATGGAATCATGCATAAGTTTCACTTAAAGAATACAACCAGTATATACTTCTCCTGTAAATAATACTGCTCTGCTCAAAGTCCTTCAAGTTTTCTAATGTCTGATAAGAAAGTCATAAAACATTTATAAAAGTCTGAAGATTCAGCTTGTTTTACTGGGATCCCTTTTACAATCTCATCCAAAGATCAGTGTATTCTTCCATTTATTTGATCCAAAATTATTTAGTATTCCACAGCAAGAATTTTTGTGTTCCTGGGTGCGAGATTCTTTTTATAATGAAGTGCAATGTTGGTATGACTATATTTATATAGCTTCAATGACTTATTGGCTGCGTTTGCTAGTAAAAATATGGTTTTGATTATCCTTAAAACTCCTGATTTAACCTACTTTGGGAAAATTGAGCTATTATTTGTTACTGTTCGTATGACATACTGTGCATTCTAGCTGAAATCCAAGGTACTATACAGTTGACTTGCATCAAAAGAGAAACTGCTGCAGCAAACCTTGACTGGAAGATGAAATGTAACTTAAGGAATATTAATAACAGGAAGGTATTGAAAACATGTGTCTGGTTTTAGGCAAGCAATTCCTCAGTGGTTCACATGATAGCTTAGGAGACAGGACAAAAGTTGATGAAAGTATACAGGAGATATTACAAATCCATGGGAAAAAAAAAAATCAGAGTAACGTTTGTTTAACCGGCAGGCTTTAAATGACCTCAAAGAATTATGTGAGATGTTGGTTACTGTCTTGTAAGATAATTCCATTACTTTGAAAGCAAATGTGAAGTCTGAGGTAGCTTTATTAGATATACTACTAAAATGCAGCTATCCTCTAGCTGATCTCCTGGTGCACCCCTCTCTGTATTCTTTATTCTCTGCAACGGTGATTATATGATAACCCACTTAAATATTCTATCTAAAGCAATTAATTCTTTACACTAACTGAGTTTTTCTGTTTCAGTTGTATTGGTGTGTATCTCTAGAAGCTTTTTTCTTTTTTTTAAATTGGGGGAAAAGGAATGTTAATATACTGTGAAAGGTGTGCACTTCTATTAGAGCAATGGACAGAAAACTGACAGTACCTTGATTACTGACATAACTAGCAAAGGTGGGGATGCATTAAAGCCGGGCGATGGTAGAAAACTTTCTTAAAATGTTTCCTATGTACCTTAGCTCTGAACTTGATTGCATCTCTGCATCCTTATGGGCAGTGGCCAGTCTCAGGGCCACGTACTTTCTTTTGTTTCTTCTGAATACAATTCTGCAGCTGACTGTCTTCCCATCTGTATCCTTTAACATAATATGGCTATATCAGGCCTGCACTGTGTGCAGCTCTGCTCTTGGAGAAAAACATGAACCCTATTAATCTGTGACTGGTAGGCTTTCATAAATGCAGTTTTTCATGCTGAGTGAATACTATTTATGAAATAACCCATCCCACTAAGTAGAAACTTATCTCAATGTGTCTGAAAGCAGTTGGTGTCCTCATCAAATTTGCTCTCAGAATAATACCCAGACATCTTCTGGCTTTGTGAGTGGAGTTCACTCCTCGTCTCGGGCTTGGGGCTAGTATTTTCATGTAGTTTCTAGCCTTTGTCTGTTAAAATTTTTGACATAATGGATCCTTTTCAATGGCAGTTTTTCCCCAGAAAATGAAACTTTGAAAGACTTGTTAATTTGCATTGTTTCAGCATTAGACATTTTCATTGATTATACTCTCTTGTCCTCAAAGACTTTAGCTCTTAATGCCAATGCAGCAAAGAATGCAATCTCTGACATATCTATAATGGTTGTCTTTCCATAGGCCATGAATCCAGGATGTTGCATCTATCATGTCACTATTCCCACTATGAAGTGAAAGGAGCTGACACTTGCATTTGCTTTCCAAACCTAGTGAAGTGTGGTCATCTTAAATAATGTGGTCTTGCTAAATTTATAGTAATGAATGCACATGAATCTGACTGTTAACAAAAGCATCAGTTCTCATGTCTTTCACATCAAATGACTCTATATTGCAAGATACAATGTTCTGCCCAGGAATGTTTTTATTGGAATAGGTGAGTGGAAGGGCATCTTCTGTAATGCTTTAAACAATTCAACTGTATGAAGAAAATTACCTCAGCTTAATAGGAGAGTACTTCACTACCAGTTCTGACATCCAAACTCAACATCCAGTAATGAAGAGATCATAACAATGCTGAGTATCAAAAGGGTTCTGACGATATGTGTTTTCTTCTCTTTGTAGGAAGAGAAAGGAAAAAAGCATGTGTGTTAATACTCTTCAAAATATTCAGGACATATTTTTCACTTTACATGAATAGATAAGCTACATAAAGTTTATTAACCTATTTTATTATTTTTTTACATAATCAAATGTTAATACATTAAATAAACATGAAGCAGCAGAGGAAAACTGTTTAAAACTTGCTTAGGTTGCAAAGACATCATGAAGGGTTCACATTTTGTTCTGGTTTATTTTTATGAGTAACATTGTCTGCATAGCTCTGTAATTTACAGTAAACTGAATTATTTTCTCTTTGGACTACTTTATATTACAAAGGATCACTATTTCTATTCACACAAGGCTAATTCTTCTCTGTTTCAAGCTTGTTGAGAGTTTTGAATATGCAAAAACTGGAAAAAAATGAGAGAGAAATCAAATATTTCACTGTACAGTGTAAACTCTTTGGTTGATTACAAAATACCAGGCAACAAGTTGCATCAACCAAAGCCTAAAACCTAAGTTGTCCAGTTCTCCCCTCCTCCCCCTCCGAGTAACAGTCGGCAGCTCTGGAATGTGTAGTCTTCTCCCATGAAAACATTTTTCCACTCTGCCTTTTCCAAAAATCAAAAGTTCAAAGCTAAACTACTACATGTTCTAAAAGAACAAATTTACCATGACACTTAAACAAAGACATGAGTCAGTGTATTCAGCTTTCCTGAGGGAGGAAGGAGTTATGTTTCTTGTTAAGGCGAGGTGTGCAGTAAAGAAATTATTTTTACAGTTTTATATATCTACTTTTAGTTGTTTATCCATATAGATGTTATATTTTACTGTACAATTAAACTTGAAACTTGTGCCTTTTTTTGTCACTGATATATTAATCAAGGTTCTCCTCAGAAAGCAAAATATTAACATCCTTATTATACAAAAGGGCAAATGCAATCAGACATTCAGGCAGTATTATTTAGGATACTCGTGGCAGGTCTGGGAACCTCAGCTGCTGCTCTTTACTCTGGAGAGTGCTGCTTTTGTCCTTGGGAATGGCGCAAGCATGATGAGTATCATGCATGTCAAGGACAGAGACAAAATGAGATGGTTTTGGACTGCTGTGTACAACAACTTGTATCTGGAATAAAAAGCATGTGATTTTGTGTTCTCTTAAATGTGAGGTGTAGAACACAATATATTAAGCCGCTGAATTTCTCTGTGTAGTTTTTAAAGCTGTCTAGGAAACTTGGAACACCATTTCCATTTATTTGGAAGAAGTGGCTGACTCATTTGTCTGCCCTGAAAAACCTCTACTTCTGTTCCTGACTGAAATAAGATGGATATTCTGAGAGCGATTCCCCTTGTACAACAGGAGAGAAGTACAAAAAGTCACAGCTTCTGCTAGTACTGAGCCTGGCCATCACTGAATGTATGGTTGATTTGGAAAATGTTAAAAGATGCAAACTTCTGCTAGGTACTACAGTAGCTTTAATGTGTCCATTCTTTCAAGCAGACTGATATTGCAAAATCTTGTTCTTTGTGGGTACAAATTTAGGGTAGCTAGATCAAAGGCCTGCTCTAGATTCAGACCTTTGAATGTTATATTCAGTACGATGGAACCAAAATCAAAAAAATCTTGAGAATGGAGAAAGCTGACATCTGCAACTATATTCCAACAGCCTAGGCACACCATCAGGATTCAGTTTTCCCTTATTAATATGTAAAGATGTATTAGGTCATTCTCCAAGAGCAGTGCTCAGCAACTGTAGAGATGATATGCTTAAACTGAGTGACACAATTTTTTTTTCCTTCAAATTCAAATTTTTAACAATATAGTTTAGACATGAGGTATCATATTTTCTATGGCTGCCTGTCTTTCTGTTGTTCCTGTAAGATGCCATGTTAAAGGACCTTATACGGTAGTTGCCTACAGTCATAGGTTTTCTCTAGCCTTTTTAAAATGCTGTTATATTTCACAGGGGAACACAGAGAAGGTGTAATGTAATTACACTTTAACTTTTCAAATGGAAAGGTTCAGATTTTTCATTTGTGTGTTTTATAGGCCCTTAACAATTGTACCATTAAATTTAATGTCTGTTATGAATGAGACTGTAAAAAAATAAAGGGACACGGTCTGTGGGAAGTGACCTGCTGCGTAGATGAAGCATGTTTTGATAACATCTTTTGATAAGGATGAAAGTGAGCTCTGCTTGATAAATGATAAACTCTTATTTTTATTCATCATGCATTGAATTACAGAAGTACTAAAAAAGCCATACCAGGGTATGTATGTCGCTGAGTAGTAGGGAACAATTAGGAAGGCAACTTATTAATAACAGGCTAGTGGTAGGCAGACTTGCTGGCTACGTGCAAATGAGGGTAAGAAGGGGTTTGCTCCCTCCTTTCTCTATAGCTAAGCATAGTCCTAGGCTACACAGCCTACATAGGCAATACAGTCGGTAATTCCATATATGTTCTGAAACAGCTAGAACCACAGTTCAAGCAAATTCAGTACCAGCCACTGTAATAAGTATCACATAGGGCAAATATGTATTCCCCTGGCCTGTGTTTCCACCTCCCACATTATACAAGCAAGCAGGAAAGAAACTCTCACCAGAGGTTAGGAAAACTGTGATTTATAACATCGGTGGTAGGTGGAACAGGGGAGACCAAGAGAGCCAAGTATTTTAAGCATCTGTTATAGGCCTGTGCCAGATGCAGGATACCAGACAAGATGTGCCATTTGTCTGTTCTTGAATGGAATTTCCTATGTCCTTAATACCAAGCAAACTCTGTTTATTTATAATATAACTGCTTTTGGTTTTGTAGAGATGATATACAGCACATTTCATCTCTTCACTTTCACAGCAACATTTAAACACTTAAAAAGTGATTTATTTAGCTGTGTGAATTCAGTCGGGCTTGAAAGGTGTTTTGCTTTGTCACTGGTGAATCTGTAAAGATCATAAAACTTTTCTGTTTAGGGAGACTGAATTGTGTAGTTTCCAGAAGTAGTTTTCTCTAACGCTTGTCTAAGAATGATACCCAAGTTCTTATAAGACTATGTCAGTAGGCAGTGACTTCAAGTGACCATTTTCATGGGAACAAAGAGAAGAATGATTTGGGAAGTACTGACTGTCATCTCCTGAATGTGGATTTTTTTTTTTTTTTTCTCCCCGCTTCTAAGTCTTTATACTTAATAAGTGATTCCAATTATTTCCCAAAGAAATAAGCAGTAATTTCTAAGCAGAGCCTTTTCTCAGAGTATGCTGATTCAAAGCTACAGCTTTTTGGCAGAAATATAAGTATTGTAAAAGGAAACATCTCTCATTTCTAGGAATGCATTTCTAGACAAAATGAGACAGAAACATAACCTTACCAGAGTAACAGTATCTCATAATGAGATTGATTACCTGGGAGTTGAGTATCCCACCTTTAAGTCTCTGTGCTATCTCATTAATACCAAAGACATAAGCCCTAAACTACACTTAAGACCAGGAGGAAAAATTAGTGTTAGGGTATCTAAGCCTAGAAGGAAAATGCAACAGCCCCACAATGGAAGACCTTGGCTCCAGAGTAAGCCAGTTGTATAGAAGGATTGATCTTTTGCATATCAACCTTTGATAATGTCTACACCCTTTCCTGCCAGCTCTGAAATGCCCATTAGCTCTGCTTCAAAGGCACATCAGGCTGGACTGTTGAGCATGCTAGGCTCTTCCATGGGCCCCTTCTGATACCTCTACTCCAGTGCCACATCTCCTAGTCCTTTACCAGCAGGCTGTGTCCTCATCACCTTGCTACTCTGCAGATGAAGACCCTGAGTTCAGAGGAGGTGACACCCAAGCAGACTTCTTGACCTGGGCCCTCAGCCGACCCTAGCTTTTTCATAGAGATGCCTTGGCTTCTTCCAAGGACAGGAGAATTACAATAAACAAAAATCTGCAGGATGGAAAATGTGAGAAGTTGTAGTTAAAAATTTGCTGACAAAAACATGGAGGTGTACAAAATCGTTAATCAGGATCCAAGTTCTTTCAGTGATATTCCCTATTACTTTTTAGGTCACAAGGAACACTAAAGCATGTGCAATTAACTATCTGCATAAACAAGCTGCATGATCTCATCCCTTTCTGCCTCAGTTTTTCTGTTTGTAAAGCTGAGGCTGTAATATTTGACAGGGGTATTGCTCTGAAATCCAGCTTCTGACTAGAGCTGTTATTGCAATAATTACTGCAGCAGACGTCAGAATCAAGTGAAAGCACTGTCATTCAACTATTGAAACACAAACCACAGCCATCACTTGCCTTGTGTTACTACAGGTATAGACCAAATAGAGCAGAAAACAGATTTCACACTTGCTTCTAGATGTAAACCACTGTTTGAAGAGCATCTTCTCTGCTCCTAACCCCCCCCCCCCGTCAAAGTGCATTTAGCTGTTTATAGCTGTAGCTAGAAAAGATACAGCTGCATTTTTTGGCTTATATAGCTTGAGCTCAACCCTCAGAAACAGCTTAGTCTGAGATGTTTTACAAAACTATTTTTCTGTAAACATTTTTGTTCTATAGTTATCACATGATATCTGTGCTCCCTTATAACACACTAGTGACTGTGTGCCTTATCTTCCCATTACCAGACTGGTCAGTTACTAACTCAGGAGGTGGTCTGCAAGCTGGGGACAGAGGTGAGACAGAGATCACTTAATGAAAACTGGATTCCAAGTTGGGAGTCCTGTGGTAGTCTGACAAGTTGATGCTGGGCAACACAGAGGTCAGCATCTCGAGTGGCAGCTGAAGATATGGTCAGCCTGGAGAGTAACTTCTAAGCTAGCCTTGAGCTCACGGCTTTGGAAACTGTTGTTTGCAAATAGAGCTCACGCAAACAGAGCACAAAATACAGGATCCAGCCTGGGTTTTGGGGGTCTTGCACACATTCGAGTAATTCGGGTTACTCAGAATCTACAGGCAGGTCCTTACTTGAGCTTTAGGACAATTTCTAAAATGGAGCTAAATCATGCCGCCTACAGAGGCTGTTGCAAGGAGGCTGCTGCTTCCCACAGAGGTGAAGTCCAGCCAAGAATAGCATGTGTTTCCTCCTCTGCATCTAGCACAACTGCAGCTAAGTGGTTGCTTATGTTCAGAAATGAATGAAACATTCAATTAAAACAAGAATCTTCACTGACGTGACCACTGCTGCTTAATCGTTACACAAAATAGCCTTGTCTTGCCCAAGCATGCCTGGCTCTTTAAGGATAATGGAGACAGTACAGTGTTTGGATAGCTGCTATTTTTCCTGAAAAATGGGGAGGGTGTGCCTGTGTGAGGGCATGTTCACAAGAGTATTAGCCCAGAAAGAAATAGGTACATCTGGAAAGAGCATAATCCAGGTTGCCAGACTCTGGCACTGCCATGAGAAATAATCCTTTCTCAGGAAAGTACCAAAATGTGGCTGTCTGGTTTGCCCACAAGTATCTGGGCATTTTTCTTGGCAGGCAGGGGTACTGGCAGTTATCTGCATTTTGATTCCTGACCCAACTAGTGTCTGTTCTTTCTTTGCTGAAGATGGAAGGATACGCCTGTGGTTAAATCACTGGCCTAGGGATTAGGCAAAGTGGTTTCTACTTAGATTTTAGTCTGCATCCTTGGCCAGGTCACTTAAGAATTTTGAAAAGTGCTCAGCACCCACAAACAGGATCAGATTTTTCAAAAGCTCTCTGCTTCCACTGAGGCAGTGACCAGATGATCAAAAGAACTTTTCTGAAAATTTGGCTGCTGGTGTCATTGAGAGCGCTACTGGGTACTGAGGAGTCATGAAAATCTGGTTCTGATTAAGGTGCCCAGATGGGAACCAAGATCTCCAACTATCCCCCATCATGATGGGAAGACACTTGAGAATCTGGCCAGAAGTGATCTCTTGAAATGCTACACCAGCAACTTTCTCTGTGCCTCAATTTCCTCTAAATGAAAGTGATGTTGCCAGAGTCCTTGTAAGGATAAATTCATTAATCTACTGTATGTGATGTACTTGGATGCTTCTGCAGCCAGGAGAGGGAGGTGATGCGTTTGTAGTGTAACATCTTTCCAGACATACCAATCATCTGTGTAAGCAAGAGTGTGTTAAAGGGGCTGGAGTAGGAGTCCAAGAGTCAGCTTCACTCTATGTACAGTTTGCAAGTCTTCAGGTTCAGGAGCTGCTGCTCTTCATCTTAAACCCTTGTTCATGAGTCAGGGCTCTGCCATGCTAGGGGATGTAACTGATCAAAAAGACTCACCCTGAAAAACCTTTGTGTTAAACAAAGTAGGACAGGGAGAATATATTGAAAAAAAAAAAAAAAGATAAAGCTGTTCCATTCAGCTGTTTGCCTTCTGAACTCCCTGCCTGTTGAGTACAGTAATTTTATAATTTTCTTTCCTCACATGATACTCCTTTCCATTCCCACTAAGGCACTTGGTATTCTGGGGTAGTTTTAGACTGTTAGAATTTCAACTTCACAAGATTGGTTACTCTCCTTATACTAGATAGGCACATACAGTAATATTTTTTTTTGCAGGTGTTTGGGGTTGTTTTTGTTTTAAGACCAAGGAACACTAACTTCAAAATGGACATTTATATATATATTTAACTTACAGTGGCCTCAACTTAGCTTCCAGATGGGGAAATCTGAAAGGTCCCAAGCCTCCCGTGGTGCATACTGGAGCAGCCTTCCTTCTCTTTCTAAGCAGCCTCCCCTCACATGATGCAACATTTTCATTCCAGCTGAGAGTGGGGGTTCTCCCTCTTCCCCCCCCCCCTTTTTAGCCTTCCAGCACTGTCCACATCTGTGCAAGCTAATGCTACCCAGATCCTTCTCAAATGGGCACTGAGGGCTGGCATGCAGAAGCAAAGCCCCCAGGCTGCATCTCTGAAATCCAAGAAACCTCAAACGCATTGTGTTTCCGTAAATGCTCCTCAGCTGACTGGGCTGTGGGGAGTTTCTGCTCTTCTCAACCCTTGCCTCTCCTTTGGCAATGAGAGGTGCAGACTTTCAATCAACTTTCTGATTGCCTATGTGCAGAAATGGCATTAGCATTAGAGTGAAACCACAACATGAGGGGCCCTGCCTGGCTGACAAGGAGCCCCTAACCCCAGCTGCCCTTGGCCCAGGCCTTGCTTGCAGCCCAGCAAGGGTGAGCTGTCACCACCCCGTCGAGCTACAGCACCTTCCTTCAGGGTTGCAGTGGCGATGGCGCGGCCCAGCTCGGGCTGGGCTAACGCGGATTCGCGCCGTGGCTGTTACTGGCTCAGGTGCCTAACAGCCACTTCTTTTACAGCGTTCTAAACAAAAATGGGGGTTTTGGTTTTTTTTAAAAGTAGAATACAACATTACAACTAAATTGAATTCACTGACAAAAAACCCTGGTATCTTGACAGCTTTTGGGCATCAGGTACAACAGTTCATGTTTTTCTGGTCTCACAGACTTAAAAGCAGTTGAGCAAGCAAAAATATTTTCCCTCATCATCTTTGGTGGCAGGAAGGAAGTGGTGTTGTGTCATGAGCAGCAAAACCTGTGGTGGTCTGTGGTGTTGAGTGCCCCTGAAAACACCGAGTTACTTGGCTTCAGCTCTGGTGGGAGCTGAGGAAGCAGCTGTGTCATGGATGCAGTCATTTTGAAGGGTAAGGCTGTGTGTTTTGAGTGTCCATCAAGTTAAAATTCCAGCTCTCAAAATATGGTTGATGAACAGAGCACTGAATCACAGACTCACAGAACTGTCTGGGTTGGAAAGGACCTTAAGATCACCCGGTTCCAAACCCCTGCCATGGGCAGAGACACCTTCCACTAGAGCACCTTGCTCCAAGCCCCATCCAACCTGGCCTTGAACACTGCCAGGGATGGGGCAAGCCACAGCTTCTCTGGGCAACCGTGCCAGTGCCTCTCCAAAAAGGTTTCTGTTCACTTATTTTTTAAACACTGATTTTCATGAGATAAACAGTAGAAAGTCAAAATCACACGTAGCAGAGAAAATGTCTCTCAGCAGTCACAAATTGAATTTGCTTTGCTTGTGTTTCATAGTCCTTTTGTACTGAGTTCTTGAGAGCATTCAGCATATGAGTGACAGATGTAATGTTGAAAAAAGGGTGTTTCAAAAAGAATAAGATACTCATTGCAAGTGAATTCTGAACTCAGTGTAGGGCTGGATTTTGTTCTTGAAATCTGAATCTAAGAGCTGTCTTGCCCTGACTGTGGAACAGAGATAATGCCATAAGAATCACATGCCAAAACTAACTGGTAGCTTGGATTTTAGATACTGAGTATTGCAACTTGCTTAAGAGCAATCTAGAAGTGAAATGCAATGAAGGTGATATTACAAAAGACAACTGAGCCAAGTGGAATTACTTTAAACTACAACTTTAAAGCCATCTGATAATTTTATAGCGGTACAAAAATAAAAAAAATTACTGCTGAAATGAGTCTTTAATCAAGCAGCAATCTTTAATGTTAAACAGTTTTCTTTATTTCCAGGATAGTATGAACAGTGTTTTTAGCTGAGGCTAGTAATGCAAGCTCAAGGAACAGTCGTAAAACTTTCCATGTTTCCTGATGTAGTAAGTTATGCCCAGATCTCCAAAAGATAATAATAGCCTGTAGGAGTTCCTAAGCATAAGAACTAAGAAAACCCCTGTTTGGACTTAATGGCATCAACCTGCTAAACTGAGCTATGCTGGTTGGAACTGGAGAAGAGCAGGAATTCCTGTAACAGGCACAGAACATCCAACTACTGCACCTTTTCTTTTGTGGAAGACAGAAATCACTGCTGCATCTTCACCTATATGCACATACAGAAAATCACTCTGGAGATCTTACTGCCCAGACTTGCATGTAACTTGTATGCAGAGTAAGAACTCAGTAATATCATGAGCACCTTCATCCATCACCAGAGCATATTTTTGGAGCTATTCAACCAGAAGGCTGGAATAGAATGGGACAGAATCCTTCCAGTTGTTGCCTTGTTAATTTGTGTTGAGAATTACAACTTAATAAATAGGCAGGGTAGCTCTTGTGAACTGACATTCAGCCTGTGAATTCTGTATTATAGTACTGAGTCTTATCCAGTAATCTACAGCAGCATATCAAAAATTGTACCCACAAGTATTTCAGTCTTGGAATACATTTGAATGAAGCCAAAAAATGATTACAGCTGTTTTTGAACACACAGCTAGATTTTGCTAAGCTCTGCCCACCCTCAGCAAAAGTCTTTCCGTTCATTGGAGAGCTTGTGCTCTGTTTGAGCGCTCTTTTTTTATCCTAAGTTGACCAGAACTTGGCTTTGGCCCTTTAAATCCTTCTCCCTATCAACTCAGCAACCACAGAGGCAGTTTATTACTGAAAAGAAATCTTAGAATCAGTTTTGGCCAGCATTGTCTTGGAAAGTTCATTTTATTAACATGGTTTTGATTTTATTTCAAAAACACTTTGACAAGCACTGACATCTTTGGAACCAGTAAAGCACAAGAGACTTACTCCTAAAGGCCTAAGCTTTGCATTTTTCTGCAGCAAACAATGTGATGTGCTACTATGGTAAATTCAGTTCAAGCCACTGACTGAAAGGAAATAAGTACTGAGTGTTCTCTTTTTTCCTTCATTTTCTAAAATACGTTTTGTGTGAATGCTAGTGCTTGTGGGATGTACTTGCTTAACTACTCTTCGCTTATTTGCTTTTTATCTAAAGTGTGACAAATATATCAATATTGGCAACATAAACTTTCCTTACAAGTCTTCTTTTATTGCTCAACATTGACCTTAAGTAACTACCTCTTGACTTTTTGCTGAGATTTGCCAATAAGGGTCCTAGTTATGTGTTTTATATTCCTGTTCATCAACTGAGAGTTGTTCTAAGATCACCTAATTCATTTACAAAGAAATTCTGGGAAATAGCTGAGCGGGTTTTTTTTGTGTGTGGTGTTTTTTTCTTTTTTTAAGGCATGCTGAAAGAGGGTTTCTGGTTTCTGAGCTACATAGAAGAGCCTTGTTGTGATATTCTGCATTCACGGGAGCTCCACACATGGTGGGAATAATGGAAGGGCAAAACAGAGGTAAGTCATGTGCTGGGATAAGCAGACTTGACTGAAGAAATCTACCAGTGGTAAGTGGATAGTATTTGGTGTGTGTCCCTGGGGCTTTGCCATCTTCCAATCTGTCCCTTTGGAAATTATGTCGAGTAATTAAGAGACAATGTAAGCATCTCCACTTCAGGGGCTGTAGTGTATTTTATATATATGGTGTTGTTTCACATCATAACACTGGGTTTTGTTAGAAACTTATTTTGCTGTCTGGAATTTTAAATTGTGAAAATGGCCAAATGCACTGCTTGAAGTTCCCTAGGCAAGCCCACAGTGAGCTACTGTCCACTTCTTTCTTTCCTTTCAGAGAGAAGAATGCAGCAGTATGTTGGTCTGGAAAGAGTAACTGCTTTTTTAGTCAGCAGGAAACATATGCTGCAGATGTTTCAGAAATCTGGCTTTTAATATAGCTTTGATATCTAGTATGTCAAGCTGTTAGTTATGACTCATTCTCCCTTTAACAGAATACGTTATGTGTATCCTATATGTTGCTGTGATGGATACTTAGGAACTGAAGTGAACTAGCATACCTGTGACCCAGGAGTATGTTATTTTCAGTACTATGGATATCTATTTAAAATAGAAATTCTTTCTTAAGTTTGTAGTATCTTTTTTTCATCTCAGCTTTATTTCAGAATGACTGCATAAATTGTATGACCTGTTTCTCCAGCTGCATAACCAGATTATATAGGCCTTTCCCTACAAGAATGGAAAAGAACTTTTTTAGGTTCTTTTTGTTTTGGTTTGTGATTTTTGTGATTTTTTTTATTTTTTTAGGGGAGTGTTTAGGTGATTTTGTGGTGGTTTTTTGAGTTGATGTGTTCTTGCTGGAACCATTCATCTGATTTTTTTTTTTGTAAATGTGGAACTCTCAGAAGCTGACATTCTGAAGTGTTACAATTTGGGATTGCTGAGAATATTGTCATAACTGGCCAGCTGTCTCTTAAACTCAGTGTAATGAACACATACACACTTTTCTTGGAGAGGTGGAAAGCCCAAGATGTGCATATGGTGTGTAACAGAAGGATACTCTAGCTGCTTGGTATTATGAATGGCATAGCTGCTAGCATGCTTCTTAAATCCTAAGTGGAAAGTTTCTTACCTCCCAGGAATTCCATATTACTTTTGAATGCCCTCATGTTGAACTCAGTGTAGTTGTTGATGAGACCCTATAAAGAATGATGTCCACTTACGTGCACAGACACCACAGTCATCAGTTTACAGCATGCAAGCAGCACTGGGAATAGAACTTAAGACCTTCGCCTCCGCAAACACAGCTGCTCATCTGGCTATAGGCTTTGTAGCCAGCAGAGGGAACTGATAAACGCTCTCATAGGGCTGCTTTATATATGTTTTTCTAACCAAGAGACGGCACTGACTCTCACTCACTTTTGAAAAGGGTCTGTTACAAGTCACCCCTCAACAGTTTCACCTGCCATTCAAGAACCAACATGCTTACATTCATCTTGCTTTTGCTATAAAATACGGACTTGCATGAAGTTGTTTTAATCACCAAAAGATGCCCCTAGACTGCATCGTGATATTAATCCCCTGCAGTGCAATTACGAGACATTAAATTCATTACGCACCAAGACAATTACAGAAACACATCCAACATTTCAGGAGTACAGAGAGACCAAACACAATTGTTTACTGATGTGTACAGAGAATAGGCACAGTTACTGCACAAGACCCACAAAAAGCTTCAGAACCAGGACGCACCAATATATTTTTAAACACACATCGCTCCACAACTTTTGCTGAAGGAGAATTCTGTTAGTATAAATAATAGATCTCACTTTCTGGACGGAATGCCACAAAAAAAGCAACATCACTTGCACAAAACTCTAGAAAATGTAAATGGCAAAAGTAAGAAACTTTTGTACATTCAAATACAGGTACTTGTTGGTTTTAATCAGATAGAACCATCTCTAATGCTTTTTGTCTTTTCTTGTTCCTTGCTACAATAACTCAATTGAATCACTGCTCTTTTAGAAATTTTACTCTAGTGAAAAGTAAAAATTATCTCCCTGTAGAAAGAAAGAATGCTCAGCGTAGAATAACTGAAAGGCAAAAATAGCAAGGGAAAATACAGCGATATTTTAAAGTTTCAAGGATTAAATTTAATCTTTCCTTCCCTGAGATATATGGAAAGACATAGAATAAACAGAAAATTCTGCCTTGAATTTGTAGAATATTGTAGAATAAACAGAAAATTCTATGCTCATGAATGTATAAAAATTGTGCTACCTTCTATGGTAGGTAGTGACAGGACAATTTTTAGAATCTATTCAATGTTTCATACAAGACCTACATGAATAACTTTGCTTAAGCAGTAAAGAGATTTTCTTTGAGCTCTTTGCTGCTACTGAGTTACCAAGACTGAATTCTTAGTCAGATGTTGCCCACCGTTTCTGGTTCATAGCAGTGGACCTCAGTTTGCTTATCCTTCCAAGAGTGGATTGGTCTCCTTTAACCACAAAGGATAAAAAAGAGGTGGTCATTTGGTTGATTGATTGATTATTTACCACCTCCAAGAATGATTGGCAAATCCTATCATAGGTTTGTAAAGGGTTTCACAGGAAGTTCAAAAGTGTTAGGAGGAAATTACCTCTCAAGATTTGGCACTGGAATTCTCCCTGCTCCTTCAGCCCTAAAGAGTCTCGCAAAGACAGACCAGCTGCAAAGGGGTGTGCTTTATAAGGCTGAATACAAAACGAAGCATGGATTGAAGTGCTGGACTGAAACCTGGAAGCTAAATCTGACTCTCTACCATGTATTTTCACTGTGACCCTAAGAAAAACTGTCCATGTATTTAATATCAGTATGGTCAGAGAAAAATGTGTTTTTGCTTCACAGAGAGGCAAATAAATTCATGAAGATCAGAATGTCTCACAAGCAGTGGTATTGGCAGGCCTATGGAGAGATAAGCAGACAGTGATGTGTTTATCCTGTGTGTCTAAATACCTAGTCTAACACTTTTGACAGCAGTTGGAGTTGTACTAGTGGCTTAAGTGCCACCAGTATAACTTAAGTGGCTAAATGAACACTTAAAGAATCTAAGTGCAACTGCCAGGAGAAATGGCTGAGCATACCTGCTTAATTCTGAACTGGTCTGTGGCTGAAAAAATAGTACAGTCTCTACCTTTTGCTTTTTTAAAGTGTTATGGTCATTACTCAAAAAAAAAATCTAAACTCCTTGTTCTTCTGCTGTTTTTTTTTTTTTTTTGATCGCAGTTGTAGCAGTATTTTAAGATTACAGTATTTTTATCTTAGTATCTGTATGCGTTGATCTTATAAAAAGGAGTTACAGATCAGTACAGAAGTCAATAAATGCATTCCTAGACATCTAAGTTCTCTTGGAGACCTGCTGGGTGCAGTTTCCCTTCATCCCCTGCTGCAGAGTGATGCTAAGCTGAATTATCTACTCAGCCTAAGAGAGAAATTGCTCAGAGGAGATTCTGATCGTAATTAAACACATTCCTTTGAATAAGGTTTTCTCAATATGTCCTGCAATCCATTTTTCAGATGCCAAAACATTAAATTTCAGAGCAGGCTTTAATAAAAGGTATTTTGCTATATACACATTTCTTGTTTATAATGACAAATGCAATTTTTAATGTGGTGGGATTTTTCTTTCCTTGAAAATTGCTCTGAGATTTTGATTTATCTGATAGATTAAAATACTGTGTGAACAGTGAGGCCTTATTGCCAGATTGTAGACTTAAATTCTGTATGCATTACACTTTAAAATCACATATCTGTGTTTTACAAGAGGGGTGTTTATGAAGATGGAAGGGAGGTTTGCTACGAAAATAAGATATTAACTAAGGAATGAAATTTTGTAGCTTAGAGATAAGACAAGAGTTATGAGGAAAACAATTGAGTGCTATTCCTGTCTCTTAAGGTCAGTTTATATGGTTTACCTGGATGCAAAAATAGTTTTACTGTAAGCCTGCTTTAGAAAGCACTGCACTTTTTTTTTTTCTTTAATAGTTGCATTTGTGGTGGTTTGTTGTGTCGGTTTGTTTTTTTTTTTTTTTTAATACTTATGTAATCTTCCAGGAAATCAGTTGAAGGCAGCATTTTCAGTGTTTTTCCCCCCCCCATTATTTACAATAGATAACATGCAAAATAAAGAAAAACTTTTAGATAAAATAAGCAGGAAAAGGCAATTTGAGCAGAGTTTTGCTGTTATACAGTTCTGTTATACAGTACTGTAGCTTAAAATGTTGCAGCTGATGTGAGTACAGCTATATGTGGACATAATTCATTTTTAGAAAAGCCTTTATTTGGGGAAGAGCAAAAAAAAAAAGTCAATTTAGAAAGAGCATTGTTTGCCTACCAAGAAGAAAATATCACTCAACTGCAGAATGTATTACATAGTGTACAAAAGAACAATTTAGAGACAGCATTCACTACTTGCTTTCAGTAGTTCATACTTTTCCTCCTCTCTGAGCACTGGAGAGAGGCATTCTAGGATTAGGATTTCTGTGATGGAATTTCTTTAAACAGGTGACTGTGTGTTAAAAGTGCAGTGACTCACACAATGTGAGAAACTGGGACTATTCACAAGTAGATTAATCTCTGAGGATGGACAGATGAATAAAGTGCAAATACAGTTATGAAATCACACTTTATTTCAACCGTTCCAGTAGCTGTCTCTGAGGCACTTAACTATTCCTTCTTCTAGCATTAGAAATGCCTATGTAGGCAACTGTAGATAAAATATAATTCAAACTGATCTAGAAATTTCATAGACACACAAGGTCTGTTGTTCCAAGAAACAGAACTTTGCTTGTGAAATGTGTACTTTAAGACTGTTTGGTGCCAGATAGTGAATTCCATCAGCCTAATTACTGTGCTTCTGTGAGGGCTTAAGCTTCATCAGACTTTTCATAAAGGCAATGAAACCTGTGAAGATACACTTCAGTCCCAAAATTCTCTCAAGCTGCCTAGTAAATAGTAATAAAAACCAATTCCTTCCTTAAATTAGCTCTGTTCTTTTTTTTCGGGGGGGGGGTGGGGGGGTCCTCCCTTTCTGTTTTTCCCCTCCCCTCAACCAGAATTTAAGGAAGCTTTAGAGTATAGTTTATTTGATAACTTTGGCTGGACTGAGAAGGAGACTACTAAGAGGGGTAATGAATTGTTAGATTTGATCTGGGTATACTGATTTCTTAAAATCAATCAAAAACGGAGAGACCTTTTTCCAGCCACACAGTTTCCCAGCAAAGTCTGTTTTTATTTCATTGCTAAACCAACAGACTATTACTAACTTAAATGTCAGATGACACTACAGCTGAAAAAAAAAAAAGAAAGCGGGTGGGGGGGTGGAAGCCAGCACCACCCAGCAAGGCAGTGCTGGAGTTCACATTGAGACTTCCTCACAATAGCTGGTTAGATCAGAAACCTGAAGTAGGAGTAATCTTACCTTGAGTATACAAGATCCAAGGAGAGAAGATCACTGGCTCAAAACAGTGGAGGACTGAGAAAGTGCTCTGATCTGCTGCTGGTAGCATGCACTTGGCTTTTATGTGCAGGTGGGAGGAGCTGCTCCTTACGGTAGGTGGGCAGTGAGGATAGCAGGCAGACAGCTTTCAGAAGGCATTGTAGAATAGGTTCTTGCTCTTTGGGGAGAAGAGAGAGGGAGAAAAAGGAAGCTGGATCGCGTTTACAGGAGAAATAGTGATGGATTTATTTGTTGTTTTTTTTTCTTTAAATATTTAGTTATGTAAAGATTTTTCTACTGTGTGTGTTCCTTAATCTCTGAATTATTCCAGTTACAGTCACAGTTACTGTACAATCACTGTTACATTAGTTACTACTAGGTCTCACTTTGTCTTTTGGAAGAATTTTTATAGCAGTGAGATACAAAGGCTGCTGTTTCATTTTCTAAGAAGGGAGAGCTATGAAGAAGCAGCCCTTGATCCTAGAAGTTGTTTGTTTACTCTGGGATTGAACTTCCTTTTTATTTCAAATGTCTACTAGATCTCAGCTCTGGAATCCTCCTAAGTTTCCATTGTGCTGAGCTACTCAGCTTTTCGTTGACGCAGCTGTAACATGTTCCATCTACGCACTGACTTTCTAGCACTTTAGAGCAGTTTTATTGTTCCCTGTGTCTGAGTTCTAAACAATTTTCCCAACTGGTATTCTCAAAAGGCAAATGTATCCAAAAAGACAAACCAGTAGAAATATGCATTCCTGATGGTTTCTGTGTAAAATTACTCATTGTTCATTTTAACTCATTCATTGCTTTCAGGGCACTGAGAGTGGATGGCACAGTGTCCAGACACTGGCTCCTGCAGGTGAAAGAGACCTTTGTACCCATCTGGAATGCACTAATTCTGTATTTCTATGTGTCCCTACACAAGGCATCTGGGCCTGTATTTTTTTTTTGTCATGATATATGAGTAAAACCTATATCATATTGGAACATTAGTGAGTGGAGGAAGTTAGAACAGGAAGGGGGCAAGGACTGGTATGAAATCAAGGGTGAGGTTAGAGGTACATACTGATTTAAAACCAGACAGAAAAATGAATGAAAACCTGAGTTCACAGAGTTGAGATAAGCAAGTTTGTAGTGAAGGTAACAGAGAGGTGATATGATATATGCTGCTTCTTGCACTAAAGGGCCAAACTGGTCACTGGACAAAGAGGTATAAGATGCTTATAAAATCTGGGAACTTCTCTCAATATCCTGACTTGACTCTCAGTGTTAGACTCTTGTGTCAATATTTTAATATCTGAATATATATATGCTATGATCACTGTAAATAGGTCTCGAGTCACAAGATATTTATGATGGGAAAGATTATGAAGTCTTAAGATAGATTCAGAGTAACATTTCCTTCCTTATCTTCTTCTGTTCTCTTTACCATGAGTGGTTTTTTTGGTTTTGGGTTTTGTTTTTTGTTTGTTTTTTTTTTAAATGTAGTACTGAGCTTATCAGAATCATAGAATGTTTTGGGTTGGAGGGGACCTTAAAGATCATCTAGTATCAACTCCCCAGATACTTAGTTGCATTCAACTTTATTTGGTTTTGTCTTTTTAGAAAGAGGCTTACAAATCAATTGCCCATCAACTTGGATGTCTGTTAGGTGGTAGAAGTAGCTGCCTAACCTTGGTGATACTTAAAACTGTCAAGCTGGAGAAAGGACTGGCTAATTTTGTTACAGGTATCATGTTGCTATTAGGTAGGGCAATTCTACATTATTGCAACTGATTGAGGAAAAAAATGTCATGTTATTTTGTTATTTCTGCAGCACTCAATGTATTTTTAAAGTTGTCATTAAGAAATGAGTTTCAGTTCTGACAAGATTACTGTGTGCTTTTAGGAAAGCTTCATGAAGTAACGGTAACATGGGTAACAAGTAAAGCAATGGTACAAGTTACTGCAATGTTTATGTAGTTGGTTTAGTTATGGCACATAGTAATGATTCAGTTGATTAAAAGATGTACACAAACTGGAATTCTACTCAGCTAACATCTAAACAATCAGATGGGTTTGTATTTAGAGAAATCTAGGTCAAGATTTTCAGAAATTAGAAAGTGAATAGTACCCATTATGTGATGATTAAACTGTTCTTACTCTCTCAAAATTGCTGAGCTTTCTGTAGGTTCTTTTAAAATCAGTGGCTACTTCTATAAACTCAGTCCCTTCTAAAGATCAAGCTGTTTGTGTGCACTGATCATGTGTCCTACTATACTGCAGACTCAAGGCTAGCCTTACCTTTTATACTTCTAGAATAAGAGAATTAAAGAAGTTTTTTAGTTCTTTCCTTCAATGAATGTTAAAGCACTTTATTACAGTATTAAATAAACATACCAATACATAAAATAGATAAAAAGTATTAGACCTATGCTAATGTTTATTAAAGCACCTGTGATTTTCTAGTTACTGGATCACTTACCTTCCCTAATGAGATTTTTAGTAGATGAAAACTTTGCCAAAATATCTGTGGGAAATTTGATTAGGTCCACATAGGATTAACTGGATTTCAGGGCACACTGCCAGGCTGGACAGTAAATTCAGTGTGGATAGTGTGGCAGGAAGGGTTTTCACGTTCCTATGACTAGAAACAATGACCAACCTTTCAGTTTCCATCTGCCTATTAAAAATGAAGTTATTTTTTCAAGGGACACTTCAGTGCTCTAGCTCTCTTGCTCCATTCTTGCCCCAGAATGTCCAAATTCATTTGCCATGAGCTTCCAAGAATTGTTTGAGGCATCCTGTGCTTTTCAAAATCTGTATCAGGTTTTTGCTTTACTTGATGTTATGGCTACACCTCTAGTGCAATAGAACTGTTTGTAAGGGAATGAGCTTCATGAAGGTACCTTAGACTTGCATAGATTGTTTTACCAAACTTCTGGGAACTGTGCACATTCGCTCTTCAGTGAGTCTTCTATTATATTAAATTTGTTTCAGCATACAGAGTATATGGCAAAAAAAAACCTTATTAACAGAGGTGGCATTTCACTCTAGGCCTCTTAAAAGGAGATAAGCCAAAATTCCTTCCTTTGTTCCATAAAGAAGCTAAGTGATGACTCCTAGTTTGCCCTGAATGTAACTAAGCTAAAATAATGTGGCTGAATGTGTTAGTGGGGGATGCAGAAATTATCACCCTGAATAGATTGGAAGGTTGAACCTTCGCAAATGAATGATTTCTGTAGCGTCACAGCAACAGCTCTGGTCGGTGGCTGCATGCTGTTTGGCTGTATTATCAAAGGAGGAGGGTCCCAAACATTTAGGTAGCATGGTGAAGATTAGCTATCAAGGTCAAGGTGTCAACATTTATTTTTTTTTTTAAACACAAACCAGAAAGAATTAGAGGGAGACCTCCTAAGGTAAAGTGCGATAATACAGCTGAAGTAACCTCATGAGGTGAAAGTTAACATTTGGGGGTTTTGTTGTGATGTTTGTTGATATAGAAATGTTTTGAACAGCCTACAGGTAAATTTCTTTAAACCTACACAGCCCTCATGTAAATATATTCTTTCATCTTATTTGACTGTAGGGACTGTAGGACCAAAGACACAAACAATTTCTCCATTTGACCGGTAGTGTATTCTATTAACCTATGGCTTTGAGCAGCATTGTGTCTTCTGTCATTCTTCCCATCATCGTAAGATTTATCCAAAGCCTTTCCAGCAGATTTGCCTTTTAAAGAATTAGATGTGACAATGTTGTAGTTTTTATAGAGCATTTTTGTTTGGTTTTTGTGTTGGTGGTATAGGTTGTTGGGGTTTTTTTTTTTTTGGTTGGTTGGTTGGTTTTCTGTACACTAAAGATTCACAAACCTGGAAGGAAGAGTAAGGGGAGAGAGTGAACAGTTTTCAAAGGGCCAGATCAATTACGTTTGTTTTCTCAGTATACCAAGAATCTGACTGATACTGTCTTTCAGATTTGCATTTGTAGATTAGGGCCAGTCAGATGGTTTGGCTACAAAACTATTGTATGCCAATCCAATGTAGGATACAAAATCAGGATCTATTTTGAAAGTGCAGATACTGCATTCTAGATAAGCATACATTAAGGCCTGAATGTACGTGTTGATGGAGCACATTTAAGAGAAAAATGCCTACCTCAACATTTCCTCCTGTATGCCAAGGTTCATTCTTTAGCACGTTATTTGATAGAGGTAGAATTGAAACAAGAAACAAACAAACAAAACCAACCCTACAAACCATACTTTTTATACAGCATGTTCTGTATCAAAAGAATTAGACCTCATAGCAGCCTTCCAATATCTGAAGGGGGCCTACAGAGATGCTGGAGAGGGACCCTTCATCAGGGACTGTAGCAATAGGACAAGGGGTAATGGGTTTAAACTTAAACAGGGGATGTTCGATTTAGATATAAGGAAGAAGTTCTTTACTGTAAGGGTGGTGAGGCACTGGAACAGGTTGCCCAAAGAAGTCTTAAATGCTCCATCCCTGGCAGTATTCAAGGCCAGGCTGGATGGGAACTTGGGCAACGTGGTCTGGTGTGAGGCATCCCTGCCCATGTCAGGGGGTTGAAACTAGAGGTTTCAACCTTAAGGTCCTTAAGGTCTTTTCCAACCCAAACTATTCTGTGATTCTGTAACTAATGCCATTTTGTGTGCATCTTGGCTCAGCTGATTGTGTTTAGCATTGTGTCCATCAATGAAAAGGGAATGCAGTCAAAAGCTGCTAGTATTAGATCAATCAATACAACCTACAGTTGCATCATTTATCTCCTGTATTTACGGAATTCCTGTATTTGTGGAAGCTCTGGAACTTCCACTGGCATTCACTAGCTGATGTTGATGCTTACCATATCAAAACAGAAAAAAACCCCAACATACTTTAACAGAGTGACTCTTGGCAGTGTTTACTGAAAGATTGGATGTTTTTCTAGGTATATGATATAGCATAAGCCATACTAACATCTGAAGGCTGGGGATTCACTTGCTGGGGAAGCAGTTCTGCTAAAAAGCAATGGCAGAGTCTTGCTAGACAGCAAACTGAATGTGAACCAGCAGTAGGCTGTGGCCGCTAAGTTGTCTTAAGGGCTGTAGCACTTGCGTTTTCAGAGAGACTGCAGGAACCAGTCTTGTTCAGCCTGGGGAACCTAACAGACAACACCTTCCAGTACCTGTGGGGAGGTTATTAAGGAGGTGAGCCAGGCTCTTCACAGTAGTGGGAGGACAGCAGACAATAGGCCTAAGATGAAAGAAGGGAGGTTGTGTCTGGAAATGAGTAAAAAAATTTTCCATGCAAGAACAATCAGTGGCAGTGGAGCTGGTTATCTGTTGAGGTTGTGCAGGCTTCAGCCTTGGAGACTTTCAAGAATCAAGTGGATAAAGCCGTGAGCAGACTGCTCTGACCTCATGGCTAACCCTTCTTCAAGCAGGGAATTGATTCAATTAGAGATCTTCTCAGGTTCCTAACTATATTGTACAAAAATACTGAGTAAGTTTTCATGCAGGTGAAATTGTGCAAGAGTTCGTTAGCCGGGTTTCAGTTCATCTGTGTTCAAGAGATTGAGGCATTGGCCCAGGGGATGATCAAAGCTGATAAAGCGTCATTATATTCGGATCTAGGGTTTGTGCATTTCTGAAAAATAACCGAGATAAGACATGGAACTTCTAACATTTGACTGAAGATTAAGACTTGTCTTCAGTTCCACCAGAGTGTGCTTGGTGGCAGTATTATGCATTCTGTGTGTGCCTTTCGAATATTTTTCTTTTAAATAAGTTTCCTGAAAGTTTATTTAATGCAGCCAAGTGGCACACATTTTGGCTGTAATACATATTCTTTTAAAACTCTCCTCCAAAAGATTATATTGTGTTTTTTATTTTAAAAAGATAATTTGTGCTCTGTTTCAAAAGAAATATAGCATCCTTGGGAAAATATAGTTCTGATCAAAGGAAATATTTGGCCCAGTGACACTGAAGTTAAAAAGGGAGTGAAACAGAATTTGAATAAAAATGTTCATGTTTCTGTCTCTACCACATAGGTGTTACACTTTATTTCACAGATATTGCTCATTTTGCAGCTACACAATGAAACAATTCTAATATAATACATATTTTTGCTATCTTACATCATTAATAAATTCTTTCCTCTTCTGCACAAAAAAGATGTATAGCGACAAATTTTTTTAGCTTCATTAATGTTTAAACTGCCTTGTATTATGAGGAAATCACTAAACCACTGGAATTTAATGCCAAACATTGTAAGAATTCTTCTTCAGGACTGGGAGAAAAGTATAGTTTTATTGCATGTTTGGTCATTAGCAAAATTATTTTTAAATTCTAATGACTGAGGTTTTTTGTTAAAACTCAAAATTACTGTAAATTGTTCTGGAAATGGACATAGATAACTTTGAAGAGAACACCTAAAACACATCTTGTAGTAGCAACCCACACTTTCTTCAAATTGCATCAAATTTTAGTGTTGTGGGAGACACAATATTATTTATCCTAACTCCTTAAGAATATGATGTAAAGGAAGCAGGCCAGCTTCTGCTCTCAGTTGTATTGTGGCAAAATAGGAGTGTGAGCACAGATGTGATTAGCAGTGCTCACATGGATTTTGGTGGAGTTGCATTTCAATCTTTCCATGTTTTACAGTTGTCTTAGATCAGAGCATGGTTTACAGAGTGTTTAGCAAAGAGCTATCAGCTCAATGCTGTTTGCAAGTGTTTCATAACTTTCATTATTTTTATTATACATTAACTTGCAATCAGTCTTCCTCTTACTGATTTTGGTTTAGAGTTCAGTGTTTCCATTACTCTCTTCTAGGGTAGATATTAAACTGTGCTAACTTGTTCCCAAGAGCCATAGGCTAAGTTCAAGTAAGTTAAGAACTACCACAGTTATTTCATAGACTTCTTCCATGGTGTGTCCATCTTCCCCACCCCCTCCCCTTTTTTATTTTTTAGCAAAGTACTTTAAAAGTTAGTACTTCTAAGTACTGACAGAGCAGTCAGCTCTGGAAACAAGTCCTTTGAGTTCACATTATCATGATGGTTAAGAAGAATTGTGAGTGCTCTGTCCAGCTTGTCTCCCATCTTTCATAGAAAACCACTGAAATCATTACTACTGGGCAGCACTTAGATCAAAAGAAGTTCTGGTATGGATTAAAAGATTTCCTGACATTGCTGGTGAACAGATATAATACTTGAGTAAATTTCAGCGTTTTTTTGTTTTTTTTTTTTTGAAAGAATTGGTTTATTATTAAGAAATTTGCTTACCCCCAAGTTCACAAGGAGGAGAAAAGGAATACAAAATGAGCACTTCATGACACATCAGCATTTCCGTGTGCATTCCCAAATTTATATTTGATCTTTTTTTCCCCATGGTGTTTCATCTGGAAAAAGCTCTTTTCCTGTCAACATTCAAAACATTACCTTGAAAGAGTTAGTATAAAATGATATTTTTTGTGTATTATATTCTGGAAACAGGCCTTTTTCTAACTGTAAAAATTCAGTTAAGATAACTCTTACAAGTTTGTAATAATTTCTTTGTTTTTAATTTATCTCATTTGGAGTAGTGGATACTCAGGGTCTGCCCCTGCTCATGTTAAAACTGGAGGAGTTAGATCAATGTTGACTTTTTGATTTTATTTCCTTTAATTCTCTCCAAAGCTTCAAAACATTAGGTAGCCTTCATTAATGTGTTGTAACACATTCCATAATAATGCTAGACAAGCCTGTGACAAGAAAGTAAGTTCACCACTTAACTAAGACTTTTGCATTTAAGATGACAATGGTAAGATTTTTGTTTTTCCCACTTGCATTTGTCTTTCAGAGTTATTTCAGTAGCAACCCACTATCCAACCTGCAGAAAGGATCTTCACTCTTTATCTCTGATCCTGCTTTGGGCTATATATTAAGAGTAGCTCTTACAAAGGAAAACAATATTGCATGTGATTAATCAGAGGATTCTTCTAGTGCAAACCAATAAACCGATTATATCAGCGTCAGGGAGATGGAGCATCCAGAACTGTTTTATCTTTGTAATAGCAGTGTGGTTCCACTGCTGGAGATGGAAAGTAGTACATCTAGTACAGATCCTACATTCTCTGATGGGAGATGTGTAAACTTATGCTGTAAATCACTATCTGACCATGTGGTTTTCTTGCACTAGACTACTTTTGGGCTGTTTATCAAATTCCTTGTAGTCCCATTTCCGTGTCGCAATTCAGTGTTATAAATTCTTAAAATTATAGAGAACTTGACATTGTTTTATTTCTGTGAGTGCTCAGTTGAGGGTTGTTTATTTTAGCAGAAGAGCTCTTCTAGCTAGGATCTGCCTTTCATACAGTTGCAACAAGAACAAGCAGGCTGAACTACTGAAGCTTCAACTTTCAGCATAGCATGTTATGTGAAAGCCTTTCTGCTCCATCCAAATACAAAGGCACTTCATATCTTAAAGCATTTATTTCTGTTTATGGTTGACTGGATGGAGTGTGCAAGTGTTATTTTTCTCAAACAGCTCAATATTTGTATGCTATTCTTAACATTCGAATAAGTGATAAGCCAAAATCATTTTCTCCCACGGACCTCAGATGAAGTTTACGTGAATGAAAACAGCTTTTATTTGTTTGGTTTCAGTTGACTTTTTTTGTGTGTGTTGTGTTTTATTTTGTTTTTCTAAATGAATGGAGTCAGCTCTGTATATCTCCACTAAGCTTCTTGGTGACAATTCTAGAGCAGTTCTTCCAGAGATCTTTAGAAATGAACTATCAGGTATACACAGTTGAGTATGGAAGGAAATGGACTGTTTGGCAAGTCAGATGCTGTTTGGCAGCTCCTATCTACGTATTCTTACCATGCAGCAGAGGTGAGGCAGCTGAAGGGACAACCAGTCAGGGAAGAGGAATTCAGTGTAAAATACCGACAAACTTGTTATCCTGCACTCATGTGTCTATGCCATTGTTTATAACAATTTTGTCTGATATACCTTATATAGAAATTTCAGGAGAAGTTCTGAGGTAAGTCCTTGTTCATTTTTTGGGTTGGATAGTCAGCTGAAGTAGGAGATACATATTTATAACATGTGATTCAGGAACAATGGGAATAGCTTTCTCACAGGATTCTCTCTACTTTTCTGGTGGTGGAAGAAATACCATGACTGCAGCCTTTATAATGCATGGTTTTGGATGAGCAGGACATTGTCAAATGTACTTAGTTAATGTTTTGGAACCGTCATCTGGTTTTCTTCATAATTTTTCTGTAAGAACATTTCCATATTAATTTGTTTGCTTAGTTTGCAGTTCTTGCCCTCAAACTTGTTTCCTCTGCCCAGCAAAAACATTTTAATTCTTCATCCCTCTATACTGCAGGTGGTTAATTAGTACAGTAACAGCAGTCACCACTGTGTGTTAACGCTTAGCAAAAAGTGATTTTGTTTTGTGTTTTCATGGTGTTCAGTTCAAGGCCTCACTCATGATGAGGACCAGTTTCCATCAGACCTTTCCAGCCATCTCTCTGTAGGCCAGTTTTATGATTCTGGAACAGCAAATTTCAGGGTTAAATTCATGAGAACTAGAAAAAAAAGTGGACTTGATCAAAGCTTCTGCCTATGAAATAATCTACAAAGACAGACAAGACAGAACCAGCGTCAGGCAGCACTCCAGAAATTTTCTGATCCTATTATTTCTGTCATAACTCTTTTTAAAAGTTCATAGCTTTCCAGCGTGACAACTTAAGGATTCAAATACGGCTGTACCTCAGAGATGGCTGTTTTTTTTTTTTTTATCGTTGTTTCTTTCTATTTTAGCACCTTGTGCTCTTTTTTTTTCGTAAATGGGTCTGAGCCTGTTGCCAAATGTTTTGTAAACTTTACTAACAAATTTATGTCCTTTTCACATTTAACTCCCCCCCCCAAAAAAAAAACTAAACAAAAAATTCCCTGAACAAGATCAACCAAACAAAACAACTCCGCAAACAGAAAACAAATAACAAACTAGGAAAAGGGCAAATCTTGAGGAGGCATTGAGCAGTACAAATGTATTCTCTACAAGAAAAAACTGATCCAGTCAAAATTACTGCATAATATTTAGATTCTGTAGTAATTTTGTCAAAAAAACAACACCAGTATATCTGTATAATGTTTCTTGTCAGTCAAAACAAAAGTCCTTGTGCAAATCTGAACTCATGTCACTTTTTTTCAGATTTTTGAGAAGCAGGAAAAGCAGGAAATAAAGCAGGAAATAGGAGGCTCCTCAAGGGATTTCTTTCTTTCATTTTTTTTCTTTCATTTTTTTTTTTTTCTTGTTTGACTGTACTTTGGGTCTTTAGGAAAGGGAACAGTATATCCCAAGTGTCACTGACTGGTGGAGGTACTTCCAGCATATGTATTAATTTATTTACTTAAAAATGAGAGTTGGAAAACAGTCACGATCTGTAGATTGGTTAGTGAGTAAACTGGGAATGCAGTTGCATTTAAGCCTGTCATCTTTAAACTTACACACTGTGCATGGTGGCTACAGGAGGATCAAGGGCATTTACTGAACATGGACATTTAAATTGCTCAGTGTTCCCAAATAACATTTCATGGCATAGTATTTTCCACATTCCTAAAGACAGTTGAAAGTAAATTATAATATGTATGAGGAAAGAATCTTTGACTTTTTTTATTAGAACAAACATGAGGGTCTGAGTATTGTTTCCATTGAAATATTTGATTTAGCACTGGGGACTCTGTGTGTATTTTTACATATGCATATACATATGTAGCTGCCCTATATTAGGTTGATGCAGAATGGCATTAGAGAGGTGGCTTATAATTTTTCTCCTTAAGTATTAAACACCCTGCTAATTAGGTGGAGCATTTAAATCTTTGCACAACAACTTTCAATGAAATTTGCATTGACTTTTATGGTCACAGCAGAGAAACGGGTTCAGTGCATTTCCTTTTGATCAATTATTCATTATTTGTCATTCAGTTGGTGCTTAACAATACAGGTTGAATAAAGTAAAATCATAGATTATGGATATTCAGAGAAAGAAAATTCTTGTCTTTAAACTGAAAAGACCAATTCTGTCTTTCACCATCTGAGTATTTGGGGTATCACCTCTCTGTTCACATAACACACAGTACTTTTACAACATGACAATTTCTGCAAAAAGTTGTCCTCCTAAATATTCACATTCTCCACAGCATTGACAATGGCCTGCTTCTAAAAATATATGCACTAGTAGCAAAGAATTCAGAATACAGCGAGAAGAATGCTCAGAAATCAGTGGCTTCTTACCTGCAAGGGAGTGGAGGAGAGCTGGGGCTGTTTAGTTGAGGGAGAAAATTTAGGGGGAACATTAGCAGCCTTCAGAAGTATATAAAAGAGCACTGCAAAGAGGAAGAGGCAAACAAAAAGTCAAAATTTGAATCAGCAAAGAGCAGAGTTTGCTATCTTTGCTATCTTATAAATTTTTTATTTGTAGAAAAATCTCAGCTCACCTGCTTGTTTACACTGGCGCATATGTACAGCCAGCTATAAAGACTTCCATGTGGTACTGGGAGTTATACAGACAGTGTGAGAAGCAGTATCAAACACTTTAAACAACTGATTGCATGCTTTGAATAGCAAGTACTTATGGCCATTGTGACTATGAAAAATCTGTGTGTAGTCCATAAAGTGGAGTATGCTCACATAAAAAGTTAATTAAATAATTTTGAATATTGAAAGTCTGCTCAGTGATTGATTCTGAACTAAATGGGGCTAAATTATTCCTATGAACTGTCCAGTCACAAGCAGTACTCATTTTCACTTGTAAGTAATTCAGGATTATTGTTTTCAGGTTTTCCCATGTATTTAATCCTTACATTTCAGATTATTTCCTCTGCTAGTACAAGCTTGCATTAATTTTGTTAAGAGTTATGTGGTTATTTTCTGCTGATGTTTCCAGTATCCTATGTCTATATACTTCTTGCTCCTTGTTGGTAAAGCTGTTAACAAAGAGTTATGCATTGCTTGGAAAAAGAAAAAATACGCTGAAGATCTTTTCCAAATTATATCTGAAGATATTTAAGAAACATTGGCAAATTTGCAATTTCTGTTACTCTCTTCCTGCCTTTCAGGTTCCTCCCTCTTCCTGAAACGATTTCATTCCCTCCCCCAAATCTGATTAATAGTAAATTAATAGACTAGATGTTATGAAAGAAAATGACTAGACTTCTAGATAACAAATTTGACTAATGGCGACGCATGCTTTTAATGAGAGAAGAAAGCAGGCTTGTATTCATCTTGTGTCTTAACTAATGAGAAGATTTCCGGTAGATGAGCGGGATACTGCAAAACTAGGGTTTTCATATCTGACATTAATAGCTGGATTGTAAGGAATCCAGGTGTAAAATGGGATTTCAGGATCAGCATCAGGAAAAAAAAGTATCACTGTGTATATTTCTGAAACAGCATTTGGTACTCTCTCATTTTGTAGAATAAGGTAAATGATCAACTGCCACAGATCAGAATTACTGTATGTATATGGCTGCTTGTAGAGATCTCTCAGCAGGACAATGTAAGTTAGCCCTTTGTTTTGTTTAATTGAATTGTCAGATGGTTTCTGTTGCTTGCCCAGTAGCAAGGTAATTAAACATTAGAAAGGGAAACATTTTAGAGAAAGTAAAACTTGTCACACATCTAAATTTATGTCATAAATGTATGTCATAAATTTGTGTCACACATTTAGACATAACTCTGGAGTATATATCTAAATCTGTGATCAAACTTAGGGTATTTGGAAGTATATTTGAAGTTTCAATTGTATCTGTTTTCTGTTGTATCAGTTTTCTGTTGACTTATTCTTTGCCATTTTATTATGGAAGGGTGGTATGTACTCACAAGAAAATGGCTAACAAATAAAATTAGTGTAAATACAGTTAAGCAATGAAGAATCACTGAGAAGACAGAGATTTGGGCAACGTGTTTTCTGGTTTCTCACGGTGGTGGTGGGGCAGGAGAGGTGTTCTGTGCTGCAGGGGCTCAGAAGAATCACCATGGGCTAAGGAAGACATGCCAGCCATACAGGAAGGACAGCATGTCAGGTTCTGTGAGATTGAACCAGTTCCACAGGACCCAGAAGGTGCCTCTGTGAAGGGAATAAAGTGAATCTTTGCAGGATCACCAATGGGCAAAATACATCTCAAGCTTCTTACTGACCATGAGGCTGAGATTTCTAGATAATTGAAAAGGCTGGAAAGGCAGATTAACAATTCTTTTAACATAACTTCCCAGAGTAGAAGAATTTTTTGTACAAAATACAGGGAGAGAAAAATGGGGAATATACAAACATACAGAAATAGAAGCAATGCTACGTCTAGAATCTGTAGTTAAGACAGAATTGAATAAAAGTTAGGGAAAAGGCTGGTAATTCCAATGGTCTGTCCATGTATTTGGTTTTTTTTCTTTGTTCTTTCTGTCTTACTCCCTCATTATCTCTCTTCCCCTCTCATTGTCACTGCTATCATTTTCTCTCTGACTCACATCCTTGTGCTACTTGAGAACATAAAATGTTGCATTTGCCATTATGACATAACCTACTTTCAAATATTTGAAGAATGATGCCTTGCCAGTGACTGCAGTGAATATTCAGAAGTTTTTTGTTGGCTTGTGTTTTTTTGGGGGAGGGGGTAGGTTTTTTTTTATTTCATTGCTTTTCAATTATTTTTTGACAACAGTGGAGTAAAATCTGAACTAATTTCCCAAAATAGTGATTAAATGGGGGAAGAGAGGGAGGAAAAAAAAAATCTTTAAGAAGCACTGTGGAGGTGTAGACCGGATGTGCTGTTAAAACCCCAGGTGTACAAGGGGCCTTTAATTGCTGTGGAGACTTCCCAAATACCTGGAATACCTGCTCAGTCTGTCAATGAGCAGAACATCTGGGATGAGGGGGCTTGCTGTCTCTGATTTGTTGATTTTTTTTTTTTTTTTTTTTTTTTGTGCACTCGGTGCTTGCTTATCAGTATCTGATTATTTTTGTCCAGCTATTTTCAAGACACAAGCTATGCAAAAAGGTGGGGTTGGGTTGGGGTTTTTTTGTTATTCTTGTTTGTGTGCTGTGCAGTCTTCCTACCTGATTAGCCATTTTTAAACTTTCTTGAAAATCAAGTTCTGTTTAACCTGTTAGAGACTTGAGTCTAGTTCTGTAATGTCACTTGTTGCTTGGAGGTCCGCTTAGTCTCCCAAGTAAAAAAATCTGTAAGAAAGCATTTCTATGCTTATGGCTGGCAAAAATTTATCAGTTTTCTCCAGAGAGTTTCTAGCACATCATGCATGTATTCCTGAAACAGATTTCGGTTTCCCAAGTGCTTTTAACATTTCCTGATTACTGTCAGAGCCACCCAAAGAATTTGAATTTGAACAACTATGTCCCATAGTTCTTGTGTGGAAGAGCCAATGAAGAGCAGTTAAAATTTCCCTGTAAAAGTCACAACTTTATAAACTGCTACTGTACCCTCTCTTAGCTGTCTTTTTTTTCTATACAAATTCTGGCCTGTGCTATGTGTTCTGACTTCAGCCTGAAGTTGATGTTTGTATGCAGTGATGTGTATAGAGGTCTGATTAAGGTAGGGTACTAGCTGACAAAACAAGCACCGACTATGATATTGTGTGTTACTGGAAAGGCTCTAGAGGAAAACATTCTGTAAAGGACAGTCATTCCTGACCATCAGGCAGGCAGAAAGACTAGTACACTGGAAAATTTATTGTAACAACAAATATACACAAAAATCACACATGCAGGCAGTTAGTGTAAGAAAAGCCCTGGCTAAAAATGTGTTTATGGAATTGTTGCAGTAATGAAAATGTCACTGAAAATATAGTTAAACCAATGAGCATTCAAGAGAGAGAAAACTACTTGGGCTTCTGTCTATTTGGAGCCTTTGCAGGGCTGCTATGCACCTAGATATGATGCTCACTGGTGAATCTGAACCACAAAATTGAGCATGTAAGGGAATGATATTTAGGGGCGAAATAGTATTGTTAGTAAGGGGGATGATGTAACTTGTGGCACAGTTGCAAAATAAACAGTGCTTTACACTTCTCCGAGTTTACCCTGGCTTCTAACTGAGCCTTTTTGGGCAGAAGCATGTGTCCCAGTTGCTGGTGTACTGGGGATAACAGGGTAGCCTTTCCCTGCTTGTTTTCCAGCTGTATTGGCTCCATCAGTTTGCCACCTGTGAGCACCTTCATTGTGGGAGTGTAGGCCTGTAGCTAGTGGATCACCTCAGGGGACATTGTTTTATCCTTTTGACATGTGTAAGAAAATAGGTAGAAAGAGTAAGATGATCATCTTGTCTGTCATGTACCTTCAGCTTTCCTTGCCTGCACTATAAATGCCTTTCATGTCAGAGGTTATGATGTTGGACATGCTCTTCCTGTCTGTTTAAACCTCTGAAAGCCTGATCCCCTCATCTAAGCTGAGTTGCAGTTTCCTAGCCCCAGTACAACAAATAGCTGCAAATGGCTAGAGGGAAAAAATGACTTTTTCCTTGTGTCTGAGTGCAAGAGGCGCCACCAAGAGAAGGTGCCACAAAGAGGTGGTGTCAAGCTGATCCTTCTTGCAGAAAGATTTAATAGCCACTCTGAGTCTTTTAAGTAAGAAATACAAATATTCTGCACTTTTTTGCCCTATTAGTCTTAAATAGCCTACAAAGGATGATTTTACAGGCACAGTGACAAAACCCTAGAGAGGATTGAGTGGCACTTAAACTTTTAGATGGTTCTTGAAAGCTCACAGTCAATTTGAATTACTGTAGCTGAAACTCTATGCTATATGTGCTAGAGGCAAAGATCTAATATAAGGCCTGTATGTTTAGTCTGAGGAACTGCAAATACTTTCTGGGGACATGTGATTCCTCTTATGTGCGCCCCCCCCCCCCCATGTTTTTTTAAATGGATTGGACAGATTATGGAGCTTCTTTCTTTTGTGTGAGAGAACTGCAATACAGTGATGGCTGTGGAAGAGGTCTTTCTATGGATAGTTTCTGTCATCTTGGTAGCTGGCTATTAATACAGGCTGTTCCCATGCATAGTAAACTTCTGTGAGTGAAAACACCTGTGATGTTCATGCCAAATACAGGAGTGACATGGTAGATGGTAAGCTCTCCATGATGGAGAATTTGTTGTCAGGATTGTTTGGTGGCTATCTCCAAAAATTGTGCTTTGTCTTATGAAAGAAAACCCTATGCATTCTCATATAATAAACCCCGTAATTATTAGTTTGTCTTCTAACCCATATTTTGAAGATATGCTTGGGGGAGCAAGGGGGAGGAAAAGCAATCTTTCTTCTGAAGTGACAAATGACAACACCTCTTCTTTTTTTCAGTCCAGTTTCCCAGGGATGTCTTGTCCAAGTGGCCTCACACTTTCCCAAAATAATTTCCTCTGGCTACAGACCAAACATGAGAACTTCAGGCAAAAAATTGGTTCTTTAAAAAAAAAAAAGGTTGAAAGGGTATCTGTTGAGAGAGGGGAAAGATTTTCAGCCTTATTGTGGTAAAAATGGAATGATATATAATAATGCTTATTTAGCACTTAGGGTTACTAATTATGTGTTAAAACCAATTCTGATTTTTGTATGGCTCCTGTAGATTTTCTTCTGTCTAGCTGTGTGTATGCATATTGGATGTAGGGAATATCAGATAGAAAGTCCTCAGAGTTATGTCAGTCTTCTTCCCAACCAAATTCTGGCACTGGTCTGTCCCCTCACCATTCTCAGGACTCCTTCACAAGGTCTCTAGTGGAAGGAAGTGGCACTGGTTGGGGCTTGCTGGCCTCATTGCTGTTTACTCACATGGGAACAGCTGTTCCAGTAAACATCACAGGGTGGTGTAACCCTTTAATTCCAGTGTTTTGATCACTACTTTGGCTGTCTGTCAAAGCCATTAAATTGAAAGACCTCAGTGGGTATAGGGTGCAGCAGTTGCTTATTCCAGAAGCTTCCACAATAGCTGGATCCTCAGAATGGACATGTGCCAGTGCAAAGGTGAGATTGATATTTTGGATTTTTATTTTACAATAATGCCTAGATTCCTGAAGCTAGATCAAGTCCTCTTCATTTTTGCCTTGTACAAAAAAAGTAATATGAAATCAAGCCATCCCCAGGGAAGTTTAAAATCTTGATCAATTTAGTAATCTAGATATCTAATATCTATATTGCAATTGCAATACTCTTTAGAGATTTGCTACAAAATGCAATAAAACACCTACCTCTCAGCCACTAATTTTGTGCAGTTGGGGAAGCGTGAGGGGAAAGTTCTTGTTTAACAGAAAAAGGCACTTCCTGCTAGCTACAGACTGAAATAAGGAGACAGCATTTAGAGATTTTTCTTAACAGAATAATGGTTGGTGATGAAGTTGCTATGGGCTGGACTGGCGTATGTGTAGTCCCTGCATACCAGCAATGTTAACCTTAGAAACAGGAACAAAGCTATCTTTTCGATCAGTTGCTGCATTTCATGTGGGAGCTTTCCTTTTGAAAAATCCAAGGGAGACCAGTGGACACAACATTTCTTTACTTGGGTTTTCTTTGCCTTTTAGGGTTAAATTTCCTATGATCTGTAGCTTTGCAGGAATGGTGTCTGTAGCCCTCTCCCACTTGCCCAGGGAAAGATGGACAAGCTCTGCCATCTGTCAGAGCAGGCTATTTCGAGAAACTGCACAAGTAAACATTCAGCAGCAACATTACAGTGTTAGGCTGCTGCATGTGTAAAGTGTAAAACATGGAAATTAGTAATGTGACCGTTGTACTTACAATAGTTTTCTCCATATGTAAGCAATCAGTAGACTCGATTAATTATAGTATGAATGGGGTAGAAAGGACTTACAGCTGATGGCAAAGGAAATTCCATTATCTAAGAAGGGGTATACATACATTGTGGCTTACAGTAATTTATTCCAGGTCTAAATGAGTATTGCATTAAAATGTGTAACTTGTGTGTCTGAGCTCCTGCCAAGAAAATCTATTACAAATCACTCATTTGCTGATAGATAAATGCTGCTTTCCACTTATATTTCCCACGGATGTTATCTTTAGATGCAGCAATGTCCTAATTTGGGCATAAATGTATTTTCCCTTTTTAACAAAGAAGTTAAAATGTTAAGCCAGATGTAGGCTTGTTTTTTTCTTTGCCTGGGCCAGCCATATGATGTTGGTAACTTGCAAGATGCATCAAACCCTCACAACACAGGGAAGGCAAGTGATGCTAGTGGGATTAATTTCTAAGGTTTTTTTGGTTTGTTTTTTTTGTTTGTTTGTTTTTAAAGGTAATAAAGTGGATCAGGGCCTGTCACTTACCTGAAAACTGATTACAAACTGAAGCAGACATGATGACGTATGTCACAGATCTGAGTATCTCCCTTGGGGAGCTTTCAGCAGTTGTAAGGTATCACAACGGCATTATGCTAACAGGAGAACCAGCAACAGTTGAAAGCAGCAGTAGGGCATGGAGGGTTCTGCCAGGAAAGTAACAGACACTAGAAGAATTGCTCTCTCTATGTATTCCCCTATTTGTGCAACAGCAGCTTCAGGAAGGGTAAACACTGCAGCTCATGCAATCACTGCTACCTCCAGTGGGCTAATTTTGGTGGGTATTGTAATGCAGGCATTTGTTCTCTTAGAACTAGAAGGAGATACAATTAAGTGATATGTTTTGAATGTGTTCTTCAAACACTTTCAAATAAATAACTAATTGTTCAGAGTTGTTTTTCCAAAAACCACTTGCTTGCTTTAAAAATTTCCTGGGGTTTTTATTCATTTGTTTGGTTTTTTGAATACCCGCATCCTCCCCCAGACCCCTCAGGATTCATAATTACTCTATAGCATAGAGGAAAATCATTCTAGGTGGAATTCCCCCAAAATACCATTTTGTCTAAACCCAAGTGAAAGTCAGTGGGTTTCATGCTCCAAACCCAGTTAATTTCCTTTCAAAATCAAATTATCACCTAAGTTTTACTGGGTAGCATTTACAGAGCCTGTACATAAATTGTCTCTTTAGTGCAGGGGGAGGACAAAATGTTTTTAGAGATCTAGCTTGAAGTAGGGGTCATGGCAGTTGCAGCAAAAGTAATTGGTATTTTTCACTTTAGTGTCTGCTCAATGAATGAAGCCGAAGATAAAGCAGTGGTGTGTATTCAGCCAAATGATGGTAGTCATGGAGAGAAGCAGCAGCTAACTGAAATAACAACAAAAAAAAAGTAATACACATAAGACTTTTTTGTTACACAAAACAGTTTTGTCCAAGAAAGTATAAGGCATGTGGTAACAATGAGTATAACTGAATTTCATTTTTACAGTGAGATAGCTACAGTTACAAAATACTGTGCAATTAACTGCTTAATTCCAATATCAGAACTGTAGCAGGGCACGGTGGGAATATAGTTTCTTTAAACTCATAAATGGCACACAGGAATCTAATTCTTGCTGTCTTTCAAAGTTTCTCCTTCAGTGTATGCTTTCTCTTGTAGCAGAGGCTTTAAAATCTGCCAAAGACACCTAACTTCTCTGACAGCTTTCCACTTCTCAGTTTGGTGCTGCAGACCCAAAGTGTCTATTCAAACCCTGGGTGTGATGCAAGAGAGCAAATATTTGCCCCATTAAATTGAAGCTCAAAGAGGCAAGTGACTTGCCAGGTTATAGAGTGGAATCTTTTCATCTCAGCACTTTTAAATGGCTTTTGGATCTAAATGTTGACACTTTGATACTGTGTGTCTGCAGAAAGGAGTAAGTAAATTGAAACGGAAAAAAAATTGAAACGGAACTGGACAAACATCTTGGTCAGAACTTTGCTCACAAAAACTGTGAAAGAAAACATTTCATGGACACACACTAAAATAGGTGAGGTTTTCTAGTAAAAATAAATACCTAAGGAAAAGTGACATAAAAATGGTAGCTTCCTATTTCTGAAGTTTTATAGATTAAATATTTTAAACAAAAGCATTTCAGATAGAAGAAAAACAATTAAAATATTTGCTAATATGTTTTCAAAATCATTCTCATTCAAAAATCTCCTTTCTTTAGACAAAAAAAAAAAACCAAACAAAAAAACAGCTCATCATCCCTTTTGATTTGTTAAAAACCGAAGACATACATTCTTTCAGATTGTCGTCTTTAACTTTTGCAATTACCAGCAGCTGCAAAAGGTATCTGTACAGCTTTGATCAGCAGTTCTTAGATCTGTATGGGATCTCACTGATAGAATGATCTCTAAGGTTGACGGCTCTGTGACAGACTGTGATTTTATTACTGCAGTGATGCCACCTACAGTTGCTGGCTCCAGCTTGTCTGTTCATCTGTCTGAAGCTGAAGCTAATATGGTGGTTAGATTGTAAATGGGAAAGGAAATAAAATAGGATTTTGTGGGGGAGGGGTTTGGTTGGTTTTTGGTTTTTTTTTTCTTTTTTTTTTTTTTTTTAAGGAAGTAGAGAGCTATTGAAAGATTCCCACAAAGCCATGTGTTCTTTGAATTTTGTGTAAGCCCTGTTTTAACAGCTTAAGTAGAATATGGGTTTTACTGGTTGTTTTGCATGTAAGTCTGCTTTACTCTACGTTAATGATTTCATTGCATGCAGTACTCAGCTATTTCTGGTAACTGACATTAAGAAAATTATCCAACCAACAAATATTTTAAGTTTAAATATGAAAGGAAATAGAAAGCCTGTTGTTCTCATGTTGAAACATGGTTTCTTCATTTTTTTTTCTCTTGACAGTGTTTGACTGCATCCTTCATAATTTCTGACAGTATTTAATTTCCTGTTTGTTTTACCTTATGCCTACAAAAATAAAGGGAGCAAAGTGACTTTAAAACAGGCAAGGACACTGATATATAAAAAAAAAAAAAAAAAAGGAAGGGGTGCCAAACCAAACCCCTGAATTGAAATGTACCCGCACAATGAGTTTTAAGAGAGTCCAGTTGTCCATAACCCAACATCAAATATCTGGGCTCACAATTACATGTGAAGTTTTAATAAGGTAAATGGATTGATTGAAAATAATTTGTGAAGAGGTTATGAGAAAAGACTTATCTAGTAATTGTGGCCAAAATTTAAGCCGTTATTTCAGATGTGAAGCGTTTGGTAACAAGATCATTTTCATGAAAAAAGTAAGCCCTAGTTCATTGTTTTTGATCTGACAATGAATTTGGTTCTTTTGTTGAAATACTACTTGGTCTACCTGCAAACAAAAAATATATAAAAGAATGAAAACAGTTTTTTTTTCTTTAATCAAATAACAAAACACCCCAAAAGAAAGAAATTAATAGCATTATTTTACAACCATATGAAGTGTGAGATATGATCTGTTAATACACAAAATTCATGACACCCCACTCCCCCCCCCCCACCCCACAAAATCAGCCTTTTTGTTTCTGAGGAGGAACAAGCACAGTTTGCCCAAGTGACTATAAAGCTAAGTGGCATTGTTTATTACTGCAGTGCAGCAGAATTTCCACTGGATTAGGTATGCTAAACTGATGCTCCTTTAATGTAGAGATGTATATAGAAATAGATAGACCCACTCAGAGACTTAATTTGACTGTACAGCCAAGCTTTTCAATCAGAGCTTAATCACTTATCTGAACATCAAACCCTTCTTTCTCCCTATTGCATACCTTTAATCAATCACCTTTTCATACTAGGAACCAGTTTGTTCTTTCCTTTTTCTCTCTTTCTTCCCATAGTACAATTACTACAGAATCTTGATTCTTCTTGCCTGTTGTGGTACTGGGGTCTCCCTTCTCTTTTGGGGAGAGAATTGTTTCTTTGCTGGGCTGTGGTGCTTGCTTCATGGTACCATGGAAATCCATGAGTATTCTTTGGCTTCCCAGAGATTCAACTTTGTTCTGCTGGGTGTGGGGGATTTGGTTACAGTAACAGCCATGCCGCTGGGAAAGCAAGCAGACCTCAAAGGACATTTTTAAAAGCAGGAGCACCTTTGGAACAATAACACAATCTCTGATAGGGTGGGCATAGAGGAGGAGAAAAGAAGGGAGCCGGAGAGATCCATGACTAATGCAGCAGTAGTCCAGACAGATCTAAATCTTAGGACAGATTTCAACTATGCTATGCACTGGCTTAACTCTGATCCTGCTGATACCAGACTTTCAAGGAGTGGGAGAAGGGTTAGGCTACTACTGAGTGTTTTTGTACCATTCTGCCTTTCAGTCCAGTTCTGATCAAGTGCTGGAGTGTATTCAGTGCACCCACAAATTGCATTTAGAAGTATTTTGCTGCTACTGCTGACAATAAATTTATGAAATAACATACATTTCCTGTGTCCTGTGTGTGCCAAGTTTGCGCATGTCTGCATTCAAACACAGATGAAAAATTAAATTTGTTTGGCTTGAGCACTTTTCACTGACAGCATAACTGATTCTTCTTGAGTTCCTGGATAAGCTGTAGCTGAAACTATTTGCTCTGCTTTTACTGCCTGGTACCTCAAAGCTGGGGTTAGAGCTGGCTTGCTTTAAATCAAAGCTGTGCTGAGATAAACTGACAGCTAGGACAAAGGCAATAGGCTGCCTCTTTCTCAGTCCTCCCAGTTCAGCCTCACTTCAGAGAAAGTCTTCAGAGAAGGGATAAACTTAATTGCAGATGGTATTGGAAATTCCATATGACCTTCAGTAATTAGAATAAAATGTGTTCTTATGTATTATTTTTTAATTGTTTGATATTTTACAATAGTCATATGTCTACATATCCTTCCTTTTTCATGTTGGAAAACAAAATACAGATTTGATGTCTTGCAGTATTGGTAACTGCAGTGAAAGCATGTTATGAGATCAGAAACTGTAGACCCCTCTTTTTTGAAAGCATGTCTGGTTTATCTTGACAGCTAATTTAACCCAGCACTTTTCTGGTAAGAAGAGAGAGTAACTCCAGTTAAATGGATACTCCCCCCAGCTGACAGAAATGTTAGTTAGCATTGGGAATTGCACCAATATCAAATACCATCTTGATTTTTGAAGCAGCTTTTAATTCTGCTTATTGATTAGATAGAGTGACTTTCTGAGAAGGAAATGTGTGGTGATTTCCATCTTAAGAATCTGTTTTTGTAAGTGTTCAAAGATTTTTGCATGCATATCTAGTAATTTCAGGACCAGTTCCGATTTACAGTATGATTAATGACATTACTCTAGAAGCATGAGTTGGCCAAAAATGTGTTACAAATCAATTAAGTCCATATTCCAACCCTGTAGGTTGTGGCTGGTTAAAAAAGAAAAGTTGTTATAAATGACAGTTCATCATTATCAGTGTTCTGCAGCTGGAGTATTGGAATTAGGTTATCTTTAAGGTTGCTTTCAACCCAAACCATTCTATGATTCTTCTTAACTAAGAAATTATGTTTGCTTAATATATGAAAGTATTTGCTTCTATATAATAGTATTAAGTGTGCTTACCAAGGTTTTGGGTGTTATTAGCACTTTGAGATGCCTCAGTTTAGGGTATACTCCAAAGAATATAGTTTTCAGAAGAATCAGAAAGGTACTATATCACTTCAGGTTGTATAAAGTTGGTATGAAGTATCAGCTGTCACTTTTGAAAGAGTGGGCACATGGATGCACAATTTTTAAATTCCAGGATTTGTACTGTGAATGCACTAAGCCAGATTCTTTGTAGCCTCAAATAATGCATCTTCTGTACTTGCTTATTCCTACAGAAAATACCTTTTTATGACTTGCTGCTTCCACTGTACTGAATACAAACTTTTTCTTTGATATTGCAAGTTTTCCAAAGTACCAAAGTGATGGGAGAGAAACATCATCTGTATGTTTTGCCAAAGAGATTGGCTTTGTCTCCCCACATAGACAAGGTTTTCTGGTTCTTTTGATCAGATCCTCCACACCCTGTTGCAAATTTGGAACTCATGCCAAATATAACATCCAGCAGTGAGATAAATCTAAATTTTTTCATGTGAGCTACAGAGGGTTTTTTAACACTTGTGCTAAATATTCTGTACATATTGTTATCAAAGCTGGTCAAGTAATTTATTCTTCAAATCATTTGAAAATACTGTTGTTGCTTAAGATGCATCCTTTTAATTTCTTAGTTATTTGCAAATACATATTGCTAGCTTTTGTTATTTTCCAAATTTTAGTAGTTGGGAAAATTGAATTTTTACTGGAAAATGACATCTGGATGTTGGAAGACAGAAAGCAGGCAGGGCTTACTCACTGAAGTCAGTGGGACTCTTTCTGACATTTAGCATGTCTGACAGAAATGGGCCTAAATGCAGCATGCTGCTTCAGTCAAGGTATTTCCAACAACATTGATGGGGAAATATTGTTGCTAGTGGTTTTCATCATGAATACTGGGTACAGCTAAAGGTTACCTGTTACTTAGGAAAGCTGAATTCAAAAAAGGTGTAGAAAAAGTGCTCACATTGTCTGAGGTTGGAGGGATCCCATAAAGAAGAATAAGAAAGCCTGGCCATCATGATCAGGTAAAACAAAAAGAGGGATATGACTGTAGTCTATAAATACATTAGAGAAAGAAGGCTGAGGGAAATGCTGACACAAGAACAGATGGGTATAATCTAACTGTATACAGTTATTCTGGATTTTAGAGCATTTCTAATTCTGAAAGAAATGAGAATCTATGAGAATCTATCTCACTTTCCACTAAGAGTACTAGGAGCAAAAAATACCAAAAAACCCAACCTCCAAAATAAAAAGCTCTAATGGATTATAAGCAGAGCCCAACCGGCATACGAAAAAGATTATATGGCATGGTTGCCTGTAAAAACAAGGGACTGAACTCAATGACCCAAGAGTCCCTTCCAATCTGCTGTTCTTAATTAGGTATATGAGTATCATGAGAGCCCTTCTACCCTCCAGCCAGTTCCTGTGAAAGGATCCTTTTATTTATGTAACTTCCCACTGAAATCCCTGCGAATCTGCAGAACCCCACTGACAGGTAGGTGATATGGATTCTTGGATCAAATTCCAGGGAGGGTTCATGATCCCAGAAGAAAATTCTGTATCTGGCCTTTGCAAACCTTCTTGGTTTTGCATGCAACTTCTGTTTCGGTTCCCAAAACTCCCTTCCCTTCATTGTTTCATTTTCCTCTTGAAGATAACTTTTCTCCTTGAAGAATTAATTAAGTGATAATAAATCATACATTTATGATTGAAATCTGTGTGGATGGAAATACATGTGGATGAAATACATGCAGAATACCTGTTGCCAGCGTCTGAGTGCCCTTGTCACTGAAATCAGTGTAAATGGAGCATTCAGTGTTTTTCCTGACCCTTGAACCAAGATGATACCTTTTATCACTACAGGTCAGGTCTTGTGCCATGAAACTTTAAACACATACTTCTCATAGGATCAGTGGGCAAATGTTAAGTCTTTCCTTTACACAGGATAATCTGACCATTTCTGCCTGTTGCTTCACCTAGGAATTTGTGCATTATGCTGAGGACTGAAGAGATTTCAGTGGATGTCTGAAGTCTCTGATAGAAAGTCCTACTTGTAAATTATTATTATAAAAAGCTAGAAATTAAAGATTGTATTAGAAGTTCTTACTTGCTATGATGACAGATGGGAATGAAATGATTCCCGCTAATTTGGGCTGGCTGGCAACAAAGCCTGACAACTTGAGTTACTGCTTTCAGTTGCTCAGTTTGACTGCTGGGCATACTCTGCCAAGAGGAAAGTATGGTACCAGGGCCTGAAAGGAATACAAGCCAGCATCAAGTGCTGAGTAAAGATGACTGAAATTTTCTACCTATTCCATCCTGAGAGGAAAGGATTGGATTCTGGCATTTTTCTTTGGCAGTGTTTTACCTTTGACTTTGTACTGAAAACAGTGTATTTCTTCACATACTGGACATTCTGTAATCAATAATCTTAGAATTTTATTACACTTAAAAATATATGTTATTGAAGCAAGCTTCTGCCTTCTACATGGTTTGTGCCCCATTTAAAGGTTTTTCAAATTAAATCCTGATTATTAAACCAATGGAAAAAACGTAATACTAGTATTCTACTCTGCACGGCAGAAGGTGACTGGGTATCTTGTCTCTGGGAGTCTAAGGCACCATGACTAATCTGCGACAACCACAGGCCACCGGGACCAAGCTTGCAAGAAAAAAGCTGCAGCTCTAACACATCCAGGCTAAGAGGTTTCTTTGGCCACAGGTTTGCAAACCTCTGCAAATGCCTCTCTACTCAGAACCTTGTACCTGTGAATGGAAAAGAGAGAAAATTTATCCAAAGTGAGTCAGCCTGGAACTCCTGCTGCCTTTTAGTTGTAAAGTGGAAGCTGAAGTCTGTCATTATCATGCAGCACCTGGCATACTGCTCTTCTACTTGACCTTTTTCTCAATACTGCCTGTACAGATGGCAACCTGTAATTTCTCAGTAGAAGGAGCAGCAATTGCAGGTGACTTAAATTTAGGTGGTTGAATGTTTTAGAAATGCCAGCTGTCTTCGTTTTCTTGTAAGTAGGAGAACTGAACTCATAACTATCAGATTACCATTGTCTATGCAGAGAACATGGGCAAAGGCAAGACTGTTTACCTGTGAGGGGTGTCAGGACAGCCTCTTTGCTTTATGTTGTTATTTGCCATTTAAAAATGCTCTATAAACTGTAATGCTGTTCCTTCATCTTCACAGGACTGCCAGGAGATTTGTTAATATTTTTTAACAGCATAGGGAAATGAAAAGATAAGTATAGGCATTAAATACTGTCATTTGGACCAGAGGATATTTCAGTGGATATTTTAGGCAATTTGATTTTCGCTCATTTTGTTTTATAGATACGTACTAGCTTTGGCTTGGTCCTTTTGCTGGTGCAAGTAATTCTGAATTTCACTGAACAATTTTCTGCTTTGTTTCTTCACATTTAAAGTAGCAAGTGTTTTATGTCTGTGGGAGTCCTAGATTCCAACATTGGCTGGGTTTTTGCCTCTTCCTTTTGACTTGCAGGATATGTATTAATTGAAATGAAGTTTTGGAGGAATTCAAATCTGCCCATGTAAGGAAGTGCATGACAAGCCATAATGGAAACATACAAAGTATAGCCATTTGTCAAAGAAATCTAATCTGTTGTCTTGGAAGGCACTTTGTGTTTAGTTCATTGGCCTTAGAGTTTACTTCTTGCAGAGGTCACAAAGCTTTATTATTTTGACATTTTGATTAAGATTTGGACAATTTGAAATGAGGAGTTAAAATCATTGGCTGCAATTTCATCTCTTAGATTAGCACCCTAAGCAGTCTTAGTTTGACATTGCTAAGGAATGAAATTGCTGCTCTGCTCCTTTTGCTTTCTCTATGTCATCTGGATGTACTGCTTGTAGGATGTTCAACCCATTCAAAACACTTTGGGAAGGTTATTAACTTTGATTACAAAGTCTTCAGTAAGCAAGAAGTTAACTTTACCTCAGCATCCTTATATTCTGACACAGGGGTTCAACACTAGAGAGGTTAAAATAGTCTGCAGAGCTACGTAGAACCATCTTGAGTCTCAAGTTGAAGGTAAAGGGGGCAACTGGGTGTTCTCTGCCTGTATTATTTCCTTTTTGTGAAAATGCCTATTAACTTAATCTGTGTGTTATTCAAGCAGCTTGCAAATAATTCCTGAAGATCTTTGATTGCTATTGTTTGTATTGACCTGAGGCTGAATTTATTTGACAATTAACATAAACTTCAAATTTATGAACCACCTTATGCAGTACAAAAGGGGGGTGGGTGGGGCAGGGGAGGTTAAAATTATTTTCTATCATCACTTATGCAGGTTGCAGAATCTTCCCAGAATGTCACAAAATTTTAGTTCCAATTTAAGCTGGTAAACTCATTATGTCAAGTTTGTTAGCCCTATTTCACTGGTATGGAAAAACACATCAAAGAGATGGTACTGCTACCTGTTCAGTCTTTTCAATTTCAAACTTTTCAGATTGATATTCAGGAACACTGAAGAGTAACCTCTCCAGTTAAAGTTAGTATTAACGTTTATGAACACCTTATGCTTAGCAGTCCTAAAAATTCAGAATTCTTTACATTCTGTCTATCCCTATGTTTGGGTCACAAAGCAAGCCATGTTACATTGCCTTGTAACCCAAAGGGCTGAGTACCTGCCCTTTGAGGATCCATGTCCCTTCTTTTGATGGCACTTAATACAGGGACTAAGATATCTCAAAGTGGGACCCCCACAAAGGATGAACATATTTTAGGAATAGAAAAGACAATAATTAAGACTTGCATTAGAGTTCACTGTAATTGTGGTTAGAACTGAGATAACAAATCAAGAAATAATCACTCCTTATATTGTGATTTCTGTAATTTCTTTCCCCCCATGAAGCCAAATAGAATCTCTTGTCAACAAAGGCTTTCATAGGTATATGTTGAAGCTGAGGCTGATAGCATGTGTCTATAAAGCGTATCAAAAACTTGTCTGATCTGCTTTCTCCATATGATCCAAAACATGCTGGCAATATTCTTTAGGTTAGATATGTCAAATTAGATAATGATGCTGACCAAAACCAGAATCTTGTATTTAGCGTCAAATAGAAAGAAGCCAAAGATTCCACATAAGAACAGACTTTCAGCTGTTGATCAATTTTGCTTTGCAACCACTATGCCGTCCTTACTGGGAGACAAGGTGGGAAATAGTCTTTCAAATAGTAGTATCAGAAAAAGTCAGAGAGATTTGTAAGAATTACTGATAAAATATTTCATTACTTAGTACTTCTGTGGATGTAGTCATAAGGAAGAAATGTAGATATGGGTGATAGGCTTCTGTAGGAAATGATGGGAGAAAGGATATTTTCTTTTTCTAGATGACTTGCTTTAAACTGTTCAGGAGCATAGGAGGTGTTTGAGAGGCAAAAAAAAATAATTCCCAAATTATGGTAGACATAGCACAGTTTTTGAAGGGTGTCTGGATTTCAGACTGGGACTGGCTTCTGTCCATCCTGTTCAGAGCACAAGCAGAATGAGGTTGGGTCAGTCTGTACACAGTGGGGGTAGACATGTTCTGTGTGGTGTTTTTAAGTGTGTATAGATTTGTGTTATGTAAGGATGGAAGTCTTGGCAAATGTTCTTGTATGTGTCTTCCACTGCATAAATAATTTTTACAGCTTCACTGAATAAATCAGGATTGATTTCAAATAAATCAGGATTTACAGTCCTTGAACACTTTTCAAATGTTTTCATGTAAATGTCTTCGATTTCACAACCTGTTTATGATGATCTCTTGTGAAGCCACTTGGCTCTATTGAAAGCTTCACTCAGTGTCTATAGATGTAGCATACCTCTTCAGTATTAAAGAACAGCAGTAAAACATAGCAGCAGCACTACTGCAGCTTCTGCAAATTAAGTATCCTTTATACCATCCCACTGTTAATAAGAATGAGGATGCATCTTCAAACCAGAGCAAAACTGTGGAATTTGGTGAAATGGATCTGTGCAAAGGAAATCTGCATATGATGTATCACTATATCAGACATTTGCTGTATGTGATTTTAAACCAAATATAGTTTTCCTGCACATGTGTGTTTGTTACAGCTGTCATTTAAAATGTTTTTCTAGATGAAGAACTGCAGACAGCTATACAGTACCTTGGTGTCCTGGGTTTAGCAGTAGCAGTCAAAACACAGGGCTGCACCAGCTACCAAGAAGTAGAAAAATTGACTGCTACTGCTAAACCCAGGACGCTTGGCTAAAACATCTCTCCTGTAGTAGCATCATATGTGGCCTCAGATTTCCCAAAACTTCTGGTGTTTGTTCCTAGGTGGAGAAAGAAAACTTTTTCTTGTATCTGTTTACCTGTGAATCAGTTGGATAAGATTCAGTTCAAGTAACCAAATAATTTTTGAGAATGATGGAAAATTTCCATTATTAAAGAAAAAGGTTGAAGTCTTTTTGAACATCTGTACTGCTGAGGTGGGTGTGGGTAGAATGTTCAAGTCTGGTGGGAGAGTTGCCAGAAAGGATTTTGTGCATTTGAATGTACTTGAGACAAAATAGGTCTGAATTAATTAGGTTTTCGGTGAGAGGGGTGGTGACTAAAGCAGAATATTTTGCATAGTTTACTTTCCTCAGGAGCAAATGCTGTCACTTTGGCATGATTCAAGTCTGTGATCAATGCAAAGCTAACCTGCCTTTGAGGGAAAACCAGAGGCTGCTCTCTTTCTGGACTCATGATGCCTTCAGAAGGAGCCTGTAATACATGAAGAGAGCTCCACAGAAACTCTCCTTCACCCCACTGTTGCACACAGGACTTATATACAGTCCAAGAGCCTGCTTTCTGCCCTTTTTATGGTAGGGCAAGCTTCTATGAAAAGAATTAGGAAACTGCTGAAAAAGGCTTTCTACAATTTGGCTGAGCCCTAGGAGAGATGGTTCTTACTTTGTACCCATCTTTATCCTACAGAACGAGCAGGAATACAGAAACAAGGATAAATACTTCCTTTTGAGGTTCTACTTAGGATTTTATGACAGTCATGAATGACTACAACGTGTTGTGACATTAAATTTTTGCCTCTGCACCTCTATAGCAGTGTACTAGCTATTGAACTTTTAATACATCTTCATGTAGCACTTACCTAGCCTCTGTTGTCTTCCCTCCTGCCACCCATCGAGAATGACATTAAATATTCCATAGGAACATATATGGTGATGGTCCTCTGAAGTTTCAAGTAACTTGGGACAGCAAAGGCACTCTAAAGTGTGTGTGTGGCACTTAATCCCCAAATTATTTCTATTACATTTCATGCAACTTAGAATTTGAGTTATGAGACATAAACCAGTGAATTACTGTATTTCTGGGTCCTTCTAGGGCCAGTATTTTGAAGCCATACACTTATGTTTGAAAGATTGATTCTTTTGCACTCCAGCACTTTAATCTCGAGAGACATCTGTATTAAAGTAATTTAACATCAGAGTCATAGGGCTTGTTTACATGGGGAAATTGACCAGCATTGCTACAGCAGAATAGCTTTACTTCAGTGTAACTCCCCCATGTGGATGTTGGGCTCTGGAATAGAACTGACTTCATTTTGGAATAATTACTCTTACTAATTGTTCCAGACTAGAGTGTCCACAGGAGGGAGTTATGTAGAAAGAGCTATAACAGAATAGTTACAGCTCAGCTGACTAAATTCACTGGGTAGGAATGCCTTGTGCAAGATTGGATTTATAAGGGTAAAAATCCAGTAGTTACAGGAAGCTCTGCTCTCGTTGACAAAGTGGGTTGCTAGTGTTAGTTATTTCTCCTATACAAAGACTTGTAGTTTCCACAGTGCTCTGGGAAACGGCAGCAATTTTGCTTTGATAGCGTTCTCCAAATAATAACTCAATAAATTTAATATAAAATACAGCTTTGTCTTCCCTCTCCTATCTCCCTCATGTCTTTTCACTTTCTAAATCAAATTTACTTTTGAACATATAATTCTTGGGTGAAAAATAAGCTTTTTATTTTTTCTTACTGTATTCCCTGACCTGCTGACATTTGTCAGTTCACTGACTTTACATGCCTCTCATTACATCTGAGTTAAAGAATACCTTCTTGAAGGATCTTTTCACCTTGGTCACCATATGGTCAGCCTTTGTCACTAAAAGGGTAGCAGGATGTCTCAGGGTTTTGGGTTGTTTGCTTTTGTTTGGTGGTCCCCCCCTCCCCAGAAGGTCAAAGAGGTGTTTGCTGATACCACGTTCTCTCTATTTTCTAAAAAATATATTCCTGATAGCTGCCTGAATGGCTGGGGAAAAAAAAAACCAAATAAACCAGAGATGCTAAATAAAATTGTAACTTCTTCCATAAAACCTTCAGTTACAAAATATGTTTCATGGCTCCAGAAATCTTAAGGAATTGAGACTTTGTGCAGTTTTATGCAAGCTGTTCTGTAAAGGTGAGAGCTGTATGTTTTAGTCATAGGTCTGCTAAAGAATCAGCATGTGGCCTTAGTGGAATCACTTGTGTCACCATTTGCTACCTCTATGCACATAGACATGCTATAAGGCATCAGGTAGCATGACTCATGCCACTGGAAGCACTAAGCTTTACTTTTCATTGCTAAACCTGAAAGTTGTTAAAGCAGTTTTACAGAGAAGTGGCTTAAGAATGGAGCAAAGGTGCTAAAACTCTCATAACCTGTCTGTGATAGGCTGTGGGCAGTGATGAACTTTTTCTTCCAGTTCTTCAAACCAGTTCAAAGTCAGGTGGTTGCATTGGCCTGGAGATGAATCCAAGTTAATATGCCTCATTTTCCAAGATATAGCACTGTACTAACATAGTCACTCAGGATGCACTTTGTAAAATGAGGTCAGCTGGCTCACTGTTCTGAGTACAGCAATACGGATGTTTCAAAATAGCGATGACTATTGCCTTGCTATTGGACCTACGATTCAGTTGTCTCCTCTAACATGAGACCCGTATCCATCATACAACTGTTAACTCGTATGGGATGTTTCTAACTTGGATTAGGAGGTAATAGGGGCATGTAGTCCCCACCTGTATCTAGGGAGTGTCTGCACCATGGCTCTTTCTGAGAGTTTACTGTGGGAGTATATTTTGCTGCTTTCCTTCAAAGCAGTGTCTCAGAAAATATGAAGAAAGTATTAAAAAATAAAAGCTATAGAAGGAGCTCAGGTAAAGCAGGGAAATCTCTTAATATGGCCACAAAGTGCTGATCTGTAACAACTGAGGCTTTGAGCACTTAAAACTTTTAATGCCCTTCTAATCTAATGCAGTGCCTCTGTGGGAAGTGAACTCTTAAATCTGCATTTAATTCTGACAAGTTGTACTGAGGCATTGAAGAGATTTTTTTAAAGAAGGATGTCAGACAGATCTGTTTCTTTGCCCCGAATTCTGAAGTTACTTGTCTACATGTCCAGTGATATGATATTTTTCAGTCACTAGACAATTACCTCTGCAGAAAGAGAATAGGAGAACACTATCCCTGTGTTCCCATGTGTCCTCATTTCTGAGCAGATTTGTAGAAGGCTAAAGCCATTACCAGTACAGTGAAGCCCACTAAAATAGGTCAGCCACAGCACTGCTGACTGCCGTGTTTCCAACACGTGGCATTGTGGCAGTGTGAGTAATTCCCTGATTGAATATATCCTTGAGATTGATTAGATGGTAACTGTTAACAGTTAAACCAGTATGCTTCTAACATTTTCTTCATTAAACTGAGAGACAGGATGTTTATTAAAAAGAAGAATGTTTCTTCTAAATTAAAAGAAATTGTAAATCAGACCGACTGCTAGACTCCTACAGTTGCTGTGCTGAAGGCAAGGAGATTGTTTGAACAGGACTTAGGTGGTCAGAATAGTCTCCCAGGTCCTGCCCAAAGTACTGCACTGCAGGTGTTTCAGTAGCAACAACTCATGTTCCAAGGTGTCTGGATATTAGGAAGAGGACAGTAAGCACATCATTCATCTATGTCTCCTTGGACACAGTTCCTGGCTGCCATACAGAGGATCCCTGTTTTTAATACCCCAGTCCCCGTACAACTCAGGCCTCTTGCCCCTCAACTTGCCATCTTCTCTAGATAGCCCAGTCCAATATGATAATGTGGGACGTCTGATTTTGTAGTTATAAACTAGTTTGCAACTGTGCCAAATTAAATGCTCCAATGTGAAGCTGTCCTCAGAAGACTGCAAGATCTGATCAAGGGGGTAAAGATTGATTTTTCTAGCCTCTTAGCTTGGCATGTGAAGCTCTTTCTTAAAGAATTTAAACTATGTCATTGAGGCTTTTTGTTTTGTTTTGTATTTTTCTTGAAACAGGACTAATATGGAAATTTAAAGATCTAAGTGGTCTCTTCTGAAAGTTCCTAACATTGCTATCAGTATCATTCCTTTTTATAAACAGAACTGTTACAGTTCTAAGAAATAAAGTATTCAAAGAATGCACTCATAAAAGATTACGCATACAATGGAATTTTTTAGCCTCAATGGGAACAGAAGGCTTTGTGAGAAGTGTTTGTGTGCAATGAACATAATGTTTAAATGAATTTTTAAGCCATTGCTAATGAAACACCACCCTTTAAATAAAGAGCTACAAGGCATGCGTATTACAGATGCACAACATATCAGTTTCTGCCTGGCATATCAAGGCCCTAGGGGTTTAGGTTGTGAAACAGCTGTTCAACAAGAACCATGTTAGAAGGGAGGGGAGCAAGGAAACAGCCTGAAATGCAGCTTGGAGTGATGTGAGATTTATTCTCTTAGTTCATATTTTCTGTAGTTTCATCATATGATTTGGCAATTCTGCAGAGCTGGCATTAAACACATCACATGGGAGCATGACAGAGATACTTCTGACCCTTGGATGAATGACAGACCTTACGGAAAAGTAGTTACATGACAGTTCCTACCTGTTCCACTTTTGTAGTCCAGTTTTTGTTTCTATTGGTCTTCAATCTGTTTCTCTCATCATGTAACTGATCTGACCACATTTTCAGGGGTTTCCTTTAGTGGGGCATGGTGACGCTGCCCCTAGTCAGATTTTTCAATGAATGGAGAGGTTGGGGGCATCCTTCAGCTGCATCTCCCTTTGCATATGTTACCTGCTGCTGGAAGTCTTCCAGGCAGATACCCTTCACACCTCAACCCTGGCTTTGCTCAAACCTAACCGTACAGAAATACAATTTAAGTTGAATTGGTTATTCTGAAGGGTTTAGTGAATGGTCTGATGGGTATGTACCTTCCAGCCCATGAGTTGCTGCCACATTCTTTCCTCAGGGAGCTGTGAATATTTGTGTCTTGAATCTATGAGGTTCATTGCCAACAGTATGGGTTCCTGATCTTGACTGGATAACTCTCAAGCTTAAAATGAATTTTCAGCATGAGTATGAGAGTGTTTCCACTGCATATAGACCTTCTCACAAACATCTACAAAACCTTGCTATCGCAATGTTCTCTTGCATACACATTTGTTCCTATGAACTTTCATGAATTACAAGCAGAATGAGACACACACAAAAAGCCACTAAGTAAATCTGGTAGTTCTTTATTCAAGTGAATGTTTAGATCAACTGATACACAATAGCTGCCCAGAACTGCTAAGTATCTCTGGTATGAATTTACGTCTGGAATTTCCACTGGTTAGCAGAGTTTGTTACATACTCATTTCAGCAAGCATAACCCACTAGAAAGTAAGCCACTGGGAAATACTGTATCTAGCTAGAGCTTTCTTTGGTCTTTTTTTTTTTTTTTTTTGTGATGTTTTTGTTTAACTGTCACTGCATCTGGTGAGCACATTCAGACTGAGACAAAAAAATAAAAAACAAAGAACAGAGAGAGCAAGTGAGAAGTTCCAGTTCGTGGAATGTTGCAAGCTGCTGTGTCACTGGGGATGGCAGGCAGGCAGGCAGGCAGAAAGCTTCTCTCTCCAAAGCTTGACACTACAGTGGGAAAATGTGATACTTACTAGAGTGATGAATTGACTGAAGTCGTAACTCTGAAATAAATGTGCAGTTGCAAATACTGAATATCCTGCTCTTAACTAATTTCTCTTCCCCTTAATCCTTACACCTTATGCTTTTTCCAGTATGCTTTCTGAACTGTATTCTTTGAAATGTTACAGTCCAGATGGCCTTACGTTTTGTAGACCTAAGGGCTACTGTACATTTTAAAACTACTTCAGTTAGTTTTATTCTAAAGTGATGGTCCCACTTAGACTATAAAATAGATTATTATCTAATTACAGTTTGCAGGTTCCATGTGGAATGAAGCAAAGATTACTTTATGTGAATTTAAAAGAAAGTATTTCATTCTTCCACTGAAGCAACAAAGCTAGAGCTGCCCTGAATCCTCAGAGAAAGTGAAGCCTGGTTCCCATGCTGTCCTGTGCACCATGCTTCCCAAAGAATGCTGTCTTCTGGCACATACAGCTCCTTTAGCCTGGAAATGTATAAGCTGTTGTCTGAAACAAGAGGAGGCATTGTCCTTAGAAAGAGCAGCAAAGCCTGAACCATGAGAACGGAAAACCTCTAGTCTCCTCTTTCATACCTGGACTTCTGCCATTATAAGGATTGCATACATCTTTTTCTAGTCTTCTTTTTCCTCTCCCTTGGAGCTGTGCTCACTGAGAGCTTTTCAAAGAGGGGAAGGAAACAGCCCAAAACTTAAGGGGGTTGTTGAGGGGGTCTAGTTCATACTAACAGTTTCTAACCTTTCCTTGCCCACCCCTCAAAGGCCTGACAGGAAGAGAATTAGCCTGAACATTTATTCATTTCTAGCTGGATTAATGGCTTATGGCCTGACTTTCAGACCCTCTGAAGTAAACTGAAATGCTTTCCTTAACTAGTTTCCTAGTAACTGAATTCATTAAAAGTTACCTCTCCTGACAGTTTAGGTATTTTCAATACGACTGTATTGCACGGTAAGCAACAATATTGCTTCGTGACAGACAAAAATAATGTTAAAAAGATTGAAACATCTCTTATTCCAGCCAATGTTCAACATGAGGAAAAAGAGAAGAGATAAACAAAGCAGCAACCGGTGCACACATACCTCCAGGTTTCAGTAATATTAGAACATGGGAACCCATCCTCTTATGACGAGCACGAACTGAGTAGATCCAAAGATCCAATGAAGGCTGTAGAGTTCTGGTGGTGTAAACAAGTGTAGTCACTTGGTCAAGTGTTGTTCCTCATCCCCCTTCTGCCCCAGTGCTAGTTTCAGTGAAAAAGGAAAAACGTTCTGTTTTTTAACCCAAATATGCTGGGGTTTTTTTTCTTTCTTTCCAACACCTCCCCCCCCCCACTCAACTGAGTTGCAGTTTTTGGGGTGTATCTGCATAGTGATGGTAGCTCCACCCAAACTGTAAGCCACAGGGGCTCGTGACAACTCAGAATGGCATCCATTGTGATACACAGCTGTGGACTGGTGGCTCAGGCACCAATCCCACACCAGCACATCTGACCAGTTTACAGAGCAGCGCACATCCCAGCATCTGGAAACACAGGCACAGAAAGTTCACGTTTGTACCTGGGTGTGTAAATATCCCCTCTGATGCTTTAATAGCCTCAAAATTTTCCGGTTTCAGTGGAGCTTAGCACCTCATCACGAAAAGTTTGCAACTGCTTTTAGGACAATCAAAGCACACACACTTAATTTTCACATCAACTGCAGGGGGGCTTGCCAGCTTAACTGCATTTGCCTGCAAAGGGGTGTCGAAAGGAGGCTGTGGTATACTGACACACAGTGCCCTGGTGTGTATGATCCACGAGGCTGTGAGTTAGCTGTTGCCTTTGAATAGAAACCTTTCATTTCTCTAGATGCAGTAGTACAAGGTATGTTACATGTAACAAAGTAACATTTGGGAGCAAAGCAGTTATGAGGGGAGGCCTGGCTGGTCTAGAAACGGTTAGCATGTCCCGTAGCTCACAGATCTCGTGTTGTCACCAGGCTGGGTCACCCTTGGGTTCAAGGAAGCAGTTTCACGCGTGTCCTTTGGAACTGCAACAGGCGTGGGGGCGCAACGTGGGGCTGTGTACATGAGGCAGGTTTGATTCGTTCCTTCCCCTGTTCTTACACGAGTATTTGGTCACATGGGAAACGTTGCCTCTCCTATAGGTAGGAGGCAGTTGCGTCAACAGCCCCGCCTGCTAATGAAGCCGCAGGAGGCGAGAGGCGAAGGGTGGAAGCACCTTCACATGCAAAGGCGGTGAAATGGGGCCAAAGAATGCGGGGTGGCATTCTGAAACCGCCGCCCGTGGGTAGCGGCGGGTGGCGAGGACGTGCCGGAGTCGGCGCTGGCTCCCGGCCCCGGACAAAGCGGCTTCCGCGGCGCTCCCGCGAGGTGGCGCCCTCTCCCTCCCGCAGGCGGCCGGTGCGCCGGGGTCTGGGGTGCCGCTGCCGGCCTCCTCCCTCCCTCCATCCCACCCTCTTTCCTCCGGCCGGAGCGTCTGAGCATCTCGGGCTGTCTGCGAGTCCGTGTGCCGAGGCGGTGCGACGTGCTGGGGCCATGCCCTGGGGTAGAGGCGCCTGGCGGGTGGGGGGAGAGCAGCGGACCCTGCCTGCCGCGCCGCAGTTTTCCTGCCGGCGACTCTTCAGGAGGGCCTGAGGGGGACTGTCCGCCCTGAGGAAAATTGTTCAGTGCTAAACAAATTCACAGTGTGAGGGGAGATGGAGAAAAATGGCTAAAGTAGCTATTCACGGTTATGTCTCATCTCCTAGTACCCTCACTGATTTAAAGGCCTGTGGGACAGCCAGATGGGCATGCAGAGCAAAGGCAGGAGTATGCATGTCTTTTGCTCTAGCTGGTGAATAGAGCTGGAGAGAATTTTCGGCTGAAAGAAATGTTGCCCTGTCATTCAGGAAGACACACACTGTAGAAACATGAATATTTCAACAAGTTTGGGTTTTTTGTTGTTGGTTGGTTGGGTTTTTTTGTTCGCTTGTTTTGTGGGAAATATTTGAAGATGGGAGAAAAGTGACTTTATGTAAGGACATGGGAATGGGGGATGAGCCTCATTCACATTCTTCTATCTAAATTAAGTCTCTGCTCAGAATCAGAGCAGGAACACAAAACAGAAATGCCAAATATATATAAAAATATAGCAATATGTAAAAATTTCTAATCTTGTCAAAATTTCAGTGAGACATTTTGATAACTTCTACTTTTTATGAAATGTCACTTGGCTTTAATTTTATATGAAGCAAATTTTATTTTGGTAATCTAAAGGGCTGTCATGAAATGGAAACGTTGGCCTTCTGGCAGCTCACATGGCCATTAATTGCATCTTTTCCTAATCATGTTGTGAGGGCTCTGGTGTCTTATCAGGCTGCTCTATTTATGTATATTCTGTATCTGTTTTATTGTTTGCTAGTTATCATAAAAGCTGAAGTAGGTAAAGCTCAATTGCTTGACAGTTACTTACATGCAAATGAGGTACACTTTCCATAGCTTTTAACAAATACTGTAATATATATGTAAAACATAGAAGTTACACTTTACTCTTTGGGTCTGAGGCCTTAAGAGGTGCAAGCATTGCTGAATGTTGCAGGCTCTTTTCTCAAGTTTGCACAAATTTTGCAGTGACTGATAAGTGCTCCATTGTATTTCTTAAAAAAATCTGAACTTCCCAGAAATGTCTGAGGTATTACAGTGGCAAAACAACTCAGTTTTGCAGATTTTTGATGATGCAGACTTGTAGTGTGGTGTCTAATATAGGCTCTCTTAAGTTTAGTTTATTCCTCTGGTTTTTTTTTGCAAATACTTTTCAGTGCTGAGGTTATTGTTCCTGTAATCATTCATAGGTAGGAGATTTGTTAGTACTTTGCACTATTAATATGTGGTGGTGTTTTTCCATTTCTTCCAAGACTAGAAGCTGCATCCCTGTGCGTTGTAGTGGGCTCAGCTGTAAAATGGGAATCATGATATTTATGTGGGGGAGGTCAGGACTCATTTAAAATACGTGACTGTAAATTCAAACCTTTAGGAGTAGATGAATTGACCTTATGAATGAAACCTCCACCCTTCTATGATGACTGATCCTGTTTCTCTGAAGCCTTTTGGAATGGAACTGGAGTATTTCACATGTACAGAAATCTACACAAAGGCTATCCAGGTTTGTAAAGTGTCAGAGGTGCCAAGCTCACTAAATATGTGCAAGATTCCAAAAGCAGTTTGAAAAAATCTTTTTTTCCTTCCACTGGCAACACTGAAAGTTTTGTATTCCTGCATTAAAATGCTTATCATGCTTTAAATTATTACCGTATGGCATTTATAAAAATTATTTCCTTGCTCTCATTACTCCAGAAAGAAAGATTAACATTATCTATACACAGCAATTTTTACCATTGAAGCATTCAGCTTATACACTTTGAAGAACCTCTGATCAAAATACCATGTAAGAACATGATTATATTATTTGGCTAACAGTAATTTCTATAGCAATAGATTAAATAGACTCTTGTTTCCACAGGATTTTTGTAATGAGTACAAGGGTGGAGATGATAGTTTTCAGTTAAAAGTGCAATTATTTTTGTAACGTACCAAGATTCTTCTTTCAGATACTCATAACTTGCACAACTTTCAGGCAGAATTACTACATTTTTGCTTACAGAAAAGCAAAAAAATTATAAGGAAACTTTGAACAGAATGTATCTCCCCTTTTTAAGTCACACTGGTGCCTGGCACATGAATGCTTCTGCTGCTCTTATCAAAACATAAATGGACATGTGCCTATCTTAATAGTAATTTAGCCACAGATACTGTAACTTGCCTGTTTTCATGGCTGTTGCTGAGTCACAGAACTTTGCAGGATAGGTTTTATGACCACTTGCCTAGATTTTTCAACACCTAGTTATTTGCACATCGTGTCAAGGACACAGGATATACAATGCTGTAGCATAATCTCTGTACTTATTTTACCTGGGCATGGTTGGCAAATTGCAAAAGGGAATTTTGAAATATATCCCCTATCTTTCATGTGTTTTGATGCTGGTCTTCCTTCTGTAATATTTAGCTGTGATTCAGAGTGCAGAGAATTGCTTTTGTGCAATTTAAAGGTACATGTTCTTTAAAACCTCGACATGTTTTCACAAGCACTTTAGGAAATCTGTAAGTTTTGGTGCTGCTGCTGATATACTCAGGAGGTTTAGAAGAACAAATGTTAGGGTGAAGGCTCCCAAGTTCTGTTTCCCACTTGGTTATCATCTAGGCGTACAAACATTTCTGTAACACATATAAATAGGCATTCATTTGGGTTGATTATTACGACCTTACCCAAATGGAAGAATTGAAGTTCAGGAGAGAATATGGGTTCACAGGAGTATGTGTGAGGAAGAAATCAGCATCTGAAACAGGATGTGGCTCCAACATAAGCAAAGTTTTAACGCCCATATGTCAGCTCTTTCTTTACCTCCAAACGAATTACTTTGTCAGTTTCAACTTTCTTACCTGAAAATGGAAAGAAAAAAAGTGATTGCAAAATAATAGCACTCATTTAATATAAAACTCTTTGCTTACTAGCCCTTTTATTCATTGACTATATGAAGATGCCTAAGGAAGACACTGTGGTAACGTAACACTTTATATAATGCAAAGTTCAAGTTCAGTAAGCTTCAGTACAGTCCATGCATTTTTCATATGTGGCTCTGTCCTCAAGTTTCAAAGAAATACACAGGTAAGCCAAACTTGAAAAATTTTTTTTGGAGCTTTCACACTGAGAAACTTACTCAGCCTTTCCAGAAGCTTAGAAAGCCATGCTTTTGAAAGTTTTTAATATAGGTTCCACTTGGATTGACTTTATTAAATTTGTTAATCATTGCTTTTCCTTCTGTTCTGAATGAGAATGTTGCCATCTCAGAACATGCAGATTAGTAACTACTGAGCTAAGGAGGAGACTCTCTTGAACAGTAATCCTATTGCTTTATATTCCTTCTGCTGTCTTTCTGGTGTCTCAAAAAATGTTTTTGAGTTACAGCATCTCTTCAGGTCCACCTACTTTGTCCATGGCCTGAAAAAGATGAAGCAGGAACACTGTAATGAGAAACTTGTTTCTGGTCTGTCAGTCTGCTTCTTGTGAATTTAGCTACGTATTGAATATGTGTATGCCAGTTTAGTAGCTCTGTGGAAGATATATCACATGTATCCTAGGAGAGCTGTCATAGCCTGTCCCTCCTTCATTTTGGTTGTGCTGCATGTGTAACTTCATAAATAAACATTCGTTCATTGAATGTAAATTTGGCTGAATCATTCTGCATATGTGAATCATTTATTCTTGAACAGAATAACTTTCTGTATTCAGTAACTTAAATATTATATAACCACTTCAAAACTTGTACATTTGAAGGAAAAAGGAAAACAGTTTTCTTCTGGCCTCTTTCCTTCATTTCTGTAGAAACCTTTTCAATTGTGATTCTGCTTTGAAACACAAAAACATCGGCTCCATTTTATTCAGAGCTTTAGCTTGTGTTTGTCTAAGGCATAGTGGAAAATAACCTTTTACTGCATTTTGCTTCTGTTATCATTTAGAGCTAACACTGCTCTGACAGAGGGACTCAAGTTATGCTGTGTCACATGCAGCATCAAAACTGTTTTACTGAATTGTAATAATTTACAATACAAGAGCAAACTCACTGCTAGAGACATAGCAAGCATCACTGAGTCACAGTAGAATACTGGTTTGTGTGCCCCACCCCTCTGGTACTGTCAGAATACAGGAGAAAGTAAACACTTCACAGGATTTACATAGCATAGGCTGTATTTGCACAGTCTATAAATGATTATTATAGAATAGAATCATAGAATAGGTTGGAAAGGACCTCCAAAGGTCACCTAGTCCACCCCCCCTGCAATGAGCAGGGACATCTTCAACTAGATCAGGTTGCTCAGAACCACATCCAGCCTGGCCTTGAATGTCTCCAGGGATGGCTATGTTTAATTGTGAGTCACTGAATGCAGTAAGCAGGGATCTTCATGGAGACTAGAGTCCATTTTGCAAAACTAACTTCTGTGACTAGCTGCTCTTTGCAGATGTATCAATCTGACATCCAGAGAAACCTTGACAAACTTGAGAGGTGAGTCTGTGAGAACCTCATGAAATTCAACAAGGCCAAGTGCAAGGTCCTGCACCTCGGTCAGGGCAATCCCAAGAACAAATACAGGCTGGGTGGAGAATGGTCTGAGAGCAGCTCTGAAGAGAAGGACTTGGGGGTGTTGGTTGATGAGAAGCTCAATGTCACCCAACAGTGGGCATTTGCAGCCCAGAAAGCCAGCCATATGCTAGGTTGCATCAAAAGGAGCATGACCAGCAGGTCAAAGGAGGTGATTCTCCCCCTGTACTCTGCTCTCATGAGACCCCACCTGGAGTACTGTGTTCAGCTCTGGGGCCCCCAACAGAGGAGGGGCGTGAACCTGCTAGAGAAAGTCCAGAGGGTTACGAAGATAATCAGGGGGCTGGAGCATCTCTCCTATGAAGACAGGCTGAGACAGTTGAGGTGTTCAGCCTGGAGAAGGCTCAGGGTAGACCTTAGAGCAGCTTTCAGTACCTAAAGGTGGCCTACAGGTAGTCTGGAGAGGGACTTTTTACAAGGGCATGTAAGGATAGGACAAGGGGGAATGGCTTTAAGCTGACAGAGGGGATCAAGCTGAGATCTAGCTGAGATTCTAGGAAGAAGTTCTTTACTGTGAGGGTGGTGAAGCACTGGCACAGGTTTGCCCAGAGGTGCTGTGGAACCCCCATCCCTGGCAGTGTTCAAGGCCAGGCTGGACAGGGTTTTAAGAAACCTGGTCTAGTGGAAGGTGTCCCTGTCCATGGCATGGGGGGTGGAACTAGATGACCTTTGGAGGTCCCTTCCAACCCAAGCCGTTTTATGATTCTATCATTTGCACACATGAGGCTTTATATTAGAACAGTAACAGACAAGAAGCTGCGGTCCTAGATTGTTGAGAGCCTTGTCTGATGTAAGACAGAAAATTTAGTAGTTCTGTAGCGCAAGCATGATTCACTCATGCAAGCAACAGTGATCTCTGAAGTTGGTGTACAGGATAACAGGTGGAGGGATTTAAGTATCTGAGTGTTTAAATGTACATTTCCCCGTTACTTCTTCTTACTTCTCGGAAGTAGTATTTTGACAGTGTAACAAAAGACTTGCTGGAGGATCTGCTTTCCTGTGCTTCCAACCTATTTTGCCATGAGTTTGCTGTTACAGAATATGAAAAGCCTGGTAAGTTCAAGGAAATGGGACATAGCTGTTCTCTTCTGGATCTCTGTGAGTACCCACCTAGGTGTGTACGTGGCCTCACGCCTTCGTCTTTCTCACACAGGAGCAACCCGCTGATCAGTTGCACTTACCCAGTGGGCTCTCTTGTGTTTCTGGTAACTGTTCTTCTTTTGGACTAGGAGATTTGTGATTGAGAGGGAATAAACAGGGCAGTCTGTTTCAGCTAAACTGCTGTTTAACAGCAGGGCCAAAGCATAACATTAAAGAAATAGGATAGCAAAATTACACTTTGTCTACACATAGTTCACCTTTCCAGAGGCCTAACTTTCCTCTTCCCAGGGTTCCTAATAGTTCTACCTTTCCCTAATTACGTGTATAGAAGAGTCTGATTTCCCAATCTCAAGAGAGAATCTCTGTCACTTTCTCTTAAGTGTACCTCTTGAAAAACTATTGAATCCCTGGATCCCTGCTCTCCTTGCAAGGACTGCTTATCTCTTGGGAAAACAGGTTGGACAGAGCCTTGAGCAACATGGTCTAGTATGAGGCATGCCTGCCCATGGCAGGGGGTTGGAACTAGATGATCTTAAGGTCCTTTCCCACCCTAACGATTCTATGATTCTATGATTATTGGCATTCAGTCTCAAAAATAAATCCAAGTAAATACTTACGTAGAAACAGTTTGCAATTGTGATCTGCCTGAGGCCTGTGCTCTGCCTCCCTGATATTGTTCAGGCTGAGCGTGGGATTTAAATTATTCTGGTGATTAAAGATCAAGCTTGTTTGAGCCTTAAAGGGACTTTTTGTGTTTGAGTCCTCTCTAGACACTTTAGGCTATACTGTTGTGCTAATTTTTTCGGTAGGTAATGATAGAAAACTGGAATGTAACAGCTTCTGCGAATTAAACTGTATATCTGCTATGGTACTGCTGGGCTTGGAAAAGCACAGTAGGCCAGATGCATGTTTAATGTGGCTAGGCTCAAGGATCCTGAAAATAGGATGTGGTTTGATCCAAAGTGAGAGATATTAGCTTAATTTTCCATCTGGGAAAGAGTTCCACTGTGCTGTTTACATTACTTCTCTGAGCCTTCCTCAGCCTGAGCACTTGGTACAGTTCTTTAGAAGGGGGTAATTCACCCTCTCCCTTCACAGGATATTTCTCTGCAAACTCTCAGGTCTCTGAGAGCCCCCTCTGTGCCCTGTTACTTTACTCTTGCAGACCTTGGCACTTTGCTAACTCTTCTTCCTGGATGTGGCTCCCAGCAGGGCCATTCAACACTGCTGTTAATCAGGCAAAGGGCTGAATACAAAACATGTGCTGCTCCTGCTCCTTGTTATACAAGCCCTGCTTCCTGCCTCCCCACTGCTCAGCAGAGCTTGCAGTGCAGTTCCTATTTAATGAAAACATATGACAAAAAACCAGTCTGTTATCAACTCAGGATTTTTAAGATGCTCCCTAAGCCATTCAGCTGTCCCACAATCCAACTTACTTGATCATCTGCTGCTTCAATAATATCCTTTCTGTTTCTGGAGCTTAATCCAGTTTTGTGTGATCAACCTTAGAAAGCAGGAGTAAGTAAGGAATTGAAATATGTTTCTTGTTCTTCCACTAAGCAATTACTTATTTTATTGGGATTTTCCAAAAATGGTGTAGTCTCTATTCTTGAAAGAGTATGATATAATATTACAATATGTACAATGTCTACTGTTATGCAAAAAAAAGCGTATCTTCAGCAAAAGCCTCAGAGAACTTGAAAACTAGACTGGCAAACACATATCAACAAACACTATCCTGTCATTGACAATATATATTTTCATGCAAAAGCAATTAATTGTACTTACTCTGTAGCGTTCCTTATCAACATCAGTGATTTTAAATGTACTATACACATTCACAGCTCAGATTTCCATTTCTGAACTTTGCGGTGTCCCTGCTCAAAGCTCATAGGTACAAGGAAAATCCTTAATATGTTCCGTTGTGTCACATGGCGCAGACACTCTTTAAAAATCAAAGCTTTCACTATACCATTTCTCCTGCCAACATTTCTGAGTGTTAAACAAGCTAAATTTCATAGTTAGAAGCCAGAATAAATATTTCTGCCACTTGCTGCTCAGTGTTAGTCTGATTTCACTCTAAGCTACAGTAAAGATGTTCCTGGAAAAAGAAATCATTGGCTGATGATCATCTTTCAGAATGTATTAGAAAGCTGAATGTATTCTGACCAGGATTTAAGTGAAAATAGATGAAGAAGGTTTGTATAGTGTGTGTATGTAAATACCAACATGCATTAGTCTAGCTTCTTACATATATTTTTGATGGGGTCAGCTGAAGATCAGCGGTTCCAGAAGGCAATTACTTGGCTTTGAGATCTGTGCTGGGATGTGGTGAATTTCCCTGACGGGTGTCTTTCCCTTCATTAACTACAAGAGGAAGCCTATACAATCAGCAAAGTCTAGGTGCCTCAGTGACTGAAGTGGCTACGGTTATCTATGATAAATCCACTTCGTACCTTAAGTGTATGTACATATGCAGCACAGAAAACCTGGAAAGCACAGAATATTCAAAGTCATGTGATGTGGTGCTGCAGAGATGATTTATTGTTACACATAGCGCACAGACAATTTCCTGTCAACTCTGGCTTATTCCAGATTTGTCCCATTTCTGCAGCCTGGAACCTTGCCTTCCAAAGCAGAGGATAACTCTGTAATCATGTACATACCTTCACATATCAGTGACAGTTGTTTCATCTGCTGTGTGATGTAGAAAATTTTGTGTGTATGTTCAGATGTTATCAGTCATGCTCCAAACACATGATAAATTAATATTCGATCACACTGCATCTGTTTCAGAAAACATGTCCTCTGAATGTCACAGACTATTTTGGGTAGTCAGGTGAAATGCTGCCTGCTTTTGCAAATGCAAAGTCAGTTGCACAGGATTCTGAGGTAGAGAAAAACTTACTTCTGAAATAAAACCAAACAAAACTGATAAAAAATTAACCTCATGCCTATAATATGTCATGATCGGAATTTCTCACATCTCTGACTTCCCTAGAAAAGTGCTGTTTCATTCAAATGAGATATGGTAGACAGTGGCCCTTAAGAATGTAGGTTGTGGCAAATGCTAAGTAGAACAGGCTTTATCTGGCAGGCAGAGTGATTGCTACCTAAAAAAAGCATGTTATAGGTCTCTGTAGGCAATTTTCCTGGCAGTTTTGTTTGATCTGTATTTATGCTGCAAGCCAAGGATTTTGCATAGGGCTGCATACAAGGAAAGGCATATGTTCTACACTGTGGAAGAAAGAAAAAGGAAAGGAAGGATAGGTGGAGAGAGAAGAAATGGACCATTTAAGTCTCCCCACAACACAGACTCCAGGATTTTTATCCCACTATTTCTCGCATTGTGTATTTCATGATAAATCAAAACCCCACTAATAGAATAATGTCCAAGTTATCCTATAGCTAGTCTTGTCCTGGTCATCTAGACTTATCATCTTCCACTGTGTTTTGTACCCTTCCTCAAAATTTCTCCTAGATTGAATGAAGAGAAATTTATTAGACAATACCTACTAGCTAAAAGAACAGAGGAAGGGTACTGAAGATGCAGACAGCGTGAATTTTTTTCATAGAACTGAGAGAAATGTCATTGAGTTATCTGGTATTTTTGTTCCTACTAGAGATGAAACAATATGACAGGTTTAGTAATCCCAATTTCATGCATAAAAATGACATCAGATGATGCTTGAAATAATGTCAGGGGCAGCAAGAGGTGCCAGCCCAATGGGCTGGAATAATAGAGAGTCAATAAGACACAGTTTTAATTTATGTAAAATGGACGCTTCCAAAGAAGGCCCAGGGATGAGATTTAAAGATAAAGGAAAACCAGTGACATTGGTCTAAGATACTCACAAGTAGTTTGAAAGTAAGACAAAGCCAGCAGTTTGAAGGAATGGCTAAGGTGCCACTGTGGTCACAGCATGCCGAGCAGAGAGTGAGGCACTGTTTTTTTTTGTGTGTAGGAAACATTCTTCTCAGTGACTGATTAGGGGGTATCTGGTGAGTCTGTACCCCAGATATAATCATCACCTCAGGGACAGCAATCTATAGTACTCATTTATGATCAAGTTGAGATTCAGTTGGAGCTCAGAAGAGCAACCCACAGTGTGAGTTCATTCTCACTTACTGACAGTGGGAAGGCAAATGTGGATTTACACACAGTGGGAAGGCAAATGTGGATTTACACACAGTGAGAAGTTCTGAAACAGCAGAAAATTCCCTTGCCTTAGTCTTCAGGCTAGCAGGAGGCAACCCATATGTGGTGATCTTCCCCCTGTCTCCTACCCCTCCTAATTAGTTTCTCCAGACAAGTACTGCTCATTACAGGTTATTAAAATGCTAGGTTTAATGTTTTGTTGTTTAGCCATTGTTGAATCCTGGAAAGTCTTTCTAACAATGGGCAAAATGTTTGGTATGTTTCTTTCTCACACACGTAACTCAGAAGTGTCTCAGTAGATTGTTTTTTTTTCCGCAAAAGTTCTCTAAGAAAATTGCCTTTGGTCAAATACCAAGCATGGAAGACTTTGGCCAAAAAGACTGATATTTTATGAAGTTAAGGGATTATCATGGAAATTACTTGATAAACTATGCTAAGATTGATATTAATGATGTCAGCTATAACCTGTCAGTGTCACAGGTGTGGTTGGTAGCACCAGCTGTCTGCCCCCGTTTTGCCATAATAAGTTTGCTTTGCTTTATAACATTGACAAACTTACATAATTTGGGCTGAAAATTTCCATGTCAGTGTCTGCCCAAGGCTGATTATTTTGGAAAACTCAGTTCAGCCATTCCCAAACATAAGACTAGAGGAAAAAATGTTGGTTCTGACCATGTCTAAAAAGCTGTGGCAAAGTTTTGCTTGAAAAGCTCTAGAACTCCAGTGCCTTAAATGACAGATGTAGCATTTTCTGGGGTGATGAGGCTGAAAGTAGAGAGCAAAAGCTTCATGTCAGCAATATCACTTCTGTGGTTTCACTCAATGCTGAGCACATACGATCAAGTTATAAGGCTCTAGGAGAGCACATTTTGCATGGGCTCTGAAAAGACCTACTTGAATGCAACAGTTACATATTCCCAAAATCTACCTCTGTACAGGCCATTTTGCACCTTGGGGTTTGACAAGACTATTTGCAACTAGAGATGTGTGCCATATCTGATCTAGGTAAGGGCAATGAAAACAAAGAGTTGAACCTGTCTGGGGACAAGGGTAAAAGATTGAGCAGAGGAAAGAAGTAGGGCAGAGAGAACATAACTGTTTTTAAGCTTGTGACTGGGGGGTGCAAAGACATGTAAAATCATCGACATCAACGCTGATCAAAAGCTGAAAAAACAAATTATAATCTAGGTTTTCTGACTCACATATGAATACCCTGACAACAGTCAAAGTAATCAGAAATATCATCTGAAATGTCTGCTATTTTGAAGAGGCGTTTGGCCTTTGACCATTTTAGTTATTTTTTGATAGGAAGGACTGGGAGACTGTGTTGTGAAGAATCAGAAGGGAAGTGGTTGTAGGGTTATGATCCGCTACTTCAGGCATGTTTAAAGATCATATTTGCAATTAAAAATAAAAATAGTAAGAAATAAATAGAATAGCAGTGACATTAAATTTTAGAATTAGATTGCAATTGGTACCTAACGAAATCTTGAAGTATGTGGACCACTCAATTTAGAGGCAAAAAAGTCGAAGCCCCTACCCTCTGGGAAAATTCAAACCTAATTCCATAGTGTCTGGCTGAGGCCAAGGCCTATATATAATACAGTATTTGCCTGTAAGCAAGTACATGTAGAAGAGAAGGCTGAAAGGGAGATCCTGTTTTGTTACACCAGAGATATCTGGGGTAAATCAAGTGAAGTAAGAAGAACCCCATTTTTACAGCTGCATGACTAAGTGAACAATGTCACTAAGTCCACCATCTCCAGAGTAAAAAAAAAAAATAAATGAGGGCAGTCTCTTGAAAGTTCTCCCTGTTTTTACTATTGAAATTATATAACACTTAATAATCCCTTCTTTATTTTCAGACTTATTTGCTAGGTCCAAGAATAATTATTTCTTCTTGGCAACAGCAAATCCATCATTCTCTAATTTCCCCACCTTGGAAATTGCATTTTTTATTTTATAGTTGGCATCATCCTCAAAAGAAAACAAACAAGCTGCTAGTCAGTGAAAGAAAGGAAAAGAAACATTAAAGAAAGGGAAAAAAAAAAATCTTCAAAATATGTTTAGTCCCATCTGGCCCTAGAAAAACATGGAAATGGGTGATCAAGTACCGTTTCCAGGATGGGCTGCCTTTCAAGGGAAACAAAATCTGGATATTTCTATGTCTAGACCACAGAAGAAAAAATGCTTTGGTGCTAATTAACCCATCAGTAGCTTACAAACCCTGAGTGCTGCTCAGCAATATATGTAGGGAAGTTAGCAGATAGGAGCTGCCAAAGGAAGTGTGGAAGAGTTCAAACTGGGAGTCAGGAGATCTAGGTCCTACTGCTTACTCTGCCCTGGCTTGCTCTTTAATTTTAGGCGCTTCAACAGCTCAGCTTGTTTCTGCCTCAGTTTTCCTCTCTGTAAAGCAGGGTTATGACATTAGTGTCCCTCCAAGGCTCTCTGATACTGAGAGAAAAAATGCTATGAAACAAGATCTTGCTCTCTTATATGGTATATAATTTGTCTGGCTATTTTCTAAACAGAAACCGCAGTCTGTAAGGTTGTATGTTGTAGTCAGAATTTAAACAGTCACAGAGTAAACACTTCTTTAGTAATACAGCTATATTGCTGAAAGGGTGTATGTATCAGAAAACAGTATATTCCTTGCTTCTCTCACACTGCATGTGCTCAGATAGGAAAATAATATGTTTGTTTCTAAGGGAGGTTTAGAGGGATGTACTGATATGAGCCCCTCAGAAACATATTAATTATGCTTTAGGCTGATTTTTTAATGACTAAAGCCTACGTACCATGAGCATGTCCTTAAAAAATACGGAGTTTCAGTGTGGATAAAAATTAAAAAGTAGAATCAATATTTCACCCTCAGGCAGGTGCTGTCTTTGATTCTTCTCATGCTTTTCAGCCCATCCCTTCAACAGCCTGCCATTCTGCTGGTTGTGAACAGAGTGGCAATTGTGCCCATATGGCTGCTTTGGTCTAGAAATAAAGTGATCATCTGGTATCTGAGTTTTATGTGATCCCCTGTCGGCTCCCTCTAATGCCTTAGCAACCCTCCCATTCCTCTGTTACCACAGCTGCCAGTTCAGGCTTAGCTGTATCAACTTCGCTGACTGCATTACCCCCTTTCCCATTTGGAAATACATGTTCCTCATCTGTTTACATGCCACCTTTTTCCTGGATTGGGATGAGCTTTCACAAACTGGGGATTCCAGAAACTGCTAGGGAGGGAAAAGAAGTTGGTGAAGACTTTTTCTTAGTGATGGCTAACGGGAACTCTGTGTTGCAGCTTCAAAACTTAGATGAATGTTCAGTAACACAGCAAGTTAATTAATGTGTACTCAGGGAAGAAACTTGGGAGAGAAGGTTCAGCATCTCTGTACCAGGCAGAGAGCAGCTGTGAAGTACCAGAGCATTCCTGTCCCTCTGGATGGACTGTTGTTGCTTCAGAACAGTACCATGGTGGAAGTGTTACCTGCTTATCAGAACTGGCAGAGATAGGAGTAAGGGATGGGGAAATATGGATTAGAGCAGGTGGAAGCAAGAGCCAGAATATGTGCAGTCTTTTTCAGACCTCATGCAGATTTCTCTACTTTCTGGAATTTGGTGTTTCTTCCACGTTTCTAGACATTTCACATTGATAAATTAGTTCAGTGTATTCCTTGAACCTTGCTGATGTTTAGGTTGTCACCCTCTTGATGGGTAGCTTGAGAAGTGCTCAAGCAAAACTTTACAATCCCACCAGCTTGACTTGTCAGTTCAGGGAGAATGCTGACTTAGATGTTTAGATAAGTAGTGGTACCTTGAAGTTCTAGTTTGCCTGATCAAATCTACCATCCTTCTCTCTATTTTTTTTCCTTTATATTGCCTCTTTTATTCTCTCTCCGTCTTTTTAAAGTATATTTTTATCTTTCATAATTTAAATCTGTATTTTCATTCATTCTCATTCTGCATCTCTCCTCTCCTTCCATGCACCTGCACCTGTTCCTACCCATCTTTGTCACTGAATCACAGAGTTGCACAGAGTAGCTGAAGTTGAACATGTCTGGAGGTCTCTTCTGTGTGTTCAAAGTAGGGTCAGCTATAGGAGGCTGCTTGGGGGTGTATGTGGTTGTGTTTTGCATGTACCCAAGGGTGGAGACTCCACAGCCTTTCTGGGCACCTTTTCCAATGTCTGACCACCCTCAAAGTAAAAAAAAAAAAGATTTTTCTTACATTTTAATGGAACTTTCCACATTTTTGTTTGTGCCCATTGCCCCTTGTTCTCTCAGTGTATGCTTCTGAGAAGTGCCTGGCTCCAGCTGTCTTACTCCCTCCCATCAGGTATTTTTACATACTGGTAAGATTCCCCCTTTCCTTTGGTAAGATCCTCCTTTATTTTTTATTCCCTTAGCTGGTTATCGTATCAAATGTAGAAAGTGAGAGGGCCACTGCAGTAAAAAAGCCCTAAGTACTGGCTGACTACGAGGTAAGACTTCCTGGAGTCATAAGACTGTCTGTGTTTGGGAGACAAGTGCTCCAAGGCAGAGGGGAATTGTCAGGGGAGGAAATAGGCTGAGCAGGGGCAGAAGCTCTCTGCTGGAAATCTCTGACCGTAGTGACAGGGAGTTGAACTCCGTATTCAGCTCAGTATTGGCTTGAAGCTGCAGAAAAGGACGCAGTGCTAGAAGAAAGTCTTCTCTGGAGAAAAGAAGCACTAGACATAAAGGCAAATAGCTTAGAAGGGAACAGGGTCAGGCTTCTTCTTGTTTGAGAGAAGAATAGAACATGGGTTGTTTCCAGAGAATAGGTTACTGCAGCTATCTGGATAGTGGCAGAAATTTGTAGTTCATTTGGGGGACACAGGGAGGACAGTATCCAGATCCTAGAACATACTCCTATGCTGACAAGAAATTGAAGGGAGCTTTGATAACAGAACTTTGATAAAAAGTGGCATTACAGGGTGCAGAAATGGTGCAAAAGAGTGTAAAACACCAAGCTGCAACATTTAGGTTTAACTTTACATCCACTGCTATAGCATATTTCAGCATTCATACTATCTCTTGAAGCTAGTCTCCAGTCTTAAGATATGAAAGTTATTTGCCCTCTCCAAGGACTTTGTAAGTTCATAGGAGTGAAACCTTTAAATCATATCCTGCTAATACTCGTTCCAGGAGTGTGAACAAAGCGTGAACTCCGGAGGAGACAGTAATAAGGGAAGTCAAGTCAGATGACCTTTTAAATCTGGCAGATTTTTAAAAACATGCTAAAATTTGATAATATGAAGGAACTTGTTAGGTTTCAGAGCTTTGTTATAACTTATTTTAACTCCTGAGACAAATACACCATACCAGCATATTAAACTAAACCTGCATAAAGCCAGACTGTCAAATTAATGGTGATTTATAGTCTGCAAGATTATAAAATCACAATTAAAGAAAATACAAACTTTGAACAGTCCAGCTGTGAGTTCAGCTTTGTTCACTCAGAAAACTGACTTTGTTCTTATAATTCCAAAAGCATTTTGTTGTCTAAATGGGAAACATTTGTCTTAGATTAAGATTGAAGTGTATAACTTCATAGTTGAAAATGGAAATGTTTTGTTACCCTTTGTGAATAGATGGTCTTTCCACTCTTCTCTAAATACAGTGTGTTAACGTTTGTAGTATGTATATATTCTGAGTGTAAACCCTCACAAATTTCCTCCAGTGACGATTGTGCTAACAGCTGATTTTTGGTTCAGTAGCAGAATATTTTAAAAGCCAGATCTAAACTGAATTTTCAATTTCATTAAATGCCCAATGTGAATAAATGATAGGGGGTTTTGTAGGTCAAATTAACATTATCTCAGCATTTTAAAGGAATAGGTAAGCTGAGCTGAATGACTAGACTTGAAGAGTGTGGTCAAAATCAGCGAGGAGGAAGCTTTGGGCTCTGAGATAAAAAAGGAGTACTCTCCCTTTGGCTTTTTCTTTGCCTTTCGTACAACTGTCACAGAATGCAGCATTCTGTTAATGCTTAAATGAAATGTTTGGAAATGAAATACAGGAAAATACATATTTTCTCCAGTTTTCCCTCTAAAGTAAACAAATTCCTACTGACTAGCTTTTAATAATTTGAGCAGAAAGAAGAAGATCCACCAAGCAACAGCAGTCAGCAGTGATTTCCTAACTATGTACAGAGATCTGATATTTGATTTGTGGTTGAAGAAGCCTCATAAAATATCCCATGTCCTAGAAACTTTGTATTTCCTTTTTTTTCTCTGAAAATACAAGTTACACTATGCTATATAACTTTGCAGCATTATTCCTATTAATGTTGTATCTCATTATTATAGACCATGCTGCTGTATTTTATAAGAATATATTTATTTTTCTTTCCAAATACTTTAATGTTAAGTAGTCACAGTGAAATTAAGGAGACTACGTTTAAAAAAAAAAAGTTATTTCATCTGATATTGAAAAATTGTAGGGTTATTCTGTTAGCTAAGTAAAAAGGTGAACAATTTCTTTCATATAGCAACCCTGCTCATAAATCTGTTTCAGCAACAAGTTTGTGTCGGTTTATCATTTTCTGAATCGTATCGCAGAAGAATTCTGAAGACAGTTTAGAGGTCGTTTAAATGGTTTGGTAAGTGGCATTCTAATCTGATGATTCGTACTGATTCTGTTGGAACCAGATTTTGTTAGAAGTAAAAATAGGCAGATTCTGTTCCAAAAATATTTTTCATATCTGTTTAAACAAAATACAAGATTTTACACAGAATTCATGATCCCCCCTATTAGTGTTCCACCACTGTGTGTTCAAAACAAGAAATCTAGAGGGGAGACTGCTGAACAACATCATGAATTGTGGACATACATTCCAGAATTACTCAGATCTCACTTTCACATGTATGTGTTTGAAATAATTATCTGTTTGACCAGTAAGGTGAAACCATGTGACTCGGGCAACCATCACTGTAGGAGGAATGCAAGTGTAAAGCAGTAATTTCAAATAGATTGTGACCAAGTTACAGGTCATGTAAGTTTGCCTAACCTATTCATGACATCGAAGGTCTCTACAACCTGTAAACAGACAAAAAGTGCTAATTTAGTTTAATTCATAGTCCTTTGTAAACAGCCAATAGAATCATAGAATCACAGAATGGTTCAGGCTGGAAAACACCTTAAGGTCATCTAGTTCCAACCTCCCTGCCATCGTCAGGGACACCTTCCACTAGACCAGGTTGCTCAAGGTCTTGTCCAGCACTTCTGAATGAAGACCATTGTTCAACCTCATCTGTGCAGGCTGATAAAATCTTGCTGGAAACTGTTGTGGCTTACTTACTGTTTACAAACTCGGGTCCTTTGTGTAGTTCTGATTTTCCTCTCACATATACCTCACCAGTGAGGAGCTGCAGTTACTTTGTGAACTACTGAAACTGGGTAGTCAATTTCTTAGTATTCCAGGATCAGCTAACATTTATACTTCTCTCATGTTTTCCTGAGCACTAATGTCTGTTTTTCAGTTTTAAATACACCCCATGATTGTACTGTATAAGACTCGTTTAAGTCACATTAGCATCACTAATGGGGACCCCATTTTACATTAAGTAGTCTTTCATTAACTTCTTTTCACTTTTTTGGTCTGCAATGTTACTAATTTTCTTTGTGGTGTCTGGCAGAGGTTTAGAAGTTGATAGGATGTAGTTCTGTTGAAACAACTTCATGCTTTCAGGAGTGTGGTCCAGCCATTTTACATCTCTCTATATGATGTCCAGTGGTTTCTTTCCCTTACCCTGCCATTCACATACCCCATTCTACGATTATTATTCCATGATTTCCCTTTGTAATGTAAATGCCGTGCATTTGTATGAGAAAAAAATTCTTTACATAACCATGGCTCTGTAAAACCACCATGTTATAGTTCATAGGTAGCAACCCTGCTGTAAAATGCTGTAGAAACATGCAAATGCTACATTGGGATTTCGCTACACTACTTACTGCACTGTTCAGGACCTTTGCCTTTCTACTTGAATAACAATTTCTGACAGGTTTTTTTCTGGCTTTCTGGGAGGTAAGGAGAGAAAGCATGCAGAGGGACTCAGAGGACTAAAGTCAAAATTATTTTTCCAGTCCTGATTCACTTGGAGGCTGTAAGGATGCTTGGTTGATGTTGCCATCGCAGTTCCTAAGGGTCTCCCACTGCAGAGTTGCGGAATCTACTGTATTAAGATGGTTATCTAGTTCTAAAGGAAATTTTAAGCATCTGAGTTTAGGTTTCAGTTATAATATAAAAGGCTTGTAGAGAAATAAACACTGCAGAGCAAATTCCCAGATGGTTATTTATCACTCAGCATGCTGAGTTATACATCAGTGGTTTGCATGGGCATTTCTGCCTTTGAAACATTTGTTTTGGAAACTCTTGCCCCATTTTGAAACACAGAAAAGCACATAATCCTGTTCCTCATTATTGCATATTCTTTGGCATTGTTGTTAATACTGCTTGAGTGCCACAGTGTGGCTGGTGCCCTTCTATCATAAGGAAAACCAGCTCTGGTATCATGCTGTATCACATGTTTTCTTAGTGGTCAGACTACTCTTTTCTCTCTCTCCTTTGTATTTGTTGTTTGGGCTCTCTTTGTAGCCTCTCAGTTACACCGGTATTCTCTACAAAACAAAGAGTGAGGTCCCCAGCTGCTTGAAGCAGCCAGAAGTTTTGCTTAGATGTCAAAGAATGTGTGAAACAGGATTTTTTCCCATAGGAGAGTCCTGATAAAGTGCACTTATTTTTGTTCCTGTTATGACTGTAGGGTAAGATTCTTTATGGGTCTCCTGTGGGACTGGGATAGTGCAATGGAAAAAGCAAAGAATTATGGTGAGATTTTGGGCAAAAAAAAAAAATTCTTGCTCGCTTAATGCTGAGGAGGACAAAATAGGTGTGTGGTCAACCTGAGGAGGTTTGTGCATGAATTATCAAGGCTTCTAAAGAAAGGAAGCTCTGATGCCTGCACAGCATCTCACTGAGATTGTGGGTCTGACAAAGATGTATAACATTTGGTTACTCTTGTGACACAGTACCACATCTCTGGCAGAGATATTCTCACAGACTTTTTGGTAAGCTTACTTATCAGAGATGACAGGTTAGGGGCTGTGAAGCTGACCTGAATCAGAAACACATGGGTTTTCTTGAGTTCCTTGTGGGCCACTACTGAGCTGTTGTGTGTAAAATCTCTAGGATCCATAACTCTACATCTGCTACTGCTCCTATGGAGTATTGTACCCCAGACACAAAATGTCTGTCACATTTGGAATTTCCTTAAAATCTTGAAGACACTGTTAATTTGGTTGGTTGGTTGGTTGGTTTAATTTGGGGTTTGTTTAGTTCTAGGCTTTATTAGAACTCCAGATAGGGTTTGCAGCCAAAAGCCAGACTACGCCCCACAGTGATTATTCTGCAAGATAAAAACTATCTAAGATAACAATTATAATAAAATTATAAAAAGAGTATTAAAACCCAAGTAATTTTAGTTCTTTTTGACTTCTGAGAATAGATAAAAAAAACACATTCATTTTTATGTAACTATACTTCACTGTGGCAGATGTGCAACAAGTGGTCATGGTATCTTGTCCGACTGATGAAACAGTTCACTTCATTTGCACATGGAATAAATTAAGACAGTTTTGGCCCAAGATGAAAATGGGTAGGGCACAGACTGATCTGTTGCCTCTTCTGCAATAGGATGTTACTAATAAAAAACAACAGTCAGAATTATTCAACATTGCAAATTCACAAATATTGGTTGGATAGAATCATAGAATAGTTAGGGTTGGAAAGGACCTTAAGATCATCAAGTTCCAACCCCCCTGCCATGGGCAGGGACACCTCGCACTAAACCATGCCACGCAAGGCCTCGTCCAACCTGGTCTTGAACACTGCCAGGGATGGAGCATTCACAACCTCCCTGGGCAACCTATTCCAGTGCCTCACCACCCTAACAGGAAAGAATTTCCTCCTTATATCTAATCTTAACTTCCCCTGTTTAAGTTTTAACCCATTACCCCTTGTCCTATCACTACAGTCCCTAATGAGTCCCTCCCCAGCATCCCTAAAGGCCCCCTTCAGATACTGGAAGGCTGCTATGAGGTCTCCACGCAGTCTTCTCTTCTCCAAGCTGAACAGACACAACTTCCTCAGCCTGTCTTCATACGGGAGGTGCTCCAGTCCCCTGATCATCCTCGTGGCCCTTCTCTGGACTTGTTCCAGCAGTTCCATGTCCTTTTTATGTTGAGGACACCAGAACTGCACACAATACTCCAGGTGAGGTCTCACAAGAGCAGAGTAGAGGGGCAGGATCACCTCCTTTGACCTGCTGGTCACGCGCCTTTTGATGCAGCCCAGGATACAGTTGGCTTTCTGGGCTGCAAGCGCACACTGCCGGCTCATGTTCATTTTCTCATCAACCAACACCCCCAAGTCCTTCTCCGCAGGGCTGCTCTGAATCTCTTCTTTGCCCAACCTGTAGCTGTGCCTGGGATTGCTCCGACCCAGGTATAGGACCTTGCACTTGTCATGGTTAAACCTCATGAGGTTGGCATCAGCCCACCTCACAAGTGTGTCAAGGTCCCTCTGGATGGCATTCCTTCCCTCCAGCGTATCAACCGAACCACACAGCTTGGTGTCATTGGCAAACTTGCTGAGGGCGCACTCAATCCCACTGTCCATGTCAGCGACAAAGATGTTAAACAAGAACGGTCCCAACACTGATCCCTGAGGTACGCCACTTGTTACTGGTCTCCAGCTGGACATTGAGCCATTGACCACAACTCTTTGTGTGTGGCCATCCAGCCAGTTGTTTATCCACTGAGTGGTCCAGCCATCAAATTGATGTTGCTCCAATTTAGAGACAAGGATGTCATGTGGGACAGTGTCGAACGCTTTACACAAGTCCAGGTAGATGACATCAACTGCTCTACCCTTGTCCATCAGTTCTGTAACCCCATCATAGAAGGCGACCAAATTGGTCAGGCAGGATTTCCCCTTCGTGAAGCCATGCTGGCTGTCACCAAGCACCTTGTTGTTTTCCATGTACCTTAGCATGCCTTCCAGGAGAATCTGCTCCAAGATTTTGCCAGGCACAGAGGTGAGACTGACTGGTCTGTAATTCCCCAGGTCATCCATTTTTCCCTTCTTGAAAATGGGGGTTATATTTCCCTTTTTCCAGTCATTGGGAACTTCACCTGACTGCCATGATTTCTCAAATATGATGGCCAGTGGCTTCGTAACTTCATTTGCCAGCTCCTTCAGGACCCGTGGATGGATCTCATCAGGACCCACAGACTTGTGCACGTTCAGCTTTTTAAGATGGTCTCGAACCAGATCCTCTCCTACAGTGGGCCCAAGGTCTTCATTCTCACAGTCCCTGCATCTGCCTTCCAAGACTTGGGTGGTTTGGTCAGAGCCTTTGCCAGTGAAGACCGAGGCAAAGAAGTCATTCAGAACCTCAGCCTTCTCCAAACCCTGTGTAGCCAGTTCTCCTGAGAGCTTCCTGAGGGGGCCTACATTCTCCCTAGTCTGTTTTTTTATTTGCTATGTACCTGTAGAATCCCTTCCTGTTATCTTTAATACCTCTAGCTAAGTTTAATTCTAACTAACTGGGCCTTAGTTCCCATTAAAATGTGCCCTTAACATCATAACACATGCATTGGAGTTCATTGGTAAATAAACACTTATATGTGATTAAGCAAGCCTACAGGAATGTCAGTCTACCTTCCATCATATTTTAGATTTTCCATAATAACATTCTGGCAAGTAAAACTTGATTTTTGTCTCCATAATTAATACGCTTTGGGATGATTAAAGGCATACCAAAATCTCTGATGAGAGCAGTCAAACTTCCCCTGTTTATCTGTCCGGCTCCAGAATAGATTGAGGAGAACTCCCAGATCCAGGGTCACTGTGTTCTGGTGGAGGCTCACAGCACAAGTCTTAACTATCATGGCTTATACTTATTTCTAGAGTTTGGTGGCCATTTTGATTATATCCAATGTTGAGCCTATATTTTTATTCCACTTTTCAGCAGTTTGTCAATCATAGCAAAATAAATGTCTGACTATTCAGAAAAGCCTGCAAGTCTTCCTTGAGGTTGTAGGTGTATCACAGACCCAGATTCCTGCAAGGACTGCTGCATCAGGAATGTCTGCTGTTGTAGCAGGACAAGAGAGAGGAATTGGAAGAAAAGGCTGTTACTTGAGAGGTGAACAGGGAAATTCTGGTGGGCATACCAGCACCTGACATTAACCACATAGAACTAGGTGAACAAAACCAATCAAACAACACACCAAGAGAGAAAGATGCAGACACACTTCATAAATCTGTAATTCAAAAATTAGTTCAGCATGCATTCTAGGCTGACATTCAGGCCAGTTTATTGTATTCAAACCTTTTCCTCTCTCTTAATCTGTGCCTTTGTAGGGTTGTGTTCAGCAACCACTGATACAAACAAATGGTTAAGGTAATAAAATAGCTTGGACTAAGCTCTAAGGAACTGCTGATGCTTAGTCTCTGAGAGTGTTGAGAGAACAGAAAATTGGTGGGATGATGGGTTGGAGGAAGACACAGGATGCCTGTTGAGTGTATTGCTTCCTACTCAAGTTCTCAGCTGGATGCCATATCAGGAATGTACTTTTTCATTTGGCCAGGAGAGTCAGTCTATTTTTCTTCTGCAAGTGGTTGTTGGCATGTGAACCTGAAATCAAAAGAAATAAAATGGAAAAAGCCAAGTACTTCATGTAAGATTCAAAATATAGTGCTACAGACACGTACAGCATTATACAGTTAAGATATTTTTGCAGTGTTCTTATAATACAATAGAGAAAAATAACCGGCTCACACAGTTACCAACTCTGTATCTGTTGTTGGGATTTGGTGGAATAAGGGCAGTTATCCATCAGCAACCTGATTCTACTTCCACTGAAGTTGTATAGAGTTTCGCCGATGGCTTTAGTAGGTGGAAGAAAAGCATCTGGGAAGCTACAGATGAGGAAAAGCCAGCATTTGAAAAGTTTTCTCAGCAAGTTATTGGATAAGAGCCGCTGTCTAAAGGGCAGTGGGTGGCCCAGAGAGCAGGAGTTTCAGAGAAAAGAGGTAAAAAATGGATGCATATAATTTTGAGAAAAGGTCTTGCATAAGAGGAGGGTTTTTGAGGGACATGGTATGCCTGATCTTCCTGTTGACTAGTGACAATGGAAGGGCCCATTTGTAAAAAAAAAAAAAAAAAAGAAAATGTAACAAAGCCTAGGTTTGAGTTTTGAGGTGTGTTGTTTCACAAAGTGTTGGTATCAGAGAAATGCATCAAACAAATGAAAATGGATTTGGATGACCAACTGATGTTCACAGCTGTTGGCTCAAAGGAGCCAGACCTGAAGTAGGGGTGTAGGAAAATAGGTGCCTAGGAGGTTTTTCTTCATATATCCTTGTTTTAGGAAAAATAACTTTCAATCCCTGTAGACTGCTAAGTCAGGTGACAGTCTCTGTTGCATTGTATTAAATTGTTCCAAGAGGACTGCACATCAGTACACTCCATAGCCCTATCTTCTCCCTCAGTATTGACAAACCACTGCATCAGCTTCCCTGTTGCCATTCCCAGGATCGTATGTAAGAGCTCTTGCAAGCATTTGGAAAACTGACATCTTAATGTGCTCCCCACTGAAAGGAGTGATGCTGCAGTTATCATCCTGACAAGGGGGCACAGTAGGTGGGGGAGGGGGTATGTGAGAACAGTTCACACATAAACTAGGAACAAAATGGAATCATATGCTTGACTGTTCAACCATCTTCACTGATTTCCATTGGGTGGCCTGCTAAGAATATCAGGAATAGTGGTATATCAATTTAGGATATGTTTTCTTTCATTTGCAAATGAGAATTTCTGAAAAGGGTACATCAGGAATGTATCAAGGCCATGTTAAATTCTTCTTGTCTGTGATCCATGAAGACATAAGGAAGATGCCTGCTGGATACACAAACTATAGTTTCACTGATTTTCACACAGTAGTCAAGACTCTGCTAGATAAGGACAGGGAGAGCTGAACAACTCTGGTCTTTGCAGCAGTGCTGTCACCATCAGAAAAATCTGCTACATTCACTTCAGATCCTGTATGAGAAATCATGGATAGACTGTATTCATGCAGTTTGTATATCTTAACTGCTATTTTCTTCTTACTGTGGTAAAAATGGGCAATTGATTACAAGTACAGGTATCAACATGAATATACACAGTATCATCATGATGGGAACGGTATAGGGTAACACAGCTCCTGGAGTACCAGTGTATGTGGAAAGAGACTTGAAGGTGTTGAGTATAACAGTGGAAGCTTTTGAGAAAGCAGAAAGAGACAGGTACTTGTGTAGTGCAGGAGCATAATATTCACAGCCAGGAAAAATGACAGACTTGAAGCCCAGCTCTGCCATTCTCCTTTCTAATGCTTGGAGGCACTATTCTACATGTACATCTCATTTTTTTTTAGAAAACTTAGCAATATCTGTTGTTTCTGCAGTCCTTGTATTTCTAGTTTGTGAATCCTGAGATAAGTGGGTATGATACAAGTTTTGAGGTGGGTCTGAAACTGTTGTTTTAACAGACAACCCACTTAAAAAAACAAAGCAAAACCAGCACCTCATTCACACTGGGCTGTTGGCTTCCAACATCTTCAGACATGCAGTGAATTAGAGTAGAGAGGCCAATATCATAGCAAGGTTGAATCCTTTATAGTTTCAACCAGGGTTCAGATGGCAAGATCAAGGTCTGAAACCTAAGTGCTCTGCTTTTCTGATGTTTTCCTTTATTTCTTTTCGCATGTTTGAATGATTTCATGTTATGTATGTCTACTGGCAAGGATTCAGGGAGAGATAACCAAATGACAGAACAGGCACTAGCACTGCATTACCCTTCTCAGATTAAGCTGCTTGGAACTAGCAATATATATTACCACTTGCAACAGGAGAGGTAAGAGCACAGGATACAAACTTCACACTCTTTAAAGAAGTACTATGTCGGTCCACAAAGCTATGTGCTAACAGCAGAAACTCCTCATTCACCTTTTCAGCATTCACAGAGTGGGATATGTGGAGATTTATGTACCAGATGAGCTAAATTAAGTGGCTGTCTAATACCTCTGAATGGCCTCATGCCTTTCATTAAACCGATGGATCATTGAAGACCTTTCTGTATATCATCCCATTCTGCTTTTCTGCCAAGAAGCTTGGCTAATATATTAATCAGTTTTATAATGGAAAATCAGATTGTGTATGGTAAAGAATGTGCGTTTTCTGCTTCCCAAAGGTTTTGAATATTTACAATTAAAAGGTACGCATCTCATCTGCAAGCTAGGGATCAACCACAGCTGGGTAGATGAGCATAACAGAAAAATTGGAAGGAAGGGGGACTTCTATCCCCTTTTGGGATCCTTCCAGGAAACACATATTTAAGCACTTCTATAAACCTATCGTATCAGAAAAAATATCAATACCGATTGCATTTCAGCCTCTTCTACAACCTGATAATTGTGCTTTTTTAGGGACTTATGAAGCTCTTTTTCAACTTGTAGTCACTGTTTAATATTGCTTAATAGCTTTTCCAATTTGTCCTGGTTAAATCTGATGTTTGTGCTGTGTGTGAACTGCAGATACGCAGATTTCATACTGTGTATGCAGCTTGTTAAAGAGCACCATCTTGCAATACTGACTGCAGTGTTGCAAAAGTCCTGTCTTATACCAAAGAGTATGGGAAATGCTTTTGCTGTGAAGTCTCTTAGCTATCTAGGTTTAGATGCACAATGCACACAGTTAAGACAGCACTGAGCATGAGAAACGTTCTTTATTCTTTACAGACATACCTCCTTCTTGAAAGCTGTTTGCTCCATGGAGTTTACCATACTACTTTAGAGCCACAGTGGCTGCCTGAGGAGTAAGTCCTCTAAACTAATTGATTTGCAGGTATACACACTAATTAGGGAAAAGCGCTAAGAGAGTGAAGTCCACATTCTGCTGCTCTTGGTGATGTCCTGTACTGTTCAGCTGGCACAGAAGTGGCTGCACATAGTACCAGAACGGTATTTGCTTCTGCAAGGAAACCAAAACTAGCACCCTAACCCTGGTTTGGTCAGATTGTATGGATGATTTCAGGCTTTTCTCCATTTAGTTCTCTTACTTCCTGTAAAAGGTTCACCAAGATAAACTGAAATGAAGCAGAAATATATCACAATCCAGAGTTTTAATTTGCTTCCACAACCAAATTTAAGTGCTTTTGAATTCTAATGCTGCACCAGGTGTCCTGAGAATGGTACAGAGGGCTGGTGGTAGAGAGGTACCGTGTGAGTATTCCTGAAAGCTGCTCTCTTGTCAGTGTATTATTCTGTATATCTACCTGTGAGGAACTGTGCTATAAACAGCATAGCTTTCATACAGACTAATTCTCTTCTCTTTACACCACCTGTGCTGAACATGCCTTTATGCACATGCACTTTCACAGGCACAACTCAAGGTGGATTAAAAACCAATCATTATTGCCAAAAAATGCTAATCGAGATTATCCAGATTAGCCAAATTGTAAACTAATCTAGAATAGGAGAGAAATTTTGAAATAAAAAGTTTAATATTTTTTAAAGTCAAAGTGACAATATGTTTGGAATTATAACCTAATTATTTTAAAAAATAATATATTGCAGACAAAGCTGACAGTGCTTCAGGTCTTGGGTGTTTTGTTTTGGGGTTTCTTTTCCCTGCTTTATTTGGTTTTTGTTTCCTGTAAACCATAAAGAATTCTTCTTTTGCAGTTGTGTTTAGTGTTTGCAAAAATTCATATTATTTCAAAACTCTTTCAAGAAAAATGGAAACTGACAGCAGCATATCCAGGAGAGACGTACTTGGTATGTTAGGAATTAGTTTTTTTGGTGAATTGTAGTTGTCCACGAAACTAAACACAACTTACATTCCATCTAATCCGGTTTGTACTTTTTAAAACAGTGAAACTAAGAATATCAACTTTAGGATAGAAAGGCATGGCTTTATTTTAAAAATAAAATGTTAGAATGTTTATATCTTAATAGGAATGTAAATTTAATTTTGCCTTGTGTGAAGAGTCTTCCTGCAAAACACCATGGTAAGAGTGGATGTAGTTTTCATTGTCCATAAGTTTCCTTTTTACCTTTCTCAGACTCCAGAGCAGCAGCTCAGTTGCTTTAAGTTCATAGTCTGAAAATAAACAGAACCTAAGAGTAATACTCATTACAGTATTCAATTTAGCATGCCCAGTATTGACACATTAAATTACGTAGTGTCCCTGAAGACCCTCTCATGAGCTATTAATGAAAGTACTACAACACAGTGGTATAATGACCTAGACTGTAGTCTCACATACCCCCATGGTTTTTTTTAATCTGAACCTCCCTTTTCTGTAAGGATTTTAGGCATGCATCCACTGTTTTCCACTGGAGAGCCATGCAAACACAGTATCCAACCACACGTACGTGTTCTTTGGTTCACATATAATACATATGAAGTTGGATTCATTGTTTTTGTTGCCTGGGTAACTTCCACATGCATTCTGTTCTGTGAGGTCTGAGAGGAGGGGTTGTTGAGGGAAAACTGGAAGCAGTAACTGGAAGCAATACGGTGTAAATATGTATTATAAAGTCGTATTGCAAAAAAAATTGTATGTGCCAAACAGCAAGTTCCTTGAAATTATGCTTAGCTTTAAGCACATGAATAGTTTTTCGTACAAAATGACCTATGTCTGGTCTTACGTGAGAGGAAAAAAAAAAGATGGACCCCAAATTAGTAGCTAGATTTTGCTTTATAGCCTAGAATACTTACTCAGATGCCAAGTCTGCTAACTGTACACCACCTTCAGTACTTTGCTGAAAACATTGATAAGCACTGCAAGTAGGAAGTTTTATGCCAAGCAACCCAGCCACAGCTTAAGGAAAACAGAACCTTAGAAAGGGATAAGTAGAACCAGACATTGATCCTCTTTCAGTCTCTGCTTCAGAGCTGTGCAGTTCTCCAGGAATTTTAAGACACTGTATATGACCTTATTGCAAATCAAGTACTGTGATTAAAGTCTTTTTTTTTCTTCTTTTTTTTTTTCCAGCAAAGATGAAAAAGAATCTCATAAAAAAAGAAACTCCACACACTTGATAAGGTGAGTGGAAAGCCTGTCATTTGACTAAAATTAAGACAACTTTCTATTGGTCTTTACAATGGCTTTGATTTTTGCTTTTGTGATGAATGAAGAAGAAATTTGATTTGGCTTTTCCAAGTTTCACTGCCAGAGACTTATGACAAAAACAGACTTTCAGGAACCCATTTGAAGAAGTATATTCCACTGGATCCGTAGGATTTCTATGGTTTGACTGAGAAACTGGCATTTGCTGAATAAATGGGAGCATAGACTCTTCTATGGTCCAGTGGGAAGAGTTGCATTCTTAGGTGATTCAGTGCTTACCTGTGAGAGCCAGACAAACACCTGAATGCCAGAACAAATTAACAAATGAGCACAGTTTATACAGGAAGATGAATTTACCCTCCTTGTTTTAAAATAATTTCCTGGCCAAATAGTGTATGGAAACAGCAATATTTAATCAATACTGAAGAACAGTGGGGAGCACTGGCTAGCAGGTTTAAGGGTCTGTACTTACCTGTTTGTTACAGGGCTTATATGGGCACATGTATTTTGCCTGATTTAGATTCTAAGTTTTATTCATCCAGCTGGGAAGCAGACATGTACAGTATTATTAGGGACATGGAGTAAGGCGGGACTGTAATTTCATTGTCCTAAAATTCAGACTTTTCTTTCATTTCCTTTTCTAACCTAAGGGGCAACTGACAGCTCTCCAAATTTTACAGGAGAGAGGGAATTCATTTGAACTTCATTCTTTACCACAAAATTCACTCAAATTATCACAAGACATATCTCATACTCTGGTATCAATTAGCAGGTCATTGCTGAGGTTTTCAAGGATCCTCTGTCCACACTAGATGCAGCTGATTGGCATTTGATGTTGGTCAGGTGTTGCTCCTCTAAATGTTACAAGAACTGCCCCTCAGAACTACTTAAACTGGGGCCAATAGCTTCTTACTGGCTTCAGCTGAGAGTGATCTAATTTTTATCTATCTGCTTTCACTGCAGTGAGAAAAATCATAGTGCCTTGGCTAAAATGGCTTTTCCAAGATTTAGCCACTCTAATAATTTTTAGGGGTAGGATTTAGGGAGTCACTGTTTTCTAAAGAGAAGGGGGTCAGTAAAGTTTTGCCATTCCAGGGTAGCCAGATGCTATACAGAGACTACTTCATTTTTGTTGCTGCTAACTCCCTTTGTAAGACAGAGTAAAGATCCTTAATAGCTTCCTGCATGCAACTAGAGAGGGAGAAATCAAGTTTCCGAGATGACCCACTCACCATACCCGGTATGCAGGGGATGTTACAGTTCTAAGAATGAAGAGCATCTCTGCAGTGGTTTAATTCCCCAGCACTAATTACTTGACTACATGTCCCACTGCTTTGGTTATGTGCTGGGTACTAGAACAGAGGCATTTATTTCTAACACATTAGAAATAAAATAATTTTTTTCTGGAATATTCCTGTAATGTTGTCTGAGTCTTCCAGGAAAGTCAGTACACTTGTTTTATTTCAGTATGTCCCACCTGGTTTTCCTCTTCAACTGCTGTGTGACGGAGGGATTCTTTGGGTCAGTCCCTTTTGGATAGTCCTTCAACTGCATTCAGGTTTAGATTTCCCATGGCACATGTTCTGGGCTCATAACTTCATTCTCTTCTAAATATTTTTATCTTCTTTTGTGCATAAACAAAAAGTTAAGGAAACATTTAGCTCTGACAGTTACTGGAATCTCTTGCAAATGCATTCCACTTAAAACCTAATGCATTTCTAAGTGATTTGCCTGTGAAGATTATTAGTTGTTTGATAGAGTGTATCTGATAGATTTTGAGGTTTCATGTTCATCTTTTAAGATGGAAATAACATTGTTGCTGGAGAATCCTACTTGTAGGTTTTCAGTAATGGAAAGAAAGTGCTTCTAAGCCAACAAACACAGCTAGTGCCTTGCCAGTTTGTGGCATTATTTTCTTCTAGACTGAAATTCTTACTCATGCAGATTACTGCTAGTAATTAAAAACTGCCTCCTTTATTTCCTTTGCTTTTAAAGTAATGGTTGGCTTGGGGTGTCTGAGGTTTTCACCAGACTTGTCTTTATTTTGTCATTACTAAGTTGTTTTCTTCTAAGTTTGGACAATCTTTTATTTCTTACTTGCATACAGATTGAGCTTAGAGAGGCCATACAATCCACAAAAAAATGCATAACACGTTGCTGTGATGCTTGTTATGCAGAGTCATTATACTGGTTTTATGTAGACTTTCATTACATGCAAAGCTGTTAAATGCCCCTCTCTTAAATTCAAGGTTTCCTAAGAGATCCCTTTATAAGGCTTTATTTTCATTTGAATTAACATTGCCAAATTTGAGCTGTTTATAAGGATATTTTCCATGTCTGTCTTAGTCTGAATTTTTTCATTGTAATGTTTCAGATTAAATGGCACAGATGTTTCCAAAAACAAGATTAGGGAAAACTGCATTGTTTTTCTCCATAGTTTATTTTTTCATAAGTCCACCAGGGATCTCTAGAGTCTTTCATTCTCTGGAGCAGAGATTTGAAACATCAGGATAAGAGGAAAGCCATGAGGAGGAGGAGGTGCAAGAAGAAATGAGATGGAAACAAGCCCTTAGGAATCAAATAGTTTATCTAAACAATGCTCTCCTGAATGTTGCTTTGAACCCATGAGTCCCAAGTGGGTTTTTTCCTATGCTCTCAGCAATTAGTTCTGAGACTTTTTGGAAACTTATTATTAACTTCTTTTAGGGTCATGCTGCTGTCACCTGGGCAATCTTCATTCTGCTGTTTCCTGCTTTGGTTTTTGGCGTGGTTTTCTGGGGGGGGGGGGGAGGGTTAGGTTTTTTTGGGGGGTTTTTTTTTTAGTGCTTTGAATTATAACTAACATGATTTCAACTGTTTTTCCTTTTGTATGAGTATGCATGTAGTTTATATCATGAGGGTATTCCAAATGCAGTTAATGCAGTGCAAAGTTGAAGAAAGAAATATACCCCTGTATGCAGGGGGGTTTGGAACTAGATGATATTAAGGGCCTTTCCAACCATAACCATTCTGGGATTCTATGATTAGTGCCAGGGCTGATGCAACACAAGAAGAATAGTAGTGCAGAAGGTGGCAAGGGCAATACAAAGCTAAACAAAGGAGAGACATAAAATAATTGTTAGATTTTCTTAATATAAAGCTATTATATAGCTATAGGCTCTGTAGAAGGGAAATGAAGACTGAAAGTAGGGCTCATAAGGGGAGTTGTTTTCATATGGCTCTTTCCAGTATAAGGGATTGTAATGGCATCTGTAAATAAAACTTTCTAATTCCTGCAACCATCTCTGACCAAAAAAAAAAAAAAAAAAAAAAAAATTTCTTTTTTAAGCTCTTGACTTATGCTAAGTTAACAAACCCCAGTGTGTATCGTTTTCATAGGGTACATTTTCTTACACTGAGTTTTCAGAACAAAGAATCATTATTCCTTTGCAGGCAAAGACTTTGTATTTTGCAACATGTCACATATTCTAGTTGACAGAATACCACTGTGTGTGCAGAGCTTATTTTTCTCTGGCAACTATGAGTGATACACATGGTTCAGTCTTGTACCCTTCATTAATTAGAGTTGTCTTTGAAAATGAATGTCAAAGCATTAACCAGGAAAAAACAAGATGGAGAAAAAGCCCTGTTCTGTAGTTCAGTTTTTAGGATGAATAGTGTAATGGTAAAGAAATTTGTGAAAGAAAATTGTTTCAGAGATCTAAACAGATCAATAATACAAAGACAATTCAGGGTACTTATTTTTTTTAAACCCCAGGAGCTTCATTGTTGTTACACACTGTTGTGGTTTAACCCCAGCCGGTAACTCAGCACCATGCAGCTGCTTTCTTACACTCTCTTTTCCCCCCACCCTCGGTGGGAATGGGAGGGGAATCAAAAGAATATAAAACCCACAGGTTTAGTTAAGAACAGTTTAATAGCTAAAATAAAGTAAAATATAGTGATAATAGAAAGAATACCAACAATAACAATAATGATGATTAGAAGAAACAACAAGAGAAGAAATGAAAGCTCAGAAAACACAAGTGATGCACAGTACAATCGCTCACCACCCACTGATCTATACCCAGTCTGACCAGAGCAGTGCTTCATCCCTTCCAGGTAATTTCCCCCAGTTTATATCCTGGGCATGATGTGCTGTGGTATGGAACACCCCTTTGGCTAGTTTGGGTCAGGCATCCTGTCTCTGCTCCCTCCCGGCTTTTTGTGCCACTCTTCACTGGCAGAGCATGAGACTGAAAAGTCCTTGATCGGGGTAAGTGCTGCTCAGCAGCAACTAAAACATTGGGATGTTATCAGCATTATTCTCAGACTAAAGCCAAAACACAGTACTGCACCAGCTCCTAGGAAGAAAGATAACTGTTACAGCTGAAACCAGGATACACACTTCTGCTAACACTTTCTGAAACCTTGTCTCACGTAGTTCCACATGACTGTGGGGAAGAAAACTGTGCTTACAGAACATTTCCCCTTCATGTAGTCCAGTATATTTCACAGATCTGCATTGCTGCAAGGCACAGCCAAAGATCAATAAAACTTACGTTTCCTGTGAGGAAGATTTCTGAGTCTGAAAGAGGTTCAGGAACACATGGAGGCCAGAGTTCATGTCCATTGAACACTATTTACTAAATCAGATGCAGAGACAGGACCTGCAGCCCTAAGAGCATAACACCCGCAACCAAAACAGTTGTGTCCCATAGTTGCAGTAGAGCAGCTGTTCTCAAAGTTGCTCAGCCTAAGGATAGACTATCTAGATACAGTGAAAAGGACAAGCCTGAAAACCCCTAAAGAAGGAAAGCAAAAAGGCTGGGAAGAAGTCATACTGACAAAGATGAGGCAGAAGGCAGGAAGATTGAGGAGACATGGCAAAGACTCCATAATGGTCCCAAGAAAAAAAGATAAGATCACATTACTAAGCATGCTGTCATCATGCATATGCAGAATCAGACCAACTTTTTAATTATTAGTTTTATTTATTTTGGAACTGTACACACATGTAGTACAGAATGAACCAAACTTTCAGTAGAGTGTGTGGAAGGGTGTTTATTACATTGGGTTGACATAGCTGTGCATGCAAGTCATACCTATAATATGCATTTTCAAATGTACGATTGGAATGGACATAAAGTGGCAGAAGTAGAATATAATGTGATTTTTTTTTGTGATTTCAGCAGGAAAATGTCTTTGTACATTTGTCTTTATACTTTTGTACAAATATCTTTATTTGTACATTTATGTGTTCTTCCCCGTGCTCTGCAATAGGACAAAATAGGCTGAAGATATACTAAAAAAAGACCTTCTAGTGTGACAAGCAGGAAAGGTATCTGATCACAGCAGTTAGGTATAACACTATCTGAAAGATAATGTACCTGGGTAAAAAGCACAATGGGGATATTTTGGAAATGGAGGAGAAGGCAGGCTATTAGGGCCACCCTGTTTGCTACTTCTGTCTTGTCCATCTGGCATGGAGCATGGTTAGTTTCAAGTCCTAGAATAAATACTAAGTGAGACACAGACTCATCCTGTAAAGCTGTCTTCCATAACCTGCTGTTGCTCTCATCTCATTCTGGTTGAGTAACGAGAAAAAGCAAAGAAGTAAGGAGTGTACTTGCTTATCTCCAGATCAGCTCCCTTGCCTGTTTTTGTATTGCATTAACTATCTGGGAAGATGGACTAAGAATTTAACTCATCAGAGTTCAAAATCATAGGGCAGTTTTCGCTTTTAAATCAAGTATGTCTATTTGGCACAGAATGCTATGTCTGTTACAAGGATCAAGATAAAATGCAAGCCCATTCCCCCCTCCCATTTCCTTCTGTCTCTCTTTTTCTCTTTAAAACTTACTAAAATTAATACCAGACAGTATCCTTTGACAAACGGGTAGAGCTTCCTGTGGGTCATTTCAGAAGCAGTTCTCAAGTTCTCATGGGAAAATCCGATTGCAAGTGAGCAACAGTCCACATAGAGTCTAGTGTTTAAATAAATTCTTAGCATTTTGTCTTAACATTAGTATCTAGCAAATACAATAAGTTATTAAAACAATATGGTGAATTTGAGACTGAAATTGTTTGTTTATAGGGAGCAACTTTTATTTGGTTTGTCATATGCAGGTACTGTTAGTGCATGAATGAAAACTAAATTTGCAAAGGGAAATGGGTGCCAAAACCCTATTTTGTTAAGATTTGAATACCTTAAACTCAAATTGAAATTCCCAGCCACAGTTCTTAAATATACTGGTTTTGTATATAAATGTTAAAAAATACTCCAGAGTTTTTAATAAAGATGTATTCATCTAAAGGGATAAAGGATCTGGGTGCAGGGTAGTAATATGTGTTCTGTTCAGATGTTTTTCCCCAAATATTTATGCACAGGAGAGTAGCACTATCTAAGCCCTAAATTGTTCCCCCTTCCAATCCAAGCAGTCCCCACTCCCTTCTTCCAGATGAATATACAAAACTTCACATCCAGGCTTTTTTCCATCCATCAACTCATGACAGACAGTCTAGAAAATAGTGTACCCTAAATGTCATGTAAATGTTAGTCTTAATCAGGCAGCCAAATTCAATATTGTGCTACAGCTAAAAATGAATTAAAGAACCTGCCACACACACTTTAAAAAATTTCCATAGAAAGGAAGGTTTAGGGAAAGTTCAAATGCACAGGATAAGTAGAACATAGTCATAACAGGATATGCCTTTTGTTAACTGAAAAAAATGAGGAAGAGTCAACATCCGAAAGAAATTACACTTGCTTAAAATGATATAGTAGAGGGGGATCCATTGATACGAGGTGAGAAGGCCTACCTGTCCTCCCTGGGGAACATGGAAACAGGAAAAACAAACAAACAAAAAAAGACCACAAATACAACCCAAAACCCAAAACCATCTCCATGGCACATTATAGGAAGCTAAGAAGGCTTGACCCCTCAAGGCACTGTGAATAAGGTGACAAAGTAACAGGGAAAGCCTTTTCTATGATTTCACTTCCACATTATCAGCAATTCCCTTTGACAAAAATTGGCCACAACCACCTTTTCCTTTATCCTTACCCTTTGGCACTGTGTTAGTGATGAGTGACTGGCTGCTTTCATAGTAGAGCTACCACTGTAGCAATTAAAGCATTTTCTGTTTCTTAATGGTCTATACTGAACTTTGCAAACATCTAAGACAGCTATCTCAGAAATAATTCCACTATATTCTGAGCAGCCCAATGGTTATCTGAAGTGGCAGGTTTTCTCTTGTCTAGCAATTTGCAGTTCCAGCTCCAGAGTGACAACAAAGATCACATTGAAAGTCATTTATTGTGTCTCATTGATTTCCAGGTCAAAGCTCCAACTGACCTGTTACTGAGTATGTTTTTTCTGTGTTCCCCATAGTCAGCTCCAAATGCTTTTGTGTGGTGTGCATGACACTTCACCCTTACTATGAGTCGTTAGTTGTGTGGTGTGATGCCTTTCACTTGCATCACTTGTCTTCCAGTCAAATCTACTGGCTGGTTTTGGTTTGTTATTATTTCCTCTTTATTTCCTTTATTTCCTCCTGGTACATTGATAATTAGGTGACATTTGGTATGTCTGCTGACAGCTTTTACTAGCTCTGTGGATATCACTGTTATTTGCAAACTGTTTTGGGTGTTGGAGCTCAACAGCCTTGCTCTGATTATAACTTGAAGGTTTTTAGAAGGTTCATTATTTGTAATATGTTCAGTACAGACTGTAATATATCTGTAATATCACTGCCTGCTAGCAGTGATGCGCGAATTGACTCCACAACTCGTTAAAGTTGTAAAGTAGGTATGCTTTTTATTCAGCGCTGAGACGCATGGGGATAATTCCTCAAAGTCATGCGTGCCTCAGTGTTGTTTCCCTCTACATTTATTCTCTAAAGTTATATATATTCATAAGGTTGCACAATACTCCTATACATATTCATGTCCTATCCCCGCTTCGTATTATGAGTTAGAAGGTCCTTTGCGCCAGCGCAGTGCCCCCTCTGGTCATGGGCAGGGGTCTCAAGGTGAAGTAAATGAGTCTTCCTCCTGTGGGTGGGGTCTTCAAGATGAAGTAAACGTGTCTTCCTCTTCTTGAACTTTTCACCTTTTAGTCTTCACGTATGGCCTTAGGGTTTGGTCAGTGTCCCAGCCATAAACCATCTGCTTCTCCCTCTTCAGGGGTCTGCTTTTCCTTATCAAAAGCTGCTTATCAGTAGAATCAGGCCTCTGCTTTTGCTTGCCAATAGACCCAGGTGTCTGCTTTTCCTTATCAATTGTTAGTGCCTTTGTTCTGCTTAGTAGGCATGATAGGTACAGACCACACTTTTGTTTAAGCAATCGAATTCCTCTAACCCCCTTGTACACCCCCCCCCCCCCCCCCCCCCCCCCGTAGAACCCCCTGTACATTGGTTAACCCTGTATCAGCAGTCTGAATTCATACTCCTTTTTTAATATAGGCATTTAACTAAATAGCTAAACATATCATTGTACAATTTGTTTCTGGTAGGGAAAATGAGAATTAACAAAGTGATTTCTTTTTGTAAAGAAAGTTGATATCCCTTTTTAAATGCCAGCAATTAGGAATTAAAAGTTCCTACTTGTTATTTCCATTTGGAAAAAACAATCTGATGATGGTAGGGTGCACATTTGATGCAGTCCTGCTTATGGATGAAGGACATACCTAAATCTTGTTCATCTGACCATATTAGAACAAAAGCAGTTATTTGGCCTGTTGCTCTGTGCCTGTCTTTCTGGCAAGCTGCAATCTGAAAGGCTGGTGCTTTGCCATGCTGATTGTCTCCTCCTGTTTTTCTCCTTGCTGTTTACAGTACACACCTAGGGCCAAATCCATCTGCAAATCCCAATGGTTTCTTTTGTTTTCTTTCTTAATAGAAGGCCACTGAAACTTCTCTGCTTTTGCCTGGAGTGTAAGTGGCCTCTCCCAGTTGATTAATTATAGAGAGGTTTGTGATTTCCTTTAAATCACAGACTTACCATGTAGTGTCTAATCAACCAGTGGTATTCTGGGCAATTGTGAAAGGGTTTGTCTATCAGTTTCTTCCTGAAGCCCAGAATGACACAGATTTTAGATTTTCTAAATGTTTGGGTTGATTTCCTGTGTAATATAAGGACTTCTACCACTTCTAGTATCTCCTCAGTATCATGTAATTCCAGAAAGAAAATTAAGTTCCGAGCCAGGATCCCTTCCAAATAATTTGTTACCTTTCAGTCAGAGAGTTGTTTTGGGATTTCAGCAGTCAAAGGAGCTAGTCATCCAGCTCACTTAGTCTGGGAATAAAATCACCATCACTTTTACTCTGCTTTCTGGCTTTAATAGTGTCAGAGATACAATGGCAAAATACACTGGCAAAAGGCAGGTTTGTTTACAGGTCCTTTGAACATGGATCATTGACACAAAAGGCTATAGCTCTGGCAGTGCTTCAGTGCATCACACTTGTATTATATTGGCAAAGCTGACAACTCCCATGAAACTACTAGGCTTATATTTGTGTCATCCAAGCTGTGATAAATTTAACTCCATCTTAGTGTAGTCCTTCCAGGCAATAACTGATAAAACAGGTCATTAAAAAGTTCAAAGCACCTATTTTTTACTTAAAGTAAATAAGTACTTATTTTTTACTGATGCTTGCATTAAAAATACTAATTTTTTTACTTGATTCAAGTTTCCCAATGTAAATGATACTGATACTAGGTTGAGAATATATTGCTGTTTTGAGAGGAGAGGTGGGAAAGAAGTAAGAAAACTTACCAAGTGTTAATTTGGCAATTCAGATTTTAAGTCTGGATACAAATATTGACTGCCTCCTGTTACTTGCTACCTATGCTCAGCCTCTGAATACGAAGTATGCTTATTTAAAATTTTTTATGCGATGCATATAATTATGTGCAGTCACAACTTTCCTCTTTGTATTTTGTGAATAGTTTTACTGTTTGGAATGCAGACCTGAAACTCATCCTTCTTTCAGCTGATACGTTCAGAGATTTGCCTCTGGGCTGATATGTATGATGTAGGAGCTAAAGCTAGCTTCATCCACCATTCAGCCACTGGGTTGTTCAGTATTGTCCTATAGCCCTGCCAGCAGCAATCATAGCTCTTCCTTGCCCTCCTAAAAAGATTTTAAAAAAACAATACTCCAAAAACAATTCAGAGCCACTATTGGCCTAATTCCTAGTTTATTTAGGGGGACTTTATTCTCTTTTGGTAGAGTAAAGGGCCACAGAGAATCAAGGTAAGTTAAATTCACTTTAAGGTTTCTTCCTAGTTCTTGAGGGTCATCAAAAGATTTGCAACTGGATTATTCTCACATGCCTTGTAGCTGTTAGGAATCAAGTAACTTGTCTGCTTTCTCTGCCTGAATAAGAAAGATGGTACAGCTGTGTAGATTAACAATATACCAGGATGCTTTTAATAGCAGAGTATGAGAAATTGCACTTCAATGTGGATTTACACCTGTCTGCAGTTAGCCACATCTCTCCCACTTCTGACCTTGTGTCTAGTTAGCACCATTTTGTAGTTACAGATACAGAAGACAGTAAGGTTAAGCAATGAATGAATACTGAGTCTGGCCAGTTTCCCCCGGTTCTCTTTTTCCTCTTTCTTCCTTCTCTGCTACTGGTCCTGCTCAACTAGCATGATCTTGAGCTAGGCCTTCCTAATCCCAGTACTGCAGTATGGTAACTGTCCTCACTAGAGAAGAAAAAGTATAAGGGTTTTGCCTTATGCTAAACCCCACTTGCTTCTGATTCCCTTTTACTTGGCTTCTGACTGGTCATGGGCCATACTACTTAACTCTACTTGTAGACCTGGAATCTTTGGACTTTATGGCATGGTGGAGCAGTCAGTGTTTTCCTGTCCTGTGACTGTTCCATTACATTAACCACGAAGTTAGGCAATATCGAAGAAGAGGAAAAAATACAAAAAAAAACACCCCACCTTATCAAAGCTCTGCATGGGTGACTTATCTAGACACCAAAACTATCTACAGGGAATAACAGGCTGAATAACAGGAGAACAACTGCTGTCAGTGAAGCAGAAGTGGGAGCTGCACTTGTTCTTCTTGCTAAAAGGCAAGAACAGCATCCTTTGCTCTTGCATAACCTGCACAATAGCAGATTTATTAGTCCTGTCTTTGCCCACCTATGTCTATATTGCAGTTCTTTCTTGACGTGCAAGAAATGGTATGACAGTTGCATTCAGAAGATTCTATACAACTGGAATCACAAGAAGAAGGAGGCACATCAGCTATATTTTCTCCTGAACATATCTTTTTCTCAAATTTTAATTTCCTTTTCTGTCCTTGACTCCTAATGCCTGTGCCTCATAAAAGCGTTGACAAGGTTTGAGGAAGACTTGTGTGTTCTGGTGTAGGAAGACATTATCTAATTGGCAAAATAAGTCAACAGTAGAATATCTAATTGCAGGATCCCCGTCACCCAACACTTTTACCTTACACAATACGAATGAGATTTGTTAATATCTCTCTTATAGGATCCTTCTGGAAGCAGTGGTATTTTATGTGAGGTTCAGTGTGAGTGACTGTGAAAACTACAGCAGTGCCTTCCTTGCATTTCAAAGAGATCCCAGTTTGCTTGCATTTATTATAGAGGACTGTTTCTAATGGCATATACCATGAGTCCCATTAACCGGACCATCTGTAATAAGCTCCTAGGAACTGATAGCTATGAAAATTACAGTTTCCAAACCAGAAAGTTCTTCCTGTTACTTAATACATTTTTTAACACAGAAGGGCGTTTGTTACATGTGAGTTTTTGGCAGTAACTTCTTAGCCACCTTTTCCTGAACTTCTTGCATTTAAGAGTTGCTTTCTTAGACTGAGGCTAAATTACTTATGAATACACAAACAGTTATTTTGTTAATGCTTTGGATATTAGGGTGAATAATACCATGGCCCTAAGCAGATTTTTCATTGGGTTTTAGATGTGTGAAAACAATAAGACCAATGATTTAAAAAGAGGTTATTTATTGTAATACTTATGTCGTGTCTTTGCAGAGCTTGTTATTTTTACCAACTAAAAAGCAGGGAAATTCTCAAAAGCAGTTTAAAATAATAAACTTGTCTTCAGTCAGGAACAGATCCCATCAGCCTATTGGCTTCCACTTCTGTTTGGAAAGGAGCATTGCTGTACTCTTCAGATATGAGTTTCCCATGAGTTTTCACTGTGGGCAGTCTGTAAGTTTTGACTAGATCTTAGACAGTGACACTTCTGAAATTAACAGCTTCTGAAAGAGTCCTGAGGAACAACATTTACATGCCTTACACCTTGTATGACAGATTAGCATAAAATCTTGACCTCCTAAGACTAGCTGTTTTCTTCATGCCAGCAGAAGTCACTGAGAAAGGAGAGAGAAGGTTAAAAAAAAAAACAAAACATATATGTATATGGGGTATATATATACACCCCCATTTCAGACTGTGTTGGTCTTTTTCTCCCAAGAAGTGAAATTGTCTGTAAGAATTCACGTAATGCATGTACATGATTTTTTTACTTCATATCGAGAACTTGCATAGGATGGAAAACAAAATGCACAGCATCTGTGTTAAGAATGTATGCTTGTCCTGAGGAGCTTTGACACAGAAAGAACCTGCAGCAGTGTTTGACACAGATGTGAGCTTGCTCTGCAGTGTACGCTTCCCTAGATGGCATTTTGCTGCTGTTGCAGTGCCCCTTGGATTCTGTTTTCTTGGACCTTAACAGCTTTATCACAAACAAGTCTGACAATAAAGCAAGCCACTTGGATGTAGAGGTGCCCACATGCTTGAAGGCTACCAAGCATCTTGACAAAAATGCTTGGCATACAGAATGGTAAACAAATTCCAGAAATGTGAGCATGAAGGGTGGTCTTCCAGTAAGGGTTGTTTTGGGTTCATGCAAGGAGGTCTGCATGTATCTGAAGCACTGCAGCCATATTCCTGTATCTAACCTGTCAGTTACTACCTTGTTGCATCCCATCTCCAGCAATAGAGAGCAAATCATGATGACTACAGGAACCTGAGCAGCATACTACCCAGAAAGTGGGATGTTATCAAGAAAGTGGGATGTTGTCTATAGTACAAAAAAACCCTACCTTCACTTTCTTCCTGTCTGGAACAAATGGCATCTTATCACAACTAACTCGCTGTTCCCCTTCCAGATAGCTCAGTAGAGGATGTTGCAGATTTTACTTCCTGTCAGTTGTATTGTATCAGGCTTCATACGGAAAGATTGCTGTCCCTAACTACTAGAGATTCAGACGTAGCTCAAGCTTAGAGCCAGATGGAATCTCTTTGTTTCACTCTGAACCATTAGTAGGGCTCCAGGGTGAACTGTTCTCTCATAGACATGTGCAAACTCTTTTTTCCTTTATCAGATTGCAAACAGGCTCAAAACCTTGAGAAATTACTACAAGAATGATATATGAAAAAGAAAGAAACCACAGGAAAATATGCATGTGCACATTGGCAAAATTGCTTAGAAATGGAAGATCAATCAAAAACATAAAATCATACAGTGGCGACTTTTAAGCCATTTTTCAGCAGAGACCTACAATACTCATTCCTCTTCATTCTGGGATCAGGCCAGGTATGATGAGCAGAGTAGGCTGACTTAGGATATGGAGTCCTCGATTCTTTTCCAGAGCTCAGGAAAATCCTCAGGAACCTGCTGTTAAGCCAACACCAATAGCACTACCCATGTATTTGAACAGAATATTTGGATTAGACCCCCAATGAGCTCAGCCAAATCAATTAGCATCTTTGCTATGTCTGATCTGTATTTGGTTCAGTAATACTTCTTATACATGGCATCAGGGAGTAATGATTAATAATCATAATGTGGTTTTGAAATTCTTAAATGAAAGCGGCTACATCAGTACAATGTCTAAATATTTTAATGAGTTTGTATTTTTTTGTCAGTGCCAGTATTTTGTATGTTGTAAACTCTTCAGCACAGCATGAAACTCCAATCCCATTAAATTTTATTGAGCAACTTAATAAAATGAGTTAAATTCCAAAAAGAAAACAAAACTGAAGTATGAGCATAAAGAACAGTTTTCTAAGCCCTGCTGTGGGTCCATGCAAGGGTGCCTGGGTGGGTATGGAGCTTTCCTTACTTCATTGGTGCAGGCTACCCCTTCTTGACACATAGGTGTTAGCCACAAAGAAATAACTACAGGAGAGCTTCTTATTTCCTGTGCAGCTTCTATTATAGCAGTAGTTTACGCTACCACAGGCAAACCTGCATTCGAAAGCACTCCACATACCCAAAGCCTGACTTGCAAAAGAGAGAAATCAAAGGCAAGCAATGTTAAGTGACTTTCTGGCTCCTCTGGTGAGGTTGCCAGAGGAATTGTCAGCAATCCCAGTCTGTGAATGGCTTTTGCCCTGAGAGTGTTTTGTGGCACAGAATTGGTCTGAGTCTACTGAGTCCACATTAAGCCATCTGTCAGTATGCCGAGCAAATTCAATAGGTTTGGGTCAGTAACCTACAGACAAATACAAGTAGTGCTCCCAAGTTCAAGTGCAATATTTACCTTTTAGGAAGACTCTGTATCTCCTTCTAAGATAAATGTGAACAAGTAACAAAAAAGGTGTTTCATAGGTACGAACATTTCCCAATTGGCTTTATTTTTAATACATAAACAATCTCTTCTCATTGTTGCTTCTCCTAACCTGTAAGATCACAGAATTTGTGGGCTTCTTTGCTCATAATGATATCCTGTGATACTTAGTGGCAGAAACAGCTAAAAATAGTGGAACTCTCCTCTGCTCAGCCCTCTAGGAAAATATTTTGATAAGCCCAGGCAGCAAGCAGGAAGGCTTAAAAAGGAAAGTAAGACATACCTCTCTGGATCTGAATAAAGCTTAGGAAAGCATGGCTAAGAAACAGACTACGCTCAAGCTTTTATTTTATATTAATCAATTTGCCTATCCAATGTAAAACACATGTCATAATCCATTCAGGTAATAAGAACAAGGAATAATCTCTTTCTGAGATCTTGCTGCTCCCTCTGCACTCACATATGGCAGGTGATCAGACTTGCTTTACATTTTGTTGCTCAGCAGTATACATCAGTAAGGCTGCCAGGGAGCTACTGTTTTTCCGTCTACCATTTCCACACCGAGACAGAATTATCTGGACACAAAACAATAACAAAAAAATCAATTTTATATGGAGTGTTTATAGGTGCCCAAAAAAAAGAATGTGCTGTGGCTCAGATTATCCAGATGCTCATGATTTTTGGGTGCCGTACCCTTAGGATGAATAATATAATAACTGTAAGGTGGAGGAAGGGGTTAGAAATTAGGGAGCTAATTTTCTGGGAGTAGGCACTATTCCAGGTTGTATTTCAAGTGTATTAACACCATCTAACTTCAGTATCTAGCTTAAGTGCTGTGCCCATTGGAAGTTTGGTGCCTACACTGTGGTAAAACTGTCAGTTTCTGATTATTTCTGCAAACCCTGTCCCACAGTTTGTGGTGTAGTAGTAAAAGTGAGAATGGACCCTTGCGTTGCAGCCCTTTGTATGTGTGGTGACAAAAACACGATAAGAATTTTTGTACTTTGATTATTTTTTGTAGTATTTTATTAGCAAATTCTCTTCTTGGAAATTTAGGACAACTTCCAGTGTCACAGGTGAAAGCTGAAAGGTCTTTACAAAATCATGGCTAACTATGTGCATGTTAGTTCTGTGAATCACTGGGGTTTGTTTCCATGCTTTATGCAGTGTTTAAATATTTATAAAAACAACAACAAAACAAATCCACACCAGACCAAACAAGTACAAGCTAATTCTCAGAGTGATTTAGCATGAGTACTGTGAGCAAGAGCACATCTGCAGGCTAGTGCCCTCATTTTTCAGGCCTGCCTTGAGAAAACTTACTGTTATATAACTCAGGGCAAAGCTGGATAATGGCTTACCCGTCAGGAAAACACAAAATATCTTTGCTTCTGTGAAGTTTTGGAAAGCTCCCCTTCCCTGTGTGTTTTATGTTCTGTTTCCTGAGGAGTTCAAGTAACCAGATACCATGCCATACCCTGGAATGTGATTGTGCCAATGTAGCAAGCAAATGGCTGTCAGACTGCAGGCACTGTATTCCTTATAACAACCAAAAAACCCTAACCCAAACAAACAAAAAACAGCCACCTGAACTCCTGAATTCTATCACAGTATTCTAGGACATTTTTCAAGATGACTGTTTTCCAACAGGCAGAACTGGAACACATTTTAAAAAAAAAACCAAGTCAGTATATTTTGGTCAAGGCTCAAGTAAACTTTGGTATTGCCCTGACACTGAGTCCTCTCCATAACATCAGTTGCATATATGCTTCTTCACCTGGATTCTTACCTGTCAAATGTGAAGCATACTTTCAAGGGGGTCACTCTAACACTTAGGGCTTTTTTAAGGCTAAAATATGTTTGCTAAATATTGCATGTTTAATAGGAAATTGAATACGAAGTGGTCTTAAAATACTTTTGACTGCATAGAAATAGCTAAGAGTTCCCAGTATAAGAGTATTCCTTAGGTCATGGTTATTATTTTGATCATGGTACATATGGAAAACTGATCATCATGTATTCACAAATGCTGTAATTCGCTGTAGCGTTTGTATGGGCCTGGTACACTCTGTGTTTGGTCAGACCACTCATCTGGGATTACATACCTTTTCTATAGTCTAGGTTGGTGTGGGAGAAGCATGCTTAACAGGCTGAGCAAAGTAAGGCGCTCCCTCAAGATTGCTCAGAGAAAAAAAGCATGTTCAGAAAAGGCCTGGAGTAAAAAAAGCAGAGCTCTAGCCTACCTTTCCAAGAATTCTTAATGTCAAGTGAAGCCTGGAACTAGAAAAACATTTTAGTACCAGCCACCCTGTTATATGCATAAAACTCGTATTTTACAGGGCATGAAATATTTTTGCCATATTTGTAGTAATTTTCTCTTGTTGATGCCAATTCAAATACATGCTTCCTCTTCTGATCTTTGTTACTTACTCCTGACTAGCTCCCTGTTCATAGCTTTCCTTCCCCCAGCCTGCAGTTCTCAGGAGCATCTCATTTTTTACTTTTTTTTCCTCTTGATATTTCACTGATAAGTTTTCCATAACATCTAGATAATTTTCAGGTTATTGGTTTCATCTGTTCTTTCTTTCTGGTCTGTAGTGACTTTTCATCATTTCCATTCATTTATTATGTTTTTTTCTGTTTTCTGGTTTTGCCTTGTGGAACCTGTATTTATGCTCTAACCTCTCTCCTTTAGTAGTTTTCTATGCTGTCTAAGGAACGTAGAGTCACAAGATAAAAGGGCACTTCTCTCTCATACATTCCTTTCCCAGGAGACCAGGATTATTCCCATCAGTGCAGGACCTAACTTGTTCCTTGTTGAGGTCAATTATATAACAAATTTTCAAGCCCAGTTTTCAATCCCTGAAAAAGAAAGAACAAATCTCATCTCAAGTATGATATTTTGGTAATGATCTAAAAATTGTTTGAGGTGGTCATCTCAGGTAATTAGTTGGTTAGTGGTAGATTAAGGGGGTAAAGGAAAATTAGTGGAAACTAAGGGATAATCTAGAGGAGTAATAGTCAAGAAAGCTGTTGACAAATAGCTGTCATTTCCTTCTTGTCCACATGGACAGCTTCTGATTTCATTAAGTTTTATTTGGAAGCTATTTTGCTACTGTGAAGATTTTGAAGCTGTTGTGCAAGTGTATTTTTATTTTAACCTACTGAAATGGGCAGCTCTGTGTCCCAAGCGAAAACCTGTGAGAATTCAGGTTCTGGAATTTATCCAGTTGCCCAATGTTAGTAATGGTGATGACTGAAGATACTCATATCTTCCTTTTGTGTTTCAGAATCATAGAATCACAAAATGGATAGGGTTGGAAAGGACCTTAATGCCACTGAGTTCCAACCCCCTGCAATGGGCCTCACAATGGGCACCACCTCATGCTAGACCATGTCACCCAAGGCTCTGTCCAACCTGCCCTTGAACACTACTGGAGATGGAGCATTCACAACTTCTTTGGGCAGCCTGTTCCAGTGCTTCACCATCCTCACAGTAAAGAACTTCTCCTTATATCTAACCTGAACTTCCCCTTATATCTAACCGGAACTTTCCCCTTTTAAGTTTGAACCCGTTACCCCTTGTTTTATCACTACAGTCCCTAATGAAGAGTCCCTCCCCAGCACCCTTGTAGGCCCCCTTCAGATACTGGAAGGCTGCTGTGAGGTCTCCGTGCAGCTGTCTCTTCTTCAGGCTGAACAGCCCCAACTTTCTTAGCCTGTCTTCATATAGGAGGTGCAATCTTACTCAGTTGTCACAAATCATCTGTATTTCTTGGAATTTCAGTTATCTGAAAACATGTAGTAATGTCAAAAGAATTCAGAATGACAGTGATTCCCTCTCCTTTCCATATGGCCTAGGAAACTGATGTTATAAGGGGTGGTGAAGGAAATTGCATTAGAAGTATGTAAGAGAGAAAGTACATGAAAAGGGAAAATATTACTTACGTTTAGAAGGAATGAAAAATCTCTCTGTACATCTCTCTGTGAAGTCATTACTGTAATGTCAGTATTACATGAAACATTTTCAGAACTGCAAGATTGTAATTTTATTGGCACCACTGCAAATGCACATAGAAGGACTCACTTGTAAAGGTTAGTTTCTTTTCTGGAAAATAGGCTACATGTGCAGATATTTTAAAGAGTGCTGACAGAAGCAGGTTGTTCCTTGAACCTTCATCTATAATATAGAAGTGGCAGATCCTGAAATAAGTGTAACAGTAGACAGAATGCTCTAATTTGTGCTGATTTTCTTCTCTTACTGAATTCAAGGAGAGATGAACATACTCAACTTTAAGATGAATCCTGGCATAGAGTTTACGGGGAGGAAAAAAATGCATTTCTCTCTGCTTTGTGTCACATTCTGTGGCAAGACTAGGGAGATGCTTAAGTATTAAGATGTTAATGGACATAAAGGATCAAAATTAATTAAAGGTAATTAAGGTAATTAATTAAGGTAATTAAAAAAATCCTTTTGTGTCTGCTTCTGATGCTAGGCACACATAAAAGTTTACTGATCGAACATCTCCCAAAATATGTGTTTTCTGAAGTATAACTTAAGACTGTGTTCGTGTTGACAGAGGTACTGCCCTTGAGAGGTGCTGAAAGCCCCTTGGACTTGAAGAATATCCTGAATTTCCACTGTCTTCAGTAGGAAAAGAAAATACTCAGCACCAGGTAGGAAGTAAAAGAGACCTGATTTACTGTACAAAAAATGAGAAATCCTGAGATATATCAAGGGGGCTTGCATTTCAAAATCTTGCAAGTCCTTATGAATTCAAAATGAAATTTCATTGTTCCTTAGGTAAAAACTCTCAGGAATATGCTTGTCATTAAGCCCTGATTTAAATATATTTTATGATGTGATTGTATTTGTATTAATTACTCTCTTGGTCTTATATATGTTCATGATGATGCAAATTATTCCTTTTAATTTCCCTACATATTTTAGTTTTATAGCCTACATTAGCAGAAGTGCAATGATAGGGCTATAGAGACCTAAAATTACTGAATTTTACTCTTTCTACTCTTTTCACCTTGTGTATGTGATACTGCTAATATTGCTGACATTTATAGTAATTATGGTGAATTGCACCACATATTGGAAAAACTCCAGTGCGGAAGCTTGCTGCATATCTGACCTGTTCCTAGTAAAGGATGTGGAATTGCACCAACATAAATACTGATACAAGTTCTTTCAAATAAGGGCATCTGACAGCAAATATTTCTTTTGTATGTGGACAGAAATACAGCTCAAGAGTGTGTTAGGATTTCTGAATCTAAGTTTTGCTGTGTGTTGTCAAGAATCATCTCTAACAAAGATGAAGTATGCACCAAGTATAAAGAGTTGCACCAAGCTTTAGCCTGAAAGGGAGTAGCAAAAAGTATATTCAAAGCACTGGCAATTGATCAGTTAATGACAAAACGTGTTTAGGTGTTAACAAAACCCTTTGGTTGTGGCCTAGCTAGGGTGCAGTTAATCCACCAGTAGTTCTATACTTCGTCTTACTGTGGAACCAAATTGCTGAGATCCCAAAGCAGAAGTGGGTGTCAGAAAGACAATTACATATGATTGAGACCACAATGTGGTAGAGTTAGCTGGAGAGAAAGCCCAGCAGTCTTAAGCTGATGCAGGAAATAAATGCATAACTTTATCTAACAAGTGGAAAAACTGATGTTTAAATTATTAATCTGAATGTATCAGGAAGATGTGGTAGTGTGGTAGCTCTGTAGTAGAGGATTGGAACTCGACACAGAGGTCCCAGGTGGTGTTGGCTGACCCCTTGAATTCTGCAAGCCATTTGGGAAGTCCATGTATCATGCTGGCTTGCAATGAGGTGGGAGGGCAGAGCAGGAGGAGAGGACACAGCAGAACTGAATTATGGTGTGTCAAAAGCTGAAGTCAGACACAGAGGCAGCAGAGCAAGCGGCTGTCTTGCATGGATAGAAATCAGTGATGGCTTTTTGTTGTTTGTCTGGGGGGTTTGGTTTGGTTTGGTTTGCTTTGGGTTTTTTTGCTTGCCAGCGTGAATACCAAATGTCAAAGACTGTGAATATAGAAGTAGTTGTCTATGGCCACTCATGAATATGTAAGCAAATAGTAGTTAAGGATAAATGCTTTAGACCTGAAAGTGAACTAGTGATTCTTTAGTTAGTCGTGATTCTTTGGTAAGTAGTTGATACTTTGCCTCTTCCCAGTAGAGACGGTGGAGGAAACGTCTGTCCTGCAACCTGACCTCTCTTCATATTCCTTCCACACAGTCTGTGAGAACAAAATGGGCCGAGCCTGTAAATGGAAAATCTGCTTTTGCATATCATCACTACTTGATAAAAGTAAACAAAGCCTGTTCTCACTTCATTATTGCTACAAAAGGCTTATGGCTATTTTCTGTATGACAGAGTTTGCAGTGTACATGCATAAAAACCTAGCACCCATTTTTGAAATGCAGGTAATAAGAAACAACTTTCTTTATTTGTGTCCTTAAGTCTCTAAGACACTTCATGAAGAGTCTCCAGTAAACTGATTCACAGTAGCATAACAGCAACCTTCCTTTGAGCCCCTCAGGAAACTGAGAACTTCACTGACAGTAATGAATAGTATTGTTTCCTATGGGCTGACATCTCTTCCTGAGAGATCACTGCCTCTAGGAGTGTTCTCTAGGTTTTCCAGGCAAACTCTCTTCCACACAATATGTGGTTACTGAAAGCTGTCCTCAGATGGTCTGTGGAATTTCCCAGGCAGCCATCCCTGAAACTGAACTGGGATTAGGGAACAGCTAATTTAAGAGCTCATCTACTGTGTAAAATAAATTCAGTTCTGTCCCCAGTGTTTCCAATTTTAACTTTTACACTCAAGTGGTATAAATTATTGTCCTTACCAGCTGAGTCTGCTGTCATGCACCTTCCTGGTGCTTAAGAAAATAAAATAAAAAAGTAGTAGAGAGCCATCACAGAACAACAGGAAAATGTTTCTCAGAGCTCCACAGGCGTGAAAGCACAGCATACCCCGTCCTGCCCAGGCAGCAACGGATCTAGATGATGAGGAACATGTCCTTGGCATTGGATCTAGGCTGCTTTAAATGTAATGGTAGCTGGCCAGTAGCTGTGACCAGCACTAAAACTGCAGCTCTGACCAGCTCAGAAGTTACAGAGACAAAGCGGTGAGCTAGGGGTTTGAATAAGGTGTATCAAGTCACCCTTTTGGTTAAAAGTTGGGTCAGCACAAGCTGTAGCACTTGGACACTGCTACAAGGTGATTAACCTCTATGCTGCCTGAATGAGAAGCGAGCAACTGTGTTTATATTTGCACCTGATTACACCACAAGGCAAAATGCAGGACAGGCCTCCTTCACACCCTCTCCCCTTGCCTATACTTCTCAAAGGCCAGATGTGGCCAATCTTTTCTTTATGTAGGATGAATCTGGAGGGTAGCTAAATAGAGCTGGAGGTCTGGAGTTCTGCTGCCCCATTCCTGCCATGGGCTGATGGGAATGTAAACAAGGGTGGGAAGGAGAGAGCTTCTGTCAGCCACGAATCTATTCTCAGGAAGATGGGAAACCCGGGAGCCAAAAATATTACAGCATTGTCTTTTGGAATTGACCGAGCATGTGCGAAATCACTATCTTAATGATAAACAGTGCTAAAAACATTGGCACAACATGAATCCAGCCTCTGCAACAAAGGGGTTTGGGTTTTGTTTGTTGGGTTGTGTTTTTTTTAATAATTGAAAAAGCAGCTCATATCACATATTTCTTTATCACATCTTTAAAGACTGTTATCCTGCACCCCTCTCTGGATTGCTGTATGCTGAAAGAAATTACTCTTAGAACTATTTTCTGTAGAACTGTAGTAGACATGAATACCAAACAACTTCACAAACCACTAAATATTTGGCAACCTTCTAGTCTACTGTAATTTTTAAAAAATGCTCAAGACAAATGTTTATGTTGAAGGGGGGGGGGGGAATCCTGAGGATAGAGCTGTCAGTTAATGGATAATTTCAGCTTCCTTATATAACCCTGTTCTATAAGCCATACTTCATAAAGAGTGAATACTCTTCTAATCAAACTTTCCTCAAACCTTAAAAAATACTTAATTGTGTATGGATGCTGCTCTGGCTTTTCTGGCATGTTACATACAGGATGTCTGGCCAGTTCTCTAGTCTTCTCTCAGATATCTTACTGATCCAAAATATTTTCACCAGACACCCTGAAATGGAATCACAAGTTTGCCAATTTCCATTTCATGCATCTTCCTCAGAAAACTGAAAATTACAGCTCATGAGCACTGACGATTTGATTGCTCAACATCCAAACTTAACTCACTGGAACAAAATAACAACAAAGATCCAGATGATGATGACTGGCCTCTGTGAGACAAAATTGCTTGCAAAAAAAAGGAAAAAAAAAAAGAAATTTAAAAAAAAGTTACATTATTTCCAGCTCAGAATTTAGGCTATGAGGGAATTGGTGCTCTTAAACCACTGATAAAGTACAGGTCAACAGTTACTAGTAGGCCTTCATCAGCAAGATTATTACATTATTACACTGACATTTCCCTGAATCTGCCCAGGTCTCCAAAGCAGAAAAACAATTCTTGGTGTCTTTACACTGTGTAATTTTCAATTTTTTCAATTCTCTGAGCTCCAAGTCAGCACTTTTCTGAGAAACATATATGTCAGAAGAACAGTTCTCAACAAATGTCTCATATTCTGATTTCCTTGGATTTTACAGCAAGATTTCAAATGCTGTTGAAACTGCCAAAAAAGAAAAATGTGTTACAGTATTACAGATGATAGTATAGTCCAGCCTGAGTTTTTAACTTCTAACCAGTGCTGAGAGCTTTAGCAATCTTATTTTACTAAGCCAGGAATTCTAGGCAGAACTTTATTAAAATACGGCTGAATGACCTGTTACGGGAACCAGGCTCTGCAAGGGAATGTTTGTAAGTTTGGCAATGTAATGGTCCTGCAAGTTGGTTCATTGTTCACTAAAGCTGTAGCCTGCGACTTGAACATCTTGTCCTCTGGAAAGGGATAATCTTACCTAGATGCCAAATAAGGTGTGAGGTCCTCATATTGAAAGGATCTGCTCTGGGTCAAGTAAAAGTCTTAAATTCCTTACCTATTATCCTCTCTTCCCAAATTCATTCAAGACAAATGCTGATCCACCACCCCAGCCAATGGTTTCTAAGAAGCTTGTCCTTATTCATTCCAAGATGGGGCTACATGTTCAGGCCTCTTCTTTTCCTTCCAGAAAATCTTCTGGATGGAAGGAATATGGAAAATGGGAGAGATCTGTGGCTTTAGTAGTAAACCACACAGGATATATGATGCTATGGTAATCTGACTCTGTATGATAAAGATCCAGTTGATGTGATATTGCTAGAAGCACTCCAGGAAGCTGGTAAAGATTATAGCTAGGCCAGGTCCATTACTCCGAATAAGATTGCTCAGAATTACAGGATATTTAGAATTGAAGCCCAAGGAGGGACTGTTTTAGGAACGATTTCAGGTTTGTAGAACTGGAGAGTGAAGTGATAACCACATACAAGAATACCACATTGTAACTAAAGCCCAGAACTTCCTCAATTTCAGACTTTGGCTGACATCTTTTGTCCAAACTGATGCTTTGACTTGGAAGGTGCTGCAAATCCCCATGTAACTGTAGTCAGTGAGAGTTTCAGGAGCTGGATCTTCTAGAAACATCCCTGCTGGGCATAGCAACCACAATTTTCAGGAAGTAATGGAAGAAAATGAAATACCTATAGAGCTGAAAGGTGTGTCAGGTCAGGAGTGCACTCTCTGGGCTTGTGTATGGTAGTAGCCCAGCTGCCTCTGACATTCATGAGCTCTTGCACCAACCCAGTTCTTCTTGAAGCCTGAAAACTTTTTCTCAGTCCTTGCTCAGTGTAATGTAACTACCCCACCAAGAAGCCCAGGCAGGAATTGATAGTGAGTGTATGGGAGATTTCCAGTGACTGATATCCAAACATGTTCTGAATAGTAAGCTTTACATAGTGAATATTGTACTTGAAAAGGAATAATATGATGACTAGTGAGGGAGGGACTGTAAGCCCATGGGCAATCATCCAGAATTGGAAAGGAAGGCTTTTATAGTACTGTATATCAGTTTATAAATATCATCAGAGGGTTAAAGTAACTTCTTACAGACAGGTCATAAAAATAAGGGAACCCTAAGGGGTTCCAGGAGCAGCTTTAGTTGTGGGAACAGAGTATTTTTATTTGTAATTGGATACAGTCTACATTAGTATAGCAGCCTCTTCATTTTATGCAGTATAAAATGGGAGGGGACAGTGTCACTTCTGTCTGTGTCATCCCAGCAGATGCTCTGTGTTCAATAAAGGGCTTCAGTCCTAAAGACTACCAGCCCAACACATTTCACTGAGGAAAAAATGAGACATTACTTTAAAATGTTAAAAGCCATTATTGCCAAAACATGATCTAGAGAACCATAACATGCTCTGTGTTCAGGGCAAAAACAAGATGGATACCCTGCATCCAGCTGTCTCCTTTCTCTGCTATCATGAATTTCTGCAGGGTGTGTGGATGCAAAATTATGGGAGTACAGGCAAATCTATTATCTGGTTGCAGGTGACCTAGCTCTTTTCCATTCATTGAACTCATTCAGACTGATTCTTCGGCCCTGCTACTCTGAACTGTCAGCCTGTACCCCTCTTTGCACAGCTATCAGTGTCTACGCAGCAGTGGAGGGTCTTGCCATGCTCCTGCCCTGGCTAGCCTCCAGGACTGAGCTCCTGCTCCTTGCTTGAAGAGTGAACGCAGGCACGATCAGGCCGCCCAATAAAAAAAAAAAAAAAAACAACAAATTATATGGGGGATCATTGCAAAGCACCCAGCTGGAGGTTTGTAGCTACTTGTAAGCATTACTGTGTCTCAGGAGGTTCATATTGCCTTTACAAAGGGGTTTCATGAATAAAAGCAATGGGGATTTTTAAATTCCAGTCGGATTATTTCTCCCCCAAATCGCAGAAGGGGAAGATTGTGCCTTCTCCCTCCTGCGTTGTTTCAGTCCCCGCAGAGATGCCCGCAGGCCTGTGCCGCGGGTGAATGCCGGCAGAGCGCCGGGGACGGGAGAGGGGGACGGACCAGGGCCCGGGTCACGGCCCATCAGCGGCCTTCCCCGGCCGCCCTCTGCCGGCCGCCTGCGGGCTGCTGCTCTGTGGCCGTCTCGTATTTTGCTGCTGTCAGCCGTCAAAGGTGGAAATTACACATTGTGGGGAGGCCGGATAAGAGTCGATGACCCTAAACCACCAAAAAGTGTATTTTAAAAGGGATTTTAAAGCCAGAGCTTTAAAGTACACTGCCTGAAGTTAAACATTTAGATGCGTATTTAGGCATCAAAGTAAACAGGGGGCTGATTTTTAAGATGTGTGGAACAACTCAAGTTTTCCACCCAGAGGCTGTATATTTGTTAATTTCCTCTCAAAATCTGGCAGCCTCTTTGGATCTTTAGGAATGGAGTTGCAGTTTTAGCAATCCAGAGAAGCCTGAGAGTATCTCTCAAATCTTTGCTAGGGAACTGAGAGCTCAAATCCAGAAAAAAAAACTGAGGCCCCTATTCTGAAACACAGCAGGCATATGGATGCCTCTGTTCAGGAACAAGATAAAAACAAGCAAAAAACCAACCAAACAAAAAGCAGGTCCTCTCTATTTGCTCACTTTCCTGCCTTGCCAGTCTTGTAAGGCTTTCCTCAGAACTGCAGTTTCCACATCACAGCTAGATCCTTGAGAATGAGTGTGCTACCTTGGGAGAAGACAGAAGTGGGCTCAAACCCCCTAGACCGGTGGGGATTCTCCTTTCTGAGCCTGTGTTCCAGTCCTTATGCTGCGATAGGAAACAAAGTATGGTTCTCCCCTTTGTCCATCTTTTTTCTTTTTTTTTCCTAAAGAAAACAAGAGCAGTAACCCCCAGTTGTGAAAACAGACTGATCACATAGCTAAAACCATGACACTTCTGCTGCTGTCGCATAACTGTGTTAGCGGGGAGGACTGTAGCTGCTCCTCTCTTTTGATCATTTACGTTCACCTGGCTTAGGCAGCTCTTGATCCCCTGGCCTCCTGATGAAGGAATAGTTTGCCCCCAGTATGCATAATTTCAGCAGAGCATAGCATGAAGTCATGTGGCGAAAAGTGTGCTGATTAAACCCACCACTCAGTAAGTTTTTTATTATTAAGGGTATGACTTCAAGGTGGGAGTCAGTATTGCGGATTGTGCAAGCGATGGGGTTAAGATCTGGGACCTAGGGGTGGGCAGGTGCCATATGATGATGATGGCTGAGGCCCACAGGTGTGCCACGTCTGGTTTCCTGCAATCACTAAGAAAGCTGCCCACTGCATAAGCAGAAATAGCGTGAGAGCAAGGCTGGTAGCAGTCCACAGAGAAACTAAGGCAGAGAAACACTGTCAAAAATGCTGCCGACAGCAGCACCAGACGTGCTAGACCTTGGCTTATTTGTATCACTGCAGAAGATAAAATGGTTATAGAGCATTTCTCTAATTTTGTAGTATTTTGATACATGACCTGTATAAGAAATAGTGTGGCCAGGAGGGCCAGGGCAGTGATCATCCCCCTGTGCTCATCACTGGTGAGGTTACACCTCAAATACTGTGTTCAGTTCTGGGCCCCTCACTACAAGAAAGACACTGAGGTGCTGGAGTGGGTCCAGAGAAGGGCAACAAAACTGGTGAAGGGTCTGGAGAACAAGGCTGGTGAGGAATGGCTGAGGGAATTGGGGTTGTTTAGTCTCGAGAAGAGAAGGCTCAGGGGGTACCTTATCATTACACCTACCTGAAAGGAGGTTGCAGTGAAGTGGGAGTCAGTCTCTTCTCCCAAGTAACAAGTGACAGGGCAAGAGGTAATGGCCTCAACCTGCACCAGGGGAGGTTTAGATTGGATATTAGGAAAAATTTCTTCACAGAGGGGGTGATCAGGCATTGGAACAGGCTGCCCAGAGCGGTGGTGGAATCATTGTTCAAATTGTGGAAGTGTTCAAAAACTGTGTAGATGCCCTCAGTGATATGGTTTAGTGGTGGACTTGGCAGTGCTGGGGTAATGGTTGGGCTTGATGATCTTAAAAGTCTTTTCCCAACCTAGTTGGTCCTATGATTCTATGATTTTTGGCTCAGGAACTTCTTGCTCTGTTGAGACATGAATGAAACTTCAAGCAGTGGGAGTACCACTGAGTTGGTCCTTTACTCCACACAGTTTCACAGCCCTTGGATGATGAATGTGGAAAGATGAAGAGTATTATCCACAAGCAATAAGAAAAATGTTGTCAGTCATGAAAATCTTTAAAAAAACCTTACTAGTTTTTCAAAACTAATAGGTGTCAGATAATGAAAATAGATTAGCATAGCATTTACATACTTCCATCTCTTAAAAAAATTACTGTAATAATCCTTTTGCAAAAATGCAGTGAAGGGGTGTGACAGACTGTTATATTTAGGTCACACATGCAGAATATCCTTCCATTATGTTGTATTTAAGTATATGTTTAACACAATTTGCCATGTACCATACATAGTATGCCAGAAACAAAAGGTGCCACCTCATGTTCTGGCTTTTAGCGTTAATTTGAACTTCCCTGCAAGACAAGAGAAGGTGAAAATACATTATTTCTACCCTATTTTCCTAGGTGTCTTGGAGCAGTTCCCCATTTGGTTAGCCCCTAGAATCATCTTCTGATCACCTTTCTTCTTCTAGTCTCTCTGACTGAAACCTTTCTAGGTGTCTCCAGCCTCCTGGTATCAGCTTTTCTCCTATTAGACAGCTAGGTAAACCTCTGTTGCAATTCCAGGTTACTTTTGGTCTCAGTGCCTGGTCTGTCTTTAGAGCTATGCCAGATATCACTGATGGATTTAGCTACAAAGTTTCTTTTAAGACATTTCATAAAGGCGTCGATGGGACCCAAGTAGTTGAACCTCCCACAGCTGCTTTTCCAGATCTAGTAACTCCGTATTAGCTTCAGTTCTTCCAGGGCAAGCATTGCTGGTGCAATGAGCATAGCTATAAAGATACTGCATCCTCATGGCCCCGTCATCTAGAAGGCCTTGTGGATACAGTTTCCAGTCAAGAAAGCGATCCCTAATCCTTGCTGGGCTTAGCACTCAAGAGGCTCTCTTTTCTGGACACTGTAGCTGTTAGCTTGCGGTGCGTCCATTCACTGCTTCCTTTTCTACATCATCTGCATCCAGGGATACTGGGTGCCGCACTAAGTCTAGCAAAATGACTCCAACTATTCCCCAAAACTGCAATAAAACTGAAACAATACAGCCAATACTTTGATGTTTCTTTCTTACTAAATCTAAAATATGGCTCTTACCAGCTCTAGAAATCTTCCCAACAGCCTTCCTGATAAAATGCAATATTTAGTTGACTAACAATGTTGGCATTTTAAAAACACTTTGCAGAAAAATGTGAGTAGATGGAATGTCTTTTCCCATCAGTACAATTAGTTTCTAGGTGCCTGCACAAAGAAGGATCATGGATGGACACCTAAGAAAATGAAAAAATAGTGCATTTATTGATCAAAATTAAAAAAACAAGCACTCCTTCTAGTGGGCCAAAAAGGCTTGAGAGGCAGACAAAGCAAATAATTCCACTCATTCCTTCAAGACAAAATATAAATCAGTGCAGACATTGTGCTGAAAAGAAAGTTCTCCAGAAATATTTCAGGTTCATGGTTTTGCAGCATTCTCTCCAGTACAGGTTCCCTAGTGTTTACTGACTTAATGTTTTAGATTGATACTATAAATTACCAATCTTCACAAATTTTACTCTCCATAAGATGCTGCACTAAATTTCCAAGATCTTGCGCAGCCCAGTTTGGTCCTGTACTTCTTTCAGCCTTGAAAGAGAAAGGATGGCAGCTCTGGGAAGCTGTACAGCCACAACATACACACCCAGAAAGACTTTTCGAAGTAACATCTGGCAGCACTGAACTGTGCTGTATCCATCAATCTGTAGAATCTATCCCAAGACATGGAGACAGCAGAGACAGCTCAAGAAATGGGTTGTACATGTTGAGGACAAGACATAATGGGCAAGGAAAATAAGTTATTCAAGAGATGTCTGAACCCTGCACCCCTGCCTCTGCAGGTGGGATTTCTTTTTAATTCTCCAGATTCAAACCAGAAAGGCGCATTTTGTCAGAGCCCCTTAAAGACAGTTTGTGTGAAATCTTTACCCATGCCATGTGGCTTCATGATCAGGCAAAATGCTTTTGATCTTATTCAGTAGAAACTCAGAAATAATTCCCACAGCTGAATGCTGCATGACCCCACTATCTGTTAGATCCATTTTTACATCTCGCAAATGGATGATGATATGTCAAGAGAAAAAAAATATGACAAATCTAGATATATCTAGATAATAATAAAAGAATCTGTCGTGATGCAATCAATAGTTCATATTGGCATGGCTTTTACATTGTAACTGCTAAGAAGACTTCAAAAGACTATGCATGAAGAAGATACAAATTAAACCACTTTTGTTAGCCATTTGTGCTACTGAAAGGGCCACTTGGGAACTCTACTTGTAATAGAGCTCCCAAAAAACTATGAAACCATCTCTGCCACAATAAAAATACATGTCAGAGAAGGAAAAGAGGAAGGTTATTTTAGAGAGAGATGTAAGTCCTTCAAAGGTTTTCATCTGGAGAAAATCTTGACAAAGTCATTCTGAAAGGCCTTGCTAACAGGGAGAGTAAAATCCAGATCTCATAATCCCCATGCCAAAACTGTACCTCCTGTATTTTACATCCTCTTAGGCACTTTTAGTAGGTAGCTTCTGCCTTTTACCTTGCTGATAACTGGGCACTTGTAAACTCGGTAGAGAGAAGGTAGTCAGGCAGTCACTGCTTCAAACATATTGGGAGAGTATCTGCACTAAAAGTAAGAGAGCTTGTTAGAAGATCTGAAAGTGATGACAAAGTTGATGTCTTACTCGAATCAATTCTGGAAGACAGAATCATCCCTTGACAACTACTTTCTTCTTGCTACTTTCAGGCACAGCATGAAAGAGGCAATTGGTTTCTGAAAGCCCTACACAAAAAGTTTTCATCTCACAGTTTAGTTGTCACTTCAGATGTCACTTCTACAAGAGTACAAGAATGAGTGTGTTCTGAATATGAGAATGCATACTTACATGATGTTAAAATGATAGCTAGTACCACCAGAACTACTGTTTCTATTGCTGTTCCTAAGAAGGTGTTTTAAAATCCATTGATCAAAAAAGCTATGTCTCTCTATAACCAATGCTATAAAGACCAGCTATCAAAAATCACTGTCCTTGAAATACAGATTTGCTGAAGGGGAGACAGACAGCAATGCTGGTTTAGGAGGAGCTCCTTCCATCTGTGGAGGCCCTTTTTTCAAACTAAGTTGGTTTAGTACAGCCAGCATTTTTCATGTGACTTTTATGATACAGATTTCAAATAGCTCAATAGTGACATTTTAATAGTTTTTATCAGCTAAGCGAGGGGATTATGGGCAGAACTTGTGGCTTAGTGCCGTTCCACACAAATTCCAGAATATCGGTAAAATTCTGTATTTTCTAGCGCTAGTTTTAGCTGCTTGTATCAGTCATTAATGGGTTCTCTATAAAATCTTTCTGATTGTTTTCTGTCACATAGCTTAAGGTATTAGCAATGCTTTGCATGTGTATAGTGCTTTAATCAGCAGGCCTTGGGGTCCTTTGCTGAAAGATCAATTTCATTTGTTCTGAGAAATTGAGGTATTCTAGGAGTTAAGGCAGTTGCATATCAGACAGTGAAGACAGCAATTCATTATTTTGTTTTAATAAAGCTGGTGCCATCTTTTCTGTCCATTGGAAGGGGACAGTTTTTGTGTGCAAAATATAATAGATGACCTAGGATTAAAGTTTGCAGTAGAATGTATGCATGCAGGAGGGCCACATTCAATATTGGTAAAGCAGTGCTTGGTTCTGACATTCTCTCACATTTTAGTGCTTGATTTTGTTGTCCTAATATTGTTATTTCTAGATATTTTCTTTAATTGAAAGTTCTACATACATACTGTGCCACATTTTGCTAGTTTTAATCCACTCAAGTGAATTGTAACAGCACAAAACTGGGGCAACAGACCTAGGCTGTACAAACAGATCTTTGTTTTGATGTCAGTGAGTCATAAAACAGTACTCAGAGGAAGTTTCAAAATATCATTTAGTTATTAGTTCAGTGTGCCACTGATAATTATCTAGAGACTTCTGAACATTTTCATAGTATGAAGCATCTCTTGATAGAAACTCCAGTTCAGGAAAATGTTACAGCATGTTCTTAAGTCCCACAGAAGACAAAGCACATGCTTTTCTGAACCAGGGCCAGAGAGACTGTCTCGTTTGCTCTTGCTCTCCCATTCACAATCACATAATATCTCTGTACCAACTCAAAACCTTGTATACATGGAAAAAATGTGAGTGTTACATTGCAGGCAGTTAGGGATAAGTGGTTCTGTCCGTTCTGAAATAAATTAATCATTCTGTGTTTTTGTTTCATCTGCTTCTCCCATCTGTTCTCTTCCTCTCTCTTCCAGCTTCCTCTGTTTTATCAGAGTTTCTCAGTTCAACTGAGATCAGAAGTTGGCCCAGCGTGTGTTTGTAAATTTTATTGTATGTGTCTTAACATGGTTTTGTTCAGGGGGTTGTTTTCTCTTTTTTTTTTTTTTTTGTAAATCTCTTTTTCTAAAAATGGATGCAAGTCCCAGGCTTTATGGTCTCCCTTTTGTGGGAAGCCATAACGTTTTTCCCTATGTGTGGTCAAGTGAGGAAGGCTGTGTTAACAGAAGCCTGGCTGAAGGAGCTTCTCTGAGCTCAAGAATCCATTCAGCTTCCAGTTTTGTGAGCAAGACCTGCTTGATAGCCAGCCACATTTAAGGGGCAGAATGTGGGGTCTTTGTGAGGCAAGACTTAAAGGCCTTATGCCCCTCTCAGCTCCTGCTCTAGTAGCTCCACCCTAGAGTGGACTTTGCACCACATTAAGTGCTTTGTATATACTCTTGAGAGTATGGCCAGATGTGGTGTGTGTATACCCTTTTTATGCAGCTCTGAATACAAACAGTCATCAAAATAAATTAAATAGACTAATGCTATCCACAATAAAACAAAATTTTTAAGTCAGTGCTTTCATGACATTTTTAATTCAAACATTTCTGTATGGCTTAACCTGTACAGCAAGGCCAGGTTAGATGAAGCCTTGGGTGGTATGGTTTAGTGTAGGGTGTCCCTGCCCATGGCAGGGGGGTTGGAACTAGATGATCTTAAAGTCCTTTCCAACCCTAACTATTCTATGATTCTATGATTCTATAAACAACTGGTTTGCTTCTTTTCTTCATCTGCTATGAGGGCATCTTCAATATAAAGAAAAAAGGAGCAAACCAAATATGTTATGATGCACTTGGAATATGATTTAAAGTTTCTGAAAGGTCACACATTTGTGCCCTGCTTGACTGTTCTTCCTAAAAATCCCCTAGTTTGCTGTGCATGCATGACATTTGAGAACTGTCATAGGCTTGTAGAGCAGCTTGATGTGTTCCACAACTGAACACACTTGTAACAGTCATATGCAAAGCCATAAGTCTCACCAGTGCATTTGGAAAGCAGAAAGTTTTCCAGTCCAACTGAAAGATCTGATTCTGTTCATACTTCTGCTAGAAACTGAGAGTAACTCCACTTGAAATCAGCAAAATTGTTACACTGGAGTAATATAAAAATCAGACATCAGTTTCTAGACTTAACTGTCCTGGGTTCAGCAGTAGCAGTCATTTCTCTCCTTCTTAGTAGCTGGTGCAGTACTGTGGTTTTGACTTTCGGCCTGGGAACAGCGCTGATAACACTGATGTTTTTAGTTACTGCTAAGTCATGTTTACTCTGACCAAGGACTTTCTGAGTCTCATGCTTGGCCAGGGAGGAGGGGAAGCCGGGAGGAAGCAGAGACAGGACCCCTGACCCAAACTGACCAAAGAGGTATTCCATACCACAGCACGTCATGACCACTATATAAACTGGGGGCAGTTACCCAGAAGGGCTAGTTCACTGCTCGGTTGGGCTGGGTATTGGTCTGTGGGTGGTGAGCGGTTGTATTCTCTTCCCTTGTTATTTCCCTTATCATTATTATTATTGGTGGCAGCAGTAGTGATTTGTGTTATACCTTAGTTACTGGGCTGTTCTTATCTCAACCCGTGGGAGTTACATTCTTTCAATTCACCTCCTTATCCCTCAGGGAGCAGGGGTGGGGAGAGTGGGGGGAGTGAGAGAGAAACTGCATTGTTCTGATTTATAACTGGGCTTAAACCACGACAGTTCTGGTTTTGGCACCCAGTGTGGGGCACAAAGGGTTGAGATAACAACAGATCTGACTGGAGTGTGTCCAATCATATTTGTGATAAGCATTCATTGTTTTGGATTAATAGTCACACATCACAATTTATTGGCTCTCAAAGCTGTTGCTCTTGATCTCACAGTTTCAGCATGTCATACCTTACTTACAGCCGATATTTGCTGTGTTAGTGTTTATCAGCTGGGGGTCTTGGGCTAAGGTTCTTGTTTCATTGTACTTTATGGTAGTGACTTGTAATACAATAGACTCATTGATCATGAAACTGATCTGGCTTGTGTTCCCAGTGTGGTCACACTTCTATACTTTGGAAGGTATATAATAGAATTGTACAGCAATTGCACATCTTTTTTCCCCTCCTTGGGTGGTCAGCCTATGAGGGAGACATTCCTACACACCCCTGCAACAAGTACAGCAGCCACACCATCCCCAGTGACAACTACAGCAGCATCACTTGATAGTTCTGAAGGTTTTGAATGGCCCTTGGGTACCCTTGAGACCTGCCTGCTGATTGTGATGGGGATCACCATGTTGACACGCATACAGAGTATGTTTAACCCATGACCATTTTGCCTGATCTTGAAAGTTAAGTGGTGTCGGGTTTGGGTCTTTTCTAGGATTAGACGACGATATAGGAGGACCACCAAGAGATTTTCCCCAAGGCTGGACAGTCATGAGTGGCAGGGTGTGGGGGACAGTATGGGCAAGTACCTAGCCCACTGGGCCTCTCCAGTGCTTTGAAAGCACTGGGGATGGAAGGCAGCTGTATGGAGTCCCCAGGGACAAGTTGCAGAAACTGCTGAAGGGGAGGGTGAATTATTTTGAGCCTGGTGGGCCCATGACACTTCAGGCCATCAGGGCAGAGATGCAACATAGAGATGGACTCATGATTGAGGGGTGGACTTAGCAATGGGCACTACTGCCCAGGTTATTCACGAGTGTGAAACGTGCTGCAATTAAGCAAGCCAAACGGTTAAAGCCTCTCTGGAATGGAGGACGATGGCTGAAATACAAATATGGGGAGGCCTGGCAGATTGACTACATCACACTCTCTCTCCTGCTCTGAAAGACTGTTACAAGAGATGGAGCCCAACATCATGGACTGGATAGACTCAGCAGCTTTATAGGGATTGGTCCATGCACTAAGGAATGATCTCTTTCTCTCTCTCTGTGGATGTATATATATATATGTAGATATATGAGATAAGAGTGATGGTATATTGAAAATGTGGGATCTGAGCATGACATAAATGGTATGGAATAAGGAGCGGATACTGTCCTGGGCTCAACAGTAGCAGTCATTTTTCTCCTTACTAGCTGGTGCAGTGCTGTGTTTTTGACTTTCAGCCTGGGAACAGCACTGATAACACCGGTGTTTTTAGTTGTTGCTAAGTCATGTTTCCTCTGACCAAGGACTTTGTGAGTCTCATGCTCTGCCAGGGAGGAGGCGAAGGCAGGAGGAAGCAGAGACAGGACAGGGGCTAGATGACCGATTGGTCCAGCTGGGTATTGGTTGGCAGGTGGTGAGCGGTTGTGTTCTCTTCCCTTGTTATTTCCCTTATCATTATTATTATTGGTGGCAGCAGTAGTGGTTTGTATTATACCTTAGTTACTGGGCTGTTCTTATCCTGTGGGAAGTACATTCTTTTGATTCTCCTCCCCATCCCTCTGTGAGCAGGATGGGGGGGGGGGGGGAGGGGGGGGATAGTGAGAGAGAGAGACTGCATGGTTCTGATTTACAGCTGGGCTTAAACCACGACAATAACATACCTCAGTTTTAACAGTAAAACATGGAAAAAAAAAACCTTGAAGGTCACAAACCTTTTTTTCTTGCCTGGTTCCACTTGACCTTCTCTTGAGCCATTTTGACTCTCAATTCATTCAGTCTCTTGCAGGCACCCAGTACTGGTTTCATTCTGTCATTAAATTCAATGTTCTCAACTATTACTTTTTATTCCATACTGTCCAGCAAATACCCCTTCTCAATTTGCTTCAATGTGTTTCCTCTTCTATGCTGTTAGCTACTGAAGTCAAGTTATTAACAGCAAAAGAGAATCCCTACTTTGATTTCCTATACATAGTCTAGAATAATTTTGAGTTGCCGTTACTGTTCTGACCCTAGTAAACCTAGCCTGTCTTGGCAGCACAGCCCAGCTAGTAATCAGTAGGAGCTGGGAGCAGTCTGGCCATCCTCTGTGGGGCAAGAGCCCCCAGAAATCATAGCTGCTAGAGAAATCAAAGCTCTTACTAAGCATCCGTGAAATGTATTTTTAAAAATTGCTTTCACAAAGGCAGCAAAAAGGACTCCTGGCAGGATTGGTTCTTCCTCTGCCAAATTTTATATACATGCTTTAAAGCAATAAACAAATTGCATACAAGAAACAGCCTCAGATTTTTTATATGTGGGCAAAACTTATTTTCCCCTAATTTTCTTCTCAGAAACAACTGAACCGTGACTCTTGAAATTTAAAAACACATGAATAACAACAGCCTGGAGCAAACACCAGGCATGGAAAATTTCAGTCAAACTTGTAAAAGTTTAACTGAGTTATAACAGCATCTTATAACATGAAATGTCAAAATGTCTCCTAATAACAATGGAATAATGGTGAAGCAAATCCACTATTTCTGTGAAGGGTTGATTAGGGAATGAATAACATCACAGGAGGAATAAATGGAAATAAATGAATGGTGGATAGTAAAAGGTAGTACACACATGTTGTAGAAAAGTTTAGCAAGTACTTCAAGTCTGCTTTGATATATTCTTTTCTAATCCTAAGAAATGTTACTGGTAGATTTAATAACCTTTTACCTAATCTTCCCTTCAGAAAGAAAAATATAAACCACACTGGAATGTTGCAAAGTGATGATAAAGTGAGAAATGCTTTCAAACATCCAACTGTTTTCATGGGTAAGGAGTAATATCTTGGGTGATCTTTTGCCTTCGTCATTCAAGTCTTACATTTTTTTGTAAGCCAGGCTAATGTATGTCAGCTAACTCTGAAGCAGCCACTCCCATTGCAGTGGTAAAAGGTCCCATTCCTCTCATCCAAGGCAAAGAAAACTCCACTGCAAGAAACAATTGCCTGTTTCCAATGCATTGTAATATATGGTTTGTTAGATATGATGACACTACTCGTGTAGATCTGGCCCATAGCACAGATGAATCTTTCTAAAATCCTCTCTTGCACTTGGTTTTCCTATGTGTTTCACCCATGCTAGGTGCATCCTCTAATCTGTTGCTGAAATATGAAGAACAGATTCCCTTTCTTTTCTCTCCAAAATGAGTTTTGTGTCACAGTTAAAAATGACTAGTAATTCACAGAGTTTAATAGGCTCCAGCTGGAGTTCTTTGTCTAGCAGCTTGTAAGTAGTCTTTCCTTCTGAGGAGCAAAATGTGTTAACAACAAAGATGGGATAATCATTTACTGTCATGGTTTACAGTATACCCACACTGTAGCTTATGAAAGGTCATCAGTCCTGTGGCTGTCAGTCCATAACCTACAAAACACACTAAATTTCCCTGTTTCTTGGGACCTGCTCTTATCTAGGATTTGGGAGTAACACTTTACACAGATTTTTGGTCCCTCTTGATATCTGTCTGCAGTGCAGATGATTCATATGGATATGCATCTGTGTGAAAGATACTTTGGCCTTCTTATTAGACAGTTCTTTGGTGGAATAAAATAAACCTGGCATAGCTGTATACCTTCTTTCTCACCTGTTCTTGAAAGAGCTATTTGTGTTTTTAGGGGAGTATCAGCTCAGGCTGGTTCCTTCCAAGGGAGTATCAGCTCAGGCTGGTTCTGTCAGCCAAATTTTCTCCTTTACCCTGTAATGCAGGTTTTCCCCCCGATTCTAGAGATTTATTTTAATAGGAAAGAAAAAAAGCAGTAACCCAAGCCTCTGTGCAAGCAGCTGTGAATCCAGCTGGACCTCAGAATAGACACTGGGGCAACTTTCAACATCTTCAGCAGTAAGAAGTTAGAACATACAACAGTAGAAAATAAATAAATAAATAAATATTTTTCTTCTCTTGAAATAGAAAAGGAATAAGTTGCAGTCCACACAGGGTACAGTCCTTTATGCAACGTTGCCTGTCTGAAAGTCTTTATGAAAGCTGGTGCTTTGTGGTATTCCAAATGCAGAACAGTCTGACAAAAGAGTAGAAAAGCATATTCCAAAGAAAGGAATGTAGTTATATTTAATTCCCTGAGAATATTTCTCTAGGTTTGGGCTTAATTTTTCCTCCAATATACTTTTCCCCAAAAGGCTTAATTTAATTTCATACTGTCTCTTTAACATGAAACAGTGGAATGCATCATAATATTTTCCTACTTGCCAGGATTTGCTTTCCCAAATATGTCCACTTATTGAATGAGGTAAAACCAGATTGCTGTCTAGTTGGGCAGCAGACATGGCAGATATGTCTTCAGAAACTGCCTGGTAAGTGGCTCAGACACTCTGAATCCTACATGGTCTAGCGTCCAAGATACTGGGAGAAACAATGATACTCTAAGGAGTATTTATCCATGGAGAGCTTCCAAAAAAATGGGTTAGTTTTCACTAGGTTGATCAGCTACTGAACTAGACAGACATGACACAATAGATTTCAACCCATCTTCCAGCCAAGATGTGTTAATTATCTGCTGATTTATTACAATTGGACATGTTCTCACAAAAAAACTCTGCATATCAGAAAAACAAGTACTGCATATCAGCCAGTGTCGGGTTTTTCCACTGTCAACTGGAAAATTGCATTTTCCGTTAAATATTTTAGTGTTATTTTCAACCTGATCTAATTTTGATGACAGAGGGGCGTGTTCCTATTGTATTTTGTGTTGTATAATAAAAAAAACCCTACACAGAGCATCAGGTGGTCTATACAGTAGTGGCTGCACACAGTCGTTGTTAGTGACCACTACCATTTCAGGAACTGATATCCTTAGAGCCCTAAGGACTGCACTTGATTTTACCCAAGGAAGAAAAGTCAGGGGAAAAGACTGCGGCTATTACCCTAAAAAACACAAACAAAAAAAATAAAAAAAAACAGCAAAAAAAAGCCCAAACAAAACAACACAGTAGATTTAGTATAAGCAGCAATTATCATATTGATTTTGAGCATTGGTTGGTCAAATTATTAACCTTAGTGCTTATTTCTGCCTAAGGAAAAACATGGCTTCTTGCTGGAGAGTTTCTGTGTACATGCTCCTTTTCTTTCACATCCTTTTAAAGCCTGAGGCCTTGCTTTTGGTTTCTCTTACACTTGGGTTTTACTCTAGCAGGCTAATTTAAAGAAATATACATCTGGTGTTAATGGGTCAGATTCACCTATGTGCACCAGGAACATCAAGCAGCCATTAATCCAGTATAAATTGTTATTTAACCCAGATTTACAGCTGCATATTGTCAGTAGACTTCCCCTCTCATCTTAGTTGTGATGCAGCAGTGTTTTTCAAAGTGAAGGTCATGGTCCCCTTGAGGGCTGTGGAAAGGATCAAAGAATGGGTTGGAAGTTGCAGGAGAAGTGTTGTTAATTACTAGCAGCTCCAGCTGTGGTTCTACTGGTTTTGCTTTGGCGCCAGTAGTCATCCTGTCCTTCCTATCGGCTGTCAGCTCCTCTCCCGCACACCAGCCTCTGGGTGGCTCCAGTGTGAGCCTTTGGAGCCATACCACCACGAATCAGATCAAGGGGTCAAACTGGTTGATGAAATGCTCTGCCAAGCAAACATGCACTCTGTCACAGCCAGATCTGTTTCCAAGCCCAGTTCACCATGCAGGCACAAAATACAAAAGTGTCTGTTGGCTTCATGCAGGCTGCAGTACAGGGTAAGAACAAGTGGCTCTGCAGAGGGGAGTACACAAGCTGTGGACAGCAGTTTAAGCAACATAGCCACAGCTGGGAGCATGTAGTGTCAGATCATTCAGGCTGGGGGAAGGAGGAGGCTGTAACTACTTGCTGCAGTTTTTAGACTAGCCAGGAAACTACAAATGGACTTTAATTGCAGACAGTTTGTCTGCATGGAAGATGTGAGTATTTAACTAATATAACATATATGAGCAGCCATTCTGGGTCAGACCAGTGCTCTTATTAGCACTGTATCCTGCCTCCAACATGAGCCAAGAAGTATACAAAGAAAGCAAGCATGCATACTACTTTCCCCAAATACCCTCCCTGCTGCCAGCCACTTGCAGCTCAGTGGTTTTCTGCGCTACGTGTAGTTGAATTTAGCAATCCTCAGTGGATTTCTCTTCTATGAATTTCTGTTTCCTCTTGAACCATGCAAAAGTTTAATATCTGCAATGTTCAAAGACAGATTGTGCCTTCATGTAGTAACTGCAACAAGTCCTTGCTTCTCTGCCCTGGAGTAAATGAGCTGTAGCTCACTTATGGAGTCACACCGAGACAGATGAGCCAAAAGGTGTGGATGGGATTGCCACAGTTCTAGAAGGTTAAAGAAAACTGTTTTTATTCAAAAGAAGTAACCTACTAAGTGTGTATATGAGTAGTCTCTTCAAGAACTTGAGAGACCCAATTGTTTAGCCAATGAGCATAGGTTTATCTTTACAGACTTCAATAGCAGTAAATGGCAATTGAGCTTAGTGGCTATCTACTGGCTTGTAATGTCTGCTTTTGCTGCTGGGTGTGTTCTGGTCAAGGGAACTGAACAACAATTAACAATAATTGCTCCCTGCATGATCATCATAAAATAAGAAAGCACATAGCTTAGAACAGCAGAGCTCTCTGGTCATTGATCAAGTATTTCAATATTCAGAATTCACTATTTAATTTCTGCTCATTGGATCAAAGCTCTGCCAGCTTAATTTCAGCCGAGGATCCATCAAGCTTTTGTGCTGACCACATTTTGAAAACAATCTGTACAAATTCTTCCTGCTGATGCATTTGTCACTTTCTAACAATGATTATTAACTGGATAGGTATACAGTTGTGGTTTAAGCCCAGCCATAAATCAGAACAACGCAGTTTCTTTCTCACTCTCCCCACCCCTGCTCCCTGAGGGATAAGGAGGTGAATTGAAAGAATGTAACTCCCACGGGTTGAGATAAGAACAGCCCAGTAACTAAGGTATAACACAAATCACTACTGCTGCCACCAATAATAATAATGATAAGGGAAATAACAAGGGAAGAGAATACAACCGCTCACCACCCACAGACCAATACCCAGCCCAACCGAGCAGTGAACTAGCCCTTCTGGGTAACTGCCCCTAGTTTATAGAGTGGGCACGACGTGCTGTGGTATGGAATACCTCGTTGGTTAGTTTGGGTCAGGTGTCCTGTCTCTGGTTCCTTCCAGCTTCCCCTCCTCCCTGTCAGAGCATGAGACTCAGAAAGTCCTTGGCCAGACTAAACATGACTTAGCAGCAGCTAAAAACATCAGTGTTATCAACGCTGTTCCCAGGCTGAAAGTCAAACCCACAGCACTGCAACAGCTACTAAGAAGGAGAAAAATGACTGCTGCTGCTGAACCCAGGACAACAGTGCAGGCGTAAAACCTACCTCATTTAGCTTCCAGTTTCTATAGGTTGTTGATTTGGTTTACCAAGTATTGGCTGAGGTACATCTGTATGAGTGTTCCTTTTGGTAAATTCACATCACAGCCTACATTCCTAGCTCACAGTAGCAAAAATATGCCCTTCAGAAGCTTATTTATTTTTTCTCTTACAGTGTGTATCTAAGACTGAAAAACAGTAGTAAACTACATGTCACACTTGAGGTAAGAATCTGGGAAAGCTCAGAAATACCAGGCTGATGATTTCTAAGTGCATCTGAGCTGTGACATGGTAGATGTGCATGTACAATGAGTACTGCAGAGGAAACATATACCGTAACATGCACATCAGAAAGTGCTGCGGTTTAGCCCTGGCAGGCAGCTCAATTCCACCCAGCTGATCACTCACTCACCCTCCCTCTTCCCCGCCCCCCAGCAGGATAAGAGAGAGATTTGGGAGGGCAAAAGTGAGAAAACTTTTGGGTTGAGATAAAGACAGTTTAATAATACAGTCAGCTTTTATTGCTGAGCATGGCACCATATAGTCTGGAATATCCCTTGGGTCAGTTGAGGTCAGCTGAACTGGCTGTGTCCCATCCCAGCTCCTTGTGCACCCCCAGCCACTCGCTTGTGGGGCAGGGTAAGAAGCAGAAAAGGCCTTGGTTCTGTAAGCACTGTTTTTCATCACAAATCTGAAATACAGCACCACAGGATCTGCTAGGAAGAAAATTTACTCTACCCCAGCCAAAACCAATATAAAAAGTCTATATTTTCTTTGTACACTGGACTGGGAATGCATTGATATGCACATCATCTCTTAACACTTGAGCATTTGACCACTGGGAGGTCAGTACATATCCTAAACATTAAAGACAAAATAAAATTAAAAAAAGAAAAAGTCAGTAGCTAGTGTTGGGTAAAAGCCATGGAAGTGTTATTATGTTATCTTCACCACTTATCTTTTATCATCCAAGTCAACTAGCTGATTCCTTAGTTTCACGAATACTTCCTGTCAGTATTCAGAGAAAGGCTCTTGGGGGGCTTTATGCAGAATATTGATGCTCTTAGTTGCTCTCAGAAGAGCTGCTCTGTCTGCTCTTGTCAGGGATAGAACCTAGGAAGGCCTGATGTTTTAGGTGTATATAGTTGGGCAGCTTTTCCCCCCTTTTTCGGGGGGTCTAAGTAACTGAAAATCGGAGAGGTTCAATCTCCATATTGATATAAGCATTTTCAAGATTGCATGTGTGTTTCCAATATGATATAGTTGAATTTAATCTGTGTAGTATATCTGTGTTTAATGGCACTCCAGTTTCTCTATGTGATTAATATGCAACACACTTCAGCAAGATACCTCAGAGTCCTGTAGTAGTGCACTTAATCTGTGTAATGATAAAGTTGATAGTGGATTAGGGCACTAGAACAGAACCAGAAAGATAACAAGTTATCTTTCTAGCTCTGCTGCTAACCTACTGGAGGATAGCAGGAGTGCTGCTGTCCTCCCAGTGCTCACTTTGGCTTTCTTGTGTGTAGAATTAGGGTAAGAAATGTGGAGCCATAACCCTTAGTGAAGTGTGATGATGGAAATTTGAGATAATACTTTTGTGTATTGTGGACAATTTGTATAGGCTTTCTGTCATCTGGGATCTAGGATAACTTCTCAGCTGTATGCTCCAGGTACTACTCTCGCTGCATCCTGACTCCCAGTGATATACAGTCACTCCTCCTTGTTAGAGATGCAGGGAACTGTGGGTGTGAGGAATTCAGGCCCTTTGCCTGATGGGTTGTGTGTACAAAAAGGAAGCATCCCCTGCCATAGCAAACAGCTGTCCTTTTGGTAAGTATTGCACGATAGGAGGAAGTTCTTATAACCTCTGGGACCCTGTTCGTTCTGACTGTGGGCTCCGAAGAGCAGTGCACTTGAAAGGGCACAAGGTAAAAAACCTTTTGGATGCTGGAAAATAGTGTCTATCTACTGACGGTATATGTCATTTTGTGTTTTTACTGCCCTTGGTCCTGTCAATCTCCTCAAGGACCATGTCTACCTTCTAAAACCTGAAGAACTTTCAAACTTATCTTCTAATCATAGACCTTTTCTTTCAGTCATACCAACCCAGGATGTTTCACATGTGTTCATTTGCTCCAAACTGCATTGACACAAGGTATAAGACAGGCAATAAGCAGGTCTGAACTAGGCAGTTTTGAGATCCAGTGTCTCACCAGAGCTAGACATGGAAGCTTCCCAGCTCTCTGAGATATTTGATAGCATTCTGAAATCTCTAAGAATTCAAAGGAGTTTATAAAAAAAAAAAAAAGAAATGTTTTCTTGAATTTTTTAGAAGTTTCTATACTGTTTTAACTGCGGATTCTATCTCTGTTTGAGATCCATAGTAGCAATAGGCAGGAGAATAAGAAAATTTAAAATCCTCAGCACACTTCCAGTACGTTTTCCTTTAAAATGCACAATAATCATGCAGAATACTTGATGGTTGGCCTGACAAATTATAGATTTTAACTATCTATTTGAGGTAATTCACATAACTTACATAAAGTTTGACAAAATCTATATACATTTGGGAAAATAATGAGGTTTTTTTACTCTGTGCCTAAGTGGAAAAAGTTGAAGAAATATTATTTAGATTCAACTTGGAGGGCTCAGGAAAATAGAAAAAACAGACAGGTGTTTTTTAATTACTCCAGCTATTTCATTTACTCTGAAAGAAAACATTTAGATTCATTTGTTGTCATCATCATCATTTTATAGCAAGGTTTTTGCCCTTCCTTACATATAAGGTAGATCTTTCTAATGAGTAAAGGACATTTTAAAGCCAAAAGTAAAAGTGTCAAAGCAGACCACTCTGGCTATCCCAAAACAAATATTTCATACAAAGAGAACTGGAGAAATAACCTTCAGAATTCTTTCCTCTTGGCACATATTTTGAATTGTTTCACTTCCTCCAGAGCTCCATTTCTTCTATCACACCTACTGCTCACTGAAAAGAAAAACAAACAAACAAAAAGCCCGACTCTATTCAAAATAGACTTGCCCAAATTCGTGTCAGGAAATCCCTTTTACCTTAGCATTATGTTCTGAAAACCTGCTCATGAAGGTACTCCATGCTGTAATGGTGTAGATTCATTACAGCATTTGTTTAAGTTGCTTCATCTTGGTCTATAATCTTGCCTACTTTCTGCATGCGCTGGGGACATGATCTGTGTGATGACCCAAAGGATCCAAACAGCTTCTCTGAAACTGCAGAAGTGTTTGTGCAGGAGTAGGCAGCTGCTGCTTTGCACACAGGGTCCACAGAGTTGTTTAGCCAAAGCTTTGCATCATGACTAATAACATCAGGTAATCTACCTATCATCAACTACCTGCCTATCCGCTACAATCAATGACTTTGAATTAAATGCAGTTAAGGGAAGAACAAGTAGGACAGTAACATGCTCTGAAAGAAGCCAGCCTTGGGCTAAGGGCAACACTGTATGTTTTGCTTGAGGAATACACCAGCACTTCTGGGAAGATCCATTCCAGAGGAAAATTCTAAGGCACCTGGCAGCAGCTTGTTAGATCTGAGAGATGACAGACCACAGCCTGTATAACTGGCTATTACTACTGAAACAAACCAGTTTGTTATTATCACTAGATACTGTACCACAAATGTTTCTTAAGTTCTACCCTTATAAGTGCAGATCTTAAAATTGCTTTTTTTTCATGGAAGTGCCTGCTAGATTTGCTGTATTCATGCTCTCCCATTTGTGGAGGTTGCTCCATGTGTGTGGAAGAAAGGAATCGAATAGGAAAGACAGGGATTTCAAGAATAATTAGTACTTTCCTGAGCCCCTATTAAATATGTGCACATCGTGCACCTCCTTCAGCTCTTGGCCTAAGATGAGGATTTCATGCTTCATTTACAAAGCATTAAAAGGCCCCAGAGGATCAAAAAAGCAGACATGTAGTTTGAAATAACTGGGAAACAATGATAATTTTTCTCATCTGATTATCTTCTTTTTACATAATAAAATGAGAAAACGTTTTCAAATGGACTTATTTGGAATCAGACTAGATGTAGAATGTGTCATTCGTCTGAGATGTAGAAACTTCTGAACTTACTTAGGAAAACATTGTTTTAAAGGGAGTTCTTCAGAAGAAAGCAAATAAATTCATTTAGGGAAAAAATGAATATTGCGGCATAAATGATGAAATATGACTACAAAATGTATAGCTTTCTCTCGTGGATTTATTTTTTCCAGTTGGACCTTCTACACAGACCTGGACATATCCTGGACAACAATAGCTGATCTTACTGAAATGTGGGAAAGGTTGTAGTGGTTTTGGGTGTGGGAAAATACCTTCCAAAAAAGAGAACTTCTTGCTGCTGAAATCAGACTTACAAACTTCTGATCTGACTCAAATTCTCAAGAGTGAAAAACAAGTATATTGGAAGCCCATGAAATGAATGGCAGTCTTTCTTTTTACTTCACTGACCTTTAAGAATGACTTTGGGGTTGAAATCCTGCCCTCACTAACTTCCATGGTTCTTGGGTGAGGTCCACATAGAAGTGTTTACTACCTCTGGAACATTTCTTCAAAAAATGGGGAGCTTCCCTCTATTTGCCCATACTAACCCCATTGATGAAGTGGAACCAGAACTCAGACAAATTTACACTGAATCAAATGTATTTATTGATGAAAGTACTTCGAGCAATCCTGTGAATGTCTGCATCCCTCCTACCATAATCTTGCAGGTGCAGAGGGTCTTTTTCCCTATGTTTAATTCTGTCTAAGGAATTTCTGCCCTCCTTCTCTGTGGGACTATGTGCAGGCGCAGCAATCCACATGGTTCCCTGCTCCTCACAGGTCAGCTGTAGGTTGGAAAGGTGTCATGATGTTTTAAAAGGTAGTGTGACCTAGTTTTTATCCTTTGGGGTGTGAGTAAAAATATGGATACTTTTTGTAGCAGCCAATTATTGTATAAAAAACTGAGAGTGAAGGCTGCATTTTCTCTCTTAGTTTTAAGTAAAGCACTGTCTACCCATAAGCAACTACAGTGTCAAACAGAAAAAAACAACTCAGTGCATACACTTTTGTTAGGTTCATTCCTTACTGCTTCTGTGGCTGCTACAGAGATCATTATTTTTCTGGTTTCAATACTGAAGCTGTACTTCAGAAATGTATTAAGGGACTAAATATAAAAGCAGAAATGTGTCAGCCTCAGCCCCAGCCCTCCATTCACTTGATCCCCACTAGCTGAGACAGTGGTTCATATGCTTCAAGTGGTTGTGGTTAAAAATGCTTTTATTTCTATCTAAAGTTACCACCAATAACACAGGGCCCTCTACCAGCACTGTGGCAGGGTTGAAGTTCTTGGAAGCCGTAATAACATGATTGTTTCTCTTCCTGATTGTATGATCATTTTAACTTTACTTATAGCTGTTCATTTATTAAAATAAATAGCTCAGGAATATAGTAAGTTTTAAATCCCAGCTGTTCAAACAGACCTTTTATTTACTTTGTGCGCATGTTTTGGTGGGCAATTTATTCTATCCATTTTCCTTTTTTTTTTTTTTAAACTTAGACATGTGCAATATATTTTCCAGCTATGCTTGGGAACTATTCATGGAACTGCCACTGCTGCAACAGAAAGTCATAACAAAAAACGAACTTTGACTTTTTTTTAATAGCACGAGAGACCTATGATAGTTATTGTTTTCTGATTCAGATAATGATGGACAAAGTATGGTGAGATTGCAGCTGTGCATCTTAATTTTCCACCTGTCCCTTCGTTCTTACCTTAGGGAACTGCCTGCTTATCTCTTTCCCCTGAACTTGGCTTAAATGCGTATTAGTGTCTTCTATGCCTTCTCCCAAAGGGATGCTACTTGAGAGAAACATCACACTCAATTTAACAGCCTCCTTTCAGTTAAGAAGCTCTATTTCCTACATCAGACATCTTATAGGGGAGGGGTGGGTGTAGATTTAAGTCTTGTCCCTCCCCATCCTTCTCCAGTGAAGCCAAAGGTTTTCCCCATTTCCATCCTCTAAAGGAAGAGGCCAGAGGGCAGTACTCTGCCAGTTTTGAGGAGACACGGGAAAGGGGAGGCATTCTGCAGCAGCAGAGAGATTCAACAGTGTTAGTTGACATCCGGGGATGATCCAGAACACAAGTTACAGAAATGTGCTTGGGAGCTGTTTATGATTTTAAACCTGTTTTATACATTATTAACTCAGACTGGAAGGACAATAGGATTATTGACTCCAAATGGGATCTTAAAAAATGAATTGTCTTTCTTTTGTAGTTTTGTGCTCTTTCATGTTATCACATCACCTCACACATCAAACCAAGCTAATGGTTTTCTTGCATTCAGTGCTGCAAAACATATAATGAAGCCCAGTCCCAGAAGATAAGAGACAAATGAAACAATAATTTGCATCTGTGAGGGAAATGGGACACAGAAATATGAATGCCTTGATTTTCACTAGCATTTAAAGTTGGCAGTACACTTGTCTGGTCTTAAAGTGCATAATAGATCACTTTAAAACCCCACTTTTAGTACTGGAATAGTGTAAAATATCGTTGTAAATCAAACTAAGGACAGGGTCTTTTGACAACTTGTCTTCTGACCACAGATACTGTAAAATTCTAGTGTGGCTTTCCTGCATGTCAACAGGTTTAAATAATCAGGAAGAGTGCATATAAGGTCTGCTTCAGGTAGCTTATACATGTGAATGCCAGTAGACTAATTCTGACATATAAATCTTCCTATAGCCTAAAAATAGCAAAGCCTATTAATTTACTCAAAATCACCTAGGAATTCTGAGTCCAATTTCTGAAAGGAGCCAATGAGTTCTGCTTCAGGATTTAAAAAAACAAATGTGTTTCCTTTCAAAAGCAAAAAAAAAATCTTTGTGAAGGTGTGGTTGGTCACAGTACTACCCTTTCAACCTCTGACTCCTGCTTTTCCCTGCATGATGTTCTCCTGCACACAGACCAATTGTCAGCAGATTCTGAGTGTGTTTTCCAGGTTCTAGCATACTATAAGATGCTCCTAGAGGAAAACATAGAGGAAACTGTAGCTGAACATTTTCAGGCTCTGTTACAGAGCCTCCAAAATAGGAGAAATCCCAGCATGTTACAGTTAAATTGGCCCTCCTATATTACGCACCCTGTGTTCTAGACAGATCTGATCCACAGTTCACAAGAGGTCATACTGGGAGAGAATAGATTAAAGGCAAAAAACAAAGAGAGGCCAAGGGAAGAGTAGAAGCTTTGCTAGCTTTGTTGAGGAATGGCTAATAGGAATTGAATGAAAATAGCTGCCACCCACAGGTATGGCAAAAATAACAGATTCCTGTGACAACCATGAACAGATGCATAAGGAAACTTTCTTTCCAGGGTTTGCAAGGCACTGCTTTAGGGCACCAATAGCTATGCAGCCTGGAGTGGTTGCTGATGTTCTACTGAATACCACACGAGTGCTACCAACCACCAGGGAAGTTGCAGATAAAGTGATTTTGTGTGAATCCCTTCCCCTCCCTGTTTTGCACACATCAGCATGCATCCAGTCCCATGCAGGACTTTCCAAATTGCAATTGCATATTGTGCTTCCCCTGAAATGTGCAAGCCATCTGCCACAACTCTGGTTTTCAGCCATTTCTTTGTGAATAGGCTCTTATCAGTGTCTCTTATTATTTGTACTTTGAGGTAGGCAATGGGGAGTCCAAGACCACCAACACTGTCTTTGTCTGACCAGATGCATGCAGAATTATTTTCTATAAATAGCTGAAGAAGTTTCTGAAAACCATGTTCCCATTTATATTTCTGTTGGATTTTTCATTAGTTCTGCCTTGTGTATTTGTTTTTAATGTGTCAATAAATAAGAATAGTGAAGTATTGTAAGCATATCATCAGAAAAGTGCTAATGACTTCAAAGAAAAAATCTAGTTTATAAAAAAGGGTGAAGACAGTTTGTAATTCACTATAAATGTACACTAATGTTTTTAGCAAGTGTTTTGAAGTATGTGAAGTACTAGTAAGCAGTACTTTTTTCCCTCTGTGAACAGCTGAGATGGCCATCATTGTTATATGGGAGGGCAAAGGGCAGTTTAATTTTGTTTCTTTTGGTTTGGTTTTGAAGAAAACTATGCTAAAGAAATGTCCTTTGACCTACAAGGGCTTAGGACTTCACTTGCACTCCTGTAAAGAATTCCGTATCCAGTAATTCTAATCCCCTAAACACTAACTGAGCACTGCCTAAAAGCCAAAATAAGTCTTTCTTTTCACATATTGTCTCAGTGGAGCACAGCTGCTCTGTGCATAGTGGACAGAAAGGTGATCTGATGCACATTTCCATTGTTCATGAACATAAATATATGCATCTACACCACTTTTTGCCACAGAAATTATCCTGAATATAGTAGAAAAATAAATATGCAATTCTCTCACAAAATGGAAAAGGTCTCAATAATTCAATAACCTGAAGTATTAGATTGATAGAAGGGTTTGACACTTCCCTTTGAAAGTTGCAGGTTTATTTATGTGTATGAAAATAAGATGAAAAATCAAAGAATCATAAAATAATTTGAGGTTGGAAGGGAGCTGTAAGAGCAGGGCTGAATTTAAAGTTATTACAGGTTGCTCATGGCCTCATCCGGTTTATATACCTCCAAAGGCAGAGAACCCACAACTTCTTTGGCCATGAAATACAATTGCTTCATATGCTCCTGTATTTTAAATGGGAATCTCCGTGGACAGATTAGTATTTCCACAGTGAATCTAACCTTTCATATCCATTACCAGAATAGCACAGTTCAGCTCCTATTCAGTTAATGTAGATTTTCTTTTTTCAGAAGACTTCAGAGGAAAGTATCATGTCAGGCAAATCCATGTTTATTAAACATAGTCACACAGATAGGAAGGCAATAGACACAACCTCCAAGCTGAAGTATCACTAGTCAGACAGACTGATTCTAGAAAATACCTTTCCAAAAGTCTTTGTAATTTTTAAAGCAAATTTTAATCTGCTTTTCACAAAAAAAAATTGAAAGTTCACTCAATTTGGGTCCCACTTGCTGGGAATATTTTAGTAAATTAACTTCTTCTTTTGAAAAAGAAAAAAAAAAACACAGGAAATTAATTTAGAAGTTTTAGGCAGAAACCTGAACCTGAGTTTTAAGGTTATCCCATGACTGTAACGCTCTGTCCAAAGAAATAAAATGTTGTATGTAACAGTTTTTCAGGTACCTCTTACCTGAGTGCAGTCTGAAGAACATGTTATTTTAGAAAATTACAAAGGCAGGTTGGCTGCTTAGTAAAAGGGTCATCCAGTTTCTCATCAGTTCTTTCTTAGCCTAACAAGTGTATGATAGAATTACCCACACTGGCATCCATTCAGCACCTGAAGGCTATAAAACCTATGATGTAGTTTGTTTCATCTAGCTGATTACAGGACTTTTCTGTAAGCTATGCAAGTATACAGCATGGGATAGTTTGGGGCTGTATGTCTTATCCATAAAGATGCATGTAAATTTGCAAATAGTAGTGATATTTAGTAATCCCAAAGCCTCACTGTTCTTTCTTCTTTCAGAAGCAGACAGTTGTACTAAAACCTGCGAAAAGAGCAATAAAAATGAAATTTCTATAGATGTCTTGCCAGAGGCCTGTGTGCATTACAACTCAATCTGTGTTTCTGTAATTGAAAACAATGCAATGTGTGCCTCAGTAATACAAAATTAGAACCAGAGTGGCAGACAAAAGGGGAGATCAGTAAAAGTAGCCTGGGCCACGTTTAGATGCTCACCTTCAATTTGTGAATTAGTCTCTTAATGAGGATCTCTTTATTAATTTCCTCATTATCCTTAATAATGTATCATGAATAATATTTCATTATCCTTAATGAGGATCTCATTTATTAATTAATAAATATTTCATGAATAGCATTTCTGCACATTTCCTGCAGTATCCTCAGCTCTGCCCATGTAATCTCTATTTACTTTGGAAAAAGCCAGCATTACTGTGACAAGTCTGGGGCTATATATGTTATCAGTAAGCATGTATGTACTCTTTGACAAGGTTTCTACAGTTAAATTGTATTTATAAGGGCTGGCCTCTTCCTGCATTCTCTCAGAGTCAGTCTTCTACCCTACAGCGGTTGACATCAGTTGAAGGAACTTCATTACCTACCTCTCTTTGAAACTTGGATGAAATCAGTCACAAAATTCAAGTGGTTGAGCTGGGCAGACAGACTCATAGACCTAACAACAAAAATTTTTTTCAGTTTCTGGGCTTGCAAGAAGACAACTGAATTAAGTTCTGGGTGTGTCCAGCTGAAGGCATAAAAACTGATCTTACAATGGTCTCAGATGTTACAATGCTGACCCCATAAACGTTCTTTTGTGCCATCATGACTCTCCTCTTTTAATTTGAAATGTCCCTGCCTATGAAATTAAAGCAATATAAAGGAGTAGCAGCTCAAGATTGTGACAGCCAAGAGGTAAAAACTTCATGGAATTTCATACTAAAATAGTGGGTCATGTATGAGTGAATAATTCCTAATGAAAATATTACCCTTCCTGTTCACTTCGTGTGAGGTAATATAGTTCAGGCAGGAAGAACTTTGATTTTTTTTCATTAATATAATTTTTACAGACTCTAAAAAAATCTGGTCTTGACTAGAAAAATCAGTGTCCTCACACAGCCTGAGTTTGGGTGTCTACATCCAGAACTGCTGAGCTTCGAGTGTGTTGAAAGCCTCAGGTATCTTCCACTTTTTCTCCAGGTCAGAAAGTTTGGACAGGTTCAGAAAGCATCAGATCTCCAAAAGTAAAGATCTTTAAGTTTCAAGCTTACATGTGGCTTGTTTTAAACCCTACTGCTATATCCTGTAAAACTAGATCTGCTGATACTTCTTTACTGGCTTGTAAAACTTTATTATCTCTCTCAAATCCCAAGAATACTGTTCACTGAACTACTAGTTCCTACTTTCCAAAAGACACCAGACACCTATAAGGAAAATTCAGCCTAGGAACCAAAGTTTGTCAGCTTATTTTGAAGTTTTGGCTTGAATTATGACAGCAAAGAAGATGCTGTTAGCATCAAAACCACTGCAATTTAACTGCCAATTAAGAAGCCAGTGGCATCTGTTCAACCACCACCTCCATTCATGCTACTGTCATTTACTGTTACTACCCACTCATATGTGCTAAAACAGTCTATACATTTGCAGTGAGAGGATTGTTACAAAGTTGATTTCCTGAGGGCCTCTAGGGTTGTTTCTGATGTTTTGAATGCATAATTAAGGGCGAGATTCAAGTTAACACAGGCTTACCTGATCATTAGTGAGGATTTTGATGAGTGATAAATCCAGGCCTTCCCTAGCCTTAGTCAACAAAGTGCAAGTTTTCAGAGTACTATAGTACTCATGTGACTACTGCCCGATTCACTAGTGCCGGCCAAGGAGGTGAGATACAGCTGTCCTCTGCCCCCAGAAGAGACAGTCAAGGAACAGTCAGCATCACAGGCTGAGCAGCTGACATGTATTGATTCTAACATGGGTTGATCTTGGAAACAGCATTGCTTTTAACCTGGAATATGATTAAAAGCAGATAGGAGTTTACCCTAGTTGGGGAAGCAAAGGAGATAACAGTCCCTAATGTTGGGGGTCAGTTGTCCAATGGCAGTAGTTTCAGATTTATCTACCAATCTGTTAACTTGTTAGAATGTAAACTTTCTCCAGGTACTTCCTTTTACGGGCTGTATCATTATCCCTTTGAAAAATGGTCTTTGCTGCAGTCTGGAGAAATCTGTAGGAAGCAGAATACAGGCTGAATGTTTTAGCAGCAGAGAGATGTGTAAAGTTTGGTTCTTTTGTCAAACCTTGGCTTTTCTATGCTGAATTTGAGTCATTTTTGCTAGGTTTTGACTTCTCTACGCCGTTTTTTAGGTGCTTTGTATTGCATATACTTGAGTTGCTGGTGCAGCTGAAGACTCAGTCACAATAAAAATCTAATGGTTTTATCACAGTATCACAGAATGGTTGAGGCTGGAAGCACCACTGGGGGTCATCTAGTCCAACCTCCCTGCAGAGTCACCTACAGCACATTACTCAGGATTCTGTCCAGGTGGCTCTTATCTCCAGGGAAGGAGACTCCACAACCTTGTGGACAAGCTTTGGTATTCTTTCCTTGACGTGTCTGATTTGCAGCCCTGGCAGACAACAAACCTCTCTAGACAAGCGGTTGGGTTGGCAGATGAGGTGCCTCTGCCTCTGCAGCAGTCACTTGCCACTTCTTCCAGTGATCTGCATGTCTAGGGTCCAGGATGCTGGTCACCAGGGACGTCAGGTTTTCAGGAGCCATTTTTTTTGTAGCCAACAACTTTCTTGGCTGCAACTGTGCGTCTCTTGGGGCTGATGTGCAGAGACAGCAAGCATTCTCATAAAATGAATGTTTCCATTCTTTTCAATGTGGACAGAAATGGTGAATAGATTTCATTAAACTTCTAAATCTTCCAGTATTTTTTAGAGCATGCTTCTCTTTAGAAAGTTGTGAAGTTCTGTTCACCAAAAATAATAATAGTAATTTTTATTCCTTTTAACACCTTTCTTCCCATAATGCTTCAGAGACTGATAAACTAGATGCAACGAGTAACCACAACTGAAATGCAGCCAATTCTGAGGTGAAACACAGCAGTTTTAAAATGGCAAACAGTAACATTTACAAATGGGTTAGGAGAGGACAAAAGGAGTAATAGTATATGCAAGTGAAAATTCAGGGGGAATGTAAGAATAAAAAAACAGGAATTTGGTCAGTACATACCGTATTTAACGCTTATACTAAAAATAAGAATTTCAGGGAAGTGTTAGTAACTGAATGTTCTTTTAATGCTACGTTCAACTTGTTGACGAGTGTGTTCAGTATGTTATGAAAGCAACTGAAATGTTTGACCAAAATGTGAAACATTAGGATTTTGTTTCACACTACACCTATTTTTAGGAAATTATCATTATTTTTACCAGGAAGCACTAATCTATGGAAAATAAATAGCTACCCAGGAAGAGAGATAGTCTTGAGGAGTTCCATCAAGTTCAGGACAAGGAGGACTGTGTATCAGTGAGCAGTCTTTTTCCCTCTTTTTAATTCTTTTCAGCTAAGGTTTCTTCCAGTAAGCTCTGCCTTGTCTGTATTCCCTTATATCCTCTCATGATTTCCCTGCAGTACTCTCGGCAACATAAACAGCTTTCTGTTCAGCCTGTGAAATCTCCCCATTTCCCAACAGTCTCATGGAAGTGTGCAGGCACAACTGTGTTAGTCTCCTCCTGACAGTTCTGCTTTAACCACTTACCACATTTTTGAGGTAATGCTTTGCAGCCCTGGTGTAGGGCCCAGTGGTGCTAGGCCATGTACAGACATCCAGATCACAGGCCCCATTCATCAGTAGGTCTGTCTCAATGGATACAATAAACTTCCCAAAACGGTGATGGAAGATGGTAATGGCAGCGAAATTATGCCACGTACAGCAAAATCTTGACTTCAGGTTGAGGTAAGACTCCCCAGAGTTGTACATTCATCTTAGGCTAGGTCTGGTTCAACAACAGAAGCAGACCTGTACCCCAAGCAGTTTTTCCTGAACACCTCAGGGCGCAAGGGAACGCACAGTGCTGTGGAAGGGAGACCGGGGCTGGGCATAGCTGCTCCCCTCCCACATTTATTCCCCACCTGCCTCTGCTGTCGGTGGGGAGTCCACTAGGTAATCTATTAGGGAGAATATCATAATTCCTATGTTAATCTATCTTCTCCTGTCCTCTGAGCTGTCATTGTCTCTGGAAGCTGAGGAACACCTCCAGAGCTGGCCAGGCAGGGAGGGTGAAGAGGGGAATTGCTCTACTGCTGATGCAGAGTTAAATTTTGCAGTATCTGGGCTGAGGACGGAAAAGGCTTTTTTGGCTTTGTTCCTCCCCTCCATCAATAGGACAACATTTAATTTTGCATATGTTGCTATGAAATCTGGAACTAGCTTTCAGTAAGCACTAGATCTTTGTGGGTTTTTTAAGTTCCTAATATTGTTTAGCTCTCCTGACAAAAAGCTGGTGTAGTGTATAGCCTGAAATTCAGATGGATGCTTGCTGTCATTAAAATTATTTTGCTATTAGTCCAGCTAAAATAAGAGGAAGCAATTTATCCATTTGATCCATATTAGACCCTTCTGATAGTCATTATAACCTCCAAACCCAGATGTCTCAGATCAAATTGTTTAGCAGATGAACATGCATTTCACAGGAAAAGCATATTGCTCAGGCTGTCTAGCAGGTGTGATGGGAAATGTGCTATTCTGGTGTCCAGCTAGCACAAAAGCCAACTTCGTTCTCTTTGCTGCATTGACATTCTTCAGCTTCTTTTCACATTTTTTCTGTTTGTTCAGACAATATGAATCTTCAAATGATGGAAGGATGCCTGCAGCCTGCTGGATAAACTGGTGTTGTTGGCAGTTGAGCCAAACACTTTGCTATAACTTAAAACTGCACCAGAAATCCAAAGAACTCAAATGCCTGTACACTCCAGCCCAAACAGACATTGTGTAAATGTTTAGTCTGAGGTATTTTATTATCTTGTTTCTCTTCTATTTGAGAACCAACATTTAACCTGTCATGGATTTTTTACTAATATTTTTTCTGCAGTGATTGAAAAATGTAGTGAAGTCAGTTTGCTGAGCCTCTGTCCTCCTAGTCACAGTGAAAGAATCAAAATTAAAAAGTTACCTAGGTTGAGGGGTTGGGAAATTGTTGCTGCTGCTGTGGAACCTGGGATTTGTGTGGAAACAAAAATAAATCTCTCAGGCAGAATATGTTCAGATTTTTTTATTATTATTTTTAATTGTTGAGAATTTTATTCAATATGGACAAGAGAAAAAGTTCTTTCATGAAATGCTGGAGAGGTTTCAATGTAATGGGCTGCTGGGAAATATTATAGATAAATTAAACCCTTCTGAATTAGATTTTTCATGGGGGGTGGTGATTCTTACTTATTACAGTACATGTTAAATTGTCATTGCTCACTTCTGAAGATTTAGCTTACATATTCACTCTTGAGTAACTGAAAGGTTTGAGCAGCAGAATTGATTCCACTTGGAAAGAAGCTCCCAGACTTCAGCATAAGATGTATGTTTCTGGTCAAGTATTTCCTGCCTTGCCTGACTGGAAGTTTTTCTTACAATGAGATGGCTTGAAAGGAAGAACTCATCGTTATGTATTGCAGAGATATGTGGGTGCTATTTTTTAGTTTTACTAGGTGACATAATGATGTCTGTCTTAAAATAAATGCTTTTTGAAAACTTCATTTTTACAGACATTTCAGATCAAATCCATCTGAATCACTGGGCCAGCAGCCACCCCTAATAACTGAGACCATTAATTTCAGGAGAATTGCATCAATGTTCAGTTTGCCCAGGAAGCAGAAGATTCAAGATTAGTCACCCAAGTTAGGATGTTGAGTTGCTATTTAGGTTATTCAATTCCCTTATGGTGAATTACTCAGTGCCAGTATAATCGGAGTACCCAGCCATGTATCAGGGATCCAGTGAACCAAATCTCTTTTGTCCATCTTCCTCTACAGTGCATCTTTGTATATTATGACTGTGGTGACCAATAGTACCAAAGCTGATGAGCTTTTGGACTTACTTGGATATATATATTATCAAGAGTTCCAAAGGAGAGGAGCAGACTCCTCATTTGTTAGATTGCTGTGCTAGAAGTGCTAGTGAAAAGAAAGGATCTTCAGCAGCGTAGGTTGTTCTGATGTTCATCAAGTCATTTATTCAGTAGTTTGGGACTAGAAACCCACAATTTGAATCACTAATGGCCTTTCACTTTGCTATAAGGTAAGATTTGACAACTGCTTCATCAGTACTGTTTGTTAAGTCTGTATTTAAGAAGTTGAGCAGAACTGCAGAAACTTACAACAAGTATTAAAACTAGCATAAAATATTTTAAATCTTCAACCAAGGTGGGTGATTTCTCTATCCAACAAAACTTTCCTATGGTATAAGAGCAGGCAGGATTAAGAACATGAGCTTTTTTTTTTTATGTTTACAAATAAGATGGCTCTTCCTTGTTGCTCAAAACGTTTAACCCTCTAAACCTTACTTCTCGTATCATTGTAGAAAGCTATCTTCATTACCTGTCAGAAACACAGAGGCTTTGCAACACAGGGGTGTTTTTCAGACAGGGTAGGAAAATTCACAGGCAAAGTACTGCCCTGTTGGGTTTAAAGAGAAAGCTGTTTAGCTCTGTTGCTATGTCACATGATGGAGGACCATGAACCGCATGTTTTAAGAGGGTGCTAAAGCCTTTCTTGTTATCTTCACTAAGTAAATCCATGCTGCTAGCTTCTGCTGTCAAGATGGATTAAATTGCTAAAGTGTGCTCATCTAGGTATTGATCCAAAGGTCTATTAAAACCAGAGGGTTCTCCATGTGGCCTTCAAGGGAAAGAAAATTTAAAAATTAAAAAAAAAAAAAAAAAGTTTGAACATTTTCTTCTTTTTCCATACAAACCTGGTCAAATATTACAGAATGTGTTTTGTGAATTTTCCTCAAAATTTGTTACTGGATGCTTAATACAAAAGCAATCCAGATAGTTCTGTGTCTTGTTCTACGCTACGTATGTTCAAAAATTCCCATAAAGCAAGGCTTAGTTACTTTTCCTTTATAATCTTATAGAACCTCCAAAAAAATGAATATTCTTCCCCTGTTCCCCTTAGTTGTAATGGTTTTCCTTATGGTCTGAGAGTTAGGATATATGGCTGTGGATCTGGAAACTTTTTCTAGTTATCTCCAAAATCTTAGTACAAATGGTACTAACAGGTGACCAACCAAGGAAATTATGATGCTTGGACTGCGTCTTTGAAAAGGATGTTTTGAGTGATGCATGATTATAATTTTCCAGATAGCATTCAGATGTCAGAACTGGCAGTTGCTTCCCCAAACAGCAGGTATTCAAGCTGTCAGACAAGATAGTAATAAGTACCAACAGAAAATTTTGTGAGGAATTCAGTATAGCACAATGTCCATGTTTGACCACATGCAGAGTCATTAGGCAGTGAAAGTTTTATTAAATCCACAGACTGATAATAACAGATACTGAACTCAACACTGAATTTGGGGAAAGTCAGTAAGTGTTGTGTATGAATGCTCCATTATTCCTTATTAATATAACAAAGACTTTCTCAGAGCAATCTCCATATATTTACCCCAGAGCTGTTCCAAGTGGGCACTTTTGCAAACAGCCCTGAGACAATTATCTGTCTTAACTCCTGGGATTGTCTCACTGCAAACTAAAGTGAAGAAAAAGATTGCATTCATATCTTAACTGTTTCCCTGAAAAGTTTTGAGGCATAGACATGGGTACTGAAGGCAAGTTTGCAATTCTATGTATTTTTAACCAGAGTAAGGTTACATCTAGGTGTAACCTTTTGTATTACAGCTCACACAGAGATGTCATGGGACATCCCTATGTGAAAAAAAAAAAAACTAAAAAAACCCCACCAAGAAACCAACCCAAAAATCAGCTTTTGTCTCTGGTTTTAGATTGTAGAAAAGATACAGGTCTTGTTCTAAGCCACTGATCCTTCTGACAGACCTATGCTCCTATCCTGACACGTACATATTCACTTAAAATATACATTGTTGAAATTTCTTCCAGGACAATATTAAGCTAAAAAGATGAGTGATCCAAAGAAAATGTCGGTTGTTCCCTCACTTCAAATATTGACATTTGTCTGAGTACTTCTCATTGTTTAGGTTGTCCACAGACCAATTTAACTGAGGCCAGCTTGCCAAGAAATAGGACATGTCTCAGTAGGAAATGTCATAATCATTACCACTCCTTAGTGCACAATTTCTGCCTCATTTTTTTATTGTAATCAATCAATGTAACTTACAAATTGATGAAGCTGCTACCTGAATGTCACCATGCTACACAGTTCTGCCTTCATACTAATGCTAAGTACGCAATTTTATTAAATTTTTTTTACATTAATTTTCATTTGATGTTTGGGTGTGCCTTACTAGATCAATATAGTTCAAAGATCTCTTCACTGGTATGTTACTTGAGAGTTTTAATTCACTGCTATGTGCTTGGTGTCAGAGAAAGCCATTAAAAGCAGCATGTCATATATAGAGTAAGATCTATAGTCAGACAGAAAGTTTTCATTTTAGAAAAATGTTTCTTTCAGTCTAGTTTTCACCATAGAATGACTGAAATATATTGAGAGAAGGAAAATTCTCAGACAGACTTGCTAAACTTAAAACATATCTTAATCTGTTCTTATTGTGTGGTAACTTTTGCTTTATAATTGCTTTATAATTTCTATAGTTATGTTGTTGTTTCAAGGGGCAGCTTAATGGCACAGAAGAATAGCGATAGCAAGGGAAATTCTGATTTGATTCCAGAAAAAAAGAAATTTACAGTGAAAGTGATCTAACAGTGGAGCAAGATCCCCAAAGAAATATTAAAATATTAAAATCTTCATCCTTGGCAATATCCCAGATTTGGCTGGACATGATCCTGAACAACCTGTTCTAACTTCAAAGATGGATCTGCGTTTAGAGGAGACTTGGACTAGATGACCCCAGGAAGTCCCTTCCAACCTAAACCGTTCTCAGATTTTGAGAATATTCTGCTCTTTTGTCTATAGTTGGATAAGCAAGTGCTAGCATGCAAAGGCTTATAAAATCTGAAATTTTCAAGTATAGCAGTAAATTGTAATCATAATTTTTTCTCTCTGAATGTTACTTACAGCGAAACATAGCATTTCACACAGTTACTATAGACTGAATTCACCATCATTTATTTGTACCAGGGAGGTCACTACTCTCTCTCCCTGGCTAACGGACCTAACTTCTTTGGCATTGGCCTCCACTTTCCACTGATTTTTCTGGCACTTACCCAATTAAAATAGCATAGATGAACATCCTAATAAGTGGTTCATTCCACCTCCCAGCACTGGAAGAATCTTCCTTACTGCCTGCTGATAGTGCTTTTCCTTGTCTCATTCTAAATCTCCCAAATGACAAGGTTTCCACTACTGCGTTTGTCAATCTAATTACTAAACAAGAAAGAGAGCTCAATCTCATGGAGTTTTCCATAATCCTAATCTAAATTTTGCCCTCTTATCTTTTCCTGTTAATCTTACTTCTGTCTCACATATTATATAAATATACCAACCTCACTCTTTGTGTTTAAATATTTCTTGTTCTTTTAGCAGCTTATATGTTATCACCTTCATTTTCCTCTGGGTATTGCTCTTCCCAGCTATTCTTTGCTTCTCTAAAGTCTTGCCATCTTTTTGATCACTGGGCATGTGGAACTAAGTAGCTCCTTCAAAACCCATATGTACCAAAGCCAAGAAGAATTTAGATTATTTTTCCCTTGTTCTGTGATGAGGTACCTCTGCAAAAACAGGACAGAAGTGCATTTAACATTCCTTTCCTGAATTGCACTGCTGTAGAAATTTATCATCCACTGTTCCCATCAGGGTTCCTTCAGCATTGCTGGCTCCCCATGGAATAGTCCCACTCTGTAGGTTTGCTCTGGGATGTCAGAGATGATCCTTTAAGACAGGTTGTAAAAATTACTAGGTTCATATTTCTCACTGGAAAAACAGAAACTGAGAATAAATGTAGTGAAATGCTCTATATGCATTTAAACCAGCCAAGCCATGGAATCTATCTCCAGCATAGCCTTCCTTTCAACATGTTTCAAACACTAATAGATGCTACGTCCATGCCATGCAACTGTATGAAAGTACAGACTATGCAGAGATTTTCATGCAGCTCTCAACTCTCATCATGTGTCATAAAAAGGTCACCTGATGGACATGGGACCAAATGAGAAATACTTCAAGCATGTGAAGCAAACAAGTGGAGAAAGAAAGAAGAAAATCAAACTCATTGTGGGAAGGAGAAGGAGGGAGCAGGCCAAGAAAATGGTAATTCCCTAATGTAAATACCCTATATAGCACTCTCACTTAAAGATCACATAATAAACCAACAGCTATCCACATTCTCATTCCCTTTCCTCCTGCCAATCTATACTCCATCTGGCTTCAGCCCTGAGGAGGACTGCTGGCTGTGTGTCTCTCTGTGTGTGCACAGAAGGACCATTTGTACCTGCTTATCATTTGGGTACTTTCTTCATTCAACACTCCAGGAGTATGTTTCTGTTTATTTAGGAAAAAAAAAAAGTTGTATTTCACATTGAGGGAAAAGAAAATAAATACATTTAAATTGCAAGAAGAAAAATTTCACCAATTCAAAATAGTCTGATGGCTCTCTAAACTCAAAACAGAAGCATGGGAGGTTTGCCCACCAGCACAAAGATGCGAGTCTGAATCCCCAGAGAGGGAGGCCAGCTTGCCAGCAAAGCTCTCCCTTCACTACATCAGGAAAAATATGGAGCCCTGTGCTAACTGACAGTTCATCAGTCTCTGACAGTAATCCACCCACAGAAAAAAGTGCTGGGCATCTACATTTTCTTTATTGGCTGCAGTGAGACACACAGGCGGTCTTGCAAACAGATAAATATCTTGCAATCCACAGAGGAGGTTACTACACTGTTTGACCTGCGAAACACTGAACCTCATGTCCATCATTTAGAACCCGTTTGACCTGTGAGACACTGAACCTAGTGTCCATCATTTAGAGCCTGATCTATATCTGCTTCTGTTTATCATGAAACTCGACTGTAGAATCTATTAGATTAAACAGCCTTTATTAAATGTCTAAATAATCACTATGCTGCAGTAACGAGCCAGTCACGTCTGTCCAAAGCTTGGGAAAAGCTGTGCTCAGTTCAAAACAGTACTTTTATTTCCAACTTTTTAACAGAGACCAGCTTCTAAATATGATATATTTTTGCTAGTGTTTCTGGAAGCCAACCTTTCTGACCATTTTTCTTTGGCATCTACTATTCCAGCAAAGAATGATCTTAATAATTTTATATAGAGTTGGTTAGTTTTTCGTCTCACATTTATTTGAAAAGCAACACTTGTGAATTGGTCAGTGTTTCCAATATATTTCATCCAATATCTGCATCTTCAAAGTTAAAGCAATAAGGATTTTTCTTGTGGTTTTTTATTTTTTAAATTCATTTTTTAACGATGGGCACATCTGAGGAACAACACAAATTTTGCACTTTAGCCTCCCTGTGTGCTCTGTCCTGCCATATGTTTTCCATCGAGGTTTGCACTGACTTCTCTGCTTGTCCTTTGCACTGAGTGACAGCAAAATGGCCTCCTGTCAGTGAGCAAAAGGGTTGTGGCCTTTTCATTCTGTCTGTCATCTATTCACAAGTTAAAAGTCCATGAAATTGAGGGATAAATTTCATAAGTTGTACCAGAGCTCTAAACCAGGCTACTGGGCTCTGCATCAGAAAATATGCTAAGTAAGATTTTTAGAAAAACTTCTGCTGATCCTATATCTCTGTTTGGGTGAGGGGAAGGCACCATTAGGTATTCCAAATGAACCTGATTTTCAGGAAATAACTGATTCTGAAAAGGGTCTCCTTTAAAAATATATCAAAGTAGGGAATTCCATTCAAACACTTTTTTTAAATAACAATTGTTTTTCTGTCTCTCTTTTGTCACTACCTGTTCAACATTACTAGCATGTTCAGTTCTTCAGCTGTGGAATTTCCACACATAATACCTAAACATCAAGTGAAAAGATGATATCTTAACAGGATCTTAAAAAGATGCTTTCCTCTACATCTAGTATCTCTGTGCTGCAGGAGTAAGCATCCTGTTTTTTGACATAGATATGAATGAACATATATTTTAATTATGAAACTATCATCTGAAAATACTAATACAGTTTTTTATTAAGGAGTTACCTTTATTTTCTTGAGAATTCTTTTTTTTTTAAAAAAAAGATAATTGTCTAGAGATAAAAATCTTATTAAAGCAGGATTTTCCCATAGGATGTAGTCTCTGTTATTATTTTTCTAATCTTTGTCCTTTTGCCAAAGGAAAGTGAAATATCTGCAGTTTATCATCAGGGAGCAACAAGCATTTGGTTGCTGGGAGTGGGGAAGGCTGCCCAGTCCTGCAGGGCAGGGTGTCATCAGGCCTTGGTCCATCCCATTCCTCCTAGCCAGGGAGCAGGCCAGTCTGGGAGGCATCTGGGGACATCCCCATCCCTGGGCACCAGGCACCTTTGTGGTGATATGACAGGTCCAAGGCCAAGCTGGAAATATAATCCAGTGAGTCAGGGTCAGGATAAGGTCTGGTGAGAGTAACCTGGGCCAAACACTGTCCAGTGATCACCAGACACATCCATTGTGATGGGCAGGCATGAGTCAGCTTATGGGTCAGGGCCTGGGGACCATGGGCAGGCACAGGCCGTGATGTGGTGGAGGCCATAGCTCAGTCTTGGGGCCAAGCAGAACTTGGAGCAGCACCTACAGGGTTCAGCTCTGGCTGAGTACTTCTCAGGATCAGCAAAGGATCAACTCCATTCTCTGTAAGTCAGTCCTGGGCCCCGGCAGCCAAACCTACAGGATGAAGTATGCTATCACGGCACTTACATTCTTTTTTCATAGATATTTGAAAATAGTATTTTTACAAACCACAAAAATGTCTGTTTCTAGTGGAGACTGTTCATTATTATTCAAAGAAGATCTAAATCTAGGTAGCCACCTTGATGTTTTTTTCAAGGGGTGGCAGAATTCAAACAACAGACTTCCAATTTTCTACAGTGCTTCTCCATGCAGCACCAAGAGACATAGCATACGGAGACTGTGTTGTCCTAAGGATAGCTAATATTGTGTATTCCATATATCTTTTTAAAGAAAATGTATCTGAGGGGTCAGAGGGAAAGGATGAGAAGGGCTGACTGATGTGGTCAGGCTAAAAGGATAGAGATTATTCAAAATTCCATATGGAAGATACTAAGATTCTATTTACTACAGTTTAACAACCTCTGCATTGCTTACTAGATACAGCAGGCTCTTTCCCCTCTCAGTCTCTGCACTCAGTTCTCAATCAGAGCATTTCTTGAATAAAGCCAACAAGATTAATACTAGGGATTTGACTTTTCTACTGTCTTTTGTAAGGGACATAAACTGACATTCAGCTCTGCTCTTTGAAGCTGAGAAGCCCCACCTTGTTCTTCATAATTTCTTTAGTGCAACAGAAAGGATCGCCATTAGTCCATGTAAACATAAAATAAGGTCCTTACACACAGATATTGAGCTTGAAATGATATTGATCATTTCTGACATTAGCAACTTAGTGCTTACTGCAGCACCTGAATCTTTGCTGTGTTGAGCACCTACCATTACAGTTGCCTCAATTATGTAAACAGAGATCAGGCCCTAAAATAAAACAGAGACCCAACTATGCTCTCCTGGTCAGGCTCTGTTCTATCCTTAGAAATGAGCTTGTTCTTTCTCATATTTTGTTTTCTCACTTCTCCCTCTTGAAAACTTTTTCATTGTGAACTCAGACAATAAGTTTAAAACTGTGACTTCTGCCCAGCAATGACCTGTTATGCGCAGTCTTGCTGTAGAACGGGAATAAAAATCTCCCTTTCTGGAATAGCAAATTTAATCTTTTTTTCACTCATTCCCATATATTTTTTAGCAAATTGAGGCAGGGAGGAGTAGAAAGAAAACTATTTGTTCAGGCTTTTGCATTGTATTGTCACTATAGCAGGGGCTCTGGAAAGCTTAACTCCTGAGAGGTTTGCTGAAAGCATCCTTAAAGAAAACAGTGAAAGAACTAATTATGTTATTTCATTCTGGAAATAAAGAGACTCTGTGTTGCAGTAATATGGCATCCTTATAGACCTGGAGATAATATTATTTATAGTAGTAAAATGTAGTTCTTATTTGGCATTTTCTCTGACTTGGTCTCTGTTTCAGAAACCAAGTCTCTCGTCTTATTTCCATGTTGCAGATGGAATAACTGAGATACTGACTGTAAACTGCTTGCAAAAGATTACCCCAAACGCTAGCAGCAGAGCCAGGACCAGAATTTGAGACTTGTGGGCACTATACTTTGCACAGAACAGGAAGCAATGCTGCCCCTGCAAGGGGACTGACACCACCATCTGAGAGCACCAAATGACAGGGACTATTTCTTTGGAGTAGATTTTGCAGAAGCACTCTGCTCTCCCTCCCGCCAGCCGCAGTTTTACTACTGGAGTCAGAGGGAGCCCCTATCTTCCATACATCTTCTGTGTAGCACTATCTATTATTAGGGTACCAGTTTGCCTTATTCACTGTGAGTGACTCACACAGGATTACATCTCTGCAGCTAGAAGCCCCTTCTAAACTCCATTTTGGGATGAACTAGCTGCTTTGCAGGCTGTTAGAGTCTCCACACTTAGAGATAATACACCAGCCCTATTATACCAATAACTTACGGCTTATTTACAGAGCTGTGTTTCCTGTGCAAATAATCAGTCAAGGTTTAGTATATCTAGTTGTTGTCCTGCTTCTAAAAGGGAAGATGGTTAGCTTTAGTGTCTTGGGTTTTTCTCCTGGCTTCAAAGTAACCTGAATCTATGGGAAGGTCAGATCTTTAGTGAAGAACCAGCTAGCAGGTTTTAAAATGCTAGAGAGGAAGACCTTTGAAGATCTTAAATGTCTTATCTCCTACTGACAATGTCCAATACATTCCTTCCTCTCTGCTAAAGAGAAGTCATCCCCACAGCATCCTTTAAAAATAGGGATAACAAAAGCATTCCATACAAAATAATTTTTATTAATAACAATTGTTACTGCCTCCCTTTTATTCACTGTAATTTGAACAGCTGCAGCCTTCTTTTCAGTCTTGAAGGAAGTAAATTTAAAATTACCTCTATCCTGACATTTTGCATTTTGGGGCTAATTATGTTTGGAAACATGAATGACTGTATGACATTGAACTGAGTTGAGCTATAGCTATTCCAGGATCTTACAAACAAAAACTGACTAAAATCAGATGCCTAGAGAAGGACATCAGAAAGGGGCAACTTCACTCTAACTGTTAGCATAGTCATGTTTTCTAGCAATCTGCAATTCAGAGACTGAAGCAGAGATGATACTTTAAGTTCTGTCAGTAAAGAGGGTTGAGGAGACATTTGGTCTAGATGTAGTGCAGTCACATAACTAGTACATTCATTTCTTGATGCTATATTGCTTTCTGTTTAAATCATTTTTTTTCTGCAGCTCATATAACTTTGTGAATTATTTTTCAAAGAGTCCATTGTTGTTACTTGGGCACAGTAGAGAATTTTATTACAGCACGAAGAATTTCTCTGATCTGATGTCACCTAACTCAGAAGTACTTTCCCTTTCAACCCATCTACCTACTAGCAATGTTTCCAAAAGATGCCAAAATCAAATTATGTACATTTCATGCTTACATTATTATCAAACATCTCTTGAAAAGGACAAATCCTAACGACAAATAAACATCTTTATTGTAAGTTCTTATCAGTAAGTTCAGGTTTTTTCAGGAAGACACTTGGATATTTTGCCAATTATGTATTATAATCTGGAATACTGCAGGGGCTGCTCTTCTTCATAGTAAGACCTGCAACTGCTTCTCCAAGTTGCTGAACAACTAATCCACTAAAACTGGGACAGTATGTTAAAGTTAATGATATACTGTGTAATTAACTTCCTGAATTACCTGACCAAAAGCACAGTCTAGCGGTAATGTATCACCTATCTAAACAATCTCATTGGACTAGTGGCATTGCTGGGAGGAAAATCTCCATTCAGCTTAAATCTATAGAAGTGACTCCTACCAGTTTGATTGTGGTGCCAGTAGGAGACGCCCAAAACCTGAAGAGAAGTTACAGGTCAGCAAGGGAGCCCCTGAAGAGCAGCACAAAGAACTTCCAGTCAGTACAGCCAATAAGGTATGTGAAGGACAGGGAGACTTCCTGCTGCTACAGCTCAAGAAGACTAATGCCCTCCTGACAACAGAAAATGTCAAAAAACACAAATACAATTATTCTTCCATTTGATTTGATATTCTTTGATTCTGAAATCAAAGCACATGATTTAGGTGCTTTGATTTCAAAAAAAATATTATTTTCATAGCTGCCTTTTTAATATTACTCATTACCTTCCTGGCTGCTTTGCACGTTGTTTTCCTTTTCATTTAAGATGTATTGCTTACACTGGGAGAAGTTGTGTGGCCAAGTTATTTGAGAACAAGGCCAGATGGCAGGAGTTTCAACATCCAACATGCAGTTTGCCACTGATACTATGTATGGCCTTGGATAAATTGGCTAGTAGCACTGCATATGGGGTCCCACATGCATTTGTAAAAGGAGTAGAAACAATAAGAGCTACCCTATGGTAATATTCTGACTGTGCTTCAAAGATTGCACTGAGCATAGAGTGCTCAGTGGTCCTTTGCAGGAGCCAAGTGCTTCTGACATTAGCAATAACAGAAAGTGGTACCCTGACCTCCCACAACATCACTGCCATACTGGTACAGTTACACACTGCAGCAGAACCTTCCACCTTTGTGTAGCCGGTGGATTCAATATGAAAATGTAGCATGGAAAAGAGAGACTAAGAAGAAAGTGGGGTAGGCAGGGGGTAAGTATCATGCTGGCCTGCTTCTCACCCGCATCATTCTCCCTAGAGGAAATCAAAGATGACTTTTGCAGCCGCTGGCCTCTTAGTTGAAGTGCCTTGTGGTAAGCTTCATTACAGCTGTTGTTGGATACCTGTGCTTAGGCTTCACATAATTTTTTCCAATGGAATAATTCTGTAAGTAAAAAATTAGAATGTTTGTTATATTTCTTGGAAGATTTTTTTTTATATATATATAATAAAAGTAAAGGTTTCTAGCTGCAACATAACCAGAAGCCAGACTGGTCTATACAGTACTGCTGATTTTTTTTTTTTTAACTGAAATTACCTTGAAGAGTGTGGTGGGAGACTGGTCAGTGTCTGATGAGTTCTGCCAAGCAAGTGTCTTGTGCTTAAGCACAGCAGGTTTTTAACCTGCAGCACAGTGTTTTCCTCTGTGTATTATCCCAAAGCTCAAGTGACTCACAGAAATGAGCAGGTCATTTTATACATAGAGAGCTAGTATGCAAAGATTATTGAAGAAAGCACTTTCTTTTTTATCTTAAATTTTAAAAGTGTATTCTTCCTTTTGATTGTAAATTGATCCACAGCCCTCAGATCTGTATAGCTGCTAACTAAAAGTCACCGAGCAAATATAAATTTCTCAGCATGAGGATTCTTAAAAGGTGCAAAGCTGAATTATTTTCCAGTCAGCCTTTCCCCAGAAGTATATATTGCAGTCCATGAAGTTTTATTAAAACATGTAACCTGTTTTAAAATAATAACCCACTATTTCTACTTGAAACTAAAAAAGAATGTATGAATATCTCTAGGAGGGTTGTTCGGGTTTTTTTTTTATAATGAGAGTTTCCTTTAAACACAATTATCAGAAAAAAAGTTTAAGGAAACATTTTCTGTTTTTCCATGTTATTCATGCAAAGCAATGTGTTATGATAAACATTGATCAGAAAGACAAGGCAGGGAATCCTCTGTGGTAACTTTCCTATGGGCTTTTTGCTCAGGTGTACGAAAAGTAGTGCTTGTATTTCGAAAACATAATTCCCCATCTGTTTCAGAAAGAACCAAAAATCAATAGTTACATCAGCTCCCTCTGCTCACATTGCTTATTTCTCTCATAGAAGCACCTGTATTTAAAATCCACTCTGTGTGTTATCCCTGTAGTGAAGACAGAAGGATTATTATTGGCAACATTTTCAAGCCTTAGTTGCCTAGATTTTTAATCATCTAAATATGTGGCTTGATTTTTGAAGTACTGGACACATGCACACATGCATACAGACGTACACACAAGTCTTATTGAAGTCAGCTGGAGAAGCTGGGTCAAAAGCATTTAAAAAAATCAGGCCACTTATTTAACAGTCTAAATATGGATTTATGAGCCTAACTTCAGACACACCCAAGTCTAGTCTTAACTCTCGCAGATACTAGTATATTGTCCCAGCACTGTGTGTGCTACACATGTCAGACTGGCTAATTTTTAAGTCTCATTCCAGAGCCACACTTCTCTAAAATTAGGCTGGATGAAAAGAAAACTGTTCAGTAGAATTATTTCCATAAATGAAAACCAAGAATTATTATTATTGTAATTCTAGGAAGGAAAGGGTATTATCTTTCCTCTGCAGTAACTGGAACCTAAATACTGTTAGCTTGTGAGGATTAGATAATCAGTTTTCTCTTTTGCTTCTTTTAAATATTAACATGCTTACTGAAATCAGTGGGGCAGCCTATGATTATTTCTTATAAAGAGCAAGGGAATTGCCAAATAACCCCTGCTGTGCCTCTGCAACACTGCTTTCAGGTCCAGGCTTGAGATAAAAATGTGACCTTACCCCAGAGGCATTAAAATAGAGCACTTTTTACTAAAATGTTCCTGTGAAAGCTGATATCCACGAGGTGCAATTCCATTGATTAGCACCTGAGTAGGTGTTTGTCTACCATGGGAGTTCATACAAACATTGGGAGGGCAGAGTTTTTGCAGTGCCACAAAGGTTTGATGTCAGACCTTCTTTTATATCTTCAAATCTGTGACATAAAGTTTGTGTCAGGAATGCATAGAAAGCTATTTCAGTCTATGCACATGTCTCATATAGTTCATGTATATTCAATGAACTATTTGTATGTCAGTTGACAGCACAAAGTTGATGACATTGACCTCAAGAGGGAATTCTTGGAGTCATATTTTGTTTGGATTTTAGCTTCAAATCTTTTTTCTTCATCTAGCATCACACCAGCTGCTAATTCTGTTTATCAGCCATTGGTGTGAAGCATTTTCTTTACTGATAATTTGACTTTGTCCCCAGACCCTGCCCAGTGTAGAACAAATTAAATTTCTTCTTCTCCTTCAGTGGAAGGATCTATGTAGTCTCAAAAACTAGCGCAGTTCATAGTCGAAGGTGGTCCAGAAAACATACATCGGTTTGTCTGTTTTGATTTAGCAAGATATTTTATGGTTTAGTTTACTCTCTGATACTTTTAGACCATCTTTTGTCTTACACTGTAGTTTCTTTGTAATAAAGCATCTCCAGGAGGGCTGGAGTAGAACAAAACAATTTGGTGGAAGGTAAGAGCACCCAACCATGTAAAACTAAACATTACTTTGATTCCTAACATTACCTTTTGGTAAGCAATTTCTAAAAGAATTGCTCTGAGCTGGCAGACATGAAGATTATTTTAATAAAATCTCATGGCAAGATCAGCTGGAAGATACAAAGTTATCCTGGACAAACATAACTATCTCTGTTCTTCTTTCATATTACAAAGGTTATAAATGTAGGGATTCAGCCCTTCTGAATCTTTACAGTGTAGAAATCTGTTATTTGTGATGGTATTACTCTAGATTTGTACTAGTTAATGGAATGGAATCATGCACTTTATGTTTTACTGAACAAAGTGCAAATTCAGCTGTCACGACTAATTCAAATAAACTTTGTTTGTTCCCTCCTTTTCTTTTCTCTCACCCCTTACCACAGAGAAGCTGTTCAAGGCAGAGGGCACCACAGGGCTTAAGGCAGCTGCACTAGAGCTTTTGATAGATCTGAAATGGTTCTTCCACTCTCCCAAGACAACTTTGTTTCCTCTGACTGTTCAGCACACCATTTAAAAATCATGATCTAAAATTATATGAGTGCTGAAAAAATAAGAGCTAGAATACAAACCAAAAAAAGATTTCCAGTGACTGAGTCCACACAGAAAAACGTCTGCATGAATGTCAACTGTGTTTCATGGGCAAGCTCCTTTTAATGTCCTAATTTGTTTTATAAAACAGTTCAGATACTGTCAATTCCTTTTTTGTTTCTAAAAATTACCAGAAACATACATCTAATATAGAATTTTCACTGATACTGATTTTTCTCCACTGCAGGATGGGTTTCCCTGAAATTATTTCTATTGTCTAGCTTTATCTTTGTCATCCTTTTCTGCAGTGCTTCACTTCCTAGATGCTTCTTACCAAATCTGTAAACAGTGAATGACTAAGTGGAGGCAGACTTGTAGCCACTCTAGTCTCAGAAATTAAATAGCAGCAGAAACTAAATTTAGCTCTGAGAATAATAGAAGTAGGCAAATAAGAAAGGAACTGTTTCAAGTGAAGAATGAAATGTGCATGCCAAGATCACAAAGGAAAACTGGGATTTTTTCTCCAGACACCCAGTAACGAAAGCTTCAGTAAGCAACAATGGGAGATTCCCAGTCCACTTAAACAGCAAAAATGCCAGGGTCCAATTTTATGGGTAAAATCTCAAAACAGTGGAAAAAAGGTACTTTTTCATCTTTCCCAGATCTTAATCATCTTGAAAACAACGGGTGAGAACAAGCAAGGTGAACTATCAAATAAAAGGGATAGGGCACAGGCAGGTACAAGATTTTTGGCTGGCTTCCTACTAATGGCTTTCTGCTTCTAGATGTATAAATGACTTATCCTTTAGCTTCCTACCATGATTCAGTTTCTTCTTTTTTTTCTGCATCAGTTCACTCTCCATTCAGTGTCATCACCCTGCTACTTCCTTACAGTTATGTTGCCTTGTCCACAAGAATATTGACAGCAAGTATGTCGTCTACTTACAGAAAACCAGACACTGCCAAGAAAGTAGGGTGGCCTGTACAGGGAGTATACTCCACAGTGAAGAGGTGAAGAAGTGAACTTGACAGAATGATGCTGATGGCAGTCCGCAAAGAGTACAAGAAACCAAGGATGATACAATCAGACAGATGGGTACATCCAGAAGATGAAAGTCAAATTACTTTGAGTTTTTTCACTCATGCAAGCAATTAACATTAACAGTGTAAGGTTACCTCTGGTACTTTCCATCATCACATAAACAGGCTGCCTCACAGTCTGGGAATGATCTGGGAATCATCTGAAAAGCAGATCATTTGAAATAATTGTGCCAACACTGGACAGTGAAGCAATAAGAAAATTTAGATTTGTGAGGAAGGGAGGATTTTGAATTAGTCACACTATAAAAGGATATTAAACAATGACCAAAAAATGCATAGGAATTGGAGATTGTGTCAGATGAGATGTAAGAAAGGCCATTTGAGGTGAGAAACAAATCAACATGTTTCTAAGATCTGGAGGGATCTCAGTGGGATTTTCAGTCCCTGGGTACCTTCATCAATAAGGATCCCACTAAAATGGAATAAAATTTCACATCAGATATTTTTGGCAGCAGGACCAAGGTTATTCAGTCATAGGGACCTGCAGGTCACGTGCAGTACAAAGCTGTTTATGACGTCGGCAGGTGAGGGATTTTGTTGTGGTGGTTTTCTTATTGATTGCCTCAAAAAAATTACAAAATTGAGTATAACTTTTATTTAGAGAGGAAAAGAAATATGAGCACAGCTAGGCCTATGTAAAAAGCTCTTGAACGATATGGTGTAGCTCAGGATTTGGGGGGCAAGGTTGGTGAAGAGCAGCCAGATGGCCAGGTACAAGTCCACAGCCACGTCCATCCCACCCTGCTGCTGGAGCCCGCCTGTATTACAAGTCATAGCCATAAAGTACAGTGAGACAAGAACCTTAGCCCAAGCTCCACACCTGATAAACACCAATACAGCACATACTGGATCTAATTAGTGTACAACATTCTGAAACTGTGAGATCAAGAGGAGCAACTCTGAGAGCCAATAAATCAGCATTGTGATGAGTGACTATTAATCCGGACAGATCTGTCATTATCTCAACCCTTCTGCACCCCACGTTGGGCGCCAAAAAGAACTGTGGTGGTTTAAACCTAGTCAGTCAGCTCGTTCACTCACTCCCCCCCTTCTTTCCCTCCCCCTGCTCCTGGAGGGATGGAGAGGAGAATCGAAAAGAATGCAACTCCCATGGGTTGAGATAAGAACAGTTTAGTAACTAAGGTATAACACAAATCACTACTGCTACCACCAATGATAATAATGATAAAGGAAATAACAAGGGAAGAGGATACATCATCTCACCACCAGCCGACCGATAACTCACTCCCCAGGCCCGACCAAGCTCTGACCTATACCTCCTCCAACCCTGAACTCTCCTAGCCCTTCCCGGTAACTCCCAGTTACCTCCTGGGCATGACGTGCTGTGGTATGGAATACCTCTTTGGTCAGTTTGGGTCAGGTGTCCTGTCTCTGCTTCCTCCCGGCTTCCCCTCCTCCCTGGCAGAGCATGAGGCTCACAAAGTCCTTGGCCAAACCAAAACATCATTGTTATCAGCTCTATTCCCAGGCCAAAAGTCAAAACACAGCACTGCACCAGCTACTAAGAAGGAGAAAAATGACTGCTACTGCTGAACCCAGGACAGCAACTTTATACAGTTCCTAATTGTACATGTTCCTGCACTTCCTCTTGCAGGAATTTATTTTTTATTCTGCTTTAAGGGTGTCAAGCAAAGGGCTCTGAAAACTCTTTTCCTTTGGCTTAGCAGTGTTTTAGAAAAACATAACTATATAAGCATGAACAGAATTTGTCCTAATTTACAGATTATCTGGCCTAGTAGGTAAACTGCCCTGGAGTTACACCACACTCCAGTAAAGCCAGGGGAACTGCATCAGTGTAGTTGAGAAATGAATGTTCATTTATCATTCCAGCCATTTATTTCATCTGCTGCTGCCTCTGAGCCATCAGCTCTTTCTGCCTGGGAATTTTTAAATCCTTTGTTTTCCTCAGTACCTAAACAGTATCCAATGAGCAACACATTTTCCCACAGATATTTAATATTGATTAGGTAACTGAATTTAAATTTTAGAACTATAAAAGTTTGGAAACATCTGCAGACATTGAATAAAGTCTGTTTTCTCTTCCATAGTCTGCTAACAGCTGGAATCCTCAGCCTGAAAAGCCTTCTTTGTTTCCCATGTTTCCATTACACATGCAAACTATCTAGGCCTGTGAAGGAGGGACAATTCTTATTTTTGTAGATGTTTGCCATTTTCCATTTTGCTCTTTTCCGACCTCTCCTTGTCCAATAAATGTTAAGTTGTTAAAAACATTCATATTTTTCCCTCTGCAGCTGTATTTTTAGTACAGATACTGGGCCAAAGTTTGTTTTTACACCAAATTTAATCCTGTCATACAAAATTAGCTTCAGCAGGGTTTCTCTAGATTTGTATTGAGGCATTGTGTTGTTGTTCATTTCTCCTATGGAAGCTGTAGAACAAATAGGACATGTATTAACTGTGGTACCTGCTCAGAATTTTATCAGTAGCACTTGTGAATAGCTGTATATTCCCTTCTACCCCTCACCCTCTTATATGTAAAAAAGATTTATAGACCTTACTCTGCAATCTTTTATTGACCGTAATTCTCATCTCGATATGTGACTTCACTGATGTTCCTCTAATTTTTCATGATTAGGTGTATCATGGAAGGCCTGGGCATGTTATTAGTGCATGAAATTCTTCTGTAATTAGTATATTACATAGAAAACATTTGATTTTGAGTATTTATCAATAGTCTCACCCTAAATCCTTGGAATAATAGCAGTGTCTGGTCAGTGTCTGTCTTATTTTCACCAAGGAAACAGAATTCTTCTCAACATGTAGTACTTGGTTAAGGAATCACTGAATATAGGCAAAAATGTCTATGAAATTTAATGATCCCTGCCTCCTAGAGATATATGACAGTATTCCCATTCAGTGCCATTCTCTGGCGCTAAAATCAAAAGATTGAATCACAATATGTAGATATTCTTCGTTCTCCCAATTCTACACTTGTTTGTTTTTTTTAAAAAAAAGGGACTGTAGAAAGTTGCTTAGTCTACCCTTTACCAAGGGCAGGAGGAACTCTACTCTACTCTACTCTACTCTACTCTACTCTGCTCTACTCTACTCTACTGTACTCCACTCTACTCTATTCTACTAAACTCTACACTACTCCACTCCACTCCAGTACACTTCACTATACTACACTGCATTACACTACCCTACTCTAGACAGCACTACAGTACACTACACCACACAACACTGTACCATTCTGTACTCTACCATACCATACCATACTATAAGTTATTCCTGACCAAAAAAAAATAAATTCCAGCTTGATACTGAAAATGTTCCATGAAAACTCTGTTGCCATGTATTACAGGGTGAAATAAGTTGATGCTTTGAAAAGATAACCTGTGTCTTCTCTGAATCTCTGCCTTTTTTCCTGCCACAGTACACTTTGTAACAACTTCTCACTTTTTGGAGGTTGTGCCTTCAAAACATTTTTTAAGAGACAGACAAAAAGATAGTGATAATCAAGGCATTTTGACTGAAATGCAGAGCAACCTCGATTTAAAGAACTTCCTTTAGGAGACTGTGGTGAATTATTCTAGAAAAAGCCCAGAACAAATATAAGTAGAGCATTTACCTGTGCCATGTTTTTAGTCAGCCTTCTCCACAATGTGGAAAAGTTACCAACTATAGATTGACTAGAAGGAGATCTTTTTAAGGATAGACAAATCTGGATCACATGGGCAACAATATGCAAAACTGGTACTGAAAACTGCCTCAAAATCATGTGTCTAATTAAAAGAGTGGGAGATAAAAAGTAGTCCTACAGCTAGGGATATTGATTAACTAAGGTACATCAATTTTTTTGGAATGACACCACCAGGAGCAAAATAAGAATAGCATTCACTGATGGCCAAAGCAGTTAAGAGGCAAGTTTTCTAAATCTTAAATCTGTTTCCACTGAAGGCCCAGGTTAAGGACAAGGTTCTAAGGGATTTTTTATCAGTGTAAGACTAATGTTTGCAGAAATATGTTTCCACTAAACCCTTGCCTTTCAGTTTGTGTACAAAATCCCTTAATGGAATGACTGCTTATCAACTAAGCTCAAGCACAGATTTTAAAAGCAAAGCTGCTTCTTTACTATCAAGTGGATATGTTGTATGAACATCACATTTGTCCTGCCTTTCAAGAGAATGAGATAACTCATTTCAAAGTGACATATTCAAAAAGATTCCTGTGTTAGCTATTTACATAAATTTAATTTCCTAAAGCTTCCTCCTATTAATTCTAGGTATTGCCCCTCCTCTACCTTTTTACATTGACAATATTCTTCTTTTTCATAAACAGAAACGTGACATCTCTGGGTTTTTTTTTTTATTCCAGTCAAGAAGAGCACAGGAGCTCAAATAAATTATAACTCTGTATGATACTAGTTATAAAAGAATGCCAGAGCTTCTTGGCGACCACATTTGTGAGCCAGAGGCAGAGAAGCAGAAACTAATGTCCAGTAAAAGATGTCAGATTCAATTCTTGCTGCCAATGTCTGGCATGAAAAATCTGCTCAATAGATGGTTTACCTCATACGACCCAGTTGGCACTCAGAGCAAGGATGCCTAATCATCAGGCAGATAGTGCAGGTAAATTGTAAGGAAAGCATGTAGTACTTCCCATACATCCCATTTCTTGCATACTGTTGTTCTCTGGATTTTAACACTAGCCATTTATCCATAGCAGCACTGCCAGGGGTTTATAGAAACCTCAGTCTGCTTAAAATAGTGAAATACTTGGGATTTGAATCATTGCTGGCAGTGGATGCTAGCCCAGTGGATTCAAGAGAGCTTCTGCTCTTCTTCACTGACACTGTATCTCTTTTACTTCATTTTCATAAGGGAGTATAATTGTAAAGTGCCTGTATTTCTGTGAAAAGAGTAAACTTTCTTTCCCTCTGGCTTCCCTAATTATAAATGAGAATTCTTTTTAGAATCATAGAATTGTAGAATGGTTAGGGTTGGAAGAAGACAATCTAGTTCCAACCCCCCTGCCGCAGGCAGGAACACTTTCCACTAGACCAGGTTGCTCAAAGACCCCGTTTTCCTGGTTTGCTATCTCCAGAAGGTGATTTAAACTCCACAGAGTCTTGAGGGGAGTTCTTTCTGTCTCCCTAAAGCCACAGAGAACTGGGCAAGAAAGTGGTTTAATCTGTTGCACTGTTTGAGACTCTAAGGGAAAAAGGCCAAGGAAGGATGCTGGTCCACCTTTTGTAAGTGCAGACAAGGCTGACCATTCTCATGATAGCCAGCCAATGCCTGAGTGACACTGCTGTGTTTTAATGGATGTCTGCAAAGATGATTTACTCTCTGCCTGGTAATTGTGCCCCCTACTTCCAGAGCCAATGCTGAATATTGCCAGAGGACCAGAGAGCAGGACCTGCCTGGGACTGACTGCTTCTAGTCATGGAAAAGGTCAAGAGAAGAGGGAGTTGGAATGCATTTTCTTGCTCCATCACTGTTGCCATAGAAATGGGTTGGACAGAGATGGCAGCTTAGACATGCATAAGCCTCAAAGCCCACCATAAGCTGCCAGTGTACATCTTTCATTGACTCACACAGGCACACCAAGCAGTAGGTCTGTGGCTGCATTGTCATCTCCCAACACTTTGCTAACCTAGGCAACTGCCTATGTGGCCTGTACCAGCACTGGCACCAGCTCTGACGCTGAGCAATGAAAGCCATATATTGAATTGCACAGTGTTATTTTAAGGGTCAGACCATACGATTTCTGTCAAATGCAGGAAGCATAGTTAGCCGCATCTCAGCTCTTGTTCCAGAAAGTTGGGAGATTGTGTGCTAGATTTTGGTGGCCTATTGGAGCTATCATTGCTCAGCCCAGAAGCAGCCTTGAGTTGGTCCTTACCTGTACTGACTGTGATGGAATGGCTTGAGAATAAAACTAGCTTGCAATGATGACTTAGCCTCTCATCAGATAGGCAGTAACAGGAGCTCATATCCCAGAACTGTGACACGAGTACCAAAGTGGTGTCTATGAGAGTATGCCTTGGATGGCCCAATAAATTAAAGATGGTATTTTTAAAATGCCATTTCCATTGGGCTATATAGAAGCTATTCCCTGCACAATTAGATCAGCATGCACGAACTGTTAGAGCTTGGCAACTCCCCCAAAAATTCTGACAGCAAATTAAGTGTCATCTTCACTACTTACTCCATCAGGCACTGCATTACCTTGGCTAGTGAGGCCAATCAGATGTAGGTGGCTATTTTTAAAAAGCAGATACCAGAACATCTGTCTTGCCCTTCTTGACAAAAGAAGGAAAATGAAGTGCAGAAAAAAAAAAAATAAAATTCCTGGGCCCTTGGTAAAGTAACAAAACAAGGCAGGTAGAAATTTATGCCTCCTTAAAAGCCCAAATAATACCGCCTGAATTCTCTGAATAGCATTTCGTTGACATTCCAAGGCAGCTCTACAAAGCCAAGAGATCAAATCAAAGCAAGAAAAACATCCCCAAAATGAAGCAGAACTTCTGGCTGGCAAAATATTAATCAACACCAAGTTGCTCAGTACTTGTATTGATCAGCAGGGTACCATTCAAATAATTTATCTATGATGCCCAAAATGTGCTCTGTTTTGGTATCAGCAGCTTCTGTGATCATCAGGGAGGCCAGTCCTCATTAGGGCGCCCAACATGTTTAGTCCAGCTGGCTGGAAACATGCCATTTGTAAAAAAAAGAAAAAAAAAGATGTTTTCAGCGCTGGTTGCAGTGTTCACGCCTGACAACATCGCTGACTGAGTTTGCAACTCCCAGATGGTAGAGACACAATTTTCAATTCATCAATTCAGCTGATGAATAAGCTGTCCCCTGGGGTTTGGCAGGACTTATTAACTGCCTGAGATCTGCTGTAACTTTCTCCACTTGGCCTAAACTCTCTGATACGGGATGTTTGCAAGTTACACAACTAAAACCCATCTTTAAACACTCAAAAAAGCAGACTTGTTTTAGAGACTTTGAAAACTATAATGCCATCAGGAGCATATGGGGACACTTGCCATGAAAATCAGGCCATTGTCATAAATGAGTGCTCTAGGCACAGAGGTCTGGGGAAAAAAAAAGGCCAAGAAACTGAATGGTATCATTTGTAAATGACCTGCCAGTGGCATTAAGTTGAAAGCTAGGAGATAGCAGTTTGGATTTCATTCATTAAGATTTGCATGCAACTGTTTTTCCCATCTGCTGCTTAACATTATGGAACAACATCAAGAACTATTTCTAATTAGTTTGGTTTATATGCTTTGAGTGCATTTTTTATGAAGCATGTGTTTGGCTAATAGTTGCAATTTCATCTTAGCAGCCTCTTTGATGACATGCAGTTTTGAAACACATGCTTGTGCTGATGGAGTGACATGTTCCAGGGTTAAGTGGGCCCTCCCAGACATAGCTCTGGCTGCTGCTGAGGTCACTAAACTACTTCAGTGGTTTTATTTTAGCTCAGTGAATGACAACCCTTCTGATAGGGCTAGCTTCAGCCACATTCTTCTGCTTCCTAAGAGGCTTTTCCTTACTTTACCATGCAAGCAGAAGACAATGTTCTAACAACTCAGTCCTGACTAGTTTTCTTTTTTTCAGAGCCATTATAATTAACCATAGTTCACATAACCATAGTTTACATGTTGGTCTGATTGCCAAAAAATAATACACAGCAACAAGTGAATATTGTTAGTCAAATTTTCATAAGCCAGAGTTCTGTCCTTGTTTGCAGCCATCTCTCATGAAGAGATGGATGCATCTCCATTCAGTACTTAAGAAAGCTTGCAAGAGAAGAGCAGTCCAGCTGCTTACTCTCAAGTCTCCAGGGACTGGTGTTCAACTCAGTTTATCAAGGCCATATTCTTATGCTGCTTTGTCATTTGATCTGTTGGTGCTTCAGATGCCTCTCTATATAATGAGAATACTACAGCCTCCCTCATCTTACGATCTGTTATTTTAAAGTGTAACTTTTCAAGGACTGGGAGGCACTGTAATGGTAGGAAGTACTGTAATTTTACTCCTTTCTACAATATGGTTTGTCTATGCTTATGTATATATCACTTTTAAGCAAACTTGCTCCTAAGGAGTAAAAAGTGTCATTCAGAATTAGCAAGTTATCTGTCTCCAAGGCTGCAAGGAAAACTCACTATTTGCTTGCCAGGTATTTGTCTATTCCTCTTCAAGTCTGCCTTCAGGTTGTTTTGTATGAGAATAAGATGAAAGCATATCCATGTAAGTCTGAGGTCCTTGTCATTGCCCTCTTTGTCACAGTGTACAAGTACTTCATATTTCCTAGGATAGCTACCCTGACTTCACTGCTGTAAAGCAGGCAATAGCTAGTACTCCTTTCACAGGTAACAGTCCTTACTGCTTATGAGGTGCTTTTTGGCAGTGGCTCTAGAGGAGCACTAAAAAAGTTTCCCCATTTAGCAAAGGAAACAAAGAAAAGAGTACAGATCAAGTGCATAATGCCCATTTTTACATCTTAAGTGAGATTTAAATAGAGTATAGGTGCCAAGTCCAGTTGTGGAATTTTTGTTAAGCGCTCACATCCTCTAGCATTTCCAAGACAGGGTGTCCCAAGTGCTAACCCTGTTTCTGCATATGCTCAAGGCAGCTTCTGATTTGGCAAGGCTCATCCAACCCTAGATCTGCTGTTGACGAGTTTAATCTGATGTCTCTGGCAGTTCCTATCCTAGCCTTCTGCTATGGTCTAATTCATCTATCATTTGTAAACTGGTTTTGGTAGGATTTATGTATTGCAGGTCAAGCCAAATTGTAGTGTTAATAATGCTACTGTAGAAGCATTAGCAGATCTCACGGGTTTACTCCTGAGCAGTTCATCTAGTTTACCTGAAATTCTTGAAAGAACACGTATTTCTTCTACTCCTAGTTGATGTCCCGATATCCTTTTGGCTAAAGCAAAGCATCTGGATCTCCTGAAGATGTTTTCAGTATCTTCTCACCAAACAGGCATTTCTTCTTGTAGGGCAAAAATACTACTGATTAATATGTCCTTATGCAAGGCCACAGGTATTTCTTGGGAACCAGAAGCCACCCATCTGCATCAAAGAAGACATAGATATAATACATTCGGAAGATAATGAGCATACGGTTGTAGAAATGGCAGGTTTTAAGATCTAGGAGGCATGAGTCTTTGTGTCAGTACTTCAGGAGATGGAAATGAGGGGTCAGAAAAGAAAAGGAGGCGTTATATTCCAGTTCCCTGTAACAAGCAATAAAAAAAATAAATTATATCTGATATTCAGGTTACCCTATATTTGTTAAGTGCGGTGATCAGTAAACTACAGATACAGATTGAAGCCTGACATTTTGAAATTCACTCAACTTATTTAGAGAATAAGTGTAAAATATTCTTAGTCCCAGCACCTGCTGTTGAATTCTCCTCCTTTTCTGTGGTTTTACTATTACATTTTCTAGTTTTAAAAGAAGTGAAGCAGACTAGGCAGAAGATATTGTCTAATGCTGAAGGTAAATAAACTGGGAATATTTTCCCAAAGTGGGAAAATTATATCTAATTTTCTGTAATAGCAAAAAGGCTATTAAGTGAATAGCATTAAATTAAGTAAGGCTTCTAACAGGAAAAATAAAAAGTTGAATGGCATCCCTTTAAAGCAAATGTCCAAAATGTCCACGGAATTTCCCTCTCTGGAGATATTCAAAACTCACCTGGACACATTCCTATGTAACCTGCACTACGTGACCCTGCCTTGGCAAGGGGGTTGGACTAGATCTCCAGAGGTCCCTTCCAATCCTAACAATTCTGTGATTCTGTGAATCTTTTTGTTTTACTTCAGCACAGAATATGGAATATGAACAAATCTTAATTTATGCAGTAGACTAATTACACATTTTTAATGTGAATCAGATCTTTCAGTTTCTGTGCTTGCAAAAATCACCTTTATTGGCCCCACATGAGATCAAGGTGCCAAGACCACCCAGTGATATGGCTTCACTTTGAAGAATGGGGGAAACTGTGTAGTCTTAAATTCTCATGTAAATGCTGATTCTCACATTTATAATTTACAGAACAGGAAGATGGAAACTTATAACACTTTACAATAAAAACACCGGTTGCATCTAGAAGAGAAAAAGTCACTTGTGAAGTCCCTTCTGGATTTCCCTATGCTTGTCTGGAATGTCCTCAAAAGGGAACAAAATCTTGTGTATCGTAAAGGCAATTATCACGTATCCACAACTTCCAGCCTAGGGCATTATATAGGTGCTTAAGAAGCTACATCATTGAATCCATTCTGCTCTTCATGAAGGGAAAGACCTAAAATGGGAAAGAAGGCCAGTACCATGTTAAACTACTTAAGAGGTCAAGCAAAATCTGACTGCAGCCAGCAATGTTTGGATTTTTCCTTTGGCTCAGAGAACAAGCTGTAAATCATCCAGCAAATGTGTACCCTACAAGGGGTCAGAGGAAAAACATCTGTCCATAGTGGGCAGCCATTTCAGTCTGCTCTTGTTGCCAAGTTCCTAAAAAGTGCCCAGAAGCACCTAGTCTGATGCACAGGTCTCCTGCTTTTCCTGGGCCAGTGTTTTCATGTCCACCCTAGACCCTTATGTATTAACAGTGACATGGAATAAAGTGCAAGAGCACTCAGGAAGCATTTGCTTGTCTTTGTCCTGACAAAGCTGCACTTCTTATATTAGGGGTTTCATCCCAGCTTGAAGAAGACTGCGGAAACCTTGAGAGGGAGAGCAAGCTCCCCACTCTTTGCTGGTTCGTGTCCAGTCCACAGGCTGAAAGATCAAGTATGCTCTAGCCTTACCCTGAAGACAATTTTTCTACTCACAAGAAAAGGAGATAAGACTTTCAGTGAAGAGCATAAAATCAGCCCGTTTCCATTACATTCAGTCTCTGTAGAAAAGCCAGCAAAGCAGGAGGTGATGAAACCTCCCTGGAGAGCATGGCGGCATTGGAAAAGTACATGGCACAGGGAGGGGTGGTTGCATTAAAATTTGCTGACCCATGTTTTTCCTGTGACTATATATTAAAATACAGACATAGATTTGTGTCTGTGTATTTTTCAGTCTCCAAAGCTACAGAAGTACAACATTCATCAGTAACAACAGGGATGGATTTTCAACAGGATCAGCTGTTCTGAGGCACAATGGACTCATGCCATAGATGTGGGGGAAACTTTTTTCACTTTCATATACCTGTGGCTGTACTACAGAATTCAGCTAGGGCTAAATTCTGACAGGATAAAGCAAACAAATACAGGAACTCTATGGTGCACCAAGCATGCTGAACTTTACAGCTACCTGCACTTGTGACATTTTTAGTGTTTCGATATGGTCTGAGAAGGCAGCAATCTGGAAAAGGGATGGAAGTGATTTTTCATTTTCCTCTGAATGTGCTATCTATCAACCTGACTGTACGGCAAAGAATTTAGATTGGAGCTAGTGCGGGTATTTGGCTAATACACTGGCTTCCTGCTTTCACCTTGAGCCTTTTTTTCCCCCTGACATAGGAAAACTCAGCAGTCCGCTTAAAAATGAAGAAGTCGTGACACCTAGCGGTGAGTTAAACACCAGTAACTTCTAGTTCCTTCAGAATTCACTCTTCCATGGGCATGTTGTTCTAAGTCAGATTGTAATATGAAAGGTGTGACCATTACCCATGAGGGTAATTACCCATGAAAGTCATGAGACTCTAGACGTTCAGGCAGCCCCTCACTTCTTCTATAGTCCCATGCAGTGTGTGTGTCTTGTATCAGACTCCTGTGATTCTGCGCAGAAACCCTCATTCATTAAGGCCCAGTGTCCAGCCCCTGGTTATGCTCCTTATTGAACACAACATTTTGAATAGCCATTTATGCTGAGATCAGGTTAAGTGCTTTGACTTTGGAGAGAAAGGGAACATGACAGAATGCTGGCATAAGACCAACTGGGAATTTCAGGCTTATTTTCTTGTCAAGTAACTATTAATCAATGCTGCTTTTGGAAGGTGACTAAAAAATGTATTGTATGGCATGCAGCAAATTCCTGGCAGGCAGTTTAAACTGACTCAGTTGCTGGCAAATTCTTTTGCTATTGAAGACTACTCAGAGTCTGCTTTGGTCAGCAGCAGTCAGAAAGTACATACTGGCTGCGATACCATGACAAGAAGTCACACTGAAAAGCAGTAAACCAGTCTAGACATGTGTAAAAGAGTTGTAGGTTCTTTCCAAACAGTGGCAAGCCTTAGAAATGTTTGGTTTTGTTTGGCTTGGGTTTTGTTTTTTTTTAGGGAAGCAGAACAGTGATGAGTTGTGCTAGTGGTAACTAGGCTGCAATCACCAAATGGCAAGCTTTCTCAGCTTGTTGAGCGACCTGTTTGGGGACCTGCCATTTTTTTATCATAAGAATGAGATTCATTGCAAGAAATTTCAAGTCAAAACATCACTGTATGTTGTTGGGAAATTGGGTGCATGCTTCTTTGCATCTGTAAGAGCTGTTAGCGGTGCAGCCAACCAGTTTCATGTCCATATTTGTGCATGCTATATCAAGCATACTTCCCATTGCCTGCAATGAGACAAACTCCTTCCACCTTCTCCTCTGTCTTTCAGAAGGGATGCATGATAAAATTACATATTGTAAACAAGAAATGGAAACTAGATTACTTGAATATACATTATTTTCTTCATCTAAAGATTTATTTTACCACATATTCCACATATATCAGTACCTGTAACTTTCCCAGTTTGCTGTCTTGGGTATAATTAACACTTCTACCACCAAAGTGTCTGGATATAAGGCAAGTGAATATAAAAACGTCAATTCTGTCCAAAATATTTCCACCCCTTGAATCATCAGCATGTGACCTATTTTGTGCCAACATTAATAACCATTGTTCATGGCTTTCAAACAACTTAAACTATTTAAAAATTAATTCTATTTACAGTACCTTATAGAGGAAGTATTTTGTATAAGAGAATAACTCAAACTGACTAGTGGCTACCCACAAAATATGACCATCCAGTAACAAAATTAATCATTTAGAAGTAGTTGGCAAATAATGGACGTATTGTTGGAGAAAACATCAAGTGGAGATCAGATCCAGCAACTGGGAGTCCTGGGTTCTCTTTTGTGGCATTTCACAACACAGACTCAAATTGATGCAGAGACTCAAACCCTCATTTATTGTTACAAAGCCCTTTTTATCCCCTTATTCAGTACTTTCCAACCTGCACATACATACCACCTTCAATCTCATTGGCCCCTGTGAAACCCTCCTGGTAAATAGACTAATCACAATGTTGCAGACCCTCTCACAACCCCCACATCCTCTGGCCTCCAACTGAGATTCCCGACACAACTTCATCCTGGCCCATCCTCCTGAGGCTTGCTTGTTTACTTTTCCTGTCCTTCAACGTTCCAATTCATCGCCCCAGGGCTTGTTAAGCACTAAGGCCTCAGAGCTTACTAACAAACTATTCGCCCTCACTCCCCACACTCTTTCCACTGTACCATATCTTTCCCATGCTGCTCTGACATAGGCAGGCCTAACTGCAGTGGCGTAGGCAGCTTCAATCCCATCCATCCCAAAGCACAACATTTACTTTCTTACACTGGGTTGTAAGCTGTGGGACTGAAGTGCCCTGTTCAGTTGTCACTCCTAGAAACACTTGCAGTCATGAGCTGGAGCCCACAGGCATGCTAGTTTATGCTTTGCCTTTGTTTTGCCCTCTGTAAAATGGAGATGGCCACCAACCGATGCATGACAAGCTTGTCTGAATCCCTGATATGGACCCAGGGCTAGTATTACTTCAGTCTTCACTGCCACTGCCATTGCCGAAGAGTAACAATGCAAAATGGAAAAACAGTACTAATGCTGGCAGCACAATAACCTGAAATATGTAATGCAGTCCTGGACGGAACAAGTGCAACATCTGGTGCAGCAGGAAGTTAGGTTCTGCTAAATCTTTGAGTGCCACTTTTTCCATTTTGCATTTGTCATTGCTGCTACAACTCCAAACAGCCCCACAACAGTCAGAAACAGCAGTAAATCTTTCTGCTTCTATCCTCTCTCTATAAGAAATATCTTGACAGGTTTATAAGTGAAGGGAAGTTGCACAGCACTTAGCATGGCTGTGCCAGCCTGTGAGGCAAAGATTTTAGACAGCCAGACAGAAGACATGACTTTGGGCTGTAAGTCCAACAACGGTGATGTGTTTGATCATTCTTGTGCCAGGCAGGACATTGTGCTACAGTCTATGTTACATGGGCACACCAGAATCTCTGCGATCTCTTGTTCCTGCATTTCCATGATTCCCCTGCTGACTGACAGGGCATGACAAGAGCTGTGAGGTATAAAGTAGCTGTCAAAATCAGCACTGAGGAGTAAATATCTAGGCAATAGTCACTCGCATAGAACTTAGAATATTCATCTAGGATATGCTTTTTAAGATAGTCTCTGTATTTGAGTGCAGAGGAGTTATGTACAGTAAATCTCCAGTGTATCAGATTCACTTGCAAGACTAAACCTGCAATCACAGAATCACACAATGGTTAGGGTGACCTCTGGAGGTCATGTATTCCAAACCCTCTGTTCAAAGCAGGCTCAACTAGAACAGATTGCTCAGGACCGTACTCAGCTGGGTTTCTCCAAGGATGGAGACTCACACTCTCTCTGGGCAATGTGTTCCAGCCCTGCATCACCCTTGCAGGTAAAAAAAAAAAACAAAAACAACACACACACACAAAAAAAACAACCAACCAACCAAGGAAACAAACAAAAAATCTGTTTGTCATCTTTGTGACCCTTCACTGGACTGGCTCCAGTATGCTCATGTCTCATCCATACTCAGGGCCCAGCACTTGACCCAGCACTCCAAATGTGGCCTCACCAGGGCTGAGTAGAGGCCAAGTATCACCTCCTTTGACCTACTGGCCACACTCTTCCTTATGCAGCCACAGACATTGTTGGCTGCCTTTGCTGGAAAGCACATTGCTGGCTCATGTTCAACTTGTCCACTGAGACACACAGGTCTGCTATTTGACATCTAGTTGCATATTAATGGCTACTTCCAGCTGTAGTTTTCTTCAGCTTCCTGGATTTAATGGCTTGAGCTTCTTTCTAATAAATAGATGAACATGCCTGATCTGTTGAATAGCATGGACAGTTTCTGTGTCAATGCCATCTAATTATCCAGTAGCCCTGAGAGGTCTCATAAGGCCTCCAGACTGTTGACCAGTTTATCAGACTGGATGTATACTTAACTGCCTAGAGCAAACAAAAGCAGCAAGTTACTTCTTTCAGTTAAACCAGGGTGATACCAAACCTCTTGCTATGCCATAAGCTTTAACAGCATCCTAACAACTGCAGAACAACTTAAATTGAAGGAGGAGCTGCTTTTCCTAGTAATCTGGCTGTAGACCAAACAATGACATATTTTCTGCATAGGCGTTTGGACCATCTCTGAGGCCTACATTTCTTAGCCCTACTACAGAAAGAAAAGCTCACCCTTTCCTTAGTAATGGAGTGAAATCCTACAAAACCACAATTGCATTCTCCAGAGAGCAACAAAAATGGGCACAGTGGGTTAATAGTCCAAAACCAGGAAATATCCCTAACCAACGCTCTATGTCATCACATAACCTGGATTTCTGTCAAGAATTTGGGTGTTGTTTTGGATAACAAAAGACAATATGTGTTCATCATTAATCTTCTTGAACATTTGTTTAGCCAGAAACTGTCTCTGATCAACCCTTCATGTAAATAGGTTTATGCTTCAGACAGAAGTGGTAAGATGTTATTCCAAGTACTTGCATTATATGGAATCTCCCCTTAACTCTAACAAGATAAGTTTAATGACAGGCTCAGTATTGGTGGCTGTACTCCAAAGACATTTATGTTCAGTTTAAATTTCAAAATTAAATAAAAATTTATCTTGAATCAAAGAGGAAAAATATTACCTCTAAAAATCTGCCATTTGCTCCTACTCTATTTGAGGTTTCAACATCAAACACTTTTCCATCTGGCTAGCAAAGAACTGAAAAGTTTTTCTTCTTTCATTACCAAATGACAGATGCTGCACCCATTGCAGCTGAACACCCTGAAAAGGTTTCCATTTATCGTTTAATTTTTTACAGGTATAGAATCATAAACAGCAATGAAAGAAAAACAAAAAGAGAAAAAGAAGATTCTTTTATTTAAGGAAAATAAATGCCGCACTGTATTTTCTCAGCTACTTCTGGCCACAATTAGTACATTTCATTTATGTTTGAACGTGCAGTCACATAAACTATAAAAAAATTTATGTGCAGAATATCGGTGGAATAAGTTAAAACATGCAATTTCCTACTCCTTCTCCCAATAGATGATCTCTTCATGCCTTTTTGTTTCAGAACAAAACAAGAACAAGCAAACACTTTCAGTCCTGCCAGTCCAGGGGCAGTGCGTGAGTGGGGAGCAAGACTCTCTCAGAGTTATCACTGCAGCTACTTACTGGCTGTGAATCTTACCCAAAGTTCTTTGTCTCCATTTTCTCATGTGTAAAATGTAAAATACAGCTAAGAACTAGCCAACAGCCCTATACTTACTCACTGCTGGGGAAGTTAGTTTTTCACAATCAAAAAGACTTAATGCTTTGTTTGCTTGAAGGTTAATCCAAGGCTTTAAACTGCCTAATAGAATCAGACAGATACAAGGAGCCTCAAGTTTGCAATAAGCACAGCCATTAGAAATATTTATCATTGAGTTAGAGCATTGAAGATTAATCTCAACTGTGCCAATTCCAGAGCACAGTATCTTAATTGCATTACATAGAACCATAGAATAGAATCATTTTGGACATTGTCCTGAAATGCTTCTGGAGATTGTTAGAGATATGAAATGCTTAGATATGGTTTGGGGGTTGATTTTTGTTTGGTTGGGTTTTTTTTAATCTGGCTTTCAGTTTACCCATGACAATTGTTTTAAGAATTTCTTACAAAGTCCTACATTCGGTAGCAGGGAAAATGGTACAGAAAAGGCTGTTGATAGACATACAGAGTAATAAGAAAAGGACAGAAGCTAGAAGGAACAGAGTAAGGGAAAAACATGCAACTGCGCTGCCTCTTAATATTTCAAATGTCTGGAAAGGTGAGAAGAAAATACAGCTTCTTTTATAGGTGGAAAGAGAATTTGATAGCTTTAGAAAGATGACAGCTGCTATAAATGGCATGGCAGGTGCTGCTGCTTCTTCTCTCTCCTCTTGGCAGAAATGTTCCCCTCAGCAAACATGCTGCCATTCAGCTGTATTTTAATGGGTTTAATGCATTTTAAAGCCAGACCTGCAGAGATTGCAGCCAGAGAATCAGAAATGCTGACAAACAAAATGAGCTAAAGTCAAGCATCCACTTCCAACTCCAAAACCCCTTTTCCATTTGGACTTAAGTCCTGGTATACTGAACTGAACAGTTATAAGTCCTTTTCTCTGCCAAGTGCTGTTCTGCAGCCACTTCATTTATGCAGTTTGTTCTGCCACACTGCTGTCATGACAAAGTTTCATTTAGAGATATTATCCTATTAGTATCTACAAGTGATTGAAATCCGTAGAAGTCTATATTGCTTGTCTGGAGTTGTTGGAAATTAGAAAAATCTAACATGTTATATAAACTTGTTTTGAAAGCCAAAAGAAATTAGAAGCAGATAGGTTGGCTGATATAAAACAGGTTAAAACAGTTGTGACAGTGAGTATTTACATCTATTGAAGTCATGCAATGATTAGAACAAAAAAAAACAATGGAAGGAAATGTTTGTAGCTGGAGCCACCGAATGTGTCTTAGGTAATGTTCATGGAATGTAGTTGTTAGCTTTCATGTTGTTTTTCACATGAACAAAGGGTCACTGAACAGGGGCAGAGGAAAACTGACTGGGAAAAGCTAATGTCATCATTCTAGTGTATCTCAAAGGGATCTGTCATTATACTAACATGCTTCCAATAGAAGCCTGCTCTGGTGCTATACCTGAATTTTGGCTGAATATACTCAGTGAGAAAAACTCACCTGGGAGCCCTCATTTCTTGAGTCACACTCTGGAGCATATTCACTAACTTAATATTTAACAGCTTTGGGGAGAAGAATGCCAAAGGTACCAGCAAGTACGTTGTTGAACAATTTTTTTCTAAAATAGAGCTAAGAATCTGGATAGCTTCAAGGCTCCTTTTTAGGATCTGAAAGCTCAGTCTTCCAGGATTCGGTATTTCTAGACTTCAAATATGTGTAGAAGTTTAAGAAGGCAAACAGAGCCAAATACCTCCAAGTCTGCAGTCAAGATAATTTTGTTTTGCTGCTGTCAAAATGTAACATTTAGATTCTGGGGGGGGGGTTTATACTTTCTTTTCCAAAACCAACTTCAGGTTTCCTTCTGAGGTGGTATTATTTCATTTCTCCTCTTCATTCCATCATTCTCCAATTTCCATCCTAAACAAAATCATGACTGTGAAAAGCTCAACAGTTCAGCAACATCTGAAGAGTGGAATTGTCACAGAAGGTCCAGTAAACTGATGTTGTAGAAATGGGATGGAAGAATCTGGATTACTTGGAAATAGGAACTTGACCATGAAAAAACTTCTCTATAATGGAAGGAGAAGTAAGCTGGGCAATGGCCAGTTACTTTAAATATTCTTGTTTCTTTCTTAAGTATAGGTTTGGGGTTTTTTTCACTGGCTGCTCTTTAATGGACAGAATTTAATCTACCATGATTTTCATAGCAAGCCAACATCTGGAAGACTGTGTAAGTTCCAGTTGGTCTGGATGTTACTGTTTCAATGAGTGGAAACACTTTCCTGGGAAAGTGATGGAACACCTTGTCCTTGGTGCCATCTTAAAGTATATCAAGGATAAGAGGGTTATGAGGGGCAGTCAACATGGCTTCACCAAGGGGAAATCATGTTTGACCAATCTCTTAGCCTTCTATGAGGAAATAACACGGTGGATGGATGATGGCAGAGCGGTGGATGTGGTCTACCTTGACTTCAGCAAAGCCTTTGACACAGTCTCCCACAGCATCCTCACGGCTAAATTGAGGAAGTGTGGACTGGATGACCAGGTAGTGAGGTGGACTGCGAACTGGCTGAAGGAGAGAAGCCAGAGAGTTGTGGTCTATGGGGCTGAGTCTAGTTGGAGGCCTGTAACTAGTGGAGTGCCTCAAGGGTCAGTACTGGGACCAGTATTATTTAATATATTCATCAACGATTTAGATGAGGGAATTGAGTGTACTATCAGCAAGTTTGCTGATGACACTAAGCTGGGAGGAGTGGCTGACACGCCAGAAGGCTGTGCTGCCATCCAGCGAGACCTGGACAGGCTGGAGAGTTGGGCAGGGAATAACGGGATGAAATATAACAAGGGAAAGTGTAGAGTCCTGCATCTGGGCAGGAACAACCCCAGGTTCCAGTATAGGTTGGGGAACGACCTGCTGGAGAGCAGTGTAGGGGAGAGGGACCTGGGGGTCCTAGTGGACGACAGGATGACCATGAGCCAACACTGTGCCCTTGTGGCTAAGAAGGCCAATGGCATCCTGGGATGCATTAGAAGGGCGGTGGTTAGTAGGTCGAGAGAGGTCCTTCTTCCCCTCTACTCTGCCCTGGTGAGACCCCATCTGGAATATTGTGTCCAGTTCTGGGCCCCTCAGTTCAAGAAGGACAGGGAGCTGCTGGAGAGAGTCCAGCGCAGGGCAACCAAGATGATTAAGGGAGTGGAGCATCTCCCTTATGAGGAAAGACTGAGGGAGCTGGGTCTTTATAGTTTAGAGAAGAGGAGACTGAGGGGTGACCTTATAAGTGTCTATAAATATATAAAGGGGGAGTGTCACGAGGATGGAGCCAGGCTCTACTCAGTGGCAAACAATGATAGGACAAGGAGTAACGGGTGCAAACTGGAACACAAGAGGTTCCACTTAAACTTGAGAAGGAACTTCTTCTCAGTGAGGGTGACGGAACACTGGAACAGGCTGCCCAGGGAGGTTGTGGAGTCTCCTTCCCTGGAGACATTCAAAGCCCGCCTGGACACATTCCTGTGTAACGTTATCTAGGTGTTCCTGCTCTGGCAGGGGGATTGGACTAGATGATCTTTTGAGGTCCCTTCCAATCTCCAGCATACTGTGATACTGTGATACTGTGATATCTATAACATATTTGTTAAATTTCTGTTAGTTTCAGTGTAGTTTATGAGGGAACCAAAGGAGTTATATAATTTTAGAAGGGATGGGGTAGAATATTTACTTAAAGTAGTACTGAGTGTCCTGCAAAAAACTGATGTGCTGTCAAATACAGACCAACCAGACTGGACCTGAAACTGTTTACAAACAATTGTGACTAAGGTGGAGGTTTGAAGTGGTCAATGCTCAAAGTGGTCAGTGCTCAAAGCGGTCTTGGTACGGAGGACATAGTGTGGGAAAGTAATTAGTTTTCTCTTCTGTAATGGATGTTATATGAATTTATTTCACAATTATTCTGTACACAGTATTGATAGTAAAAATATAAAAAAGCTTGATACTATATTTCTAAGGACCTAAACCACTAGCCATTTCTGAGTATCTTTTGAGTAATCAAGCTGCCTGAAATCTGACTATGCATCCAGCTTTTTCAAATGGGCCTGTCTCTCCAATGAGCCTCTCTCTCAGTGATCCAAACCAAGATCCTGATTCCAGCTGCCCCTGATTTAAGGACATTTCCATGTCAATAACTGAATTTTGCTGCATGATCTTGCCCACAGAGGCACAGCCATGTCTGTCTACTGCTCATAGTAGGCACTTCAGTTTCCAGGAGCTGTGCCTGTGCTCAGAGGGAGCAGCAGCCAGACTGTTCCCAAACTGTGTTCAGGGTCACACTGAGGAAACACCTTCTTGGAAGCTGCCTGCCTCTTTGTTCTTTCCATCAGTCTAAAATAAATATCACCGAAAATGTCTCATTCCTCTTTGTGTATACAAAGACCATGGGAGCACTTACAAGTCACCCTCTTTCAGATACCACGTACAAAACCAGAGGAAATAACAATGTTTGGATCTTTCAAGAAAACCCAAAATGTCCATATTTCTTTGGCAGACATTCTTACTTTGTTTTTCCAGGCTGAAAAGCATGGAAGTACCCTTTCCACCTCTTTCCACTTCCCTGTCACTTACAAATTCAAGGCTGATGATGTTTGGACTCGCATAAAATTTAGAAGTGAGTGGAAAAACACACCCAGCTGACCAAAAGGGAAATTGCATCCTCTACTTGCTACTGTCCTCCTCCCTGTGTTTACCTTCTTTCTGCAGGTCAAGTGACTCACTACATTCTTTTGCCATTTACTTACCTTCTATTTTCCCTGTGTGCACAGCAGATCTCTGATGTTCATGGGACTGTTCCAGGTTCAATAACATTTCATTTTCTGATGATTATAAGGTTCCTCAAACTCCAGTCAAGATCTGGAGCCAGAAGGAAGGGGGGGGAAGTTTGCATAAAATCAAAGCTCTGCCACAGCCAAGTGACCCATCGAGCTCATTAATAAAGTTCTCAATCATAAAGTGTGATTTTCTATGTGGGAAAAGTCAGCTTAACTGACTATAAACTGTTGCTGAAATTTTAGCTGGAATTATGCACACAGTCCTGGCTGGCGTAAGCAGAAAATATTTGCGCAGACATCCATTGTCCTGACCCACAGACAGAGTTCAAACAAACACTGATGGGAAAATGAAATTAGGAGAACAGGATATTGTCCTTCATTCTCTGCATTCAGGCTACTCAGATGGCAGAATATGAAATTTATATGGCACTTTTTTTTTTGGTCATAAACAAGGTCAAAATGATTCCAAGGTTGGATCTGAACAGGTTTCATACATGAATGTTTAATATTCATAACATTTGCCAGAAGGACAACCCTGAATGTCAAAACTTTGCATTCATCTACAAAACAAGGAAAGCAACGGAGGTGAACAATGGAAGCTTACGAGGATACCCTATTAACATGCTTCATGTGCTCCTCTGTGTTGTGCTATGGTGATACAGAAAACAGCTGAAGTGTTTACTTTCACTAATAGTATGGATGATTCTATTTTTCTCTTTAAATTTTTTTTATCTGCATCAGCCTCCATGTAGGAAGTTAAATCTGGTATGGCAAAACAATTTAGAACTATAAAAAAAGTTTTTGGCTTAGTTGGGTGTTGTCGTTTAAGCCCAGCCACACAGCCGCTCTCTCACTCCCCCCACCCCTTTCTCTCCCGGCTCCCGGCGGGATGAGGAGGAGAATTGAAAGAATGTAACTCCACGGGTTGAGATAAGACCAGTCCAGTAACTAAGGTATAACACAAATCACTGCTGCTGCCACCAATAATAATAATGATAAGGGAAATAACAAGGGAAGAGAATACATCATCTCACCACCCACCAACAGATACCCAGCCCGACCAAGCAGTGATCTAACCCTTCCAAGTAACTGCCCCCAGTTTATATAGTGTGCATGATGTGCTGTGGTATGGAATACCTCTTTGGTTAGTGTGGATCAGGTGTCCTGTCTCTGCTTCCTCCTGCCTTCTACTCCTCCCTGGCAGAGCATGAGACTCAGAAAGTCCTTGGTCAGAGCAAACATTACTGAGCAGCAACTAAAAACATCAGTGTTATCAGAGCTGTTGCCAGGCTGAAAGTCAAACCTACAGCACTGCACCAGCTACTAAGAAGGAGAAAAAATGACTGCTCCTGCTGAACTCAGGACATTGGACAAATGGAAAAGTTAGGGAGAAAAATTTATTTTGGAAAACTTGACATGGAAAATAAAATGAAGAATGAGGGTTAATGTTTGTTTTGTCCCAGCTAGCATTATTTCATTTAGTGTTTGGTTTAAAAACATTTTTAGCATTATAAATATATGTAGATTTCAAATTTAAAAGAAAGAATATAAATATTTCTTTTTAAATGTTCAAATGAAACATGCATGAATAGGATGAAACATTGGCAATGCTATATACCAGCCTTACAAACAGCTCAAACCTGTGATTTCTTGCTTGCTTTCTTTTCTTTACAGCAAATAATTCTATCCAGTCTCAAAAATAATCTATAAAGGGATCACAAAAGTATAACCTTATCCTTCAACAGACCCCTGTTAGCACCTGTCTCTCTCAGAAGGCATAAATACATTCCAAAGTCCAGTCCCTATCCTATCCCAACAGAACTGGCAGCAGTACATTTCTTCAAATCCTCTTTTCCATCCATGCTTTCTTGATGTCAGTCTTCATCTTAGTTTCATAGAAACCCATGTTGATCCTGGACCAATTACTGAAGACCTAAAGCAAATTCCAATTTAAAATCTTGTCCAGAGTCTTATTCATTCCTCAGTTTCTGTCACATACGACATACCTGCTCTGCACAATAGAAAAGATCAACAGTGAAATGGGAATTATTGGTCTCTCAGAACCCAGCAGCAGAAAAAGCTTTTCAGACTTTGTTTACCTAAAACATAGCAGCAATCATTGCTCTCCTCTCAGTAAAAACCTTCCTCACCCATGCAGAAAGCATACAACTTTCCTAACAGTAGCTTTCATCCTGCCCTTCATAACTGATAGCTGACATCTGCAGCCCCTGCTTTCCTGAACTGCAATTTTAACATTAAGTCTAAATTTCTTCATAAATTCCAAAAATTTCATCTCCTGTCTTGAACAACTCTAAGCCTCAGTGCCCTGCAAGAAACCACACTAATATTTGTGTTTTGCTGCACAGATTCATAGATCCAAATTCAGTTCTGTTGGTCACCATATCCAAAACCCGTTCAACTTTCCTGCCAGGCAATTGATTGTCCATTACTCACAGGTAGGACCAGCCTCAACCTGTTAGGATCCTGCAAGAAACTGAGTATCTAAATTCAGCTTTTTTTACATTAAACCTAAACACAACTTTAGCCAATAAACAAAACCCCACCAGCTAGGACACCCAAAAATTAAGTCTGGAGAGAAACACACAGCTCACTACAAATAATAATCCACATGCTATTACATGGGACTTAGTAGGTTCACCTATCACCTTGCTTTTCTAGTCTCCCCTTTCTTAGACTGTAACATAAGCTTTAATGATAAGGATGTTTTCTAAATATAATATGGATTTGTACTAAAGAGTTCATACTACAATGACTTGCTTCTCTGACACCAAAGTTTGATCTTCTTCCTTAGCTTCTTCAGGAACTAGTATAAAACCAAGACCTTAACCATCTTTTACCAGACCTGTGATCCTAAGGCACACTAACCATTAACATTCTAACATCCTTAGCCTAGTTACTGTTTTCTGTCACAGGATGAGTTATACATTATTCATTGCTAAGAGAACTATTCCTGAAACCAGAATGTGAGGCTTGATGGAATCTGCCAACAGGCAGCTCTACTTTCCAAACAGAAACCAGATATCCAGATATGGCCTTCACTTGCAGGTAATCTTACTCATCCTGCCCTAAACCAATACTATCTAGCTGTTGTTGACTCTTCAAGTAACAACCAACTTCATACTCATCCCTTCTCAGATTGATGGAATTCAACACTCAGTTTAGCTCTCTATGCTTTCTTGCACAGAGAAAAGGAGCTCTACCCTTAGGATAGGCTTCTGGACAGACTAATAATGGCCACAGACTTCCGAATTAATGCTAATCTAAGTAGCTTTCTATCATCAGCCCTGTCTGTGTCTCTAAATTCTGTAAGACCTACCAATAAATTCAGGTCTTTGTCCTCTTCTACCCGAAATTCTGTCTGCGTAACTGCCCAATGCTTTATCTGTAGTCCTCTCACACCTTAATCATTGACAGTTCATTGCTGGAAAATCACCCCTAAATTAAAAGACTGGTAGCAATAAATTTTTGTTTACTTAAAGCCTGATACTTCACCCAACCCTAATCTTAATAATATCATAATAGTAATACTGCCCATCCTCTTTTCAGTGCTATAGTATACAGACTACACTCTTCCTTGCCAACCTCAGCCCCCCCAGTGGACAGGATTCCTTAATACTCCCTGTTCTCTGTCCTTTCTTGCTCCCTAGCTCCAACCATTTGTTTCATTACAGACTTATCAATTCTTGTGACAAAGCCAATCATCTTTTCAGACACTATGACAATCTCCAGGACCCCACATTACAAGCAGATCTCCCACCTCTGCCCTCCAGAATCCTAATCCTAACCACAACCGATACAGTCAACTTCATTATAGTTAGTCACTCCCATTGCCTCTAGGATGCATTATCAGATATTCACCCCTGGAATAAAGCATCTGAAATATGGGCAATCATGATACAATTCTACAGATTGCTTTCCTAAGTCCAGACCATGCATCCAACCTCCATACTGCCTTTAATAATAATACTTTTACCACCAGTTCCCATCACAACTAGCCATAAGGCATAAGTCTTTCACATCACCAACCCTCATCCTAGACCCGCCACATGAACAAGATCCTGCAGTAAAAGTATTTCTCTGGCTTTTCCTTCCCCAAACTTTAATTGGAGCTACACAGCTCATTCCTCCACTCCAGAGCACCAACCCTAATCCCAGTAATAAATGTAACCTTAACAGTGGCTTCTCTCTACCACAGAACTAATCACCTGGAGACTAATCATCTGTCCACTGCTAGGTGGACAGTGCCTGAAATTAGGTTTAGAGGACAAAATGCCAACACAAGAAAATTATTCCAGTGATATCTTTCTTTTTTTTTCCTTTTTTTTTAAAAAAAAAATCTTTGCTTGAAAACACATTTTTAAAGGTATCTATTGTCAATTTTAACTGTGTTTTTGCTTGGAGCAATGAGCTTTTGTTTTAGGGTAGCTTGCCAGCACTTTAACAAACTCTAGGCTAACAGACAACCTTTATTTTTTGGTTTACTAGAGAAAGGGAAAAATGTAAAGGCTTCTTCAATATAAGGAATGCTATGCAAGGGCAAATACACAATCTCCACTAAGTGTACAAATGCTTTTCCAGATGTAAGCTGTATAGTGCTTTGTAGGATGGGACTTCTATCTTTCTCTTTCCTTACACTTACATGTGTTGGAAGATACTTTAATGTATTCCAAAAGCGTTGAATAAATTGATTGTTTAGGGATTTACAGAAAAAGATATAAGAAATTATTGGCCACTTGGCTACAAAAATCAAAAGTACTAATGCTCTTACCTTTGCCTGTCAGCTAGTTCAGCCATGGCTCTGTAAGACAAAAATTCAGTTATTTTACCCAATATAAAATTCTGAGTGTTGTATTTATCATCCTCATTTTAAGAAAGACTGAATCTCTAGGATCTGAAACTATTAAGGGTGTGAATCCAGACCAGATGTAGGGAAGAAATTTTTTACCATGAGTATGGTGAAACACTGGAAGAGGCTGCCAAGAGAGGTGGCCGATGCCCCATCCCTGGAAACATTCAAGGTCAAGTTGGATGGGACTCTAAGCTACCTGATCTAGTCAAAGACGTCCCTGCTCATTGCAGGGGAGTAGGACTAGGTGACCATTAAAAATCCCTTCCAACCCAAAGTATTCCATAATTCTATGATTCTGTGACTATCCATCTTTAAGTAGTTGAAAGCACCTGTCATGTGAGAAATAAAGCAGCAAATATATATGATTTTAGTTGTTGCTAAGGTAAACCTCTGGGAGACCATTTTCAAACATTCTTCAACATGGCCTATAAATTTGCAGCTAAAATTCAGGCCATTCAATTCCCATTCAAGCAAAAATTCATGGAATTTTCTATAAAAATAGAGAAAGGAAGAAGGAGAGTTAATACAACTGGAAAACATTTTCCTGCATATACAGTAACGGCAGAATGTTTATATTAAGCTGCTGGATTTACTTGAATCAACTGAAGTTTGAAGACAAAGTCAAGTTTTTAGACACATACAAAAGTTAAATGATATGTATTTAATTTTAATAGTACCAACATATTGGTTTGTATAGCTATTACAGCTTTCGTTTAATTTAAAGTTTATTAAAATAGCTCGCACACCACTCAAGCATCACACAAGTGCCCAGGCACTTGTAAATCGGTATGTGTCCTTCACCAGTAGAGAGCAGCACTAGCCTATGAATTTTCCCAAAGGAAATGTTGCTCTGCTTCCGCTAAAGTCAATGGAAGTTTCCTCCCTACCTTTTTTAACTGTAAGACCTGGTCTCATTACGGAGTGTTTTGCAGTGAAGTAAAATTTAAGCATATGTTCATTGCTGACAGAAATCTTTAATGATCACCTCATCACAAAGCTGCTGTTGTGCCTGTTTTTTTCCTTCCAGGGTACCTTTTACGTGGAGACCCTCTAACATTTCTCACAGACACAGACAATACAGAAGTTAAATGTTAGTCTGACAGGAAGATGAACATGTTGTGTTGCCTACAGTTTGCTTTTTCTTTTATGTTGCTTTTCCATGGACTGACTGAGATGGGAATTGGGGAGCTGCACTGAGTGGTTAGGACTGTTCAAAGAATCACTGTCAGAGATATTAGAAATAGTGATTTTAATAGAAATTTATACAAGTGTGATTCAGCATAATTCAATGGGAAGGTTCACTCTAATACATACAAAGGAAAATTGTCAGAATTGGTAATGATTTATAGAGACCTGGGCTAAAGTTATTTATACAGAATTGGACTAAAGTGATGCGTACAGAAGCTGGGGGTATAATGGAATAAGGGAGGCCCTTCTGTTGAGTCATGAGGTTCAGTATGGACCCCTTTGCTTTCTGAACTCCTTAGAGAGGAGTGTAGGTGTGGTTTGGGACTTCTAGTCCCAAACTTGGTCAACAGTTTATACATAAGGAGAAGGGAGACCCTCCTTTTGAGTCATGAGGTTCAGAATAGACCCCCTTGTTTTCTAAACTCCTGATGGAGCCTATGTGCAGCTGAATCCAATCTTAGTCTCAGAGCTGGATAATGGTTTATGTCTAATGCAAAAAAAAAATACGAGGAATAAGGAAATCCTCCTGCTGAGTTATGAGGTTCAGAATATACCTCCTTGCTTTCTAAACTCCTTCTCAGAGAGGAGTCTAGATGTGGCTGGATCTAGTCTTAGTCTCAGACTTGGTCAGTGGTATTCATCTAAAGGGTTACAAGTGTCATTGAGGAGCAGTTTGCAGTTTTAAGGTGAATTACAAGATTTCTAACAACACTTGATTATTAAAGCTAATCTACATGCTCTTGCAATCAAAAACCTAGACCAACACACACATACAAATAGATATGTGTACATACGTATGCATATAAAAATATAGATAATATATTTTTACATTCATTTTAAAATGTATTTATATTTTTATATATTTATTTAGATTTATATATATATATATATTCACTGCTACTTGAGTGCAGTGAAAATACTCATGTCAGCTTTCTCAGCATTCCTCAGTGGGTGAAGGGTTGAGAAATGATCAGAATTAAAGACCCAGGTAAACAGTCCCTCTGTTTCATAAACTTGAGAGTTTATGGGCCACTCAGAGGGAAACAACTGCTGAAGAGAGCTCAAAGGGTCTTTTTCTTGGAACCACTGTTTTTAGGGTCATAAGATGACTGGCTTTAGTCTTCAGTGAATTTCCATCCTGGCCTCAATTCTGTTTCAGTTGCACCAGCTGCACAACAGTTATGTCCCAGGTTGTCAGGGAATGACTGTTCACCTCAACAGAGCTCCTGGAACAACTAGTCCCCAGCTATCCAGATGTCTGTGTGTCTCTTCCTACCCTTGCTAGGCCATGGAGTTCCCAGCCATCCAACAACTTGCACCTGTGCGATGGCTGGGGCCTAAAAAGAATTCCTGGGGAGAAAAAGAGGTCCAGGGTAGGGGGGTGGGCGGGTGGCACCATCACCCAGCCTTAGGAAGCACACAGGAAAACAGGGTCCTTGCCTTGAAACATATTCTATCTTACCTTAAACAAGTATGACCCATGCAGGCAGGTAGAGAATCATGGCAAGGAGATAAGCTGCAGATTCTGCACTGCTCTTCACAGAGGAGCATCATAGGAGGTGCCTTGTACCTCCTTTCTACCTAGGGATTCACCAGCAGAACTTCCTTACTACCTGATTAAAAAGATGCAGTGAATTGCCCTAAACCCCTTGTTATTTCAACTTTCGCATTAATCCTGGCTTGTGCTCCTCAGACCAGCCTCATCCCTATGTATGACCCAGGACCTGGGCTGTCCTTGGCTGGCCCTAGTTGTCTCACTTGGGTAGCACGGGGCTGGTAAGGCCTCTACCCTACTGTCCTTGTTATAATGCTTGGCTCCCAGCTGTCCAAACTGTAGGGAACAGCTGGCCTTCACTGTGTCTTGGCACTCACTCACCTCACACCAGCTCAGAATCCGCAGAAAGATTTCAGTTTTCCTTTCTACATAGCCTGGGCAGTACTCTATCTCCCTGCTTGCATGAGTCCTTTTTGTTTAAGCTGTAGGGAGGGAAGAGTTGGTTGGTTTGGGGTTTGGGGTTTTTTGGGGTGGTTGGGGGGGGGGTTTGTTTGTTTGTTCAAGTGAGTGACAAGAGTTTTTCCAAGTCAGGCTGCTTTAATGAGAAGATTGTTTTAGAAATTATTCTTTATGTCACATGGTCTGTTCTGTGACCTGAAAAAAGTCTACTCCCACTCTTTTATACCCAGAAATTCAAAACTGTAATAAACACCTCTGGGCAAGAAGTAGTTACAGATAAGATGGCTTTCATAGCTTGGAAGCTGTAGTATTTCTGCTTTAGTAGGTAGGCAGAGCTTTGTTAAGCCTTACAGGGAGTCCAGGTCTGGACAACAAAATGAGAGATTATAAAGATTATGGTATTTTTTTCCACCAGATAGATCTGTAACTGTTGAGGTAACATCATTCCACTTACTTTGTTTTACTTCTCTTCTGAACTACACGCTAGTTTACTTCCAAACTTCTAAAATTGAGTTTTGTGCTCCAAGAGCCTTTGGTTTCATGAGACATATGCACAGATTTTCTGCCCCAGACTTTAAGGCTTTTCAAGGTTCAGCCTTCTTGCATTCTTACCTGGTAAGGGAATGCATCTGGCTAGATTCACTTTTACAGTTGCCTACTGTGTTTCTTGCTAGTGCTGGGCCATGTCATTCTGTCACTTTGGATTTGGCTTACTATTTTCAATTATTGAGGTATATATAAAGACCTCTTAAACTTGTTGCATGCAACATCTTCATGGGCACTGAACACTGGGTCTGGCATTTCATAGTGAAATTGATCTTTCATGAAGGCTGTTTGTGGATTCTGGGTTGGTTTGGGATTTTTTTTTTTTTATTTTTTTTTGACTGAGAGAGATGTCAGCTATTCCTTAAGAAAATAAGAGTGAAGTGTAGCAAATGAAAAATTCCTATCAGAAATTTGTTTGCTTAGAAATATGTCACCTTAACTTTTATGCTCCAGCCACATCATTGTGTCTCCAAACATTTTTGGCTAACTTTTGTCCTCCTCAGCCTACGTGCCTCTTTTCTTCCACAAGCAAGAAAAAAGCAAAAATAATTCATGGCAGGTGGGGTTCTCAGACAAGACTAGCATTAAGTTAGACCAAAGCTAAACATTTTTGGAAACCATACCAAATCGATTGTGTACATACATGCCAGCTATTTTTCTTTTAAAAAGTACCAGATGGCAAATCAAGAACTACACAGAATTAAAAATCGTAATTATTTATTGTAGAACAGTTTGGGGAGTTACCTTAAGTACAAAGAAGGTTTCAATTCTAGCTGGGTCAGAACAGTCTTGGAGAATGGAACACAGAAAAAAGACCAACTTCACACAAGCCAGTGCACTTTTTAAGAATACCATATGGTTAGTTACTGATATTCAAACCAATCCAATGCATACAATAGCATGTCAAACCACTGTATACCACAACAGTTGAAGTCAAGTATTTAGCACACACGATCATGCTCCAGAAGGACATTGCAGCAGTTTGTAAGTGACCAGTAAGTATAATTTTAAAACAGAGTACGGTATAGTTTCTGCATAAAGCAGTATGTTTGGTAAGAGTATTTCATCTATGGAGAAGTGTAATAGACATAACTTTTACAGTAGATGCACATTACTGCGATTCTCTGAGGACTTATGAGGAATTATCACAGACGGTTTAGCCTAACCTTTCTGAGCACTGGTAAATGTCTTTTCTCTGCTTGATGTTTCAGGCTGTTACCACTGATGGCTAATTCTCAGAGCCATGTATATCTCTAAAGCACCCTGGTAAGTGTTGCCTCAGCATTGACAATATGGGCAGCAGTAGCCTACCTTGAAGACTTGTTTTCAGATGCCCCATCTCCTCCTCACATTTTAAGCTGTGTGTCAAGTAGGCCCACTTTGCACTTTCTGTAGCCTATTAAAAGTAATCCTAACAAATCATGATAGATGGTTGTCCTGGGTTCAGCAGTCGCAGTCATTTTTCTCCTTCTTAGTAGCTGGTGCAGCGCTGTGTTTTGACTTTCGGCCTGGGAACAGCACTGATAACACTGATGTTTTTAGTTGTTCCTCAGTAATGTTTACTCTGACCAAGGATTTTCTGAGTCTCATGCTCTGCCAGGGAGGAGGGGAAGCCGGGAAGAAGCAGAGACAGGACCCCTGACCCAAACTAGCCAAAGAGGTATTCCATAACACAGCACGTCATGCCCAGGATATAAACAGAGAGTTACCTGGAAGGGCTAGTTCACTGCTCGGTCGGGCTAGGGGTTGGTCCGTGGGTGGTGGGCAGTTGTATTCTCTTCCCTTGTTATTTCCTTTATCATTATTATTATTGGTGGCAGCAGTAGTGATTTGTGTTATACCTTAGTTACTGGACTGCTCTTATCTCAACTTCTGGGAGTTACATTTTTTCAATTTTCCTCCTCATCCCTCCGGGAGCAGGGGGGGAGGAAGGGGGGGGAGTGAGCTAGTGGGCTGCGTGGGCCTGAGTTACTGACTGCCGTTAAAACACAACAATGGTACACTGTACATTATACATCTTCTCAGGCCCACTTAGTCCAGTGATCTCTCTTCAGAGAAATAATAAAGAGCTGGGAAGAGCTATAAATGGCTTCAAGGAAGTTATTAAAACTGTCAGGAGCTAAATCACATTCAAAGGTCTGTTTGGGTTTTGTGAAGCTAAAGCAATACCTACTCAGCATTTCCAATACACTGATTAGTCTGCAGTGTGAGCAATTCCTATTGCTCTGTTAAAATAACAGTATCCTTTATTTTGAAAATCTGTTGTCTGTGTACAAAAAGAATCTGTCTGAATATGAATATTTACTGACAGTGTTTATTGCATTCAGACTCTCTGGGTTGGGTGGGATATTTCTGAAGAAATTCCATTCTTAGCTTTATGTAAATGCTGCCTAATCACAGAGGTGGGAGATAGGTTCTTAAAACCATGAGGAAAGATATTACGTTTTTATTACAATGCATCATTCTTCCCAGTGATGGAATCTAGCTGAGAGGAGTGTCTGGAAATTGCATAGCCTCCCCATGGCTTTGGTTGTCTCAAGAAAACTCTGGGGTATATTGTAATCCTTATCTGATGTTCCTTATGATATCTGATTCTTTTGTTTGTGAGTAACAGTATTTCATCTCCTCTTTCATGATGGATATAAATAAAATAATGGTCCTTTTTTTCTAGAAAGGAAAAAAAGAATGCCACAAATTAAATCCTATGCAAGTAATTGCTTATCTATAATGAGCAAGGACAGCTATACCACAAGTATTTTGCACTTTATTCTTTTCATAGGAATGCCTCTGCTCTTCCTTAAGGCCATCAGGCACAGCAGAATTTAGAAGTCTGAGCTATTTCTTGGAAATAGCATTCTTGCACAGAAAGGTAAATTTCTTGTATTACAGACACTCGTCTAAATGCTCTGATGTCTTGATCAAATGCCCAATAAAGCTAGTATTTCCATAGACTATTTGATCAGACCTGCTAATAACATTTCTAGCTTGAAGGAATAAAAGCTAATAGCAACTCTTTTTTATGCAAAGCCATATATTTTCCTATATAATAAATAAGAATAAAATTCAACCTTATTATCAGTGCAGTCCCATGTGTTTACCCCATCTGCGAAGCTACAATCCTTGTTACTAAGGTGGTCTTTTCTTTTTTTCTTTTAATATTAATAGAGTTTCATTTCTTCGCCCTCTTTAAACCCTGCTTGATTACATAGTCCTTTGACTAAAGGAAATTACAGTCTGCAGGGAAATATCTGTGTTTTAATACTAGCTGTATGTCATCCAGGATCCCACTGGAGATTACATTATTGCTTTTCAATGGCAAGAGCTGGTCACATGGGAGGTGATGTTTTTATTATAATCAGCTGCAGAGAACTGGTGAGGGTGAGCTCATCTGCCGATGAGTACGTTTGAACTTTTGCACCTTTCAGTACCTTTCTGTGAGCAGAGGAAACTCTCCAACTGGGATGCGGTGGAGAGTTAGGTTTCCTGTAAATGTTGAGATCTTAGAAAATGGCCACAGGAAATGAACTTTTGAAAATTAAATTGGACTGGAGAATTATGATATTCATCTCTCAACAAAGTAGTCTCATCCAGTTTCAATAGGAAAGGATTATTTTGGTTTAAATATCCAATTTTATTTTAGTCTTCTGTTCACAGAATTACTCAAAAGACTATTTGAATTTATGTCTTATTACACAAAGCAGATACCACTTACACTGTGGTCTACCATTATACTGGAAGTCTCCTGGGAGATGCTGAACACCCTCAACTCCTGTCTGAAGACTCAAGGATTGGTATTTAGTCACAGCCTTGATAAACACATCACATCTGCTTCCCTGGAACAATTTCCAGGCGACATGCACTTTATTGTATTTCTGTGAGGAGTAAGTGAAAATCTAGTGGCACATCTGGTGCTGCCTTCAAATTGATTTACGGTAGTTAAATAGGTTTGAATTGGCACTCACTCACATGAAGAACCTGCTGTGCAGCTCTTTGCTTTCTTCACCCCAGTGACTAGTCTGTTAAACAATTGCTTTTACCCTAATGAAGATTTTGTTGGGAAAAAGAAAGATGACAATTTGCACATCGCTGAGCTTTAAGGCAGTTAATGAAATTAAAGCAAAGAACTCCCAGCACAGTAAGAAACCCAGATAACAGGAACAACCATTTAGTCAGCACATTTCTGTTCCTCCAGGAGCCAAGGCTAATTATCAGGTCCAGATTGCATCGAGAGGGGAGAGGAGATGACAATACAACAGTATTTTTCTGCACAGCTGCTCTAGTCAAATTCCTTTATAATTTCTGGAGAAACAATGCTTTTAAAAAAGATTTATTCCCAGTGCAGGCTGGAAAGTGTAGATAATGGAACCATGTAGTTGCCCTATCAAGTTTGCAGTGTTTGAAAAGCAGCGTAGGCAGTTTATCCAGTACCATCCATATGGGTCAACATTGAGTAATTTTGGAAAAGACTTACCAAAGAAAAAAGAATTTACAGAGGGAAAGAAGAAAAGCAGATCCAAGTCTGGAAATTGCCTCCACAATACAGACACTTTTTTCTTTCTCTTCTCCTCCCTCCCCCCCAGTTTAAGTAAAAGCAAAATAACATTCCACAGTCATCAAAGCATGTTCTCTTATCACAGTGTAGGCTTTGGGTTAACAGCAAACTTCCTGATCTTTCTCTATTGTCTTTACTAAACCAGATCACATTGTCTTTACTAAACCAGATCATAAAAGGCAAGAAGGAACAGTTTTGTCTAGAGCACTTCAGGAGTTAAAAACATTATTTTTTGCTTAAGGCAGTGGGCCAGATCTTCAAACATCTGGTTTAGTTCCTGCCTTTTCCATAAACTTCCCTTGTGACAACATATATTTGCACTTCAATTCTCTATGTACTAGGCTGGGATTGTGGTGTTTTATTGCTTTATGGTGCTGGTCAGTTCATGGAGTCTTCGCAAATACCTGGTGGCCCAGTTTGGTGGAAATTGGACTTTAAGCTGTGGACAATGGTTGATTACCTGATATTTTGAGTATCCAGTTCCAGCTCTATCACTGTTTTCTGTGGCTTGAAATTCTCTCTCTTAGTATTGCCATCTGCAATATGAGAATAATACTGCTTTCTTACTTCCAGTGGTAGTTGTGTGGTAAGTTGTTTGCAATGCTTCCTAATGCTTAGACAAGAAATGTGCTGTAACGGTGGAAATTATTTCAATCACGTGAACTCCATCCACTAAAGTATCTTTTGCGTAAGAGAGTCCTTTCACTGTCAGTTTTGCTACTTCTGCTCATGGAGCCTTTTCCCTGTCGTTTACAGTATGAAAAAGTTCATTCAGACTTCACACATTATTGTGTCCCAACTTTCAGATGCAAGATCCAGTTGCAACAGCGTGAAAGACGAGGAATGAGTAAATGATCTTGGTCAAAATGCAGTTAAGATTTTATCTTAACAGTGCTTTTGGTGTCCAGGGAAAGACATTGACCTGTGGGAAGTCTTCCAGTTTGTGCCTAATTGGAATGCTGGCCCTTCGCCAACAGCCCAGCAGAAAGTTAAGTTGTGAAACTGGAGAAATATTTGAGTTAACTCCTGACTCAGTGTTGCAGGGAACTAAGTTTCCTTACTATCCACCTTTCTTTCCAAAGATTTTATTGCTTCTGTGGCTTCCTGATAATTTGTCAGCAAGATTATGATCTCAGCCTACAAAGCACTGGGAAAATCGGTCCTAGCTGAAAATGACATGATGTGAACTGACAAGTTTCCATGAATTCTGCTTTTCTGTATGGGAGCTGATTGTTTGGAACAAATGCTGCAGACATCTCCATTAGGCTGATAATTTCTGTTGTGGGTTAGTTGAAGAAAATGTTTTAAATTGCTATTCAGGACCATTACTTTCCCAAATGTAAATATGCTAGTAACCCGGTCCTGTTCTTCTAGCCATGTGAATCTTTCATTTTGATCTTTCATTAAAGAACAGAAAGTATTTTCTCAAAGTTAGATTCAAATGTTGTAACAACCTGTTTATAATGTAGTATTTCTTTAAATGTGTGCTGGTCTAACTGAAGGGGTATATTTGTCTGTAATGAAGGAATTTTTTTTCACAGTAATGCAGGGTTCAGCAGTTCTGTGGAGCCCTGAGAGACAGTTTCAATATCCTCCTTGAGCCAAAAAAACAAGAGGAAAGCAAGCAAGCAGGCTTTTGGGGAACCTCCCATATGAAGACAGGCTGAGGAAGTTGGGGCTGTTCAGCCTGGAGAAGAGAAGGCTGCGTGGAGACCTCATAGCAGCCTTCCAGTATCTGAAGGGGGCCTTTACAAGTTAAAACTTAAACAGGGGAAGTTTAGATTGGATATAAGGAGGAAATTCTTTCCTGTTAAGGTGGTGAGGCACTGGAATAGGTTGCCCAGGGAGGTTGTGAATGCTCCATCCCTGGCAGTGTTCAAGACCAGGCTGGACGCAGCCTTGGGTAATATGGTTTAGTGTGAGGTGTCCCTGCCCATGGCAGGGGGGTTGGAACTAGATGATCTTAAGGTCCTTTCCAACCCTAACGATTCTATGATTCTATGATTCTATGATTTGGCTTTTCATTCCAGGGTTCTTAGAGCAATATGCATTCCACAAGCCTGCCTGTTACCAATAAACAGCACACTCTGCTTTTTGGGGACAAACATTTTCTAGTAATTTAAAGGTGAATATTTGGATTGATGAAATGATAAGCTTTCATCAATCAAAGTGTTTTGAAAGAATGAATGAGCCATCAGGAAATTATATGCATTATATTGTTATACTTTCACTAGTATAGTGAAGCACACTATATTAGAAGCACACCACACAGTGGGGTTCCTCAGGATCTCACCCATGAGTACCCCAAAGTACTCTCTGAGACAAGAAACAATGAAGGCTTTTTTCAGGATTCCCCTTTGCCCTGTGGAAATAACCACTAATATTTTGTGGTGAGTTTTGAGAAGAAGATGATCAGATAATACAACACAGTACCTGCTTCTGGAAAGCAGAATATGAAGAAAAGGTAGAAAAGAGGAAGCACCAAGGACTGGGAATGTTTGAACAAGTGCAGTGTGTATTTGATGGAAGACAAGAATCCCTTCACACCAGTCTAGCAATGCTTAGTAAATAATTAAAGGAACAGTGGTCTGATTCTAGAGCAAACCATTGCTAAGGAGCTACCCTTAATAGACATAGTTTTTAGAAAATGTCTTTCATTAGAATATCCATTATAGAAGAGGTTTGTAATATGCGAACACATGTGAGTTTTGGTAGCTGTATCAGCAGGTATAGAAAGAGATTACCTCCTTGCCTCACTTACAGCCTTAGGCTATTACAGCTATAGCCATGCTGCTACATTTTAATGCTGTTGTGGTCTCCCTAGACAAAAAGAGTATAAAGGACCAGCTTGTGAAAAATCTCCAACAACTTTAGCAATTTTTTCTGATTTACGTGAAGTGAGACTCAGGCCTGTGTTATACATCAAGTCCTTTGACTTGCACTATCAAGTCTGGTGTAGAAAAAAGGAGAGTTTCATGAATTTGTTTCAGAACAACGATCCAGATGGCTAAAGAGATTTGGACAAGTAAGAGTGGAGATTACAATGATACGGAAATGTCTAAAGTGAAAAAATAAAGTAGCATCTTGAAAGAAGATAAAAAAATAGATTAAATAATAAAGTCTGGTGACAAATATTGTAAATAAGCAGTACTTTCACATCTGAAACTGAGTACAGGGAATTTCATTCTCAAATATAGGTCAGACTTCCAGATGCTTCCTGATAATGGAGGCACTCTGTGCCTGCATGCAATTCCTCACTTAGATAATGCCTAGGAAAAAAAAAATCTGAATTCGCAAGGCAGTTGACCCTGTGTGCAGTTGTGTAGGAACAAAATTATGTACAAAGTACGCAGATTTTATCAGGGGCTTGTGTATATCATGATTTCATAGAAATGGAATTTGCTGAAGAATTGTGGTCTTGACTCTTGCTTATTATTAGATGCTATACAAAAGGGAATGAGAAGGATTTTGGAAGTCCTCAGGGAAGTCTCTATGGTGGTCATTTTGCAGACATATAGCAAGTGACAGTCCTGTCCCTAAATGAACACAGACTACACACTGGGAAGATGCACCAGAAGGTGTAAATCACAATAGTAGTTGCAACAGCTGTGACTAAAAGGAAAAAAAGAAAAAAGGTGGGGAGAGGGAGCTATAAAGCGGATAGGTTTCTAGTCTGTATGAGTGTTAAAATACCTTTGACAATGCCAGACAAATACTAAACTATGCTTTTAATGGTAGCTGTGAGAATGATGAACTCATCATCATCTGGAAGGGATCAAAGGTGAATTTGGAAAGGAAAATTCCATTTAGAAATGGTGCAATTAAGCATATAACTGCAGAGTAATTCTCTGTCTTCTACCCATGTTCATCCCACAAGCCCAGGCTGCCTTCCCTGAGAAGTGCCCTCTGCTCTTTGGCTAGTTGCCAGAATTTCTAGCTTTTGCCATACAAATGTTTCCAATAGCTGAATACAAAAAAGTATACAGAAGGCATAAAATTAATTTATAATGAGTATGAAACTAAAGGGCTTTTTTGGACTGTTTGAGTTAATGTTCAAAATATTTTTTTTAGAAACTCTTCTTTTTAAAATATAATTTAGAAATATGTCAGATTTCTAATATGCTGCTCCAGAACATCTCAAACCCAAATTCTTAGGTACACATCGAAAGTGAACGTAATAATTTTTACCTACTCATGGTCACCAATATTAGTAACATAACTGAAATTTGGTAATATAGGTCATGTTCCAGAATCCTGGAAATAGGCCACCCTATGCTGTGATGACATTTTACCTGGGGGAAAAAAAAGGTGATTTGTACAATGTTTTCCAGAAGTAATACGCAAAATAACAACCATGCATGTGTTGGTTTGTAGTCCTTGATGAGTCCGTAGCCTGAAGAGTTCTCTTGCATGGCCATGAGCTCATTTAAGTTGCACTAAAGAGTTCCTATAGGGAAAGTATTATGAGACCAAAGCTAAGACTCGAAATAAGCCTTTGTTATTTCCGAATTGGTATATTAAAAAAATTAAAGTGATTTTAATTCTTGTGCACATAAATGTCCAACAGTCAAACAGCTACTTCTGAGTTAAGAACTGGATCAAATCTTATGTTCAATTTAAATCCAGTTATCAGGTCTAGGATTCATTCATACTCTGGATAATATTTTGTGGTGCTAACAGGGCCCCAGACCATTCCTTTCTCATTTTATTTCAATTTTGACATCCATTTGTTGGTTACCTTTTGTATTGCATAGCCTCAGTGCAGAAACTGAAGAAACTGCAGCCACAGCATCCCACCAGAACACAAGTAGTCCTTGTGCAGAACCTGTCTGCAGCCCATGAAGAGGAAGATGAAGTCAGCGGCAACCTGGATATAAGTCAAGCACAGGGCAGGCATGCCAAACAGAGTGGAAATAAATCATGTTAATGGAGCCTGCACTGGCATTCCTGTTTGGTGAGTTTGACACTGCAGTTTACAAGGGCATGTCTTCGGGTTACTTTCCCAATCTTGTGGAAAGTGAACCTGTTGATATATCTCTGCCTCATGCATGTTTGTCTAAATGTGATTTTATAAATCTGCAAAATGTTCAGACTTGACTGATAAGGTTTCACACTGGCACAACTCCGCTAGATGAGTGGTTATCTGCCCTGCTATGACTGGGCTACTGTGTGTTTGGGCGTCACCTGACAGTTATGAAAAGTGAAAAGAGTCAAGGTAAGAAAGCTAAAATTGGGGAGCAAATTTTCTTGGGAAGACAACATCCAAAGGTGCCTCTGATTTCATAGGCAGACCATGATCATACATTGGCAGAGCATGATCAGGTATCTTGTTAAAAGATTTCCAGACTCTTTCAAGATTGTACTAAGCACAGCCTAGTGCAAGAACTATTTGACCCCCACAGAGGAGCACTGTATCAAGGACAAGGAATCCTACAGAATGAAGCAGAGAGATATTCAAGAGTCAAAGAACAAGTAGTGAATCAATTAGAGCCTGAGGGGAATTTAAACAGTACTTAAAGCTTTCTGAGGCCTTAGGGAGTTTTCAGACTATCTGTATGAAATGATGTTCCTCATTCTTAAACAGCAGTCTTTTTGGCTTTTTCCCTTTTTGGCTTTTTTTCCATACTTTGGGAGGAAGTGGGGGGAAAAAAGACTTGAGGTTCTGTATAAAAGACTCGAGGTGCACAAAGTGCAATCTCCTGTTACGGCAAAAAGTTATTTAATAAAAATCTACTCACAAAACTTTTAAAATATAATTGGTCTTCTTGCACCTAGTATGTCAGAAGGCTGGTTTAGTAACTCCCTACTCTGCTCTTTGGAAACCTTCTTTTAGCTGTAATTTTGCCAGTATCATCTTTTGTAATGAAGAAAAAATTCCTCTTATCTATGAACTTATATAATTACTCATTTGAACAATATATACTCTTTTAGGCACCTTAGCATGATAGGCTGTTTGTGAATGTAGTTAGTATCCAGTCTCCTGATAACCCAAGTGTCCAGTGTATGAATGTGCTCTGTGCACTCAATCCAGATCAGATTAACTTTTTTTTTAGTGGTAAATAGAACATGACATTTTAGGGGATGTTTTATCACTTCACATGAAATGAACTTATCTCTTTTGAAATATCTTGATTCTCAGTTGAAGATCACATTTGTCTTTTTCATGTCCTCATGTCAGTCATACCTCAAAGTTGGGCTATCAACCTAACATACAGGTCATTGCCCCTGGATACCTCTAGTCGATCAACTGCCAACTTTAATGAGAAATTCTGATTAGTCTTTACGTTTTATTCTTATTGCTGTTCATCACATTTCCATTACTCCTGACTTGTTTCAGTCTTTCTTGCATGATAATCTGTTCTCTCTCCTTCCACAATAAGTATATTTGCTACTGTACTGAAAATGCCTCCAACTGTGTCATCAGCAGATTTCATTAATATGTTCCTGATCTTTATGCCAGTGCCATTCATGAGAATATCTTGTATACTGAGTTCAATAAGCAGTCCTGGAGGTTTGTTTCTTAATCTTCCTTGAAAACTCAGTGATAAACCCTTGTTCTACCTCTCCCTTACTCTCCTTGCCAAACCCTCTTATTATTATCATATTAATTTGTATTAATCCAGTTACAGTCAAATCACTCCCTTTTCTTGGGTTCAAGTTACAGGGGGTTTTTGTATCTCTCACTTACAAATTATCCCAATTATCTCAACATTCTGGAGTTTGACCTCTTCAGTACAGCCTACTTCACAAAACAGTTCTCTTTGTTTTAATAATTTTCTGCTTTTTGTTTATTTAAAATAATTTCAATTTTATTGATCTGATCTAACTCATGTTCATTAGACCCAAAATTATTTTATGCTACTGTTGCTCTTCAGCCCATTGGAGCAAAGACCTCAGTCTTTCCTCAATAGCACTTTCCAGTATATTCTCAAGCTTTTTCCTTCCCCGAGGTAAAGGAAGAACATTACAACAGAAAAATAGTGTATTTCTTCTATTAGAACATCACAGCCTTCAGTTCATGTGATGGCAACTCTTTTTACCAAGTCCCTGATTTATAGCGTTGAAGAGGCTGATTCATTCAATACATAGTCTTGTGTTCCCAATGAAAAAAACCTTAGTCTCTGTACCTATTTCAATGATTCCCACTTTATTCTCTAAGGCTAGAGCCCTTGAATACTCCTGATAATTTCCAGTGGGGCAATTCAGGGCACAGTTCTGAGAAGATATAACAGAATCTCACCCAAAAAGAAAGGCAGTGAAGGTTACTGAGGGAGGTGAATTTTTATGTTATGAAGGGGTGCGCTAGTAATTGTGGGAAGAAATTCAAATAAAAAACAATACCAGGAAAAAGTATGCGGAGACCAAAATGCACTACAGTTCAGAGACATCTTCCAAAGGGAATCTTGGAAGCAGAAAGTCCTTGTAGTTTTAAAAGATTTGACAAAACAATAGAATAGGACCTGTATTTTTAAACTGGCCAGCAGAGATTCTTTCCAGGTGTTTGTGTTCCCTACCCCTCCTCTTTCCCTGACAGATGTTCTACTCATTAAATAAGGAAGTAACAGCACCCTTTACTGTTCCTAAGTTTTCACCCATAGTTTAACCCCGGATTTCAAGTACTGATGCACTTCTTTGCACCTATTCCACTGAAAGTAATTCCAGTTAATTTCTGTCTTTTAGGTGCTTTTCCTGTCTGTGGCTCAGGAAAGGAGGGAAAGGAAGAAGAAATGTTACCTGCCGGTTAGCAGTTCTACAAATGAAAAACTTACTTAATAAAGCACAGCTTGCAACCTGTGGGCAAAACTCAAAAAAAAAACACCAAAAAACTTTTATTCATTCTGTTTAATATCATACACTGAAGTTTGAGGCACCAATGGTAGGTGATTGATTTTTGTAGAAATAGTTCCCATATCTCTAATTTCTTTACAATTTTTCTGTGTGCATTGTTAGATTTACATGCGCTCCCCCTTCAAACATTAGGCTGGAGTCATTCTTCATCTCCCAGCGGTAACTAATCCATCATTAGATGGACCCATGCAGATCCATATGAGGTGTTTGCTTTTAAAGCCAAGCTTTCTTCCATCAGCTTGTGACATTTTATTCACTCAGACAAGCTGATTAATGGTGTCAGCACTGTACATTTGCTTTGCAATAAATACCAAGCAGATGTTATACTGGCCTATTGCCCCACGCTGAGCATGAATCCTGTGAGACCTTGATTTTGATAGCAGCTCAGTTACCAAAAGGTCAAATAGTGTCCCCTAGCCTGTTTTATGCATGAATATGATATTGACTATATTTTGATTCAGGTGTTCTGGGAGGGGCTTTATATTAGAAGCACAGGGTCAAAACCTGGCATGTCAGACTAGGCAAAACATCTGCTGACTGAAAGAGCAATTTTTTCTGTGAAGGTTTCCAGGTTGAGCCAATTGTCAGTTGCTGTCATTATACCTTGTATTTTCTCTCTCAGCAGGTATGCAAGCGAGGTCTTGTAGGGAGAAGTGACGTCTTCTCATTGAGACAATGGGATCTAACAAAAGAATGTCTAAGATACCAGGTCTCTTTAGGTCTGAAATGGAAACCACAAACTCCAAGCTCAATACAGACTGAAAAGGGAACAGTTCTTCCAAAAAATCTGGGTAGAGTTCTCCTCAGGTAACAGGAAATATTAGCAAGAGACAATAAGCCATATATAAGCATTTCATTCAACATGGGCTAAACTTCAGAAATTAACCTACTGAAGTAGAACTGCATTTATTTGACACTGCCATAAGAGAATCAAGTTATGATGCAGATTTCAGAAATGGGCCTGTGACACAAAGTTTGAGTCAGTTCTGAAGTATTCCAAGGTTCAGGAAGTCTTCAGATCCAGGGCTCTTGGGCCTTTCTCACATAATTTACAAAATGGAGACTGTAAACCCACATTATCTGTTGTCTTGGGGCAAAGATTTTGAATATAACATTTTTTCAGATAAAATCAGAATTATTGTTCCCTACCTTCTTGAAATCCAATAGAATTATTGCTATTATTTAATTTACTAGTGTATTATTTTAATATGTATATGTGAAATGATTAATATATTAATTTTATATTCCCATGTGGTTTGGGTTGGTTTTTCTCCCAAAATTCTTTATTCATTCTAGGCAAAAAGAAGAAAGAAAATAGAAAAACTACACATTAATCCCATACAGCTAAAACTTAACCTGTCTCAGGGGATGCAAGATATGAATATTCACAGTGCTCTCAGGTATTATAGCCATCTCTAAGGCTCATGGGCTAGCACCCAACTGAATCCCTATTAATACTAAGTATTTATGATATTTAAATACCAGAAGTGTGATAGTATTGTTTTTATGGCATTAAATGTTTGAATGTAAGCTACTTTGGCTAGAATGGCACAATTATATTGACACAATTACACTGTTCAAAAGTACATCTTCCTTTATGACTGTTCTTGTTCCACATATTCCCGGGACCTTCATTATTTAGCTTAAGTTGAAGAGAACGGATTCAGCTCTGGAGTTCATGATTCACTCTGGTTTTGAAGGGTATGAGTAATATTAAATTCAATATTTCATTCAACTCTAAAAAGACAAACATAAAATGACAAAGAAATATAGATATAACTAGACCATCTTCTCTACTAAGTATACTTTCCTGATAAGTAGACATAGGCTGTTTATATTTCTTCCCCTAATAACAGATGCTCTAGTAACTTGCATTTAATTAAAATAAGTCCTTCTCTGGCTTAGCAACCAACACATTTTAAGCATGTTCATTTAAATTATTGAGAGTTTATATGCACAAAACCCCTAAATGTAATGAGGCTTTTACTTATTGAACACCTTTTATATCCCCAGTGTGTCTTTCCCTGTGTAAGCTGAGTCTTACTTGTGACTTAAAGTGGTTTCTAACCGAATTCATCGCCTCCCTTTTCCTTGAATAAGAATTTGCAAGCAAGAAAGCTATTGAAAAGTCAAGGAATAAAGAGAAGGATCACCCTGAACAGAATGGCACTTGTTCCTTCTGCCACTTCAAGTTACTGACTTCCTTGCAGTCTCCATGCATTCATTTGCATAACAGAGGTGATCATCTGGCCTTTACTACAGCAAATTGAATATAAACCAGTTACTGAAATATAAAACACATCCTAGGGAATTCTCTGAACACTGGCATACAAATGAAGACCTTAGTGCTGCCTAGGAATAATGGAGGTGACAGAAGAGAAATATTGGTGTTGCTGATTGACTCTTATTGTTACAAGATGTATGAGAGGCTACAGCAGCATTTCACAGTCTTGGTGAAAGAAATGCTTGTTTTAGTTTATCTCCCTTCTCCCATTGCTGTAAAGTTGTTTAAGAGACTGGGCTTCATATTTCAGTATATAACTTGCCACCAAATCCAGCCACATTTTTGACACTGTTTTGGACTGAATTGGAGACAAGCTGGGAGATTTCTGCTTACACTGAGATATAATCATGTACTTAATGGCCTTATTTTTAAGCACCAAACCTCATGAAAAGGACCTCCTGATCTGCAACATTTTACTGGGCCATTCTGTTTAGAATACATTTCCAGTTTCCCTGGTAAGACACTATTTTCCTTCTTAACATAAAACCAGCTTCAGTCTTTTATTCCTAAAATTTAGAAATGAACAGAGAAGTATCGACCACACTCCTACTCAATCTTTTTGACCAGGATTCCCCATCTTTCATTTCTGCTAGAGCAGGCTAGGATGCCATGCCTCCTCTGTCACTTAACAGAACTACTACACATACACACTAAGTCCAGGACTTCCTAGGGAAAAGGCACAAGTGTTGCTGTGCTTTCTTTCAGAAAGCCTGTCAGTTACTGCTCTAAGTTCTCTAACCTTCTATTGTATGTTCAATACAGTAATCTCTTCCCCTTTAAGTTTGCCCATAAGATACAATTTAGTGAATCTGTTTCTTCCCATCTGCTGCAACTGGCTGTCCAAGCTCTCCATTACTCTCTTCAAATCAGTTTTCTCTAACATTTGTGTAAGTCGAATCTCATTCACTCAAGGAGAGATTGACGCTACTAGGTTGCAATCTCATCCAGAACCTAACATTTCTCTCATGAAGATGGCCTTAATGCCATCATTTTAAGGACTAAACCTAACCTCCTGGTATGCAACATTTTGAGCCATTCTGTTTAGAATATATTTCTGTTTAGAATATATTTATGTTTAGAATATATGAAGCACACTGGGGCATGAGTCGGCAGAGAAGCTGCGGTATTGCATTCCAAGAGGAGTGTGTGTCATATTTGCCTCATATATCTGAAAATGGAAAGGGGCTAGGGAACTATTTCCACTCATAAATTTAAAAAAACACTAGAGCTGAAAACACAATGCTATTTTAAGAACATGTGAGGCCAGGGAGTGCAAGTCTATCTTTGGGGTTTATCAAGTTTTCTGGTTGATTTGGGCCATATTTTAAAATTCATAATGGCCATATGCTTACTCTTTCGTAGCATCTTTTATCTCTCTTTTTTTTTTTTTTAATTTAAAATTTTGATTCTTGTAAACTCTCTCACAGTCATTGCTTGCCCGCATCCAAGTGCTGGCAACAACACAACACAAATTTCATGGGTTTTATAGTAACTGGCAATGCTGTTCTCCAGGGAGAAGTATTAGCCCTGCGCATAAAGCTTGGCTTTCATATAAAACAGCCCTATTTCTGCTTTAAATTTGATCATGATGCTCTTATTTTCATGTCTGTCTTTATTAGTATAGTACAATATTTCTTTTAATGCTTTTAAGATTTTCAGGCTTCCTCCCATTTAAAGTTATAATTCTCTGCTATTTCAATTAAACTCTACACCAATTTTCTTGAAGTCATTTTTGCCTGCAGTTCTACCTCTTCATTTCATCAGCATCAGTTAAGGGCTGTCCATCAGCAGCACATTACTTAAAGCATATAAAAGATATAATTGACTTTTTATCCTTGATCTGATGTTTCTAGAATATATTTTCACATTTTGAGTCTCCTCTTTTCACTACAAATCAATTTACTCATCACAGTACTATGTGATGAGTAGATATGGTTGATATGGTTGCAGCTCAGCTCAGCTCAGTTTGCTTTGGTGGGACTACAACCAATCACACACAAAAAAAATTAGGCTGCTCTCCAAATTCTTTATCTGGAAGAAACAGAGCTGATACCAATATGTTCATGCTCTGATTCACAACTTTAAGAGCAGGCAAAGTATAAACTCTTGAAAAAAATCAATTTATTTGCTATGGGGATTACTAATCTCATCTGCAAACACAGAAGAATGCCTCTGTTTCTCATACAGAAAATTTTGCTTGAAGTTTTTCCTTTTGAATCTTAGCTTCTAGACATTGTCTTCACAGGTCCCAAATTGTAGTGTCATAGTCTCACATCAAGTTTCTGTTTAAATCTGAAGCTGCCCTGTAGACAGCATTAGACACAAATATATTACAACTAAACATTATGCTGTTCCCTGATATTGATGTATAGACACAGTTTTTTCTTTAGGTTGGAAATAAAGACCTGGAACATGTGACACTGAACTCCTCTCTTTCATCTTCATAAGGGTGAAAGAACAGGTCCTCTTAATTATTTTCCTAATTTCATAAATGGTATCTCTTCTCCTCAAGCGTGTAAATATATCAGTAAAGAGCTGAATTAATCCTATAGTAATCATAATATCCTCCTTCAGCTTTCACTAAGACATAGGATTCACTGCATCTAAAGTATTTAGACTGCTCAGTACTTCAAAATACTGCTTTTATATAAGAGTACCAAACAAGACGCAATTCATCTTTAATATTTTTCTGTTTTCATTTGAAGGATCTTAGTAGTACTGGGCATAGATCCAATAAACATGAACTCGTTCAAGGGTAGAAGATGGTATAAGATCTACCCTCTTATTTTCCTTCTCTATGTTACCATGTTTAAATAAGAAGAAAATAACTTATTTTTCCCCCAGTATCCCTGAATTGTTTCACATATATAATGGAATAAAATGTAAAAGAAAATTGTTCTTGGAATTTATGCCACCATTTTTTTCCTGATAATAACTTTACGCACAATAAAATTAACAGATGCTGCTTACCAAAGTAACCCTGAACTAAATGTTAAGTGTTTATTCTCTTCTAAAAACATAAACCAATCAGCAACCAAATAACTCTACAGTGTCAAATAAATGTGCTTTATGTATAATCATGAGGTTCCTATCTGAAGTGAATTAAATAATAATCTTACATAAATATATCATAGTGGTTTTGTAAATGTGTTTCTGAGGATGAAATTAATTACATACATTGATGCAAATTATATACAATCAATACCCATTCTGTAACTGGGACTTTGTTGTTATTCTTAAAAAATAAATAAATAAAATGGGAACAAAGAAAAAAAATGAAAACAGAGAGGGAAGTAGAAGGATTTTTAGGGAAAGCTGTAACAAAACCTAGAAATCCCAAATGGGAAGAAACTGAGTAGCCAAGAGCAATAAAAGCTAGATCCCAAGGCCTAGATCCAACAGTTTTTTAGTACCACACATTTATCTAGTGCCATAAAGCATACTGCAGGATTCTGGAAGTGTCTGCAAGATCAAGCACCAACCATTCAGACTGGGTGTAGGTTAGTAGTAACAACAGTTAATAAAATAATGTTTAAATATCATGTAAACCACTGAAGCTCCAGAGATGTTTTCATTCTGTAGAAATCATGGTAACTTAAATTACTCACAATTTGTCATGGGTTTTCTTTGGCTATTTAATTTAAAATACTATGGAGCTATTTACTAAACTGAGTTTTCCAAAAAAGCAGAATTGTGGCAAAGGAGAGCAGTAACTTTTTCAATGACAGTTTCTGGTTTAAGTCAAACACTTTAACAATTAAAAATAATAAGAAAAAGGTGGGGGTTTGTTCCAGTGTTGTTGTAGCTATTAAATTATAAAGCTGTATTTTCAATGAATAATATACTTTGAAGCCTGGACAGCTTAGAGATGGCATGTTTTTTTCCATGGCATATGTCAACCTTGCTTGCTGAGCTGGACCCAGGACCATGGGCAGGACACTGGAGCTATCCGTTCTGAGGTAAAAGGGCTACTTACGTAATGAACATTAAATGATCTTTCAGAGTGGCACCCTCTGTAAAGAAGTTTGCATTTTCAGTGTTATCTGCTGGATGGTTCACCGTGTCCAGAAGAGTTAAATTAAACACAGCTTCACAGGAATACTAGTAGGAACTAAAACAAAGCAGAAGAACATATTCACTCCCTCACTCTGAGTGGACTTCACTCATGTTAAACTCTTGGAAATGCCAGAAAACATTTTGGCTGAAGAGTATTCTGTAATTTAGTTTAGCTTTGAGTATTATATACTTCAGATTGTTTGCATACTTGAGGATGAATATCTCAGCAGATTGCAAGATCTAACCTACAAACTAGATTTTTTAGAAAGCCCTTCCACAAAATCATTGTGCAAGTGAGGCATTTGTCTCTTGTTTTTCTGGTGTTAAGACCTCTACATTTATCAACCAAATTTGACTATTACTGCCACTGTAGCTGTAATCTAAACAACTCTAAGAATATGTTCATTAAGCATATAGCATAATTCTTTTGTCTGGAATTCCACCATAAACAGTGGAATTTGTTTTCTAGAAAAAGAGATAAAGTGATTTAATAATTCACTAGATAGCAGAGAGAAATTGTGAACCTGAGTACAGATCTGGACTTGCTCACAAGTAATTATCTGGGAAAAGTGCTAGCAATAACCTTCAGGTGTCTGCTGACATCTGAAAGGAGACATATGGCCTTGAGATGCACATACAGCCTTTGCTTTAGCTGGGGGGGGACACCTTTGTATTTACTGTCACAGAAAAAAACTAGAGCATCTGTGACATTTAAAGATTTCAAGGATAAGGAGATGGAGGTGCTAGCAAAGTCCTAATGTGTTAATATCATGAAGTCCAGAATTTGTCCGGTTTAAATGCATTATTTCTTTTCTTTACATTCAGAAGCATCAAACCTTTTCAGAATAAATTTTTATTTCAGTTAGAGAACATGGGTAAGTAACTACAGAAAATGGAAAGTTGAAAATCTCTTTTGCTCATTTACAACATCCCCTGTCAACAAAGTCTCCCCTTAGCATTCTCTTCTTCAAACTGAAGATGTCCAGCTCTCTCAGCCTCTTCATATGCATTATATTCTCCACCCCTAACCATTTTGGAGGCCTTCTGACTGATTCTCTCCCATATGTCAATATTGTTCTTGTACAGGAGGAAACCAAAACTGGACACAGTGCTCAGAAGTCTTATGAAAGATTACACTGCAGTTGTTTCCAAATGACCCCCATCCTGTACTGTTGCATGGGGCTATTCTTTCCCAGATGCAAGACCTTGCAATTGCTCTTGTTGGACTCCAGGAAGTTCACATCAGCCTGTGCCTCCAGACTGTGAAGCTCCCTCTGAATAGCAGCCCTGCCCTCCAGCTGAGTTCAGCTTTCAAAATACAACAAAAGAATGTAAAAGCTAGAGAGCCATGGTGGAAAAGAAGCCCTATGCATCAGAAGTCTCTCAAGGGAAATGAGAGAACCAGATGGAGATCATAGTTTCATTTACCTCTAGAAGTTACTCACAATGGGAAGGAGACATTGCAGAGATGTTTAATTGGCTAGGCATTCTTCTATCAAGCAGCAAGAAGTTGGTTTGATCTTCTATCTTACCATCTTGAACAAAAATATTTGTGCTGATTTCTTAAGATGTGTTGGCAACTTGCCTTATGATATTGGCATCATAGGATGCTATATTTGCATTTGCTTTGCACAACACTTAATTCTGAATGTCTTTTGATTTGATGACAGGGACAGTTCTAAATCACATACTAAAAGGGATTCTTTATTACACAGTTGTGTTTCCCCCAGAGGAGATGCCTGGGGCCTCTCACAGTTGAAAATGTGTAGTACTCTGCAGGTGGTCTATTTAAATTCATTTTGTGCTGAAATCTTCTGAGAAGAAGGAAGGTTCTGAAAGCCAAGAAGACCATCTGGATTTATCTAATTCTTCAGATTGTTTTTGTTGCATAAATAGCATGTAGTAAGACAAGCCATCCAAACAGAATTGCTAGTGGAACCATATTCCTAATTCTTTGGCTTCAGAGAGTCCATAAATCTTTAAGGCTTTTAGGGTGTATAAATGTCATAGTTTGTACCATTTCTGTCAGGATGGTGTTCCCTTTGCAAAATATGTGACCTAGGGCTCCACATAAACCATTTATGGTCAGCAAATATGGCTTTGGGACAAATTTCCAAGATAGATTAAGCAAATTTGGCTTTTAGGAATTCTGCAAGTTTTCACACCCCTCTTGGAAATCAATCCTCTCACAGATGCAGATATCCTTTCTAATGGACAAATAAAAGCCTTTAGAACAGTCAAATCAAGGTAATGAAACACCCCACACAGCCTTCACAACAGAAAATAATGCAGGAGGAAACCTCTCTCAGGTCCACCAGAGACCGATATTGACTAATGTGCCCAGATGCTCCTGTTAATGCACCAAACTACTAAGCCACAAATTATTCAAGGAGTGATTTTTCCAGTACACAACAAATGCCACTAATGATTAGTGATCTTAGGAATGTGCTCTCTCAAAAAGGATGTTATTGTAGTGATATAACTGCTTCATGTGACCTGTGGCAAGAACGTCTGTGTCTGGTGAATGGAAAACAAATGCATATAAATTACTGTCGATTCATCTTCCATTATGCATTGCAGGGTGTCTTGGTGACCATTACATCTTACAAGTGGACTTAAACCATCCTCAACTGAGATATCCTTCCATTATCTCTGCCTTCATTGGGGTCTCTTCGTCTGTTGCTAAAAAGATTTCAAAAGGGGCAAAAATAGGAAATGTACTAAAATCCTCATGTTTAACATTGCCTAAATATGTAAGAAACCACTCCCTGGCAGCTGTGGCACAATTGTCGGCCAAATGAGTAAAAAATGTGCATCACAATTTTTCTCTCTTTAGTCTGAGCAACCAAATCTATTCTGGATTCTTCCATGATTTGTCACAAATGGTATGGCTGGCATGCTCTGCAGTGATATGGTTGGTATGGAAGGAAAGAGAATGCTGTGCCTGTTTCTTGGTGGGAAAAAAAAAAAAAAAAGCCTTAAAAAAGCTCTGAGCACAGACTTGGACATAGTTCAGTTTTCATCATGTTAACGAGGAACAGTAATGTTAAAAACAACTGCCCCAGGGAGCGCGAGTGACCAGGAGAGCAGCGAACAGAGCGGACAGAGTGGGCAAACAGAGCGGGTCGAGGCAGTTTGTGCGGCAGTTCGCGCCGGCAGGCAAACGGGATGGTGAGCACCCGCCATATGACCAGGGCTTGGTCCGGGAGCTCTGCTCTGGCTGCCCCGGCGGTGGCCAGCGTAGGCGCCCAGACAGAGCCGATGAGAGGGGAGGCTGCAGTGCAGAGCTCGGGGTGTAGAGAGTGCCTGCACTGGTCTGGTGAGGGGAGGGTGCACAATGGGCAGGGCTGCACTCGGTGCTCCCTGGTGGAGGACCTCCTGCAGCAGGGGCTGAGCTGCGGGATGCTGTTAATAGACTGCAAGATGTCAGGGAAGCTGAGAGGAAGCAGGAATGGTTGCTGCCGGCCCAAACTGTGCAGGGGCCTCGAGCTTCACCTCTAGCTCATGAAGGAAAGAAGGAGGCCGTTAACCCGAGAAGCTGGGAATTAGTAATAAAAAAGAAAACAAACAACAAAAAAAAGGAGGAAAAGGACAATCAAAAGCGGGGGGCTTCCTCCTAAATCTGATGTCCCCACCCAGAACCGCTTTGCTGTCCTGCAGGGGGCTAGTGAGGAAACGCGCTCGAGCCAGAAACAGCCGGCTGATGCACTGCTAAAGAAGATCTCTACTGGTGCCGCCAGGAAAAAGCGGCGGGCCGTAGTAGTAGGGGACTCGACACTGAAAGGGACAGAAGCACTTGTCTGCCGGCCAGACCCTGTCTCAAGGGGCGTGTGTTGCCTACCGGGGGCACGGATCAGGGATGTGGCAGAGAGGCTGCCTGCTCTAGTAAATCCCACGGACTATTACCCACTCCTGGTGATACATGTGGGTGCTAGGGATATAGATAGTAGTAATCTGGGGAACATAAAGAAGGACTACAGAGCCCTGGGGGAGGTGGTTAGGGGCTCTGGAGCTCAGATAGTCTTTTTGTCAATTCTCCAGGATACAGGGGAGGACCTAAAAAAAGCTAGGAGGATTAGCCAGGTTAATAACTGGTTAAAAGGGTGGTGTCATAGTCAGGGGTTTGGGTGTCTTGAACACGGGACCCAAGCTTGTAGGCCAGGTCTAGTGGGGGCTGGTGGAGCTGCTCTGATAAAGAAGGGGAAGAGCAGTTTTGGTAGGAGGCTTGCCAGACTGGTCAAGGAGGCTTTAAACTAGATGTGTTGGGGGAGGGGGGCATCATTCCATCCCAACACACCCAGTCAGTTGCCAGCACCTATAATAAATGCTCGGAGCAATGTAGAGATATCCCAGCTGCTCCAGCCAATGAGCCAGCTTCATTTGTAGCTCAGCTCAGATGCCTCTATACAAATGCCCGTAGCATGGGGAACAAACAAGAGGAATTAGAGATGTGGGCACGTCTACAGGGGTATGATATAATAGGCATCACAGAAACATGGTGGGATGGCTCCTATGACTGGAGTGTTGGAATGGAAGGTTACAGGCTCTTTAGAAAAGACAGGCCTGGCAGGCGGGGAAGGGGAGTTGCCCTTTATGTTAGGGATAGGCTGGAGAGTATGGAACTCTGTCTGGGGACAGGCGCGCAGTCCACAGAGAGTTTGTGGGTCAGGGTTAAAGGGAATATAGCTATGGGAGACATTACTGTGGGGATCTGTTACAGACCGCCTGATCATGGACAGCCTGTGGATGAAGCACTCTATAGACAGATAAGAAAAGCCTCACGCTCACAGGCCCTTGTTCTCATGGGTGACTTCAACCACCCTGACATCTGTTGGAAGGACGGTATGGCCCGGCACAAGCAATCCAGGAGGTTCCTCGATTGTGTGGAAGACAACTTCCTTCTGCAAGTAATAGAGGAGCCAATAAGGAGAGGTGCCGTGCTTGACCTCATGCTCACCAACAGGGAAGGGCTCATTGGAAATGTGACACTCCAGGGCAACCTTGGACACAGCGATCACGAGATGGTCGAATTTGAGATCCTCAGGACAGTGAGAAGAGTGTGCAGCAAGCTCACTGCCCTGGACTTCAAGAGAACAGACTTTGGCCTCTTCAGGAACCTGCTTAGTAAGGTTCCATGGGATACAGCCCTAGAGGGCAGGGGGGCCCAAGACTCTTGGTTGATATTCAAGGATCACCTGCTACAAGCTCAGGAGTGCTGCATCCCAACTAGAAGGAAGTGCAGCAGGAAGGCCAGGAGACCTCCTTGGATGGATAAGGAGCTGCTGAGGAAAATTGAAATGAAAAAAGAGGCTTATAAAAAGTGGAAGCAAGGACAGGAGGCCTGGGAAGAGTACAGGGATGCTGTCCGCGAAGCCAGGGACCAGGTTAGGAAAGCTAAGGCCCAGTTAGAATTAAACTTGGCTAGGGATATTAAGGATAACAGGAAGGGATTCTACAGGTACATAGCAAATATAAAACAGACTAGGGACAACGTAGCCCCCTCAGGAAGCTCTCAGGAGAGCTAGCTACAGAGGATTTGGAGAAGGCTGAGGTTCTGAATGACTTCCTTGCCTCGGTCTTCACTGTCAAAGGCTCTGACCACACCACCCAAGTCTTGGAAGGCAGATGCAGGGACTGTGAGAATGAAGACCTTGCGCCCACTGTAGGAGACCATCTTAAAAATCTGAACGTGTACAAGTCCATGGGTCCTGATGAAATCCATCCGCGGGTCCTGAAGAAGCTGGAGAATGAAGTTGCTAAGCCGCTGGCCATCATATTTGAGAAATCATGGCAGTCAGGTGAAGTTCCCAATGACTGGAAAAAGGGAAATATAACCCCCATTTTCAAGAAGGGAAAAATGGATGATCCAGGGAATTACAGACCAGTCAGTCTCACCTCTGTGCCTGGCAAAATCTTGGAGCAGATTCTCCTGGAAGTCATGCTAAGGTACATGAAAATCAACGAGGTGCTTGGTGACAGCCAGCATGGCTTCACGAAGGGGAAATCCTGCCTGACCAATTCGGTGGCCTTCTATGATGGGGCTACAGAACTGATGGACAGGGGTAGAGCAGATGATGTCATCTACCTGGACTTGTGCAAAGCGTTCGACACTGTCCCACATGACATCCTTGTCTCTAGATTGGAGAGACATCAATTTGATGGCTGGACCACTCTGTGGATAAAGAACTGGCTGGATGGCCGCACACAAAGAGTTGTGGTCAATGGCTCAATGTCCAGCTGGAGACCAGTAATGAGTGGTGTCCCTCAGGAATTTGTTGTTGGGACTGGTCTTGCTTAACGTCTTCATCACTGACATGGACAGTGGGATTGAGTGCACCCTCAGCAAGTTGGCCAATGACACCAAGCTGTGTGGTTCGGTTGATATGCTGGAGGGAAGGAATGCCATCCAGAGGGACCTTGACACGCTTGTGAGGTGGGCTGATGCCAACCTTATGAAGTTTAACCATGACAAGTGCAAGGTCCTACACCTTGGTCGGAGCAATCCCAGGCACAGCTACAGGTTGGGCAGAGAAGAAATTCAGAGCAGCCCTGCGGAGAAGGACTTGGGGGTGTTGGTTGATGAGAAAATGAGCATGAGGCGGCAGTGTGCGCTTGCAGCCCAGAAAGCCAACCATGTCCTAGGCTGTATCAAAAGGAGCGTGACCAGCAGGTCAAAGGAGGTGATCCTGCCCCTCTACTCTGCTCTTGTGAGACCTCACCTGGAGTATTGTGTGCAGTTCTGGTGTCCTCAACATAAAAAGGACGTGGAACTGTTGGAACAAGTCCAGAGAAGGGCCACGAGGATGATCAGGGGACTGGAGCACCTCCCGTATGAAGACAGGCTGAGGAAGTTGTGTCTGTTCAGCCTGGAGAAGAGAAGGCTGCGTGGAGACCTCATAGCAGCCTTCCAGTATCTGAAGGGGGCCTATAGGGATGCTGGGGAGGGACTCTTCATTAGGAACTGTAGTGATAGGACAAGGGGTAACAAGTTAAAACTTAAACAGGGGAAATTTAGATTGGATATAAAGAGGAAATTCTTTCCTGTAAGGGTGGTGAGGCACTGAAATAGGTTGCCCAGGGAGGCTGTGAATGCTCCATCTGTGGCAGTGTTCAAGGCCAGGTTGGACGAGGCCTTGCGTGGCATGGTTTAGTGGGAGGTGTCCCTGCCCATGGCAAGGGGGTTGGAACTAGATGATCTTAAGGTCCTTTCCAACCCCAACTATTCTATGATTCTATGAGTCTGTGATCTTGATAGAGTAATTTACAAAGAGCTGGTGATGGTGGATGTTATTGAAAGGATGTTATTTCAAAAACAGATAACTAATTAAACTTCTTGTACTACATACAGACAGACGCTCCTCCACATGTCCCATTCCACACTGTTCACCTCCACCTCACCTGTATTCCCATTAACACAAGCTTGAGGTCCTTTCCAACCCTAACTATTCTATGATTCTATGATTCTAACTAGTAAACCTCATCTACATAGTTCTTCAAGCAACTCTGTGGATTGGGAAAGACTGACTCCTGAGGTAGTTTTCCTGCCTTTTCAGTTGAGTCAGCACTGGACTTCACCACTGGCCAGGAAAGCAGTATCTGTTTCACAAAGCTGTTCAAGAGAGGAAGCAGAGAATGATTTCTTCCTTAAGACACTTTACACAGTGGAACCACTAGGGCTGGCCACCACCAGGACATGGGGTTGACTTGCAATGGCCCTTCCACAGCAGAAAAGATGAACCATGATGCCTGTACTGTCTGAGAGGCTGATCTTTGGAAGCTGTGGAGTCCCAAGTCCCTTTGCTTTGTGGTGAGAGTATGGGCAGTGGAAGGCTGAGGAGGTTTCAATTCTGAAGCTGACAGAAGTGTAAAATGATGTCTGTGTGGGTGCTGCTCTTGTTCCCTAGAAGGAAGCAAGGCCGGGACTGTAGGTGTGTATGCATGGACACAATGTTTCATCAGCATCTGAAAATTACATTTTTTTCATCTACCACGGAAAAACAGGTAACAAGGTGCTCCCTTCCGTGATGATGATGGTGTTACAAAGGTAATTCTTTGATCCTACCAGTGTTTAGGATGCTTTTCTCCCAAAACATGCTTTGTTGACAACCAGGGGGAACTGTTTCAGTATGGTAACAGCTACCACAAGTCTCTGCAAATGTGCTATTTTGCTTTTTGTTACGATTCCAAGACTTGAAAGTTTCTTATTTTAAGTATCTCTTCCCTATGGGTGAATTTATCCTCCTAAAGCAAGCCTCCCAGTGACACACTGTAAATGTTCAAAAGCTAGATAACAAGAACTAAAATTGCAGTGGCTTGGGTCTTATCTGCCGATCCCATGCTTTCTAGAGCTGAATTCTCATGTGTGTGTGATCTATGACACCAGTTTATCCTCTTCTGTTAACAACAGCAACAGCAGTGCTTCCAGAGAATTTTGTTTTTTTCCAGTCAATTTTGCCTCACTTAATCTCTACTTTGGGGGAAGAGGGAAGTTAAATACTTGTAGCCAACTCGTTAAGGAGGACGGAGATGGAATACAGAGAAGTAGGGGCTGATTTCCTAGGGACCCTGTTTCGGGGCCACTAATCCCGAGCTGGCCGCCCGCCTTCCTGCGCACCCCTGCAGCGCCCGGGGCGCGGATAGGGCCGGCAGCCGCCAGCGGGACGCCGGGGCCCGCGGCGGCACCTGGGGCGGCCTCTCGGCGGCGGGGCGGGGGAGCGGCAGGAAGCGGGGCAGGGCCGCGCACCCGGAAGCGGTTGGGCCGGCTGCAGGGGGCTGCTGGTGGCGCGAGCTCGGTAGCTGGCTCGCAGGCGCGTCCCGCTCGGCGGCTGCGGGGCACAGACGCGGCCGGGCTCGGCTGCCCTGCAGCCCGCGATGCCCTCGGGCTGCCGGGTACGCCGCGGGGCATGGTGAGCCCTGGGCGGCAGCTCCCTGCGGGGACTCGGCAGGCGGCCTCTCCGCTCCGCCTCAGCCTCCTGCTCCTGCTGCTGGTGCCGCGGGGCACCGGGGCGCAGAAAGGTGGGTGCGAGAGCGGTCGGGCAGGGCGGCAGCGGGCGAGGGAAGCCCACGCTCTGGAACATGGCTGCATGGCGAGGGGGGGAGCCCCCATCTCTGGTCTGCCCCTCAGCATGTGGCCCCACTCCCCGAGTCTGCCCACTCCCTGTCCAACAAAGGGCGAAAGAAGAGCCCCATTCTCGGCAACTCCCTTTTCGTCGTCCTCACTCCCACCCTGTGGGGCGGCCGCCCCGTCGGGGAGTGTGGGGCTCCCTCAGGTGGGGGGGTTGACCAGTTCCAGCCCCAGGGGGAGCCGGCGGCGGGAGGGCTTCACCCGGGCGGGGCGCGGCTGAAGTGGCGGGAGGCGCTGGGCTGTGGTGGTAGATCGGGGACACAAGGCCGGCCCGAAAGCGGAGGGCGCGCTGGCGTTTGCTGTCCTGAGCCACAGCCAGCTGCTGGGGGAGGCTGCCCACACAAGCTGTGTATGAAGAGGTGTGAGCCAGGAGGGGATAAAGGGGAGATTCTGCTTGCTCTGAAAATAAACTTACACATGCCCAAGAGCAGTAGAAGTGTACATGGGGTGAGCGTCTAGAATGTGTGATGGAAGGGGGTAGTTTTTTGGGGTTTTGGTGTTTTTTTTTTAAGAGAAATTGGTGAGATTTGTCCTCCTCGGGTGGAATTAGTTCATTAGGCTTTAGCACAATTTGGTCAATTCATAGCAGAAGATCAGAGGATGCCACAGTAACTGTCACTTTGATCATATGCTTGGGAGAAAGTGTTGGGAGTGAATGTTTTGACAGCATCTTGAAACTTTCACTTGTTGAATACAGGGGCTGAGAAGAGAAATTTTGTGGTTTTTGATTCCATTTGCTTCTTGCACCGGTCTTGCTTTGTTTTGGAAACTCACCTCTTGTTATCACATAACTTTGTCTACATCTCAAAGAGAGATGTAAATGTATTTGAATGTCCCAAACTCTGTATTAAAATGCACAAAGGGAATCAAAAAGTGTATGCGCTGTACTGTTAAACATATATTTCACGTTTTTTGAATGGAAAAGGTCAGAGATGCATCCACAGATCAACGTAGTCAAGTTGACTTACCTTTTGCCCTTATTTCCAGCTAACTGCATTTAGTTTTAAGTATGTTCCTGTACACAGAAGATATTGCTAGTATGCATTTGACATACCTGATTTTGTTTGTGTTTAATTTATGATGGAGGAGGAGAAGTTCCATTTGCTTTTGAGACGAAATTGGGCAATTTTAACATTTAGCCTTTTGAAGACTGTGGCTGGATGAGTCAGGTAGCAGCAAGGTGTTCAGGCTGTAGGAGCATCACACTCGAAGTACTAGTGCTGACCTGACACTTATCTGACCTTTTGGTGAGCAGACTGAGTTTGCTATTCTAGGAGAAAACTGAAATAACTGTGTGGGGTAGGGAAGAGTCATAATTTTCCTCCACATTACTGAGTCGGATTGGCGCAGTGAGTAATCAGAGGTGCGCTAAAGGGAGTGGGACCATGCAGCAAAAAGTGGGACCACATGGACAGCAGGCTTTTAAATATGCTGTTCACTTTACCTGTCTGTACTCTGAGAAATTGCTGAAGAGTTCCTACCCAGAATTTCAATGTAGCGTTCCTTCTTGTTTGCACAGAAATCTTCCTTTTGAGCAGGAAGGGAACCTCTTTATTGACAAGCTTCATTTTATTTGGTAACATAAAACAGAGCTTGTCTTAAGGTTAGGGTCTGTGGTGGTGTTAAATACAATGCTTTCCAGTATGAGAAATTGTTGGGAGCTTCTAAGAAAAGCTCTGCTTGCGAGGGACTGTTTCCTTGCCAATGTTTTTTTTTCATTTATCTTATTCCAGAGAAGGTTGAGGAGCAGATATCCTGTATTTTTAAATGCTGGCATAGTTCTAATTTCATACAGAAATGAAACTGTTGTCTTGCTCATGAAGGGTCTGTCCAAAGCAGTTACTAAATTAGTGTATTAAATGTATGCACAGGCTTCTAAAATAATATGTTGATTGCCAGTGGAAGTACCCAAGGCCTAAGAAATTCCACAGTTAAAGTTGGTTTTGAGCTCTTTTATAAAAATGCTGTGAGTGATACTATGTAGGAACCTAGACTCATTTGTGATGTTAGGGAGGCTGATCCTCTGTTAATAAGCAACTGTTCCTTTTCTTTTCCACTGTTGAGCACCTCTAAGCCTCACATACTGCATGGTATTTAAATCTTGTTATGAAGATAGAGCATTTTCATATCTCACATGCTTTTCTTTAGAGCACCTCCCTAATATGAACTAATTTAAAAATAACAATATGGTTTTGGTCAATGTGAAACTTGTTTTGAATATTGGGTCAAGTGGGCCTCCTCCCCTTCCAGACAGCTGCAAACTAAGGAACGAAAAAGTGCAAGTACTGCTGTGCTTTTCACTTGGTAGCCTACAGCGTTATCATGTAGGATTGGAGTGGGATTTTTTTTCAATCTATGATGTTGAAAATCACTCAGTATATGTAGTTCAGCATTCTTTGTTCAAGGTCTTGAACCTGAGCATCTAGCTGTCTTGGAAAATATGAGCATTTTGTATGCGATTAAACACCTTCAGAAGCACTGAAAAAGACTCAACAGCAAAGTAGCCTGTACTGGGTTTCATACAGGCTAATGCATCAGGCACTGTCCAGCCAATGGCTGTGCAAATCAGCTCTTGTGATTTTGATGCAATTGTATAGTGACTTTAGCTCCTGGTTGCAATGAAATTGATATTTCAAAAATACTTCAAGTGTTTTATTTGTTTTACGTGTAATTAAGCAAGCTGGCACCATGTAAGCTTCCCGATCTTTGTGGCTTGCATTTTGAGAAGCAGTGCTCATAACAGATGCTCAGCTATTGTCATAAATTTGGAATGGCCTTTTCGTTAGTTAAGTTGAACTTTTGGGGGATTTAGAAAAACACAGCTAAAAGAAATGGTTGCTTAGTAGAAGTTGAGTAATGTCTTAGTTATTCTGAAGGTATGAAGACTGTGGGGCAAAAACTTTGTCATCACACATGTAATTTGGTAGCTGTATGTTGGAATTCCTAATGGATACTGATTTGCATGTAGAACTGGAATAAAGCCTTAAGTTACAAATAAACTTTAGATTCTATAACTGATTCCCAAGTGATTCAAAGCAGATTTGTTTGCAATCTTTCCTTTAAAAAAAACCCTAACTACGGATGCTTGTTTTTGAATGTGATTCTCCTATTCCATTCTAAACAAATACCAACCCACGAAGATGTTATGTGCTCAAACCTCATTGAAGAAAGTACAAAAAAGTGATTTATCACTGTAGCTTAAAAATGTTTGCTTTAATGTAGCAAAGAATTTTTGAATGTGTGGTGCTGGGTTACCATGACCTAAAAAGCTGAGTGAAAGAACTGATGACTCTGTGTACGTTGAGCCTAATTAAATACTTTTCCATGGCCTTGTGTTTTGTGGTTGAACTGCAGTATTCCTGGATCTGTTGTGTGTTCCCTGCTCCTCTTCATTTCCCCTGTGTGCCCTCCCCTTCTCTCCACAGTGGTCCTGCTCTTACCGCTGCTTGTCCATTCGGCAGTGCAACAGGTTACGGTGGCTTTGGCTGTGGCTGGTCCAGAATCAGGCACGTGGTGATCCATCAGCCTAGCCTCTGCATTTCTGTAGAACCTGGAAAAGCTTGTGGTCATTCATGTGTTGGTGACTGAAACAAACAACTGTGGCAACTGTTGCAGCTTCCTGGCCGCTTGCTGTACAGGGCTGTCTTAGTGCCTTTGTCACTGAAGTATAGCATTTTGCTCCCACGATGCTGAGTTCAGATGTTCCAGGGACAGTTGAGAAGACTAGAGCTAGCTGTGTGATTTTGTGAACTTTGTTTCATCTTGCAAATAACTGTCTGTCCCTTTTGGTCACTAAGGTAGATTTAGAAGAGAGGTGGCTTGATTTGAGGACAAAGAGAAGGTGACTCTAACTATATATTCATGAGCTGGGCAAGAAGGAGGGAGAGAGGCTGTAGCTTCTCCCTTGATGTCCTGTAAGAGATTATTTCCTCCTGGAAGGGGGGATGGGCAAAGGTTCAAGCTGCCAAGGTAGCCCATTGCAAGTGTCTTTTTTTTTTTCTTGCTTCAGAGACTTCCTGGCGTGTAAATACAAAGCACCACCATAAAAACTTCTGCCATATGAGCAGTTTGCATGTGTTGTCCTTCATGCAAGTGCTGTTTTCTACATTTGCTAAATTAGATTGGGTGGTGTCTTATTGCCCTTTGTATCCATTGTCCTTGGCTGGGCTCATCTTTGAGGAACAGTCACAGCCAAACCCATAAGAAATTAGTTTGATTAAAAAGACACCACCACCCCCCCACCACCCCCCCACCCCCCCCCCCCCGATCTTTAGATTAGAGATTTATTATCCCTAAAATTAACATGAGAATAAGTGTTTTATGATGGGAGAGCAGCCCTTTGTTTTAGCCATTTGGTTTTGCTAATAGGACAGTTTTACTTAAGAATGCAGACTGTTTTGATGATGGAGTTTTGTGGAACTCTTGAGGATTCAGGGGTTAGGATTAGGCAGGAGTGCTGAGGCAAATCCCCTTCATCCTTATTCTGAGAAGTATGGAAGAGTTTTTCAAGACTGCAGTTTAAAGTCCTGCTAGGCTTAGCTGACATGTTGGATGATTCAGCTATTCTGATACTTTTTTTTCACTTCCCAGCGTTGTGTCTTGGAGATAGAAGTAGTGAGGAGGAGGGGGAGCACTGTGTAGAGGAATGCTGTTCCTGGGGGCGGGAGTGAGCTGGTATTGGAAGTATAGACCTACACCCAGTGAAAATTCTTTTCTTTTGAAAACAAGAATCTCTGAAAAGTAATTTTTCCTCTTCCAGTTAACTGAGCCTTATTTGAAGTGGTTAGGCTGGGTCTGCTGGGCAGAAAGTACATCCATGTGTTCTGCAGAGCCATCCTTTCTGGGAGTTTGCTTGTAGTGCTGATTCTGTTCAGGCTAGCTCATCTTTGGGAGCCTGTTGAGGTTGTGCTAGTCTAGTCTACTCTAAAGAAAGCAGGAATTATCATTTTGTATAAATACTCCTAAAGGTCTCATACTTGATCCCAGAATGTATTACATTTTGCTTTGGATTTAAGCAGTACAATGCATGTTGGTTCTATATATACGTGTGTGTGTGTACACGGCTATAAAGATTCTATCTGAGCTAGTGGTAAAAAGGTTCTTTCAAAAGCTTGTATGCCATTACTGCATGCATCTCAAGATAGTGACCTTCTAGCATATTAGTGCAGTCTTTAGGAAAATTATTTTAGTGCTACTGAACAGAGAGGTTCAGCTTTCCAGATTTGGAGGACTGTTTTCTTATTCATATAAGAGAAAAATAATCTGTCTCCTTTTTCTGCATTTCTGTCACCTGCTTTATACTCTGGGAAATGATGCATTAGGTTTTTAATGTGATCACTGCTGTTCTGTATAGTTTGTCATCAGCTAGTTAAGTGCCAACTTGAATGCATCAGCTTTGATAACTCAGATAATCTTCAGTATAAATGCAGTTCTTGTTGGAATTGCTGTTCACTGTATTTACCAGTGTTTCTGTATTGGTTATTTTATCCCATCTTATGAAGGGGTTTAAATAAGCTATTGTGTGTCGCCCCCACTTTTGTAGCTGCACCCTGTGCTTTGGGGAAGCAGTTAGGATTACCTGAAATTTGTTTTGTAGTCAAAGGATTTCCCTCTCCTCCTGCACTTTCTCGTTAAGAGTTGCTTTTAGATTGATTTCTTTGTTAAATATTATTGAACATATGTGGTTCTTTTTATAAAATAGTGGTATAGTTGAAACCATTGTCCAGAGGTAGACTGAATTTACTAAACTGAGGTTTGGAGAGGGGAACAGTAGCAATGTGAACATAAAAGACTATGCAGTAATTTGCATTAAAATAGGATCTTTAAAATTTTCAGTGCTGTTTTTTTATATAGAGTGATGGGTTATTACCTTTGAAGCCTGTTCATTAATGTTTTAAGACTGTGAAATACCCAATTTTGCTAAGCTTCATGCTTTGCCTTCCATTATTTGAGGCGAGCAGCTTGAACTGTGCTATGCATGTTTTATTGTTTATATTTGAACACTTTTTATGTTATTTGAATTAAAAATCGTACTTGAAAATGTGATAATGATTTGACATTTGGACCACAGAACAACACTGACTTTGAAAAAATGCTTTCGTTGAAGAATTCTTTGTCTAGTGTTTGAAAAAGAAAACAAACCCCAGCCGCTGGATGAGTTCTAATAAGGTAAATCCTTTTGAAGAAAAAGGGTTCTGGAAGCAGTATATGTGTATATGGGGGCTCAATATGTGCTTGTCAGATGTGCTTGCTGTTAATTTTTGCTAATATAAAGAGGATGTTTTGGCCTCTTCACTGGTCTCTGTGTGTGATAGATGTTTTGCATTTTGATTCAATCATTATTTCTTACAGTTATTTGACTGCTGATCTTAAGAATCTCTGTTCTTACCATTTTACCAAAAGTACTAAGTTTCAAATTTTTCACTGAATGAACTTCTGTCTTACTAATATAAACTCCATGCATCTAGATTTTGAAGGGTAACACAATGAGGAAAGTTCCAGTTCTGCACCACTCTTATGATAGCACACATAGCTACTGCATTAGTAAATGTTTTTTTGTAAGCTGAATGAAGTTTATGAACCTAGCTGTGTCATTCTTGGCAGCAGTAGTATTGAATAATAAGGAATTCACCCATATGCCATAGATAAAGTAGGTATATTTTTACAGAATATCTTAGAAACGGTTTGGTGTGGTTTTGTTTTGTAATATAGTTAAAATTTTTCTCTCTCAAGATACCTTTAAATCAAGTAAGAAAACTTTCTTGAAAGTTAAATTTCATGCAATATCCTAAATTTCATTTGGCTAGAATCATGACTAGCCAATTGTAAGTAGCTGTGGTATACAAGAAAACATACTTCAAAGGGCCCTTCTGTGAATCCATCTTTCTGTAAAATGGCCTATAAATTAGGATCAGAGAGACTCAAACTTGCCACTTTTTTTCAAGAGGTAAAGTTTGGAGGTTGTTTATGTTGTATGTTTGTTGTTTTTGTTTGCTTGTTTGTTTTAAAGAAATGATTCTCTATTGCTTTCTTTGTGCCAAAGTCTTCCATAGCAAGTGTGTTCCATCAGTTTTATTAATTGTAGTGTTAAAAAAAAAAAAAAGGATATTTTCAGATTTATTTTTTTTCTGTTCTGTGTGGGTGTCGTTGGTTTTGTTTAACATTTCATATTGTTCAGTGAAAGTTTCAAATAAGTATATTGCATTTTAACACTCCTGCATTCTTTATGATGTGAAAACTCAATTCAGCTCCAGCAAAACCACGGGAGACTATTAATGATATTCCATGGATGAGGCATCACTTATGCACTGAAAATGAAAATCAATATTCAGATTATCTGTATGCTTTATTAAACACTCCCCACTTTATAAATTTCCTTGTTAATCCCCACTCTAAACCTTCCTCCCAGATTTTTGAAGTTCTTTGCAAAGTTACTTTTTCAAGGAAGAGGTTTTGTCACCCAGGATTGGGATAGTATCCATCAGGATGAGGATGACCAGCCACTGATCACAGTCTTGCTTGAATTCTAGGTAATGTGCATGAAGCCACATGAATTCTCATTTCAAACTTTTCTTCCCCACAGCAGTTCTTCATGTAGAACCACTTCTTTGAACAATACACCGATTTTCTTGGTTCTTTAACTGAAGTGCTGTGGGAGATAGCCATTTGATGTGTCCCTGAGGAACATTGTTAATAGTGGAAAAGGAACTTGAAAAGCTTATTGTACTTCCGTAAGTGGTTGTGAGCAGATAACTCTTTCCCAGTTTCAAAAATATGATGGTGTAAAAGCTCTCCAGTGTGATGCTATCAGGTGCATTATACTAATATTGTTGATCTTGGTCTGGCATTGTCGTGTTTTAAACAAAGTCAGACATAAATCATGCAGTCGCTCTCTCACTCCCCCCCTTTTTGCCCTCCCCCTGCTCCCGGAGGGATGGGAAGGAGAATCAAAAGAATGCAACTCCCACAGGTTGAGATAAGAACAGTCCAGTAACTATGGTATAACACAAATCACTACTGCTGCCACCAATAATAATAATGATAAAGGAAATAACAAGGGAAGAGAATACAACACCTCACCACCCGCCTACCGATAACTCCCCCCCCGAGCCCAACCAAGGACCCACCGATTCCTAGTCCAACCTCGCAGTGTCTCCTAGCCCTTCCGGGTAACTCTCAGTTACATCCTGGGCATGACTTGCTGTGGTATGGAATACCTCTTTGGCTACTTTGGGTCAGGTGTCCTGTCTCTGCTTCCTCCTGGCTTCCCCTCCTCCCTGTCAGAGCATGAGACTCAGAAAGTGCTTGGCCAGACCAAACATTTGAGCAGCAACTAAAAACATCGGTGTTATCAGCACTGTTCCCAGGCCAAAAATCAAAAACACAGCGCTGCACCAGCCACCAAGGAGAAAAAATGACTGCTACTGCTGAACCCAGGACAAGCATTTAAACAGAACTTGTAAATAAATGTTTTGTGACATTATTCCAGATTTGCAGAAGGTTGTTTTTTCATCCCTGAATGGTTTTGTTTTTGGTTTTGTTTTGTTTTGTTTTTTTTTTTGTACGGAGAAACCCCACAGGAATGAGGCAGTTGAAAGGTCCTCAAGATCTTGAGTGGAAAGACGAATTAGAAAAGCAATGGAAACAGAAAGTGAATTGCAGTGATGCTGTTTCGCTTGGTTCCTTCTCATAGTTAGGAGATTATGACTCTGAAAGGATAGTTTACTGCAGTGAGCTAGCATGTATGTGGAGTGTGCTGTTCATGCCTGTTTGCCAGCAAGTCCTCAAGGGTTTTCATAGTTGGCAGCTGTTGCATCTGTAGCTGGAATGTAGCGAGTTAAAGTTGTATCTGGTCATTTTAACTTTGCTTCAAAGAAGTTGAGATGTGGGGGGAAAAAGTCTTGCCTTGTTCGGTGTGGTGGAATGAAGCCACAGTGGTACTTAATTTTTCTTTTACAGATCTGTGAGTTTTGTGAAATGAGGAAGCCCTGAACTGCATTAGCTGTTAATTTCTATTTTTATGCCATTGTTCACAGGTGTCAAAATATGTTGTCTTATCACATGGGTGGAGAGATGACTTAAATTTAATGCTTTTGAACACACGCTTATCAAGTCCAGTGGTGATCAGTTTTTGTCTTTTTCTCAAGTATATTTGAAAATATTCAGTAAAGCATTTCATCACTTAATTTTTAAAGAGCTGTCTTCAATGTCTCCAGTTCTGTAAGTCAAGGCATCCTTCCTGCTTTGAAGAAGTTAGTGCAAGGTTGATGGGCAGGTTCAAAGTTAGCAGACTACTGACTTCCTACATACTTTTGTTACACTTTTGTGCGATTTTGGCACTTAAAAACCTGTGATTTGAGTGTGTAAATTTAGTGTTGTCTTCTAGTTAATCATCTTGTTATTCAGTAGTACATAATGTTTGTTTTATTGTGTTCATAGAGGGTCAAAAGTATGAAAATATTTTAAGGGAACATCAATTTAAAGCAAAATTAAGAATGAAGTTACCTTTCAGAACAGATTGTATGTTGTATTTCATGACTAGAATGAAGCCATGTTGTTCATAATGGGAAAACCCCTAACTGTCTCCATTATCATTTTGAATTTAGAGTTAAAAGTGAGTGTTGGAAATAAAGATGATTCTGTATGTCACCTACACAGGCAGTAGGAAATACTGGTGTAGAGATATGGAGTGTTAACTTTCATCAGTTGGATGACAGACTTTAAAGGTTAGAAACTGATATTTAAAGTCACTGTTCTTGGTGCAGCTGAAGGGTGCCAATAATTCCAGCTGTTTTTTGAGGTTTTCTTTTTGAAATGATGCCCCTGTGCATTTTGTTAAGGTACCCAAATCTTCAGCTTCCTTCCTTCCAGCTTCTGTTGATTCCAGGGTAGCTAAACACGATTTTAACCACCAGTTGCTGCTGTCTCACCCTGTCCTCCCTGTCCCTACCTTGTATCCTCTCCATTGTGCAGGCTTCTGTGACTGAGACCCCTGTTGACCCATAGCTGTACCCTTACTCAGTAAAAGGCAGATAGGGTGATAACCTGGGTTATAAAACAGCTGTACAGCTCAGCCGGAGTTTGAGAAGCACCAGCAGTGCACAGGGTGGGAAGTAGCAGCTGTTTTATAAGGCAGGATGGTACTGCAGCAGTGGTATTTAAATTGATGTATGCCACCATGGATCTGCAGTGTAGGCTGTGTGGTCTCATTTATGAACTGATAATGGAAGAGAGGAAAATTATTATTATAGTGTTAATTTAGCATGTGAATTACTGGTAGGATTGGAGAATTTTCTGCTTGTTATATGGAAGACTTGTGACATTGCATTTGGTCCTGGTGTGGTGAGGAGTCTGAAGACCTTACAAGAGATTCAAAGCTTGTTCTGACCCTGGCTATTGCTTATTCTCATTGAGTTTTGCATGACTGTCTGTGGGTTACTTTCCATTTTCTTCATCAGCAGTGTTTCTGCTGTGTAGCACTTAGAGCACTGAAGTTTATTTTTATGGAAGTGCTGGTACAGATTGCTAAGTAAATGATATGTCTTGTCTTTTGTCTGGCATGTGCAGCTTGCCCGCTTCACAACATACAGCATGTGCTGTCACTGTGATTCAGCATGGGCAGCAGATCAGGAGGGCTTCTGCATTATGGACCATTGAATGTAGAGCCCTCTTTCAGAGTCCTCATGTAAATCATGCTGCTTCATGGCTAGCCTGCCTTTGTAGCCTGCTTTTGCCTGCCTACTATTTAAGAAAGTCATAACTGTCCCTGGGGACTTAAGTCACAGGCTCTGCAAAGGTCTTACAGATCTGATCGATCTTTTCTGTTCTTTTGAAGTAGTTTGGTGAGTACATGACAGCAGAGGAGGTAAGTGCCTGTCTTACCTGCTCTGGTGATAGTAATAATCTAAGATAATTTGTTTGTAAATGTTACCGTATTTTGGATGTTACATTTAGCAAGGCTAAGTGTTACTCTCTTGGATAAAATTCAGCATTGGAAAGCAAAGACTGCATTTCCAGAGATGGTGATTGAAAAGCTGTGTGTACAGATGAAAATGATAAAGTGCTAATTATGACTAGCCCAGCACGTGGCTAGGATCGTATATGAAAACAGTAAAATTTTGTTGTAATGGCATCTTAAATTTTGTACTTCTGCTGTAACAGCAAGAATCCGCCACTGTCTGGTCCCTCCCGCACTACTGAGCTGCCAGCATTTGAAAGACAAAAGGCTTATTGTGCTTTACCTTTTGTATCGTTCCTGTCTTTTTAAACTTCAACCTGTAATTTCATTACTTTTCTAAGGATGCTCCACAGCAAGTAAATCAATCCAGCGGTAATTCCGCTTGCCCTCTTTGCAGTTGCACTGCGAGTTGCACAATGAGCTGCCTCAGAGAGGGGAGCTGGCTGAAATCTAACACTGTGCTGTAGGAATGGGTAGGGGCACCGGTTCATCTTCAACCAGCTCAGTTATTGAAGCCAGTGTGGCACTTTTGCGTGGCTGGCCTTCCCAGGGAAGGGATAGGTTTCTACAGGGTGGGATTCAGAGTTGTTTAAAATGCAAATGCAAGCTGGCAGTGCTGGTGAAAGCAGCAGTTGCTGATGTTCCCCTACTTCCACACTGTCCTGTCCCTTTGTCAAGGGAGGCATTGCTGTATGCAATGGACTAAATTAAGGGAGTGCTCTAAGTTAAAACTGACAGTTTTTTTTTATCTCAAGTCCGTGGCCTGCTTTACCATATGGCTGCAGAAGTGTTTTACCTCCACTACTAGGAAGGGTGTGAAAGCAAGTGGCCAACAGCTAGAGGCAGACAAGGCTTGCTTTTGTCTGGCTGCAATAATTTAAAGTGCCTTCGAGTGTTTATTGAGCAACGGCTTCACTTGTGGAAGTGTGGGGTATTTTATGTTGTGAAACATCTGGAATGGGGATGAAATGATCAAACGAGTGTGTTACAGAGGCAAATAAATGGCATAAAGATGAAGGTGGACTGTGTGCTTGTAGGCTTGTTAAGAAAATTAATTCTGACAGGGGAGCAGATTCCTTTCTGAAGAACAGAAAGGATTCTGTGGATTTTGGTGGAAACAGCAATGATTTTGAAGGACTCAAATAAGGGCATTTGAAAGTACCTGAAAAAACCTAATTAGAATTTGATGTCTCTGTGGTCTTAATTCTCTTCACAGAACATTTCTGCTGGTTGTGTAAACTTTCTTGCTTACACTGAGGAAAGCGAAAAGTAGATGCAGTGTCTTATAGTTACACACTGATAAAAAGCAGGGAAATGCAGATCATAGGAGCTAAACAGAAGAGGGAAAATTATGGTATTGCATTGAATGAGAAAGAATTGTGTATTTGGAGTCAGAATGAAGGCTTTAACATATCTTTTTTTTTCTTACATAACTATAACAGATTGGGTTCTACCTTTAGTTAGTTAAGAAACATTCAGTTACATCTTGTATATATTCACAAAGTACAGAAAATCACAACTTAAACGTAAATCTTCTCTGGAAACCCAGTGGTTAAATTGAGTGTTCAAAAGACAGTGCTACATGTTAAAATTGAGATCAGTATTTTGATATGCGTCAGTTATGCCTTATAGACTGTAAACCTTCAACTGTCAGATGTCTCTATTTTATTGTTCTTCGCCAAGTAAGGAATGGGAAAGCATTCTCTAGTCTAAATATTAATTTTTAACATGTTTGGGTAGTGAGAACAAGATTAGCAGTTACTAATAGCAGCTGATCTCAGGGGGAAGAAGTTCTGATTAATTTACTTCAACGACTATAGAGAATAATTTTTTTTTTTTTTTGGTGGGTATTAATAGAGCACTTAGTACCCACTCCTGCATGTGCAGTACCCTCTCATTTTATGAAATCTTACATTTTCTTATCTTCTTACATTTGTGTTGGTTCAAATTCTGTATTTTACTGGTGTATAGAACTTGGGTATGAGAAATCATTTTTAATCATCTGCTTGATCTCATCAGACATAAGTAAGCCATAGTTTGGGGGTCATATGTAATCTGTCTGGATAATTAATTGATTGAGCCATTCAAAGGCTCCTGCAGAAGAGATGAATGGTGCTCCTGATGACAGTCTGAAAGCAGACTGCTTTCCTCTACCAGCTTCTTAAGAGGCGTCCATGTTTCCAGCACACATTTTGGTGAAAAGCTGAGCTTACTCATTTTTGCTGTGTGCATGGTCCTCAGGACACATGACAATGTACGTATGCAGACCTTCCAGCAAATATCAGATGCAATGGGTATGTGATCTGCTGCTTCTGCAAAGAGTTTTGTCTGTTCTGCAAGTGCAGTAGGTCTGTGGTGTGACAGGGCTGAAAGAAAGCAAGACTCATTGAGCTCTGTACTGGCAACAGAAGTCAGCTCATTCATGAATAATTGATTTAGGAATTGACATCTGCCTCTTCTGTTCTCAGAAACTCCACTCTCATGTACACAGATTAACAGAAACAAAAGCTTCTGTGGCACTTAATGACTTCAAAATGAATGAAGTAGCTATTCTATATATGTGACTGTAGTGCTAAGACCTATACTTTTTCTTGGAGAAATAGCTGAGTATTGCAGATTGCTCCACTGATAGAGGATTTATGCATGTGTCTCTGGAGTTGATCGGTGGTATTTATACAACTTTGGTAGAAATAATGAAGCACCACTTACATAAAGAGATACCCTTTTATAGTACCAATAAAATAAAACTAGGTTTCATTGTTCTATAAGTTTCACTGGAACTATGTATTTTAGAGATTTCCAAATAGCTCCTGAAAAAAATTAGCTTTGAAATAAGGTGATGCTTGTAGATGCATTTAAGCACAACTTTTCTTCCGCTTTCCATTTCTTTCTAGTATGGCTTGACAGCAAGTTCTTCAGTATGGCTAGATTAGAGGAATATTTTTCCTCACATGTTCTCCAGAAAGCCTACAACAAAAGTGAGATTGGAGATTTGCATTTCCATTAAATTGTGTGAGGGGGGTTGGAAAGTTTTCCTTTCTAGCCAGTGGAAACAAGACTGATTGTTCCAAGCTACAAGGGGAAATTTGACATTTCTTAGTCATGTGTCTATAAAAGAAAAGTTTCAATGTCTTTTTAAAACTTACAATGTTTTATTTGCATTTTATCACCTCAATATGTAAGAGTGATTTTGGAGTTGTTTTCCTCGTCAGAAAAGTGCATCCTGTTCCTAGCACAAAGGTAGAGCCAGTACTGTTTCATACTTGAGGCAGCTGAACAGGAAGCTAGTGATGATGATGGTTTAAATCAGCAAACTAGGGAAGAGAATGGTTTAAGTGAATGTTAGGTATGATCTTTCCTACTTTTAACTGGAGAAATTTACAGTTCAAGTACTACTATTTAGGACAAAGAAGAGACTCAGGCTCTCCTTTGTCTTTGACTTCCAGCAACATAGGCTTAAGATATAAAAGCTTGGGGAATAATCAAAGATACATTATCAGATGCATTGTTGGTATTCCTCGTTGTAAGAAACAGCATTTGTGTGGTTACTGAACCCCAATAATAGGCACCTTTAAATGAGAAATAATTACCAAGTAATTATTCTACGTCACGCAAGCATTTTTATTTTACTTAAATGCACTCAGAACAATGTATCTGCTTGTACAGGTGAAAGCTACTATGATTTCATGTTCAAACGGTCACTGTATTAGTGTATCTGTATAATATTTTCAATCTGTAAACAGTTGCTTACCCCTGTCATAAGACAGAAAACCACAGAACTAGTTAACTGGCTCATAGTTTTTATTTAGGCCATAACCATAAACTGCTGTTTATGTTGAAAATCAGTTTTATATGTCTGCAGTATAAAGAGTTTTGAAATACTAGCCACAAATATCACCAAGTATTGGTTTTATTGTTAATATTAGTTTTGTGTATTTTGTGTAAGTACTTGCTTGCGAAAAGCCAGTTTACTAGCAAAGGAATTGGTATTTTTCTCGACTGTGAAGCATATTGTGACTAATAAGGAATCTGACATTTAAAAGTTTACTAACTAATAAGCCATGGCCATGCAGGTTTTGAATGATAAATTTTCACTTGCTTTTGGGTTTATAGCATGCCTTTGAGAAGAAATCAGGATTAAAATGTTACACAAAATGTAAGGTTTAAGTTACCTCTTGTAACATTGGACAACTGTGTCTTATCTATTAGCACAACGTAATTTCGGAAAGTAATTTATCAGCTGTCACCCAAATGGAAATAATATTTGTCAGGGGATGGAATAAAGTGTTCTGCAAAAAATTCATGAAGAAAACCGTGGCTAAACAACAGCTTTATAAATAGAAATTTTGATTTTACCAAAGCAGATATTCCAGTTACCTTTTCCAAAGAAGATTCATTATTTTCATTTAAGACTGCTAGCAAGAAAAAAAGCTGCAGTTTTGTCTGTTTGTGATTCTGTATATACCATCCGCAGTTTAGTGTTTAGAACATGGAGCTCTTTCAGTCTGCTCAGATTATAAAGAGAATAGGTTTTGTTAAGAGCAATTAGGTGCTTTTTCATTTTTCCCATGTGTGTTAGGCTTATCTTTCCATTTAGTCTTGGGTGAAACACATTTAAGAATTCTGAAAATTAGTTATAAGTCTAAATATGTGTACAACTTTTGTTCCTAAAGTTTAGCTTACCTTTTTGTGTTTAATAGAGGAACTTGACATATTAGTGTGCAATATGAAACACTTTCAGACTGACACTTTTAGCTGTCAAAACATGTCAATATAAATTATGTTGATCATTGTGAATTTCTGGTCATTGTGAAATCTTGACATAATGTTAAGTCTGTTGTAATCACTTTGTAGGAACTGTATGCAGGGGCATTTTGAAGGGTAAAATGGACCTACAGATAGTAAGTGTATTTGGAGTGATGTCGAAGATGTCTTTTAGCACCATATCTAGTCTGATTTTTGTCTTTGCTATTTTTGCTGCCATTGTTCAAGGTCCATTGTTCAAACATCTTTTAGAATAACATGTACAGATCACATACAAAAGAATCTCTGGACCTTCTTGTGTCAGATCTTGAAAATGATAGTCGTTTCATGGGACTAAATTCAATAAATAGGCTTTTTAGCCTCCAGTGCTAACAAAAATAAATCAGAGATGTTATGAGGTGTATTTTGTGGGGTTTATGTTACTGCAGGTGTTAATTTTGATGGATGTGTCCTTGTGCTCTGGAATACTTAGTTGGATCAGTGCTGGGACCGATTTTGTCATCTTTGTCAGTGACATGGACAGTGGGATTGAATGCACCCTCAGCAGGTTTTCCGATGACACCAAGCTGTGTGGTTTGGTTGATATGCTGGAGGGAAGGAATGAAATCCAGAGGGACCTTGACACGCTTGTGAGGTGGGCTGATGCCAACCTCATGAAGTTTAACCATGACAAATGCAAGGTCCTACACCTGGGTCAGAGCAATCCCAGGCACAGCTACAGGTTGGGCAGAGAAGAGATTCAGAGCAGCCCTGCGGAGAAAGACTTGGGGCTGTTGGTTGATGAGAAAATGAACATGAGCTGGCAGTGTGTGCTTGCAGCCCAGAAAGCCAACCATATCCTGGGCTGCATCAAAAGGAGTGGGACCAGCAGGTCGAAGGAGGTGATCCTGCCCCTCTACTCTGCTCTCGTGAGACCTCACTTTGAGTATTGTGTGCAGTTCTGGTGTCCTCAACATAAAAAGGACATGGAACTGTTGGAACAAGTCCAGAGAAGGGCCACGAGGATGATCAGGGGACTGGAGCACCTCCCGTATGAAGACAGACTGAGAAAGTTGTGTCTGTTCAGCCTGGAGAAGAGAAGGCTGCGTGGAGACCTCATAGCAGCCTTCCAGTATCTGAAGGGGGCCTATAGGGATGCTGGGGAGGGACTCTTCATTAGGGACTGTAGTGACAGGACAAGGGGTAATGGGTTAAAACTTACGCAGGGGAAGTTTAGTTTGGATATAAGGAGGAAGCTCTTTACTGTAAGGGTGGTGAGGCACTGGAATAGGTTGCCCAGGGAAGTTGTGAATGCTCCATCTGTGGTAGTGTTCAAGGCCAGGTTGGATGAAGCCTTGGGTGATATGGTTTAGTGCGAGGTGTCCCTGCCCATGGCAGGGGGGGCAGGGGGTTGGAACTAGATGATCTTAAGGTCCTTTCCAACCCCAACTATTCTATGATTCTATGAGTCTGTGATCTTGATAGAGTAATTTACAAAGAGCTGGTGATGGTGGATGTTATTGAAAGGATGTTATTTCAAAAACAACAGATAACTAATTAAACTTCTTGTACTACATACAGACAGACGCTCCTCCACATGTCCCATTCCACACTGTTCACCACCACCTCACCTGTATTCCCATTAACACAAGCTATTGCAGCCAGGCCCAGGGCACATCCGTCCCATGGGGCAGTGGTGATGCCCTATGCAGTGACGGGCATGGGGTGGTTTGCAAGGTCACCCCGTAGCAGAGTCAGGGTGAGCCAGAGGGCTGCTCTGTCCTGAGGGGCCTCTATGAGCCACATCCTGCAAAGCCCCACTGCGCAGCACCCTACATCTGTGGTGCTGTCCCGCAGGCAGCTCCCCCTCGCCTCCTGCGGCTGCAGGCCCTGAATCCCATTGAAGGGGTGCAGCAGTGCTGGGTCAACCTCACCAGATTTGCTGTTGAGTAAACAGATTTATCAGTTTGCTCTTTATAATTTGATTTTGAGAATATACCATTTGTGCTATTTTTTTCTCATCTTTAAACAAGTCTTTAGTATTGTTCCTGCAACAAAACAACGCACTAGAAGTTTGATGATGGTCAGACTTGGCAGTTATTTTTCAGTAGAGTATTTGCTTTGTCTTTTCACTTTTGTACATTGTCTTTTCACTTCTGTTTTTTTTCGTCGTGCTGTGAATACAGTAACAGCTATAAAACTGATGTGCTCTTGTTTTATTGGCAGTCTTCTCCCTCCTTTTCAGAACATGTTTTCTTTTGTACATAGGTATTAAGGGAACATGAAATAGCAGCGATACTTCCTGTAATGTCTGTTCAATTTTTTAAGTGGTTGTGGATTAATTTTTATCTTGTTGAGGAAGTTGTAGCAGCTCTCTGGTCACCTGTGATGAGAACCTAACATTATGCAACATTATTTGACTGATATTGCTCACAATTACTGTTCCATCTGCATGTGATTTACCTTCGTGTTCACTTGCAATGTGATACTGCAGTTAAAACCCAACAAATCCCATACCACTGCTGAAACCCAGGATGGCTAAATCACCAGTGAAGCTTTGAAGATGAATGTGTGTAGCTAATTTGTTTTTGTTCTTTTGTAGGTGATGGATGTGGACACACCATCCTGGGCCCCGAAAGTGGAACTCTTGCTTCAATAAACTACCCACAGACCTCTCCCAATAGTACAGTTTGTGAATGGGAAATTCGTGTAAAGCCTGGGCAGCGAGTTCAGCTCAAATTTGGTGATTTTGATATTGATGACTCAGATTCATGTCATTCCAGTTACTTAAGAGTTCACAATGGGATTGGCCCTACCAGGACAGAGATAGGTAGGAGCTTTTATTATTGGTATTTGAAAGCTATAGACTGGTACAGAACTTGGATATACTGTTGGTACTTTTGTTTCTTCTAAAATTTCTCCTGTTTACCTGCTCTGAGCATAGAGTAACTACTGCATGTATAGTTAAGTACTTTTTCATAGCCCTACAAAGCTGTTATCATTCAGTTGGATATTGGGCAGGGTAAGATCTTGCCTGAATATATCATACACTGCTTTGTACAGTGTGAATTTTGAGCCTTATGAGAAGTGATGAAAAGAAGGAAGTGTTTTTTATTTACAGGAATCTCCAATAAGGTAAAGAAAGGAATTTCAGTAAATCTGTAATTAGAATTGTGTTCTTCCTGTACTTCATATCAAGGAATCATTGAATAGTTTGGGCTGGAAGGGACCTTAAAGATCTAGTTCCAGCCACCATGACAGGAGCAGGGACACCTTCTACTAGACCAGGTTGTTCAAGGCCCTGTCTGACCTGTCCTTGAACAGTGCCAGGAATGGGGCAGCCACAGCTTCTCTGGGCAACCTGTGCCAGTGCCTCACCACCCTCACAATGAAGAATTTCTTTCTAATATCTGTTCTAAATCTACCTTCTTTCAGTTTAAAGCCATTACCCCTTGTCCTATCATTAAATGCCCTTGTAAAATGTCCCTCTCCAGATTTCTTGTAGCCCCCCTATAGGCACTGGAAGCTGCTCTAAGGTCTCCCTGGAGCCTTCTTTTCTCCAGGCTGAACAAGCCCGACTCTTTCAGCCTGTCATCACAGCAGAGCTGCTCCAGCCCTCAGAACATCTTTTTGGGCTCCTCTGGACTCACTTGAGCAGGTCCACATCCCTCTTGTGTTGGGGCCCAGAGCTGGAAGCAGGACTGCAGGTGGGGTGTCATGAGAGTGGACTAGAAGGGCAGAATCCTCTCCTTCAACCTGCTGGTCATGCTTCTTTTGGTGCAGCCCAGCATAAAGTTGACTTTCTGGGCTGCACACTGCCAGGACACATTGAGCTTCCCATCAACCAACATCCCCAAGTTCTCCTCAGGGCTGCTCTCAGACCATTCTCCACCCAGCCTGTATTTGTGCTTGTGATTGTCTCGACCCAGGTGTGGGACTTTGCACTTGGCCTTGCTGACCTTCATGAGTTAAGTGCAAATCTTTGAGGAGTGCTGTGTGTGCTTTATCACAGTAGAAAACTAGACATCAGTGACCAGTAAGTAAACTTACTATTGATGGTACTGCTAGAAAGAACAGATAAGGAAAGATTCTCTTGTATAGCATATAGGTCTTCTGTACAGGGAGGGAATACAGGTGCAACTAACTTTCTAAAAGTAAAGTGGTAAAGAAAACAGTCATCTGATTTTCTTTCACTGGTGTCATGCTCATTTAAAATACACTTCACATTGTAGCTCAGCAGATGACCTCTCTGTTTGGGATGCCAGAGTATTCTAAGTCATTGCATTTTGTTTACTGTTATTAAAGCATATGTAAATGTCTCTTCTTGACACAATTCCTATATCCTAAAAAAATGATGTTGTGTAACAATGATAGCAGAACATCCTACATTTTGTTTGTGCATGCAAAAACTAGATGGTAAATGCAACACAGTTCATATAATAATCTTTGATTCTTCTGACTTTCAAGGGAAACTCTCCTGTAATGTTTTTGGGCTTGTTTTTTTCTCAGACGTTTCGCAATAGCTTGCAAAGTTCCTATAAACAGTGGAGAGGGAATTGCAAAACTACGAGGATCTTCATTAACAGAAAAAAAAAAGAAAGTTGTATATACATGTTACCTGAAATGCCTTTCTTTTTATATGGAATTGTTCTGATTTGAATTGTTCATCTTGACGGTATTAAAGGATGTCAGTCTTCAAAAGTTGTGTAGTTCAGATGTTTCCCATCTTCTGATAATGTCTTTAGTTCAATGTTTGTGCTCAAGAAGAGAACAAATTGAATTTCATTACTATAAGGCAGGGTTTTTTTTAAATAGCAATGTAACATTATCATCCATATCAAGGTAGGGTTTAAAGGCCCTTGTTGGTTACCTTGCATAAAAATCAAAATGAATTTTCATTCTTCCTTCACTAAAATTAGCTGCTATTTTGCAGATTTGTTTTATTTTCTTTTTTTTTTTTTAATAAAGCTTTATCTGGAGAGAGAGAGATTCACTTCATCTAATTTGGTTTTGTTCAACTCAAATACCGAGCCACTAAACTGTGTCTTTTTATAAGAGGCCAGTGGAATTTTAGCTTTGGTAACCCTCTTTTCCAACTGTCACCTAGGTAAGTGTGTGTGAAAATAAGTATATGCTTGGAGCTGTTGAGCCAGACTTAGTCTAAAATAGGAAATGCTGCAGTCCTTAAATGGCAAGGAATGTCCAGTTCTGATAAGTTTGTTATTCACTTTTACAAGTGACTTAGTGGGTTCGAGTAAGTTTTCTACTTCATTTGTTCATTTGACGTTCAGCTGTTCCCAGCTGGTGTAGTAGCACAGTATGTTGAGCAAATTTATGTGTTGTTCTGCTCTCAAAATTAAATCACAGGACAAACAGTGATATTAACAGTGTCAGATACAGATGATGCAGGTTCTTGAATGTTCATGGTTGAAGTAACAAACACTGGAGAGATTAAACAGTGACCTGAATTTGTTTGGAGAAAATTTAGATTTATTCTGAGTTTTTCCATTCAGGACTACTGACATGGTTTAAAATTAAAATACTTGTATTATGTAAAATCTGAAATTCCATGATACCTACTTTAACCCAAAATGACTTGAAACTTGGCTGATTAGGTTAAAAAAAAGCATTAGGAGTAAGTTAGTTCATTGATAAACAGAGAAGGTTTCTAATGAAGCTTTTAAGGACTAGTTCTCCTTGCAAGTCTTTTGAATATTTATCAATATATCAAAAGAAGATACAAATCCATGATGTTAAGTTTGTCTCTAGTTTAAGTAAGAGCTAGAGGTGTTTTTTATTAGATTTCATCACAGTCCAGTCATTGTGCATCTACAGTCAGGTGTACTTATTTAATATAGACAGCGTAAGCCCAGACCTCTAGGAGCAGAGAATGTACACTACTGTGGGAATTCCCTCTCCTGTTGTAATGTTGCTGCACAAAAGCACTTGGAGTCCTTTAGTGGATAAGTACAGAAAAAAATAGCAATATTACATCTTCTGCATGCACCGTTGGCAGTCATGTTTTGTACGTTTCTATTGCCTGTTTTTTGAAAAGATTGCTAAAAATCTGTGGAGAGGCCAGGGGAGAGTTAGAAAATGATTTACAGTCTCAGAAGTATATGTCTTGCCATGAATCAGAAGGTACATCAGTCTACAGTTTGTCGAAGGCTGTATCTCCATGGTGCATGCACCCCTGAATAGTTTATCCAAGCTAGATTTAAATGTGTTGCCTTGTGTATTTGCTTGAAGGCGAGTATAAATGGTGTCTTGAGGACAGTCTGACCTACCCTGAGAGCAGTCTCATGCTGGTCAATTGTGTGACAAGATCCAGTGACTGAAAAAAGGAGAAGTGGTAGTTAAAAAAATGGCACAGTTCATCATAATTAATGTAGTTAGTTAATCATCGAAATACGATTTAAAGCAAAACATAGGGTCAGTGTGGAGCCTTACTTATTTGTTAACTATTGCTGATAATCAGTTTAAGTAGTGAATTGAGGTAAAGTTATATTTGTATATTATAAATTTCATTAAACTATTTTTTTTTCCATTAGAAAATACCCTTGCTATGTTCAAAACATAACTGAATAAGTAACATTCAGAAAGCTCTGAATAATGATAGGAAATCGTATTTAAATTTTTTTAAAATTATATTAGTATTTGTGAGCGTGATTCACTTTTTAAAGGGATTTGACATATTGTATTCATTTGTGTTATATTTGTATTTGTTTTGTATTATATTTGTTAAGAACTACTCCTGCAGGACAGTGTTATTCCATTCCCTCTACTTTAGTATTGTAATTTGCTTTTAGTTGAGAAATGAGTCTGGCTTCTTTTTTCCCTATTTTATGTTATACTAAAATAGTTATTACCAAGAAAGCAAATAAATGGATGGTAAACTGAAACATATGCAATGTCATTTGCTGCTGGTGATTATCCATTTGATTATCCACTGTAGAATTTTAATAGGGTTTGTCCTGGGTTTAGCAGTAGCAGTCAATTTTTCTCCTTGGTAGCTGGTGCAGCGCTGTGTTTTGACTTCCAGCCTGGGAACAGTGCAGATAACACTGATGTTTTCAGTTGTTGCTAAGTAATGTTTACCCTAACCAAGGACTTTCTGAGCCTCATGCTCTGCCAGGGAGGAGGGGAAGCTGGCAGGAAGCAGACAGGACACCTGACCCAAGCTAGCCAAAGAGGTATTCCATACCACAGCACGTCATGCCCAGGGGGGGTAACTGGGAGTTACCTGGAAGGACATGGGGTCTTTTGGGTCAGACTCATTTTTCGGTGAGTGGTATTGTATTCTCTTCCCTTGTTATTTTCCCTTATCATTGTTGTCATTGGTGGTAGTGCTGGTGATTTGTGTTGTACGTTGGTTGCTGGACTGTTCTTGTCTCAACCTGTGGGAGTTGCACTCTTTCGATCCTCCTCCCCGTCCCTCTGGGAGCAGGGAAGGGGAGAGCCCCTTAGTTGGGCAGGAACCCGGGCCTCGACCCCCCCCCCCCCCCCCCCCCGCTGTCTGGCTAGGTTAAACCACGACAGGGTTATAGATGGTTTACAGTATTGAATGATCAAGGGAACCTATAGAACAGAAGCATGGGGGGGGGTGGGTGTTTGATTACTTTTTGTTTTATTTTTCTTAATTGATTAATAAACTGATCAGTATTTTACTCAAGTTTTTAGTTAGTAGGACTGGAGAATTCATCCAGGTGGTGTTATTTGGTAGTAATTCTAGGACTTCATGGGGCAAGTATTGTCAATATCTACAGACTGCAGCATCTCCATTTAAAATGTATTATTTTTAGTCATTTTGGATGGCAAGAGAAGTATCTAGATGCAGAATCTCTGTTAGATTTTATAGCTACAGCAAAAAAGAAAGTGAACCAACTGGCAGTTTATATTAATGGTACTCATATATCCATGTATGTTAATGCTGAACTGGAGTGAATCATGCTTGCTCTTGTCCAAAACTAAGGAAAATAGTTGATGGAAACCATGAAATAGTTGACAAGAAGTGCCCCAAGAGCTGTGGGAAGAGAAGGGCTTTTTTCTCGCTTGCTTCTCTAGATGCTTCTCATTGCACTGACTTGATCCTTTTCCTTGACAGATTACTTGCGATCTCTGAAGAACTAAGTGTGGGGGTTACGCATGCTACACGTGAATGGGATAAGGTCACATTTATTTGCAAGTGTTAAAGGTCTGAGAGACACCTGTGGACAGTGGCAAAAGAAATGCATTACCCATATTCTGCCATTTGCTTTAAATGGTCACTGACTACGTTATTTAGTGCACATGTATTTGTTTTTCACTATTCACCAAAAGTAACATGAGCTTACACTGCAAATGAAAAGAGATACTTATTACATATGTTGATTTTGGTCCATGTCTGTTCTTCCACTTCTCTCTATAGGAAAATACTGTGGGTTTGGTTTTCAAATGGATGGTTTAATTACTTCAAAAAGTAATGAAGTCACAGTACAGTTCATGAGTGGAACACATACTTCTGGACGTGGATTTCTCGCAGCTTATTCAACCACTGAGAAATCAGGTATTTATAATCATTTGGTATTTTTCATGTGCTGGTAAAAGTAGAGCTAAGAAACCAGAACTAATTTATTTATTTACACATTTTCGCAAATTACCTTCTAAAAATGAAGACTTTTACTATGGCCTTGCTGGTACTTCTGTGTAGGAAATTGGACTGTAAGTTACTGTAGCTTTAAAAAAATAGTATCAGACCTTACCTTGGGTAGCAGAGGAAGAATCAGAGTCATTTGTTATGAATTAAAGAGCTGGCTCAGATAAAGGACAAAATGCATTTGTTTTTCAGGTAGCACTCAAGGTGACAGATAATAAGTTTTCTTCTCGAGCTATTATGTATTTGTACAGTCATGGAAAATTTTATTTCAGTAATGGTATTCTGTACTCCCTCAGCTCTTTAATTATATAATCTGCTGACTACTTTTTAGTCTTTTTGCAATTTCTGTGGGTTTTCTGATTCTTTTCTCTCTGTATTTTGCACTGTATATGCCGATACACAGTAGACAAAAAGTGAAAGTATCAGCCATGGATGTAAGTAACATGTCACTCTAGTATTTGTTCCCTATGCTGCCTATTTTCAGTACTGCAGGACTGTTAAATGCTGAAAACGCAGGTCTGTTTAGTTAGTTTATTAATTTAATTTTGAATTTTGTGAAAAGAGCATAAGTTTGCATCTCTGAAAAAGAAAAGATGTGAAATTATTGATTTTAAAGTTGAAATTAAAAATTGCTGAGCTGAATGAATTTGGTAGGTAGTTTCTTGCCTTCCTTAGATATGCACCACTCTCCTAGCATCTGTTTGGTTTGGCATCTTGAATTTGAATGTTACCTCTATGAATTAATTGAGAAGCTGCCGTGAGGCTTGGTTTTCCTAATTAGCCATTTATTGTGGCTTCTCAGTACTCTTACAGGCTTCTGAACTTTCAGGAGCTATACATTACCTTATTTTTTAGATTGGATATAAGAAGGAAATTCTTTCCTGTTAGGGTGTTGAGGCACTGGAATAGGTTGCCCAAGGAGGCTGTGAATGCTCCATCCCTGGCAGTGTTCAAGACCAGGTTGGACAAAGCCTTGAGTGAGATGGTTTAGTGTGAGGTGTCCCTGCCCATGGCAGGGGGGTTGGAACTTGATGATCTTAAGGTCCTTTCCAACCCTAACTATTCTATGGTTCTGTGAGCCTATGATTCTATCTTAGGCTCTCTGAGGTATAGCTATGAATTAAAACTAAGTTGCATAGAAAACAAATTTTTGTAGTATGTTCTTATCTTCTTATCTATGTCACTTTCTCAATGGATTTCCCAGTTACTCAGGCAAATTACCAAGGTTCTACTGTGATACAAAATCTGTTGCAAGAAAATTTGGTAGGAACTAAATGTTTTTTTCATTCTGAGGCTTCTGGTTTTGTGTACTTTAAAAAGCCTACTCAAACTTGTTTTCTGTATCATCCTCTTGACCTAACATTTTTTCTTTCCAGACCTAATTACCTGTCTAGACAATGCAAGTCACTTTTCCGAACCAGAATTCAAGTAAGACTGATTTTTTTTTTTTTTTTTTTTTATCTGTTTCCCCCTCAGTCTCTTTAAAGGAGTAATTTTAGTGTTTTCGCTTCACTGTTACATATACCTGATGCAGCTTTGGCTTGTCCAGATAACTTGAGAAACAAACTAATCAGGGTTAGAGCTGGGTAATTTTGATCTTTGCACTCCTCCTTTCTCCCTCTGTCTCCCTTTTTTTGTTATTTACATGCAGTATACAGTAGAACCTCGTTAATTTGCATTAATGTATAGAAGCTAATATCTTATTTCCATAGACAGAACGTTGCTTTTATAAACATATATTACAGAAGGTATACACCTTGAATGATGAAATTTATATTGCAGTTACCTAAGGAGCACTATGAAATGTGTTAAAAATTGCAATCCCATTTCATAGTTTGGTGTGAATTAATGGGGTTCTTTGAAGACATAAAATGCTGTGCCTTCTGATGGGGGAAGCTGAAGTCATTTCCATGTTTTATCCTTCTCTATTTTCATCTAAAGCAAGGGCAGTGTTTAAAACTGCAGACTTGTGAAGTACATAGCTTACTTTTTGGAGATCTTAATCCCTGCCATGGTGAAGTGTTTCAAAGTGCAACTTTTGCATTTCTCTTTAATTTTCCGAAGTTCCAAAACAGGGCCCTAATTGTAGCTTCTGGCCTTATACCTCATGTGCTTAAGTCTCTGAATCCCACTATTTCCGTGGTACCTGCAATGTTGAACTGCAGTGAAAATGTTAATGGTTTATTCCAGTTCACTGCTAGATCTTGAAGATTTATGAAGATTTAATAGTTTTTGTATGTGCAGTATGAAATGGCACCAGAACATGAACATGGGCTTGCATTAGAGGTACAGATGTCTTGCCTCTTGCTTTTCATGAGCTAGTGGCATTAACTGAATTTGGCCAGCTTTTTATGGTCAAAGCATTGCCAGGAATATTGTATAATAGCATTACTTTTCAGATGTATTATTTAAAGGTGCAAACCAAATAGAGATGCAGGTGTTTAGTTTATAAAATAAAATTTGTTAATATCATTACCTATATGACTTTCAATTTACAGAAGCCATGCAGTGTTTATATTATAAAATGCTGGCTTTATTATATTGAGACTAGAACTGTATTTTCAAATGAGACTTTTAAAAATCTTCTTTACATGTTCTGTCCTCCTCTTGTGTACTTCTCTTCCTGAGTATTTTTTTCTGCTTTGATAGGTCTTCAATCAGGATATATCCTTAAATAGTGATATATGAATGATAGCAGTGTAAATCAAAAGCACAGTGACTATTTTGTAGTTGCATCCATCTTTTGACTTGATATTTTGTTTTCTTCTAGTAAGTATTGTCCAGCTGGATGTGTGATTCCTTTTGCTGATATTTCAGGCACTATTCCCCATGGATACAGAGATGTGAGTAAAAATACTGTGGGCTCATGAGAGTTTTGCTAAAACACGCAGTGTATAATTACAAGTCATTTATAGTTCTTCATGTTAGTTCTGTTGCCTGGATTCTGGAATATATTCCTCCTAAAGCTGAATAGCATGGTACTTGGTTTTTGTGCACAGCTGCTAAGTGCCCAGTGCTTCAGATGTTGCCATCTCAAACAAGTGATGTGGTAGAGACACTAAGGCCTGCTGAGAAAGGTGGATCAATCAAAATAATGTGTTATATTTTCTTTTTGGTTTTGTTGGCTTTCTCAGGTTGGGAAATTCAGATTTAGAGAACCAGTTCTATTAATGATGCCATCTTGGTTTTGACAACTGTAATGCCTCTCTAAACAGAGGGTCACAGTGGTTTTCTTAATTTTTATTTGCAGCATGAAAGATGAACTACTATTTATGCTTGGCAGCTATGAAACCATTTTCGGAACAGAGTTAATGCTGCAACATTAATAGTTCTGTAAACAGGAAATTAAAATCTTTAATAATGTAAAGTTTGCTTAGAACACTACAAAACCCTATATAGTGTTTTTCTGATGTAAGCTTGTACAACTGAATTAGCCTGCCATAGGACTGGAGGGAGTTTGCTTTTTTTAAGTGTTTTAAGAATTTAAGAATTTTGCTAGTAATCTAGTAAAAGATTACATTAAATTTCTTTGCTTAAAATATTCTTTTAGGAAGCCATTAGATTTGACACAGAGGAAAGACAATTAAAAAACATTAATAAGCAAAAATTTTAATATTAAATATGAACCCGAAGTGCATGTCTCTGATTTTGTTTTCTCAAACATCAAAATCATAGGATACCTATTTAAATAATTACCCATACGTAAAAATGTCATGTACAGCATAACTGTGTTACATGTTCTGGTCCACCGCGAGTTCTTTCTAAATGGCTGTGAGGTAATTTTTGTAGCTTGAGATTGATTCTCTGCCTAACATATTGGCAGCATCTGTGGGACTTATGCTTTTTGGGATTTTTTTTTTTTTTTTTCCCAAAATCTGGGAAACTGTTTTCTGTGGAGGAAAAAGGAAACTTAAGGAAATAAATGTCTTGTGACTTTTCATATACTTCATTGCTGTTAAAGGGCAGAGAATTTCGCAGAAGTCAGGCTGTGTGGAAACAAATCAAATTGTCTGGCCCTTTACACCAAATTCCAGATACAAACTCTCATGCGTCTCTTCTAAATGATAGCAGTTGCTTGCTACTTTAAAAAATACCCTAAATCTTGATTCCTTTGTGTGCGACCCCAGTGTCCACAGTCCTTGAGGATTTGGAGCTCTCATTGCTGACATTTTCTGGTGAGCAGGAAGAGGCGAGAGCTGCATCACTGCTCTTATTTCCAGGGAACATAGGAAAGAGGAGCTGCAGCACAAATGAGACAATTACATTTATTTAGAATGTTTTGGGGATATTTTGGGGGTGGGGAATAGCATTAGAGTTTTTATGAGTGAATATACTGAGGAGAATTATGTTTGGAAAAGTCTTGGTGAGCAAGGTTTTTTTTGCTGGTTAGCTTGAGAGATATGGGCATCCTTGCCTGCTGCACTGTGCAGTTATTTCTAAAGAAGCCACAGTGGATAAAGTTGTTTTGTTTTTAAAATAATGTGAGAAAGAAAATCATCCATGAAGCCTTCCTTCTGTGGAAAGGACCTGCTGATTCCTTTTGTAGCGGGACTCTACAGCACCTAGTGGACTGGTTGGCAGAGCAGTGCAGCAGATATGTTTAGTAGCAACAGCTACCAGTGGACTTCGTTTGCTCTCAGTGGCACAGGTAGCCTGCAAGCCAGGGAAATGGATGTGCCACTGTGACATTTGTTAGTGGATCCAGGCTAACAGTTTTCCAGTGAGAGCAGAAAAGGACAGGATGTCCTGCAAAAACTTTTTGTGTAACTGATGTCCATTGACCTTTACAGGCTAGGTAATCAGCTTCTTTAGAAGGAATTCATGTATTTAGTGTGGGCTTGTGTGGATCAGAGTGCTTTGTGGTTAAACCATGAGTTAAAAAATATAACCTATCGGCTAACAGCTACAAAATCTGCAATGCATCACTCCTTAATTGTGAGGAAATAAATATACTTTCAATGTGCTTTCTATTAAAAAGTTGCCTATGTATTTATATATTCAACTTCTGTTGTCTAACATAGTAGATTTATTGTAGGCTGAAAGTCTGGCTATCTGGCATTTTCAGGCTCAGTCACCTTGCTGTTTGTTTGAGCTTATTTAATTACACGAGTTATACTCCAAATACATCTGGACAAGGATGCATTGAAATGTAGGACCTTCTTTTTATGTTTTTATAAATTCCATAATAAACTGAAGATGAATGGTTTCTAAATAATGGAGATACGGTTAAATAAGAACAGTGTCTTAATGTAATAATAACAAAGACTATAACTAGACAATGTAGCATTTACAATATACAGTGTAGTATTTTAACTTATTTACAAATCAGCATTGCATTTTCTTTTTCTCTTCAAGTCATCATCACTTTGTATGGCTGGTATTCATGCAGGCGTTGTATCAAATACTCTGGGTGGCCAAATTAATGTTGTAATCAGCAAGGGCATTCCATACTATGAAGGCTCCCTGGCTAACAATGTCACCTCAAAAGTGTGAGTATATTTCCTATCTTCTCCTTATATATAGCACGTGAGGTCGTGGTAGTGTCTAATTGTGGAATTAATTTCAGCTGGTGGAGCTGTGTATTCCATGGACAGGTTTTCTTCTGGAAGGTTCTCGCAATGCTCTTTTGCTGTGGTGTGACTCTTTTATCACATACTTTAACCTCTACACCATAAAGATGAATTTTCCAAATTCTGCAAGGGGTAGTTTTTATCTTCCAAAATGCATGGCATGACCATAAAGTCCTAATGCTCTGTGGAAATATAATAATTTAACAACAACTTTCTAGCTGCAGAGAAAGAGCGTGTCATTTTATCTCAAAAGCCCCAGGAATTAAAGCAATCAGAGGAGATTGGTTCTTGTTATTGTGATTAGTTTAATTTAAAAGGGAAGCATTTTAATGAAGTCTTGAGTTTTTCTGGGCAGGTGTTTGTTTGAAAGCCTTTAAGTCTGATAATATCACTGGGCTAGATTTCAGTTGGAAAGGTGTCTGTACTGAAAGTGCTGCCAACTTGGTGATGGGAAGTGTTACTTTAATTGTGAAGTGCTTGTTTAGGCATTTCTGCATAGGTTTCAGTGGCAAGCATTAAGGCAAGAAAAATAAACTGAAGAATGTTTGTTTCATTTTCTTCACTGACTACCACAGAACCCATCTTCTTTTGTTCTCTGCAGGGGACTGTTATCTACTGGTCTTTTCACATTCAAGACGAGCGGTAAGCATTATCACATGTATTGCATGTTGATACTTTCATACAAATTTTGTGAGTAGAAATAAGTAAGTGTGCAGGTGTTTTATTTCTTAATTTTTGCTTGTTAGACTTTTTTCCCTGCATTCCTCACTAATGTGTATTTTTAATTAACTTTACTTCCTCATTTTGATGATTAATCATCTCTACATATATATATATGTATAAATTAAACCTTGCTTATCTGCAGAAAGAGATTCTTTCAGGTTATGTTCCTGTCTTATAGTCTGGTTTAAAGTGACTCCTATACTTTAAACATATTGCTAAATCACATAAAAATAAAGCATATTGTTAATCCTAAAATGATTCCTCAACTTTTTCCATCCTGTTTTACTTTTTATCTTCCCATACTATTGCAGATGAAAGCTATAGATGAAAGAGATAGATTACTTATCTCTTGCTCAGGAAGGGCATCTCTTGGGCCCTTGCTCTGTGTGTAAGTTGTGTTCCTTCTTGACCACCGTGTTTTTTCTGAAATACGTACGAGGTTGCTGATTGGTATAACAAGTGTTACACCAAAGCCTTTTTTAGGTCTTTACTGCTTTTCATGTTTTTACTTTCTAGCAATTTCCCTGGTTCATAAATAAATTAGCTGTAGTTTTATAAATGAAAGGTAGCTTTTCTGTAAGTCACTTCTAACATCTATTCAGAGATGGCATTTAAAGTATTGTGAAATCAGTGGCCTTTCCTTAGTTTCTTTAACTAACAATATAAAAAAAACTTAACAAAAGAATTTTGTCTGTTTTCTGTAAGAATAAAGAGCAAAACAAAAAAGAAAGGGGGAGGGGAATCATACACATACTCTTCAAAAGTAAACAAATACTTTCCCTAATATATAAATAAAATAGATGCTGAATGGGGATATATAAGCAGGAATCTGATGGGCAGGAGTGTTTGGAGATGGAAATGTATACAAACGACATAATGTTCAAGTAATTTCTCTCCCAGACCCCTGTAAGAGCTGGAAGAAGGAATTGCATGTCTGGTGACCTTATGCATGGAGAATATTAAACACAGTGGTCGAGGCAGGGTTTATTGGTTTTTGGTTGTTTTTTTTTTGTCTCTCAGAATGTGATCTGATAGTGTATAGAAAAGGAAGTAAATGGCCTGGATATATGAAGAGCTAGGACAAAATGCTGAGCTAGACTATCTGGATTTCAGTCACACATTTGAAAAATTATTGAATAAGATAGAGACGAGGTACAGGTCTAGATTAAAATTCTTGTGTATTTGGGTGGCCTGGGAGTTTGCTGAAGGAGAAAAAGGATTCCATATTATGTTCAAATGAGGTTTATCAGAGTGTGGTGAAGTTACTCATGGGATTCTTCTGTAGCAGTTGACTTCATGACTTGGTACAAAATAGAGGAGTGTGTTATTAATGCTAGAGGTGTGGCCAGTGCAAAGGAAGGTGAAAGTTTGTACAGGAAAACTTGGCTGACTTTGAGACTTGAGTAATAGAAATTAATTTAAGAATTGCAGAACAAAAAGTATAAAGTTGGGTATGTAGAGACTGGCATTTCTGCTTCAAATCGGCAGCATGTTAGATGGAAATGACAGACGAGGGAAAGGATTAGTGAACTGCTAATGTAATCATGCATTGTAGGAGGTTATGTCTAGTAGAAACAACAAACTATTAATGCTATCACACAGGATATTGGCAAGGCTTTGTCTGGGATCCAGTGGCGCTTCGGGTCTGCCACCTGTACTTCCTTTGAGGCATGAGCATCCGACCTTGATGGAAAGAAGGGCTGCAGGGGCACCTCCAGGGGGTGGGGGAGCTAACAGCAAAGGGGAAACCATGGGTTGGTTGTTCAGGCTGGCGTACTGAAGGCAAAGATTGCTCTCTAGTGATATGTCTGGGGAATACACGTGTGAAGGGAAAACTTGTCACTACAGAACAAGATTTTAGCAAAAAGAAAATGGGATATCAAATAGCCACAAGGAAGTTTAGCCAGGAATTTAGGAGATATTTATTAGCCATCAGCAGAACGTGACATGGGAAGAAACTTCTAGTAAGAATGGTGACAGAAAAATACAACTGATTTCAAGGATATGTTTGAGCTCAAGGCCAGGATTATGACAACAGCTTCCTACATGCTATGGTGTATTGTTCAAATTAACATTGTGATACCAAGGTGGGTTTAAAACCCAAAAAGTTCTGTGACACAAAAAAGAATGATCAAGTCGTCTGTTTCCCATCTCTTTGTTAATCATACATGCTTCTAAACCATGACACCTCCCCTACAGCTTCTCGTGTAGTGCTCTGTGTGGATGGTAACTGAGAGAATATCCACATGCTCTTGAGCAGACATAAATCATAGAACAGTCATGACCCCAAGTTTGCTTCCAGCATCACTGTTAGAAAGCAGAAAACAGTGTGTTTTGTTGGTAGTGTTTTTATGGAATAAACTTAGATGGCAGTTTAATATTTGCATGTAAAGTCTTAAACTCCAAGCAGGTGAAATCATTGAGTAACTTGAATTTTCATTTTGAATCCTCTTTCTCTCTTGCTCAGGTTGCTATGGGACACTGGGGATGGAATCTGGAGTAATCCCTGACTCCCAGATCACAGCATCGTCTATTCTTGAGTGGCCTGACCGAACAGGACAAATGAACATCTGGAAACCTGAAAATGCCAGACTAAAAAGGGTTGGTCCTCCCTGGGCTGCTTTTATCAGTGATGAACATCAGTGGTTGCAGATTGACTTGAATAAAGAAAAGAGAATAACAGGTAAGTGAATCTGATCTGGCTTTTAAGCAGCATTCAAAAAGTTTGGTTACTGACATCCTTTTTTCTAGTGCTTGGTCTTAGGTAAACTCCAGGTGATGTTTAATTATAATTACAGCAAAGTTGGTTCCATGTCCTAGCTAATACACTGGACCCTGGAGTTGAACAGGTGGAGTTTCATAGTAGAAAACACCTCTTCCATCATAATTTTTTGAAATGTTTCCTGTGGTTTTATTGGATCCTTGATGCTTCCGTGCTGTCTCCTTGCAGGTGCAAATCCATATCCAGTCAGTCCACTGGTACCTTTGATGCAGGTGTACTGCCCAGCACGGCTGTAGTGAATCCAGCAGTGGAATAGGAGCAGATGCACTGCAGTGTGAGATAGGAGCAGATGCACTGCAATGTGAGATAGCAGCAGAGTGAATTGGCTTACAGGCTCCCTGTCACCTCCTTGCCTGAAGTGGAATTTGGGCTGAGAGCTGGGGATGGTGGGCACCTCGCCAGTCTATTGTGCTTTCCCTCAGCAAATGGACCAAACAGTGCAGACCAATACAGCCAGAGTCTGGGTTAGGCTCTGCTCCTTCACAGCAACTGTGGTAGACCATGACTATAGGAGAGACAACTGGAGGTGCTGTTTCCCAAACCTGCTCTGAATGGTTTGCTTCACGTTTTGGGAGTTGAATAAGCTCATGGTTTCCTATTCCTGTTGCTGGCAATGTGGTCCATGGTGAGTGCACTAGGCAGTAGTGAAGCACAAGGCATTTACATTTTGGGTTTAACCTCAGGGGTAGCCTTAAGTAGTGGCAGTGCAGCTACTGTATCTTCCGTGTTGCCGGTAGCATCTTCTGTTTTAATTGTCCAGAGGTGATTCAGTGTTGTTAATAGGCATGTTTGCAGTCTGACTTAAATCAAATATAAAGTGACTTTAGTAGAGTGCTTCATAGAGTCCCAGGCTTTAAGACTATTGTGAAACATCCTCCTTTGATAAGTTTGTCTCTTTCTTAAGTGCATGAGTTGGTCTCTAAGCTCAGCTGCACACTGTGCTATTAGCAGCTTGACTTCCTGTCATTAAACAACTTGGGTTCGCCAGCAGCCTTTGTTATTACCTCCCTGGGGACTGCTTGGATTTTACATTACTCCTCTAATTCCTGTACTAATAAGCTTTTACAAAACAGCTTTCCTGTGTGAGTCATTGTGTGGTGCTGAAGTGTGGGCTTTAGGAAGCTATGGTTCTTTCAGTGGTGCTTTGTGGTTGGCAGTACAAAAGCAGTGAGGAGCAGTACTGGATACAGGAAGTGGGCCATGATCAAATGAGCAGGCTGTTTGTATCAGGAAATAGGGGAAAAGTGCTTAGCAAGGTTGTTTCATGAGAATTGAAATATAAAAGTAAGTAAAATGACTGTTAAGTTTTAGTCACTGTAGAAGTTTCAGACCCTGGCACTTTGGATAAACTTTTTGAAATGTAACTGGGCCAGTGGAGATTCCAAGTGTGTAGCTCTGGATTCAAAAGCTGATCTATTAAGTTTTACAAGCTGGTACCCATTTTTTGTCTAATGGAGCACCTTTATTTTCACAGGTATTATAACTACTGGATCAACCTTAGCAGAGTACTTTTATTATGTCTCTGCGTACAGAATTCTGTACAGTGATGATGCACAGAAATGGACAGCATACAGAGAACCTGGCATGGATAAAGATAAGGTAAAAATACCACACACTTTCTAGGTATGTTCGATGGACATTTCACAATTCTAAATAAGACTAATTCTGGTAAGGTGAGGAAACATTAAATAACTTCCCTTTCCATGTAATTTTGAATTATAAATGGCATCTACATAGAAGAAAATATGCAAATATGTAAGAATTTGAACAGTCCTGAAATTCAGAAATTATTAGTATTTGGGCATGAGAATATTCTGTGCAAGAAACTTCTGTTGTCAGTGGTAAGCTGACTGGTAGTGTGTCCCTTTTAAGAATAATCAGATTTCTTTCAAAAGAGGTAGTATATTTTAAAATTAAGGCTTACTTTCTTATCCTCTTGTGGTTACAGAATAAATGTTAGGGGCTGTATAATTTTATGTCTTCTATCAATCTTGCTTTTTGACCCAACCTGACAAAGTTTTTTCCTTGTATAATAGAACAGCCCTTGCAGAGTGGAGTTTTCTTAAGAAATGGAATGGCATGTTCAGATTGAAACTGCTTTGCCACACAGAAAAACTACCTGATGTTAGTGGCAAGATAATCTTATCTTCCCCGTGTTTACAGTTTTGCAGTATTTGATAGTAAAAATGAGAAGATTAATGTCCTATGTGGTCTTCCCCATGGTTTGGGGCAGATTTTCTTGAACAGATGGAGAGGTTTCTTGGTAATCTGACTGTAACTTCATTCTTTTTCTTAAAATTCTTGGACGTAATTTACCTTACTTCCATAGGCCTGCCATACAACATACATGTAACAGTAACCTAGTAACTGACTGGGCTTAAGCTGGTCTTTAGCTGTACTTGGTTTTCTTCCCTTTGCTGTGGGTTACAATGTTTCAAGGTATAGGATGTAGCATCCTATGGTGAAGTGAAAGGTTGAAGTATCTTTTTGTTTGTTATATTATGAGGTCTTTGAACCCTAAACTTAACCATAGTAGGAAGCTTCCCTGAGAGAAGACTACTGTTGGGGCTGGTTCATCTCCTCGAACCTGCGTGTGAACTAACAAGACTTAGTATGAAGTATTCAAGGGGGGAAAAAACCCCCAAAACTCAAACCAAATCCAGGTCTTTTGCTAGTTTTGGAGTGCCCTCTTGTGACCGTAAAATATAATCTCAGCTTCAGCTTGTGAGCTGCCCAGATCTATTGAGGCTTCTTGTTTAGTTTCATTATTTTCTTAGAAAACCTCTGCAGCTGTTGCTTTTTAGTTTTTTTTTTCTTTGTTTATTTGAAGTTCATGAAATGAAATACATTGTGGAGCCTGAAATTGCAGGCAAAAGCTCTTCTATGCACTCTTTGTAGTGTTAGGTACAACACATGAAGAACCAACCGTGCACACCCAGTAACTGCCAGCTGTAGTCAAATGGCAGAAAAAAAGGTTCAGTCTGGTTGCTTAGGCTTCAAACTAGTGAATTTTTCCTCTGTCTGACATGATCTTGCTTGACGCAGGTTTGCTTTGAATGCATGTGCACACAGGCTTCTCCCTTTGAGTCTTAAGTAATTGCACACCACACCAACCAGAAGGTGCTATTCCCTGTTTTTTTGAAAGATACTTGAAATTCCTAACACTGTGTAAGAGACCAGAAGCTTTTCCAAGGTTTTTGTGTAGTCCTCTTTGTAATAGAAGCCTGTCAGTACTCAAAAAAAGTTTTTCTTAAAATTTTCATGTATGAGAAAAAGAATAAAATGCTTGAATTGGGGGAAGTGACAAAACAAAGCTGCAGTGTTGGAAAAGTTTTGTTTGACAGCACAGAGGCAAACAGGAGAGAGTTTGATCATAAATGTGATTTCTCATGAAATACTTGCCCTGTATTGAGCTCAGAAGCAAATTTTTTTATGCAAAAATAATTAAATGAACAAAAAATACCAAGCTGCAGGTAAAATTAAGTTACTATCGTAACACTTGACATCAAAAGCTTGACTAATAAAAGGCTGGAGTAAAGAACTGCTTTACTGTTACTTTCTTGAAAATTGCCCTTATTTAGGGGGAAAAGTGGCTCCAAATTGGAACCTACTCTTCCATGGACATACAAACTGACTGCTTTGTATTCTTATTTCCAAAACAACCTCAATACACTTGTCCCTGCATTCAGTCTGCCTGCGTTCATTGCTAGTAAGTGTATTTAAGAAGACTAAGCTTAAATTCAGAGTGGGACAAGTATGACTGAGAGCCATAGAACCATAGAATGGTTTGGGCTGGAGGGGATCTTAAAGATCATCTAGTTCCAGTCGCCTTGGCAGGAGCAGGGGCACCTTCCACTAGACCAAGCTGCTTAAAGCCCCATCCAGTCTGACCTTGAACTTGAACACAGTGTAAATTGTAAATCTGTGATTGTAAATCTGCACTGCAGTAGGCTGGGAAAGAACGGATACTATATACCTTAAAGGCAAATACAAGGTATTTGCCTACCTAGATTTATAGTATCATGAATGGGTCAGCAGTTAGTCTGATAGTGCTGCATTTGTATGTATTGATACTTACAAATAAAAATGCTGGTTACTAATTTCAGATGTAGAATCTCCAATACACTCAGACATGAAGTACTGCATTTAAATTACCAAATGATTTATTTTTCCATGCCTAGCTAAACTGAGGTATGTGTCTATTTGATCAGCTGGTGCTTGAAAAAAATGCCTGTGGAAGGACAAACCAAAATTCTTAGGCGTAAGCAACAGTAATGGGGTGGGTGTGTTTTTTGAGAATGGAGACACATCGTGTATATCGGGGAGCCCAGGCATGAGCTAGTGCAGTTGTGCAACATTATGTTTGTCTCTTTTTTTTTTTCCTTTCTTTTCTAGGTATTTCAAGGGAACACTGAATTGTACCAGGAAGTTCGCAACAACTTCATTCCACCCATTATTGCACGCTTTTTTAGGATTAACCCCTTAAAATGGCACCAGAAAATTGCAATGAAAGTAGAACTGCTAGGATGTCAGTTTAGCATAGGTAAGGTGACTGAAAACCTTTCAACTGTTCAAGACAAGCAGTGAGATAATTTGGCAAATATGATATTGGGGGTATATTTTAATGAGGAAAAAAGTACATCTTAGCTGCCTAATTCTTTTGTAACTGACACCTCTGAATTTCTTCAAAAATTATTACACTTAACCTGGAAAATAGCTCATTCAGGTGTAAACTAGGTAATTTAGAAAACTTATGTTTCAAAAGACACCAGTCAGTTGCTTTCCATGTCACTGATTCACATGGGGGATGAGGTTCCTCGTTGTATAATATGAACAAAAACCTTTAGAGCAAACTGTTGCAGCTGTCTTCTCCTGAAAAGAAAACACGGAAAACTAGCAACTCTAATCACTTTTTTATAAAACTCTTTTCTTCTAAAGGCCGTGCTCCTAAAATCACCCTGCCACCTCCACCTCAGAACAAGAATGATAACAAAAACAGTGAGATCAGTGATGACATCATTAATTCAGTGAAGACTTCGTTGCAGACAGATAAAACAACTTTCACACCTGAAATAAAAAACACTACAGTGACTCCAAGTGTAACCAAAGGTATCCACAGTTTAGCAGTAAAAGTGTTTGGGAACTCCTTACAGTACCCTAGCATATATTAAGTGTGCTTTCTGAATTTAAATTTTCTCAACGCTTATAGATGCTAGCAAGTTACCAGTCTTTTCTTTTTAATATTTACCAGTTTTAAAAAAATTTTAATATTTACCAGTGATAAAAAATGAACAGTTGCATACTGTATGCAGAAACAAAACTAATCTAAGTCATTGGCCTGGTTTCAGCTGGTATAGTTAATTTTCTTCCTAGTAGCTGGTATGGTGCTGTGCTTTGGATCTGAGAACAGTGTTGATAACACAACAATATTTTAGTTTTTGCTAAGTAGCGCTTACCTTGATCAAGGACTTTTCAGTCTCTGATGCTCTGCCACTGAGGAGGAGCACAAGAAGCTGGGAGGGAGCAGAGCCAGGACAGCTGACCTGAACTAGCTAAGAACCATATATATCATAGAACATTATCAGTGTAGAAACTGTGGGGAGTTGGCTGGTAGGTTCTGATTGCTGCTTATGGGCTGGGCACTGGTCAGCAGGTGATGAGCAATTAAACTATGCATCACTTACGTTTCTTGGGTTTTATTTCTCTCTCCCCTTTTGTTGTTTCCCTTTTCATTACAATTATTATAATAATAGTAGTAATTTAATTTATTAAGTTTTTCTTATCTCAGCCCATGGGTTTTACTTTCCACCCATTCTCTTCCCCATCCCACCAGGCAGGGAGTGAGCAAGTGGCTGTGGCAAGCTAATTATAAGCTGGGATTACACCATGACAGTCGTATTAAATATATAAATTCTTTCTTTCAAAACTTGTTCAAACCAAGTTCAGCTTTTAATTGCTGAATAAATTTTGTCAGGAGAAGTGGAGACTCGGAGTTAATCAGTTTTAACTGTTTCATTATTTAAGTTGTTAAATTCTTAGGACAAAACACTTTTGACATAGCTAATATTTTATGGAGCATGAAATTCAAAAAACACCATCTAGCAGCATGTTTTTTATTATCAAAGAAAACGGTCAGAAAAAGGAGCAAGATCACTGCAGATGCAGGCACTGGTGACATGTCCTTTAGATGGTAGGGGACAGTCAGACCCAGCATGGACTGCTTCTGTTAAGGTACTGTAGTGTTTACTTCTTATAGGAGGTTCAAACTTCAGCAGTTGCTCTTGATTTTCCTTGTTAATAATAAAATATATTGTTCTAACACAAACACCTCACTTACGGTAGAATGTGTTGATTTTGATGACAAACCTTGCAAAAATAGCAGCTGTAGAAGAGCTAGATGCTAATGACATTTACACTGGGAGCATCCAGCAGGGTAGCTTAGCTGGGGGAATCTGGTGCGATGGATGCTGTACATGAAAACTATGTGCTTTACCCACGTAATTTGCAAATTAAACACTGATTTATGAGAAGCTCTTCTGTCTGACACCACTTAATTTAATGGCTTTCAGATGTGGCATTGGCAGCAGTTCTGGTTCCAGTGCTGGTGATGGTCTTCACTACTCTGATTCTTATCTTAGTTTGTGCGTGGCATTGGAGAAACCGGTAAATGACAAGATTAATGAAAGTGCTTTAAATGAATGTTAGCGTGGTGCGGGGAATGCAGTGCTGCATGTATTGCTGTGGGAGCTACGCGGTCTGCCCTTGTGGAAGGAGTTTGTTCAGAACTGTATTCTCTGTGACTCGCAAGGGCAGTGAAAATAGCTTTTTGTAATGTTCTCCTTACAAGTGCTTTTACTGAAAACTGGTTTCTCCAGTAGCAGCACTGGTGATGGCAAGACAGGTTACTGGTGCTTCTGTGTTAAATCTGATGACCAGCTACAGCCAAGGTGATAGTTGCTGAGTGTTAATTAATGCACCTTCTGATAAATACATGAACTAAAACATCTCCTTTTTCACAGCAAGAAAAAAACTGAGGGCACTTATGATCTACCTTACTGGGATCGTGCAGGTAACGAAACAGTTTTCTGAAATCCTTCACATTTTTTGTTTGATGTATATTTCAGATAGCAGCAACACTGACAATTTCCACTAGCAGAAGCTTCTCTAATGCTAACTGATGTGGGCCTAGTGAGCACTGAATTGCTATTCTGGACAGACTAAACTGCTTCAATTCCCTGGATTATTACTGCTCTTCCCAGAAATAGAAAAATGCTTTGTCTCCTGCTAGAGCTTACAGCTTCACATCTCCTTTAGGAAACAAACTACAGAACCTTTTAATTACACATGAGGGGAAGAAGTAATTTATGAGAATGTCTTTCTACATTTGATAATCATGTATTTGGTACTTTTTTTGTCCTGGAAAAAAACCTTTCATCTTAGTGTATAAGGTCTCTCAAGTTTTGTCTGTCTTCATTGCCATATGAAGCAAGTGGGGTTGTCTGCAACCCCTTCTTCGCATATCTTCCATCCTACTGTCTTGTGCTCCATTAACTTAAGATCAGACAATTCCACCAAGCAGCACTTAGCAAGTGTCCTGAGAATGCTTGTGCTACATACAGCTTGAAGGGCTGCTGCAGCACTTGGGGTTGTACTGTCTGTATGACCAGACTACACTTCCCTGTCCTTATGGTGAAAGATTCCCCAAGTGTGCTTGCTCACTGCAGTTTTAAGTAGGCCTTATCCTTTAGATGAGAAACTTTCTAATGACCTTATTTTTATTTATGACATGTCTGTTTCTGATAGGTCACAACACTGTTGTCTTAGACTAATAGGCTCAAAGTATCTTGTATTTAAGTCACAATGATGGACATGCCAGGTTTTTTTCCTATTTGCTTAAATTTAAATGCTCAGGATGGAGATCTGCTTAAAAGCAAATCTGGCAAAATCCACTATCACAATAATGTTGCTGAGCTTCTCTGTGGAACCTCTGTCTGCCCCCTCCAATCAGGTACCTCAAACTTTGTTAAACGGTGTTCTGCAGTTTTGAATCTCCCATTTCTTGGGTTTTACCTACAGGATAGTCTCTTACAGCTGGAATGAAATATGTTAATGGACAGCAAAACTAGAATGGCTCTGGCTGCTGGGGGGAGAGATGGGGGAACCTAACACAACCACCACCCCCTCCCTTCTCTCAAGGGAACATTCATGACCACAGTCACACCTTTTTGTTTCCACTGAAGTTAAAATCCTTTTTATTCAGGTTTTTGCAGATATTCACTTATCAACTATTTTTGACAATGTGAGTTAGAAACAGGACATTAATAGCAAGAAGCCACATCAATTAAATGTACTCTTGAGGTTATAGCTGAGATTTATTGAAAATTTTATGTAAATATTCAATTTACAGATTGGAATAATGGCTGACTTTAGTATTTGCCGTGTTGTATTTTATGAGTTTATTAATGTGACGAGTAGCTCCAGCACTGCTGCTAATGGACGTTGGGGTGTGGGCTCACTAGACTGCAGCAGTTCTACAGGCATATGAAGGGTCGAGCAGTCAAGCAGGCTGTTTGGGTGAGAGTAATGCTGTTACCTCAGAAAATGTTAAAATACCTTGTAACCTGGGGTTATGCAAATACTGGTAATTGCTGTAGAAATATTTTAGCAGCTTAAAATACAGTATATATGCAAGCTTGGGTGTTGTTTTTCTTTAATCCCTGTGAAGGATGGTGGAAAGGAATGAAGCAGTTTCTCCCAACAAAGTCAGCAGAACAGGAAGAAACGCCTGTACGCTACAGCAGCAGTGAAATAAGTCACCTAAGACCAAGAGAAGTCCCAACGATACTGCAAACAGAGTCTGCAGGTACATTTTACTGGTTTTGCAGGCCAGGAAACAAATAACTAACTAGACATGCTAAAAAATGTCAGAAACTGGCTACATTTAATTATTTCCCATTTGTTTGGGGAAACAGAGGAAAAATGAGTAGTTCTGTTGGTAAGCACACTTAAAATGCAGGCTTTTTCAAAGCTGTTTGGATTAATTGACTTGAAGTGTTGTAAATAACACTTTCTCAAGTTAATGCAGTTATTTTACCTGTATTTGCTCTTAAGCCCCATAAAGGGTTGGAGGATATTTTTCATGCACTGGAAGCAATTTCACCTCATTATTTTTATGCATACATTTGAATGTGGCACTTGGTTCCCTACACCTATTGTATGGCTTATATAATTCTTTTGATCTAGAAAAGGAGGAGTTCCTGATAATGGCATGTGCCCTTCCCCTGGTGAACCAGTCATTAGGGGAAGATGAATGACACTGCCATTGGTTCTGTGCTTACATACTGATGGTGGCAGTGTGCAGGCATGCGGGAGTTATGGCTTCATGGCAGGGAGAATTACATAGAATCATAGAATAGTTAGGGTTGGAAAGGACCTTAAGATCATCAAGTTCCAACCCCCCTGCCATGGGCAGGGACACCTCGCACTAAACCATCTCACCCAGGACTCCATCCAACCTGGCCTTGAACACTGCCAGGGATGGAGCACTCCCAACTTCCCTGGGCAACCCATTCCAGTGCCTCACCACCCTCACAGTAAAGAATTTCTTCCTTATATCCAATCTAAACTTCCCCTGTTTAAGTCTGAACCTGTTACCCCTTGTCCTGTCACTACAGTCCCTAATGAAGAGTCCATTCCTCTTTCTGTGTGATCTGTTTTTACACAGCTAGTGGGTTTCTCACTTTTCTTCAAAAAGATGACTTTGTTTTGAAACAGATTTACAGCATGGGAAATTGCAGCTCACAAGGGAAGAAGTGTAACCTGAGAAATTGGGATATTGCGGCTGTCCCCAGTAGCTTTATCTATTGGGTGAAATGATTCCTTTTTTCCAAAGTAGTTACCACTGGCAGACAGACGGATCACTGACTGGATCTAAGATAACAATGTCTGTGATGCTAGTGACTGATAGGTTGTATTTAATGTAATGTCACTGCAAAAAAATAATTCCTTTAAGTGTGTTTTTATTTTGTTTTGCTGGGGTTTGCAACACAGAGTATGCTCAGCCACTGGTAGGGGGACTTGTTGGCACGCTTCATCAGAGATCCACCTTTAAACCAGAGGAAGGAAAAGAAGCAAGTTATGCTGATTTGGACCCTTACAGTTCACCCATCCAGGAAGTTTATCATGCCTATGCTGAACCACTACCTATAACTGGACCAGAATATGCAACTCCCATTATCATGGACATGTCCAGCCATCCCAACGTACCTCTTGGCATTCCTTCCATTTCCACCTTCAAAACTGCAGGGAATCAAGCTCCTCCACTGGTTGGAACTTGCAATAAACTCTTATCTAGGACAGACAGCACATCCTCAGCACAGGCGCTGTATGATACACCCAAGGGGCAACCAGCGCCAGGTACCACTGATGAATTGGTGTACCAGGTACCACAGAGTGTGGCCCATGCCACTGGGAGTAAGGATGAACTCAGCTCATGAGTAAGGTAGAATGATGGCTTGCTTTTAAAAGCCAATTCCATAAAGCTGACAGTTACACTTTTTAATTGCATTGTTTTGATTTTGTTAGTCTTAATACAATGCTGAACCAAAAGATGTGATACTCAAGGTCAGGAAAGCTGGTAATCCTGCCTTTCCTGAAGCTGTACGTATAATTAATAGCTTGTCTCCTGTAAAACCATGGACAGTTTTATTACTACTGTACAATTGTCTGTCAGACATGAGAGAAGAACTCTTCAAGATTAGCTTCAGTAATTGATAGATGTGAATGATAAATTGGGAGAAACAGTTTAAAGTACAAAAGCCAGTAATTTCTTGCTAATGGTACTGTGGAGGGGCGGGGGAGTTGATGGGACCAAAACCCAAAGCTTCTAACTTTCTAAGAGCTATATGTAAGCACTGTAGTGTCTAAAATTCATTTTACTTTATTTAATGCCTGTACAACCTTGGACTTCAAAAATTACTGTCAGGACTGATGGCAAAAATCCTATTAACTTCATGGCGTAACAAGGGTTTGATTCTGAATTAAGTTATTTCAGCTTTTGTTCACAGGATTAGGAATCATCAACCGCATGTTCCTCAGAAGGTTCCCACCATTTTCATTCACCTTCCAGAACTAGAACCTGCTGCCTCTACAATCTGTTTTCTGCCTCATCTCCTTAAGCCCCTCAGTCTTGTTCCTTCCTAGGGAGCCAGGAGACATAAAACCATACAAGCAAACTGCATGGCAACTGCTTTTACATTTTTCTACTAAGTAAAGGCTACTCTGAATAGTGTCTGCCTCGAATTTAGGCTTCCCCGAGGGTCAGTGTGACAGAGGTGTTTGGGGTGACCAAATTTATAAAGGTTCCCTCTGTCCCCCAGTCTGCCTGCGCCAGAGTATGTGTTTCTGTGTGTTAAGATGTGAGCTTATATACAAAGAAAGATATGTATATAGTTTTGTGAGTGCTTAAGGAAGCACGCAAATATTCTAATGATGCACAGTTTGTGTTGTCATACACACATTTAGCACATATGGTATGTTTTACCACAACTGAAAAACTTTAGCCTTAGGGCTTGTCTTACGATTATTCTTATTAGAAGTATAAAAGATTCCAAAACATTTACAGAAGAACCAGTACTGTTCCAAAGAGGGTCTGTCCATTTCAAAAGCATTACATGGAATTTGTATCCTTTGAATATTCTCTGCTATGAAAATTTGGGGTCAGTCTTCCATTTGGGGTAACTAGTTTTAGCTGGGTAATCATGAAAAGAAAACAATTTGAATGTCGTATTTGCCATTTTTTATCTTGTTAGAAACAAAGCACAGCTTTTGAACCTAAGTAGTAGGAAAAAACCCACCATAAAAATGCTTTATTTTTATGGTAACAGCACAGTTGGGAGGATGCTGAATTAATTTATCATGCGAAACCCCCGACATACACATCAGCCCAGTTTTATGGACTCAGTGATTACTCTTCGTTTCTGTACAGTAATTCAAGTCAGCCTTACTTAACACCCTGGGTCCTTAAGTCAGGTGGAGAAGAATCAAATCAAAACTCAGCTACTGTTCAAGAAGGCTGCCACCATTGTCTTACACCAGTACGGTATCCTACCTTATCACTTAAAGATTTGGTTGCATAGAAGCTATTATGTAAACTCAGAAATCCAAAATTACTTGTTGCCTGTTATTAACACCTAGAATGTGTTACTACATACTCTGTGTTGCCTTAAAGCCTAATTCTACAATTCTTTGATCATTCTCATTCATTGAGAATTATTTTCTGTTTGTTTGTTTAGAATTGGGTGTCTTAAGCCTAAATGTGAATGTAAGTAAGGGTGGTATATTGGACCCATTCATGAAAAAGCAATTCCTTCCTAGGAATTTGTATTTTGATGATAGCACAACTTTTTCTGCTTGATAGTGCTAGTCTGCAATCTTTCTTTGTCATCTTGCCTAAACAGGTAAGTAAGTGTTCTTGTCCATCAGCAGCAACTATGACTTTGAAATTATCTGAGCTGATTTTATTTGAAAGGTGTGACATATTCCATTCAAGTTAAGAAAGCATTGCATTTTCAAAACGTACCAGGCTTAGGAACGTTAATCTACCATAAAAATAAATGGATGTGTTTAAGTCAGTAAATAAATAACGCTCTTGGATTTAGTATTTTCTGTAGGCCAGGTACAGTAGAACTGTGGATATACTGTAGGCTAAGATGGTGTCAGAATTGAACAGTTTATCTACAGGGGCTTATTTTATGAACAACCATAATGCAGTTTCATTATCTGGGCAGCATGAGCTGTTAACAGGAATGGGTGTTCTTAAGAATTTAAGTCCCTTTTTTGAAAGAAATTGGTCCCAAGCTTTGCTCCCTGCTGTCAGCTTTGAAAATGTTACCTGCTAGGGTTAACCAACTTTGACTGTGTAATGCCACATACTGTAAACACTGGTTCACAAATGTAAGTTGTGTGACACATTTCAGATTAGACTTCTCCTGTGTACAATACAAGCAGAGGTGCATTTAATGGGTCTCTTTTTTACATGTGAAGACGTGGATATCAAATGTATGTCAATTTTGTTTGGCTTGAGTATTCTCCCAGAATGTATGTTCTTACCTCAGCATGTATTGTAGTTGCTCAGGATTTGTATATGTTGCTAGAATTTAGACTGTATAAATAGTGAGGGGGTTTTATATGTATGTTAAAAAGTATTTTAAATAAATTGTACATACGTATTACTTGGTATGTTTGCATTTAACACCCACCCTGTATCTAAATCACTTGTATTTTGGAAATGCAAGGGTAATTTATGAGTTACCATATTACAATAGGGTTTATGCCCTGCCCCCAAGAGTGACCTTATACCATTTCCTGTCAGCCATCCACAGAGGATGTGCTGATCCCTGCTTCATCTGCCTGAGGATTAAAAGCAATAAACTGACACTTATCAGAGCCCTCCTGCGGGCTGGAGTCTGCTGCAGGGGCAAGTGGTATTGACAGGAGAGAGCTTCCCTGGCATTGCCTGCTGCAAGCAGAATGTCAGGTCTGGACTGCTGTGTGACAAGAGGCTGAGACACAGCACAGGCAGCTGTCCTCATGTCAATGTAATGAGAAAGTTGGGCTCCTGTCCAACATAACCCATTGCTTAAAATGCAGACTTCCCTGCCCCCCAGTCAGCACAGCACCAGTAGAGGGACTGCTAGCTGATTCTTCAACAGAGCAGGGCTACTTCCCAGTTACTGAAAAGAAGCTGCTTTTGCTTGCAAAGCTTTCCCCTGCTTGATCTTAATTCTAGTACTGCTAAATGGCTTAGTCCTCTGCTTGTCAAAAAAGCTTGTCAAACAAATGTAATATTACAAACAGACATGTCCAGAAAATGTGTGCCAGTGTGCCTGCAAGCATCCCTGCTTTAGCTGACCAGTGCTCCAGATGGACTGTTGTCAAGTGGAACAGCCAGCTGTGTAACACTTGCTGCTTCCTGTTCTGTCTCTGCATCTTGCTAAACATATATTGTGAGTGAAATGCAGCTTAGCTGAAATAGTGCTGCTTGGGCTGGCCACCTTTCTGTTTTCCACATCACAGGTGAGGGAGGGGAGTTAAAAACCAACTGAAGCAAAACTATCTAGATTTCTGAAAATCTTTAAAAAGCGTGAACCACCCTTCTTTTACACACCTTAGTGTGCATAAAAGTCTCCTGCCATACTATTTTTTATTACTTTCCCACAGATTTTGTACAAAAATAGTGAAAGACCATGAGAAATGCTTAAGTTAAAAGTATTCTGTTCACTACACAAATACCACATTATTTCTACAAAGAAAAGTTCCTGAAAAAATTTTTGTGTTAATAAATGAAATTTGTCCTTCACCCTAAAAGTAAGTGTTCAGCATTTGTATTGTTTGTGTTCTGTTCTGAAATATAACATAACATACCTACTTAACACTTATAGTAAACTCTCTTCTCCAGTACTGGGCGACCACAGCTGTCTCATTGCAAGCTTGAAGAAACTCCTGCTCTGCTAAGACACATCAGATGTCTAAGACTTCAAAGGAATGCATACTTAGAATGGGTGATGCTGACCTGTGAGGACACTAGCACTAAAGAATTTTACCGTATACAGTAGTACAGTGAAAGTCACCTTTAGAAATTTTCTGTGCAAATTTTTCCTTAGATAAGTCTTAAAACAGTTATGGATAGTGTAATCAAGTATACCATGGTTCAGCTTTGAGACGCACAACAATCACTTTCATGAAACCAAATCATCAGTAACCAAATTCTGATTTTAAAATGACATACAAAGCTTGAAGCTGATGTCAGTTTTCGGCACAGCCAGAAGTTTATACCAAAAACTGTCTCTGCTGTCATGTAAAATGGAAAGAAACACTATTGTTTTGCATATGACACTGGAAGAAAGATTCCTACTTACATTCACATTTAAATGGCAGAAGACTAGAACAGCTTTTAAGTGTAGAATCTGCATGCTGAACGTACCTAGAGTAACTACACAAATGGCTCGATGGTCAAATTACAGTAGAATCACAGTCCACCTTAATAGTGTTGTGATTCTTTTGGCTTTTTTACCTTTGTAAGTAGCTTTAAGCAAGACAAAGTCTAAAAAAGTCAGGATGCAACTGAAGGAAGTGGAAATCCACAGGTCAGGTTTCACACTAATACAATGCCACAATATATAAAAATTATTTATAGACTATTATAAAATTTTACATTATTTTTGCAGTTCACTTGCCTTGCTCCTCAACATGCTGCAGCTTCACAGGGTTTTGGCACCAACGGTCAGAGTGCCAGAATCCATTTTGCTCAGGAAGGCTCCTTCATATGAACTATTCTACTACTTTAGTCTTTCTGAAACAAAGGAAAAAAAACAACCTTGGATTTTACTAGTAAAACAGAATCCATGCTTTATGCATCAAACATCTGATACACATCTAAACCAGTTGATACAAAGGTATGGACAGCTAATTAAAATATTCCCTTTCAGTCGCAGAAGGAGGTCTATCTCAGGCCATTCTGTAGTTTTACTTTATAACCTCTCAGAAGTAGATTCAAAAATACGGTCTGTATTGCTGTGCCTTCAGGAACTGCATGAAGATGATTTTTTTGTCTGTATCAAAAAAAAACCCAAAGGCAGCCTTGTAACTGAAAACAATGCTTTGTCACTTTACCCAGCTCTGAGGTAGACCATACCACTTATTTACTTGCATGTTTAATTACTTGCATGTTTAATTACTATAAGAAGAAATTGCCAAAAAGTAGGATCTGGTAATGAAATTAAGCTAATGCCCTTGTAAGGAAGAATGGTCAGACTTTTGTTTTAGTATCTTACCTGGAAAGCAGGATGCCCAGCAGCACAACTGCCTACTACTGCTGTGGCTTACTGGTACTTCCACAGTTAGTAGTGACCCATTCTCTGTGTCTGGAAACTGCCAGAACCCTGTTGTAGCATCTCCAGGCACAGGGAACACAAGGTGGGCTGTGCCACACTGCCTGGTCACCTTCCAGGACCAAAACAGGCACTCGGCACCACCACACACTCACTCAGGGAATCATGCAAAAGGTTTCATTTGCTACCACAAGAAGTTTCAGCAGTATAAAACCCACTACCTGTAATCAGTGGAAGATCTTGCACCAGTGATTACTTCATTTCACATCAAGCTAAAAAACAACTTTCAGCATTCATCTTACACTGCCTCTTGCACACTGGGAATTACTTTCTTATGGTTGCTACAAGTTCTTGCATTTTTTTTTCTGTTGTATCTGTAGAAGCATCGTTGCTGCTGTACACAATATTATAACACAGGTGTTAGTTCCCCCTGTAGAGGAGAAACTGCCTGTGGATGGAGCTTTTGTGTGGAAAAACTGTTAACTGATGGAAGTATTTTGCTGTGAAAGGACATTAGCTCTTAACATGTAAGATACCAAGATCTAATACATACAAAATATTCTCCAAGTATAAACACTTCAAAGAATGAAAACTAGAGCATGTGGAGAATTAGAGCTATTCTTTCCTAGAAAGTAGCTGAGGTTTCTGTTTTTCCAGAAATCCCTGACTATGAGAAAGCAAACCAGACACCTGAGCTGTTTCTCAGCATGAGCAGTCGTGATTCCACATTATTTTGCTTACATGGTATACATTCATGTATATCATGTTTCTTATGAATCTGCTCAGGAGAGGAGAGCAGGTGCAAAAAGGTTCAGTGGAACAACTGTCACAGTGCACAGTGTGACAGTTTTGAAAAGCTGGTCACGGTCCCTGGCCTGTCAATGACAGCAAGATTTCGCAGGCCTGTTTTCAGTGGAGGTTTGTAAGATGTAATTGTTTAAAGGGTAAACCTCATTTAAACAGTTAAATGACATTCCTTAGTTGCCAAAGTCATGTAAAGCTATCTGGCTTGCCTTTCATGAACTAAAAAGACAAGAGTTTTTGATGGCAATTATTAGGAACAAATAAGGAATGGCTACAAAGAAAACAGAGCAGACGGAATTTCAAATAATGAGGACCTTAACGTAGCAGGTTTTGTAGTTTAAGAAAATCAAAAGGCAGACAAGTTTCACACATACCTCTAAGAGGCAATAAAGTCATTAAGAGCCTGAGCAAATAAACCCAAAAGGGCAGTAATATTTTATACTCCCTCATACTTCAAAGGAAGCAAAAAACGAACCTTACTTTTTAACAGTCATCTCTGCCCATAATGAACTCAATGTAAAGGAAAAATGAAAATTGGACAAACCACTGAAAAACTCCTCAGTACAAGTAAAAGACCTTAAAACTGGTGTGGACCTTCGTACAAAACACACTATAAAGAAACTGACCAGAAAGAATAAGAACAAAGGCCTTTTACAATTATCTATGATTATCTGCATTTCAAATTCTACCATTCAAGCTAAGAAAGGGTGTGACAGAGACAACAGGCTCCATGCAGAGGAGCAGACAGGTACCACCACAGCACAGGTATGGCAGAGACTTTTCCTACAGGCTAGAGGGTGTGAAACCCAGGCAGCACTAAAACCAAGCCTAATAACTAAACTGAATCCTGACACACCACAAGAACACATGGGATTTATCAAGTCTACTTGTTTTGTCTGAACTTATGATTCTCTCCTCTTTAAGTTACTCTATTTATTTTTAATTGGAAAGCTTTTCTGCTCACTGCAAGTAGAGGTCCAGTGAAATCTATCACAAAGCCCCACCCCACAGTGAATCCTATCATAAAGCTATAGAATTTCCATGGGAATTGAAACAGGAACTTACAATTTACAGTCCCTGCAGTCTAGCAGATAACAGTGCCAGACAAACAGGAGTACATACAGATGTGAAAGTAGTACCTGTCTTAACTGGCATTTGATGTATTGTTCAATCTCATAACACGGAAATGAAAATGTCTGATTCACAGGAATCTTGCTGAGATTCAGGATTTGTTTTTAGCTCCTTCTGTGAACCCAAAGTAATATTCTATATCAGAAACAACAGCACTGTAAAACACACACACAAAAATAAACTCATCTGTGTATGTAAAACAGCGATCATAGAATATACTCAAGATTCATTCAGGATTGCATTTGCAGAACAAAAATTAGGATATTCTCCAGACTGAAATACAATACTGCAAACAAGCCTCTGCTTTATTTTTTTTCTTCAGGTTTTACAATGACAATTTTGGAACAAAAACCAAAAGGGGCAAAGACAATTAAATACCAAAGGACGTCCCTAAGCGTAATATAAAATATTAAAAGGTAATTTACTCCAGTGTCTCCTTCTGCCCAAGAAGACTGATTCACTGGGAGCAAAAATTTGCATATTTCAGTAAACCTCAAATAAATTTTTGTAACTTGAGGAGATTTCCCAGCCACAGTTTAATGCAACAGAAAAGCACTGTACTCGTCCAAGAACTCTTTAATGTAAAAAGGCAGCCAGAACAGGGTTTGCAGCTCTCAACTCATGTAAGAGCATTTTAGCTACAATTCCGGAAAGTCATCTTCCTTCAGACAAGCAAGCAAAAAGACCTCATGTTAACTGTCCTCAAAAAGTTTCTCAGCATCCTGTCTTAAGTCATACCTGGCACCATACACACCACAAAAATAAGCATGCACCATACGCTTAAAATATTCCATATTTGATCATACTGGATTAAACTGTCTTAAAACTATTCAAGACACAAAAATATTTCAGAGATTCTGACACTAATAATAGTTCTTTAGTCACTAGTGAAGAGCAGTTTTCCAGATACCAGAAGAGTCTGTCAATATAACACACTAAAAGCAAGCTCCCCCCTCCCCTCCTCCTGCATCCATGAAGTTTCTGAGGTTTCAAATAAGTGACATTTCTGATGACGACATCATAGAATCATAGAATAGAATCATGGAATAGTTAGGGTTGGAAAGGACCTTAAGATCATCAAGTTCCAACCCCCCTGCCGTGGGCAGGGACACCTCACGCTAAATCGTATCACCCAAGGCCGCGTCCAGCCTGGTCTTGAACACTGCCAGGGATGGAGCATTCACAACCTCCCTGGGCAACCCATTCCAGTGCCTCACCACCCTAACAGGAAAGAATTTCCTCCTTATATCCAACCTAAACTTCCCCTGTTTAAGTTTTAACCCATTACCCCTTGTCCTGTCACTACAGTCCCTAATGAAGAGTACCTCTCTAGCATCCCTATAGGCCCCCTTCAGATACTGGAAGGCTGCTATGAGGTCTCCACGCAGCCTTCTCTTCTCCAGGCTGAACAGCCCCAACTTCCTCAGCCTGTCCTCTCTCCCCACATCAGCCGGATCCCCAACATAATGTCAGGTCCCAGTTTTGCAACTAGGTTAATGCAGGACAGCATCCATATTAATTTTGGTGGGGCAAGGTCCAGCACACTGCTGGAGTAATTAGGTCTCGGAATCTGCCCAGACAATGTACGGGCAGGGGCTGAACTTAACAGCAGGCTTTGTTGTAACATCCACAAAGGATTTTGTGTGTGGTTTTGTTCTTTCTGGGTTTTTTAACCCTGCTTGCTAGATCCTGGTTGGTTATTATCATCACTCCTTCTTCTGTACCTATTTAACCATCAGTCCTGCCATTACTAGCCTGGACAGCCAGCTGCATAACATATTATTTTACATTCCTAGAGGTATTTATAAGCATGTATTACATAGCTGTAATAAACAGTGGGGCACTTGGTGAACACCAAACACTTAAATTACTCCTCCAGCACCATGGACTTCCAGAATTTTCAGAGCTGTCTTCCAACCCAGTTTTTTGGTAATCAAAGCAAACCACAATGAAGTGTCATTTTGACAGCTATCTTCATTTCCCAAAATTAAATGGGATCAAAATCCAATACTTTGATGTAAAGGAAAAAAACTTCAACATCTTAACAAAACTTCATTTCCTAACAGCAGATTAAAACCAAAGATACTTCAATTATGTTTTCATGGCAAAATAGAAATAATTTATGCTTCTACGCATATTTTATAGCATCTTTTTCAACACAGCAGGGGAAGATGAAACCATGTACACAAAGAACTGGTCTCTTACATAAAGCAAACAAAAAACAATGCTGATCATTAAACCAAACTTCTCTCATAAAACTAGACCACTGGCAGTACTCCCACTCCAAACAGTGGCAGATACTAAATTTGTCAGTATCAAGAAACTGATACCATTACTCATTCCTTTAACATTTTTTGCATCTGTATCACATTTTAAACTCATAATGAAACAGCCACGTGATATCCAGTACTAATAAAGCTGCCGCAAAAATGAGTTCCCACTGAGTTGACTTCAAAGACCAACTTGAAATACAACTATATTACTATTTTCAAAACTTATACATACTTCCAAATCTTTTTATAAGGCATGTGTATGCTTTGGTTAGCATTAAATAATTCCAATAATATTTTTTTTATAAGTCATGACACCAGCCCTCTAATACATTTTAAAAAATATACTCCCATACTCTCACAGCTGTAGAGATGATGCTATCAACTTTTCATCTTCTGGAATGCCCGCAGACTTTGGACACTAAGAGATTCTAATATATATTGGTATAGCGAATCATTTATTGGTATAGCTTATCTTTTCCCTTAACACCTATCTATCTGTGCATTTGAGACACTTATTTTTTGGTCAGTCTCCACCACCAATGACTTCTCTGATTTATCAGTCTGCAGGATCGGTGCCTAACAGTCCAAATGACTAGGTCCAGCTCTGTACCAGTTGAATCCTCCTCCACAAATGAGTTTAAAAAATCTCTCTAGAGATGAATGCCTTTGTCAGTTTAAAAAGAGAGGGGGTATGAGGAAGCTGCTTTCCTGTGAGAACAACACTATTATACTTTAAGGTGGGTGTTTTTAGGAAAAATTATCTAGTTACGAAATGTCAGATTTCTGCAGGATCTTGGATGCAGGACTTCTCAGAGCTGGCAGTCCGACACGTAAGAGTTCTGAGGAGCTGTATACACAATTTTGCACAATTTCAACAAGTTTTTTTCCTCTTTCATTTTTCATTGTAAGATATATTTGACAAATTCACTATTTTCAAGTTCTGAAATTCAAACATTAATATTTTCAGATCTTCATTCCTATAGTTAAAAAAAATGCTTACATGGCATTCCTCTTTGCTTGACTTCAGATGTTGAGTATAACCCCAGATGATTCGCATGTCTTCTAATGAAGAATCTTCATCTAGAACCAAACAGAAATTTAACAATTAAAAAAAAGTTAATTTTCTTTACCTGATCATTTACCTACAAACACATGCATGAAGAATGTATTTACAGTACTTGTTCATAGAGTTACACTTAGCTATATGCAGTTCTGTATCAAGATAGTATTATGAAGTTTTGCATAACAAAAACAAGCTGTGTATCTCTTATCACTTGGTGAAAAACAGCACATGAAACAGCATTTTTTTTTTTGTACAAACCAATTATATAAAAATACCACTGTTTTAACTGGGTTTTCTCTGGTACACCTGCAACCAGTTTTGCCATGAAATGAAGTTCATTTCTTCATAGCACTGACACCCCCTTGGAAATCAAAGAAGTGGATTCTATTACCAGCTATTTTGAGGCTAATTAGCAAAGAAAGACCTTGATTGTACAATCTAAATATGCAACAGTAAATACTTAAGAAAAAACCCTACTGAGTCATATGTTAAGCCTGAATTCTGAGGTTATTTCAGCTTTAAGCAATAAAATTTTTGCCTATATGTCCAGTGAGGTATTATTCAGCCCAGAATTTATTCCAAAAAGCATTTTACATTTATATTAAGTATTATTACAACACATTACTGCACATCTTTTTAATAACGTAACTATTTTCAGATGAAACCTGTATCCAAAAGGCCTCATAAAAATGTGAACCATTGACTTCCTGTCTTTTTTACTAGAGAAGGGAAGTGCTAATGCCTGGTAAATGCCAGGATCAATCTAGCATTTTCCTCTCAGACACTTTATGAATCAGTGAGGATCACACATTACGTGTGAACTGAACTGGAGGGAAGCTTATGTTTTTTAGGCTTGCAAAATGGAATTATTTCCCTAATTCAGTTCTACAAAAGAATAAATTGTGTTCAAATGTGCCTCTTCCATATAAAGGCATCCAAACCAGCTGAAATTGATGCAGACACGTTGACAGTGATGTAAATCTCAACCTGGAAAAGATCAGACAGGGTGCATCAACTAGGATGCATTTGTCACATCATATCACCTTGTGTTAGCTTTTTGTTTTGTTTTGTTTTGTTTTCAGTTTCCTAGTTCATGGGTGGCACTGGCAGAGAGTACTGGACTAGATGGACCCATTCAAGGCTAGGTTCATGTATGTTAACAGTTTTGCCCAGTGTCACCTGTGATCTGGGACTCTGGTCTTGATTTTGCAGTGACTGTGTGCACACAGAAGGCCCAAAACCCCCCTGTTTTCTGACCATACTAACAAATGCAAAAAGAAATAAAATGAAACTATACTCTGTTTACTCAGATGCAGCACTGAAGCAGGTTTGATGCAACACTAGGGTCACTTCTAAGGCTACGACTACCAGATTCCTGCACGGGAGACCTGCGAGCCCTGTACATACGTGCAAAGTGTTTAGCATCTTACAAGCGCTCTACAGCACGTTCAGCCCACGCCCAGCTGCCAATCGCGCAGGCAAAGGTAACATGCAGAAAGCACCACCAAAAGCACCAGCTTCAAAGCGCGCTTTCTGCATTCAGTTTGAGGCGGCAGCGCTTTCACAAATCGACGCCCCTAGAAAAGCCCACAGGAACTACGTTAAGGCCCTGGTGCTCAGCAGCTGCGAGCACCAGCCGGCCCCGGCCCGGCTGCACACACAGCTCAACCCTTCACCTGGGGATGGCGGCCGGCGGCACCGTCCCCTCGCCTCAGCCCGGCCCGGCCCGGCCCGGCGGAGCACAAGGGTCCCGCGCAGCCCCGCACCGCCCGTTACCGCTCCACACGACGATCACACGCTCCACCAACGAGCCCCACCCGTCCGAGGTACGCTGCCCCGCGGCCGTTGCCATGCAAGGCAAGTCCCGCCCTACCTCCAGCTCCTCAGGGCCCCATTGGCTGCAAAGAGCAACGCTCCTTCCGCCCGCTGCTCACCGATGGGCTCAGCTCCCCGCCTATCAGCACAAAAGCCAGGCTCCTGGCGGCGGGGCCGCGGCTGCGTCCCGCAGCTGGGCGGGCAGGGCATGGCCAGTTAACCAAAATAGACGCTCTGGTAAAACCGGCGAGAAGCAGGAGGGTGGCAGTAGACCCGACTGCCGGAAATGTGGCCGGGTTGTGCCAGAGGCACTAGCAACAGACAATCTGCAACTCACCGCTGACAGGCGGCAGCTGCAAGACACCCTGCTCCCTGCGGCGGTAACGGCCAGCCGTACCTCAGAGGAACGGAACGAATGCCACTTGCCCACAGCTCCTGCATTTAAGTCTTTAATCTGACAAAACCTACCTTGCAGGGAGGGACTAAAAAGATCCCAGTCTTTCCCACTGTGATGTCCGTCCCATTTAAGAAAGTGTAAGTTTTGGACAAGGCCAGCATCAACAAAATACCGTGTTTCCGAGTACGAGAGCAAGTGTTCTAGTACAGTGAAGTCTGAAGACCAAATACACTGAAGACTTGAATATGTAAGAATTGCCTTTTCCCATCAATTTCTAAGGAAATCGTGCTCTGCCTGCCTCTACGTCCCCCACAGTAACTTCTGAGTAACGTCTGGCTGAGGAAAACCTGCCAACCTGCCAATAATGTTACAAGTTTTATGAAACCAGAAGTGAACAAGAGAGAGTGCGGACAATGCTACAAACACACAGCTTAGGCTACCTACGTATAAGCCTCCTTGCTTAAGATCTGCTGGTCCACAAAAGAGATAAAGCCCAGGATCCAAAGTGGGGACAACTCCATTAACTTTGGTGTACTCCTGAAACTTTAAAATTATACCCCCGCCTGTAGGAAGGGCACATTCCCCCCCCCCCCCCCCCCCCCACTGATTTGAAGCCACTATAGGAAATAACCTTTCAACAGCTGAGAACACTTGAAATTACAGTTGACACGTTCATTTATTTGTATGACATGTCTACTATCACCTGTTAAGTAGGTAACAGAATTCCTGACAAGACAGTTTCAAGGCAAATCCAAATTAAAAAACTTAGCCTATTTACTTAAGCTGTATAATGTGAGACATTCCATTTAAATCAACTTTCTCTCCCTCCACACCCCCCACCCCCCCTCCAACCCTAAAATGATGAAAATGCCCAGCAGGCTTGTGTTCCATCTTCACATTTTCTTACCTCCTTTTGAAAAGCAACTCTTGACCTTTTTAGCTAAGACTTGGCTTTCCACTAGTTGCCTGGGGTGAAGTTATGAACTTATAAATCTGAATGATAAATTCCTCAAGCTACAGCCTAAAACCCATTGGCACAATTACAGTTTATACATTTGTTAAGCAATTCTTGCATTTAATTCACTTCATCAGTTAACAAAAATATGCAGAGATAAAATCCTATCCATAGCTTTAGCTCAACTTATCTCACCACCTTTGTTCACGATCAGTGCCTTCTTTTATGATTAACTGCAAAGCCAGAAGTGGCAGAGCATGAAGAATGCTTGTTCAAAGACTTTGTGATCACTGCTCAATCTCACATGAGCACTGGCAACAGTGAGCTTAAAACATGGGAATCTGACTGTAAGCGCTGGATTTTTTTTTTTTTTTTCTTTACTAAACTCAGCAAATAAAACCCTGTGCTTTGTTTTGCTCAGTCAAAACAGCCATGGCTGGCTCCAAAATTCCATGTGAAACCCACTGGTGTTTGTCAGTCCTGGGTTCTAATGGCCAACCTCCAGCCATGGTTTATGAGTCATCAGAAGACAACACAATGAAAGATTTTAGATGCAGAAACCCATCTGCTTTATAGGCTTCTAATTCTTGCAAGGTTTAGCTGATGACTCCCTGATTATTCTTTTATTTTTGCTTTTTAGTGACTTTAACTTAAAGTAACACTGCAGCAGCCAAAGCAACACACTGAGCAGAGGACCAAGGTAAGATCTGAAGCAAGGGCCCTCTTTCACAAAGTGACTGTACTTCAAAAGTCACTTACTGCTGAAATTCTGTTTGTAAATAAAATTCACAGGATCTGAACCAAGACAGATCAGCAAAAGCACTTGTGCCACCACCTGATTTCCCCATGGGCTGCTTTTCTTGTGACCGTATCTCATTTTGTCTGCTTCCAAAACAGACAAACTGCACACGGCACTACCCCAGTTCTTCCTGCTCCCTTACTTTTCTACACTTCCAGTTTAACTCTGCAGGCAACTCAGACCACTACATAGGTTGCAAGCAAGCACAAAGACGTCCTGGCAGGGGTAGCAAACTCCTTCTGGATGTCCCCCACACCTGGATGGCACAACGCAGGCCAGCAAACACTAGCCCATGCGGAAACTGCAACCAAATTACACAACTGCAAAACACCTTGCCACCCACCAGGATGAAGCACTGCTAGTGCCCTTCCTGAGCATCCAGCATTAAATCACTGCTTTGCCCAGCACTGGGGGACACGGTTCCCTTGTTCTCGATTTCTCGGCACATGCACTGCAGGGAGGAGTGTTGTTAACTGCAGATGTTATTATTGTCCTGAGCTGTTGTGAAGCCTCTCTGCACTGTCAAATAGCTGCCACATTTCACTTCAGAGGCAAGTGACAGTGGCTCAGTACACATTCCCCAGATGTTAACTTGTTATGACAACTGGGGCTATGGGCAGATACTACTTCCTCCCTTTTTAATTTAACCATTCTGGTTTGACACATTTCTTTTTCCAGTGTTTTCAGGTTCACTGTCACTAATAATACAGTCCATAGAAAGCCCAGGGATTCATATGAGTTATTTGAGAAACCTCAGGAACTTTTAACCCCATCTTAAACCCAGTATTATAACTGTGTTAACAAAGCTGTTAATGGAACAAACTGTTCATTACACAACATCATGGAGAAAAAGGCAAATAACTTTGGGTAGCTGGATCTGACACAGCAGAAAACCTCATTTTTTTCACAACTTTGTTTCAGTTTGAAAGGGATCATTTTAGGCACTTTAATGCAAAGAGACAATGGTAAAGTCTGTGGGAGTGTAACTAAATGGCATTTTTTCATCTTGTTTCATGCTATATGTTTGTCAACAGAGCACACAGTATATATGCAGTAGATACACAGATATTTTGATTACAGATGTCTGAAATAAAAGCTTTCCAGGGCATGAGCTGCCATTGTTCACCTATGGCAATTACCATTTGATATCATTTAAATATTGCCTCTACTTGCACTGGGCGGGTATCAGCCCAATTATCCTTCTCCTGTCCTGCTTGGCTATATGGGGAAAAGGAGAAAACTTTTTTCATGCACTCGCAAACATAAAAATCCAAACAAGCCCCACTCTTCCTGCCTGGCTTCCTATGGCCTGGGTAGAAAGCAGGACACATAGCAAACAATAAATGTTCCACAATTCCTCTTTTGCGAACAGGAGGCCACCAAAGCAAAGGCAGCTGCCCAAGGGACTCCCAGAGCATAACTAAGTTGTTCTTGGTATTGTAGGGAATAATGCAATTAGAGAGAATTGAGTCAAAACACCTTAGCTCGAAAACTATGCACCATAGTTCAGAGAGTGTGAACTTTCAATTGAAAACCAAGCAGTTTTTTTACTTAACTTGACTGCTCCCCAAAATCATATGGGTTTTCCAGACGCCATGTCAGGATGCACTGTCATCTTAAGCAGCTCAGCCAAATTCTTTTGCCCTGGTATCCAAGAGCAGAAGCAGCACTTTGCCCCTTTCACCATTCTCCCTCCTGGTGCAGTTACAGTTATTTTTTCAAACCAGCTCTGTCTCTCATACCATACTGCTCCAACTGAAGAAGACAGCATCTTCTTATCATGCAACAAGCAACTGCTTTCTCCTATTTTAGATCTAAACTTAAATCCAAACTTGTATGTAACCTCTCTTTACATTAACAAAACTTTCCAAGCTCTCCCTTCCCTGAAGTAAATTTTTGGTTTTACTTTTGTATCAGTTTGATTTCTCAAAAGAAGGAGAGAAAGCGTTTACACTGTAATGTGTTATTAAAATACAAGGCACCCCATCCAAACACTATTATTAATAACCTCCATGCAACACAGCTGTTTATATAAAACAGATGCAGCATGTAACCTATTTTTCCAGATTCTATAGGTCTGTGAGCATGCAAATCTCTTTCAGATGAAGGAGTCATCCTTTTCTTTTTAGATGAGATGACATAAGCAAATGTCTATGTTTAGAACATAGAAAAACCAACCAACACAGACAGATATGGCACGTATATGCATGAAACTGTAAACACTGAGGAATATTTGGAAAACTTCTGTAACTGAAGTGCTACTGAAATATCCTGTAACTCCTGCTTCACTTTTATGTCTCTCTATATAGATAAAGAATCCATTAATGAAATGCAATCCTAAATGAAGCTGACAAAAGTAGTACAACAGTTTTTGTTATTAACATACAGCACTCTCTTATACCTCCCTGTAATTTAGAAATGAGATTAACATAGCATGTAAGTTTTTCATAATGGATCTTTTCACCTTCAGATATTTTTGCCACTGTTAAAACTGAACTACAGAACTCTAGATGACAAAACACTGTCATCTTCAAAATTACAAATGGAAAAATGTATTAAAAAAACCAAAACAAACCACAGAAACTTACATAACATTTAGTTCACCTGTTTTAGTCCATATTTACCATGTAAATTTAGATTACTTCTACTAACAGGAATCCTTTGTCCAGTTTTCCGTTTATTAAATATAAATATATATATTTTATATATATATTTATATACATAAGAAAAAAAAACATAAAAATGTCCTTCTTTATCTGTTCTAGAAAAAAGATGGGGAAGAGAAAAAAACCCCACACTTTCTAGTACTTTAAGCATCCATTAATTTGAGTCCACCATACATAACACCCACTTCTGACATACATCCTTCTTTTTTTGAGTGAAGGAAATAGGCAAACTTCAAAGGGACTGAATATACAGCAATGATGCAATAGATGGCTTTAAGTAGCAGTAACAAAGGAAACAGCATTTTGCTTTGAAAGCAAAAAAGCATTTTTTTTTCAGTATTTTGCTATTTTCTGAAGTGCTGGCATCTGTAGGGAAGGGATTAAAAGACTTTAGTAATTCTGATATGCCAAAATAGTGTAAATAGTGACAATAAATCTTCTATGGCTTAGTGATGTAGCACTCACAGTGATGCTGTTGACCCACACTTCCGCACTTTCCAGGTACACCTCTTAATTTTTTTCAGCAATCTTAAACCCAGGCATCTTCGTACTGAATGGATAAGGCTACATATGTTGATCTCTCACAGAAAAAAGCACACTTACTATTGGTGGAAGTATGCTTGCTAGAGAAGCTAATTTAAAAATTCAATTTTGAAAGGTTTTACCAAAATCCTTTTTTTTTCTTTTGTACCGAAGATGCATAATCTTAATTCATAATATCCAATGTGTAAGGCAAAAGCAGTGCTGTGCCTAAGATGTAGTACTGGTCATGACACCCCATGTATTTTAAAAGCAATGTGTACCTCAGCAAAAGTGCAACATCTCTGGTTCCTTCATACCTCTGTTCTCCAAATCTTGGTATGTTTTCCCTGGTCAATTTGATCTAACAATTTCTTAATAAGCAGAATAGATGAATTCAAAGTCACACTGGATTTTGTCTAGAATCATGCCTCCTGCTGATATATCAGCAACTGACAAAAGGAAACAATCCCGACACATGCCACAGCAAAGAGCACAGCTTCTGCTATCATTCTGTTACGTTAGGCTGGTCCTCTTCTGTTTCAGCCCCTGCACAAGAGGTGGCAGCAGCAGTAGCGTAAAACAATCCAATAAACATTTCATATAGAATATTCCCCACAGTGGGCACTGAGGAGCACATCTACAACATTTTCTTGAAAAGGCAAGTTCATGCAAGCCCTGGCACAAGGGGCAGACCAGCCAACAGCATAGCCATAGCACTGGCACGAAAAGCACTGTACGGAGGTTGCTAAAACTTCTTTCCATGCTTCTGAGTAAGGCAGATTCCATCTGCTGGGAGCAGTTCATCTAAGGTGCTATTCCCGCTGCTCTGGTCTGGGCAGCATAATCCTGAATGATAAGGCAGAGTTACTCAGATTTAGCAACAGTAACTGCTACAGCTCAAGCAGCAGCTTCCAAGGACACTGTTCAGAGGGTACAAGAAAGATGTAAGATGTGTTTAAAGCTGTGGTAAGATGAAAAAGATGTTTGGCATTTATAAACAAAGGCTTTGATGATTTCAGGAATAACAGAAAGAAGATCTGTTTGAAGATATGTTTTTCCTGAGGAGGGGTTTGAAGACAATGCACATTTCAAGAGAACAGGTTCTTGCACAAACCTCTGGGAGATAATTGGCAAACTGTTAAGCACTACTTACTAGACTTTTCTAAACAGGATTCTTTTCTGGTAGACACTGACTCACTGAAATACATACATCATTATCCAGTCTTCTTTTACTAACATTTTTACTAGATACTTCATGAAGAATAAAATCAGTCACAATCACACTGTGACTTAACTTCTCAGATGACATAGCATTTCCTGAAAGGCAGTTTCTTGGAGGATTTAAAAGAAAAAAAAAAGGTGAAGAAAAAAACCCCACGAAACAACAAAAAACAGAGGTTCCTGTGGTCTGTTTGGAGCCAGAAATCCTAAATTCAGCTTTGGCAGCAACTCCCATCAGGGCTTTCCAGAGGGCTGCATGGGATTCCATTTTCAAAAGGACTTAAAAGTTTAGGAGCACGTCTCATTGTTAAAGTGATTTAGATTAATGAGCTGAAACATTGCGTCATGTGCTGCTTCATGCTCTGTTATGTCTAGCCCAGTGAGAAGTAGGGTTCTCCCACAACTCCTGACAGATTTAGATGTAAGGGTTTGAAATACTGGAACCTCGTTTCTTACGGCTTTCTGGTGGAGGTGACTAGCCCTGATCAGGAAAAGTAGATAACACTCACCAGCAGGTCAGCATAAACATTAATGAAGCAAGAGTGTATTAGCAGGCCAGGCTGTAAACTTCTGTTGCTCATGGCACAACTACGAATCAGAGATTAATGGAAACAGTACCTGCTGTGGCTGCAAAGAGATTCACCAGAGGCCATTTGTGAAAGGTCACAAGCTCCCAAGTGTTCGAGACGCTTTTAAAAGCAGATGTGGGTGCCCTTGACAGTGGCTCACAAACTGTGTGCCACATTCCCTTCTCTTGTTCTAGTCTGTGATTTTTATTTGGTTTAGTATGGAGATTTTTCTTAGGGGAGAATGAAGTAAGGCACGCAGAATTCTTATCAAAGAATAAATTAAAAGTTTTTTATTCTATTTGCACTTTTGCAACAGACATATTATTTAAAAAAAAATCAGATGTACCACAGTATACTTGACCTGAATGCTTCAGTGCTGTTTCTACATTTTGTGAGAGACTGGAAATAACTCCTAGATGTATAACATTTTGACCATGAAACATGAAAACTTGTAAGCCTATTCATTAGCTGCAGTGTTTACTTTCTGAATATTGTCAGATCTTCTGATGCTTTGTTTTCTGTTGACAATAAGTCACTACACCACAGAAATGGGGGCTTGAAAGGGAAAAGGATACGTAAGAGTCTGAACTTTTGTGTGGAAGGATTGAGTAAGTAGGAGTGCAACCATGGCCTAAGTGTTACATTAGGTAAATGTTTCTGTTAAAATATTTAGTATTAAAGGAGATTTTAATTTAAACTTCCCATTTAATCATAATTCAAATTGTTAAGTCAGTGTTTTAATGCCCTCTAGCTTTGCAGGTTAGCCTCAGTACCTAGGTAAAACCAATAAATAGGGTTTAAACAAACTCGAAACTCTTAAAAAATGTCCTGTATTCAGTCATTACTCAGGTATCAAACTGTGATGAATATGCTGTGCTAAATCAGTTGCTTTTTCAGGATAGCTGAAAAAGGTATATAAAACCTAAGCCAAGCCAGTCAGCCCACATGTGGCCAACAAACAGATTTTAGCACGGAGTTCTACCTGCTCAAGCTTTTTGTTGTATCAAGACCACACTTTCTACCCATTCAAAGCTCCATTTAAGTCAAAAGAAATACTTTCTGAATTAAGGGCTGAGAAATGCATACAGACCCTTACTTCCAGCCAGACATTAGTACCACATAATTTCTTTGCCATTGCAATTTCAACCCACCATACTATCTGTTGACTTAAGTCCATCTCACTACCAGTTTCCTAGGAGCACATATAGATTATAGTAAGAATGCAGCCTCAGGTAAGTTTGGTTCTGGATGATGGAATAGCCCTCAATTTGCCTATGTTCACCAAAACTGTCTCTGAAAGAAATCCATCACTCAGGGGAAAGAATGAAAGGTCAGCGCTGCATGTTCCTCTCTCACAGCACACCTTTGCCTTTGTTCAGAAAGCTAGGGAACCTTACTACTGAAAGTATGATTTCTGTTTTCTGAGCTTTAAGTGGGTAGCAGTTGTGACAAAACCTGCCAGGGTTGCTGCTGCCAGAAACCACATAGGCAATTCCCAGGAATGGGTTACTTCCTCCACTCCATACCACAGTTGAAAGAATCACATGCTTCCTTGCCTTGAATTTGGTAACAGGGAAATCCGATAGAAGGATGTTAAGGTTTCACTAATGAAGTTTACATTATTTCCAGGAGAAGAAGTGGTAGTAAAGTGCTAAAAGCCCTTTCCAAGGCATAAACAGCTTGGAGATAAGCATTTGCTGCAAAAATTCTTGTAACTGATCTGTGATGTCTCTGCTATTCTGGGCCCAAAACTCTGTAGCAGCTGGTGGTAAGAAAGCCAGTTATTTTAAACATAGTCTCTGTATGAACATGGAAATACTTTTTTTTTTTAACATTATAAATTCCAGTTTCATAATTTATGTAACTGGTATTGTGTTAATTTCTATGAAAACCCAGCTGAAAATTAGCCTTTTTGGCAGCTTAGCATGATGACTGGAACTAGATGATCTTTCAAGTCCCTTCCAACCCAAACAACTAGATAATGATGGTGATCCACATATTCTCATTGAGGGGAAGTGCTCACCTCTACCTAATATATTATCTACCCAAAATGTTGTATTTTACCTTACATCTCTCCACATGGGAACTTTCAGAACAAAAATGTGCTATAGTACTTAAAATCATAGCTCTAGTGGCTGAGACAGAAATTTATAATCATCTTGACATAACTACTGCTGACAAAATAAGTGTTTTAATTGGAAAAGTTTGTGCTGTTTAGAGCGAGAGTGCACTTTCAGCAGCACAAAAGTTCCTGTCAGTAGGTGGACCAAATCCAAAAGCCCAAAGTCATATGCTCCCATTTGATAACATGTCCTAGCTCCATCTGCACAGGCGAAAGAAAATCTATTTATAGTGTCTCATCACCTTAAAAACTAGGTCTTGTCACAGTGACTTAGTCTGGGATGTTTCTCTCAGTTTCTTTGCTGTTTTACTATATAAATACCATCCACTTCCATCTTGTAACTAATAGTCTTGGATAACATGAAAGGATACTGTAAGAAATATGAAAAGTGTAATTCCCCACTGGGAGGCCATCTGTAAACTGCCTTATCCGTCTGACACAATGATAAAGATTTCTGAAGGTAGCAAAGGCTGACACTCGCATCCAGATAATGAAGTCGTCATTTATGTAACCGTTCTTTTCATCTTCCTCGTCTAAAAAATATACTGGCTTCTGCCAGTAAGGAGGTCTTGATGTCCCTGACAAAAAAAGGAAAGAAACCAGGAAAGACAGGCTGTCAGTCACTGGTGACTTCTGGGCCTTCTCACAACCAACACAGGATATGAAATATGAAGGAGACACAGGACACTGTCCGATACTGAAGAATTATATATGCTAGATAAATTTTCAACCAAACATTTCACTCACCTCAAACATGAATGAACAGAGTTTACCAGTACCCAGGGGTTGCTACACATCAGAAACTTTAAGCTCAGGAAAAACAAAGTTCCTTCCACAAATGAAAATACTGTTTATTCTGGATTCTTGCCTCTTCAGCAAGCAACATGCTCTCTATAATGAGGAGCTTGCCTTCATTTTTGTACTTTAATTTATACCTGTACAACCAGAAATGCACCTTTCTGCAGTCTAATGGCAGAGATTATGCTATTTAGAGTCTGTCATATGAAAACTTAGATAATTAACTCTTGCATATGGCACTGTGCACAGTACTGCCCTGATCCACAACAGGAAGCTTTTGGCTGCACTTCAATACAGATCAACCATAAGAAGGCAACAGCTATGAAACAGCTGTTTTAAAGAACTAGTGATGAAGGCAGTCCCACTTGTCTAACAACTGCCTAAGAATCTGCAAAGACATGAAGATGTGACACACAATTCTCCTTCATTGATGTTTTCAATAGGAAAAAAATAAAGTGGACTGCAGCCTTTCTTTTCCTGAACAGATTATGCATTACAAGAAACTGTACAGAAGGGTGTTGACATGGGGTAACTTCAGTCATCTGAAACCACTTTCTTCCAGTTCTGCGGTCAGTGATGAAAAAAAAATAGCATAAAATAGAATAAAAATTCTATGGTCAGTGATTAAAAAAAAAGTGATATTTTGGTTAAGTCTGTCTTCTGCTGTCAGTCACCCTCTAAAGCTGCTTCTCCAAACTGCTTTGGGAAGCACTTCTCCCAAAGGCAACATCTCAGAATGGGAGACCCTCACACAGGGGAGAAGGGGTAGGGAAGCCATTGAAAAATAAGGAATACCAGTGGAACCATTCTTACCTGGAAATGCAGAAGAGAGATTGTATGATTTTGGATTGCAAAATTTCACATTTTTATCTGTCCACCAGCTGTTTCCAGTCTTCAGCAGTGGTACTTGAATAACAGATGAGTTAAGATTGTAAAAAAGATCAACAGTATCTGTAGGAAATACAAGAAACAATATGTCTGAGTAAAGGACAGTCATTCTAATTGCCAGCATCAATAACAAAAACTGTCACACTGAAGTATCTTTCAAGTGAATAAAAAAATTAAAAAAAATAAAATGGTCTTTAACCATGATATCCCTGTTTCGGTGGGCAAAAAGCTCTTGTTTTTATCCATTATATTTTCCTACTTAGATTAGTTTAACGTAAGTCAAAAACATTATAGGCCTCATTAACATCTATGCAAACACTCAGGCACCCAATGAGATGACAGGCAGGGATAGCTGGATGATACAGATGGCAAGTGGCTGCTTTTTAGGAAACATGAAAACCACAACTCAACTCCACAAGCATCAATTATTTTAATTTTTTTTTTATCCTGCTACAAAAGCTGTGTCATGCAGCTCCTTCAGGCTCAGACATGCTCTTCTGAGTAAGTGATCATTCTGTGTACTACTACCTCCCCAGCTGTTTGCCTCTAGTTTACTAAGAGCAGTTGCAATTCTCTGAGCCTCTGCCTGCTTATCTGCTTGTCTGACTGCTCTCTTTACTGCTAGCTTTGAAAACCTTGAAAACCTTTCTCACAGCATGAACTTGGATATCTTCCTCATTTTACAAAACAGTATAACAGAGCAATTAGACAACTAGCAAAGACATCAAAAGTGAATGGGAAGCATCCTCTTTTACAGCAGAGGGACAGAAATGAACCACCAGAGCAGGATTCAGACATCAGCCCCTTCCCGCACATCACCAGCAGCCAGAACCTTTCATCACACTGTGCACCAAGGACAGATGCAAGGCAGACACTGAGAAGTTTACCCTCAGCATTTTAAAATCTTAATATCCCTAGTTCTCTGAGGGAGCATTCTGTCCTGCGGCCAGGGCTCCAGAACACTGTGGGCTGCAGGAAGGTAGCTCTGCTGGCCTAGGTCTGGGCCCAGACCAGTGAATCAGACCTCCAGAGGAGTAGGTGGGTAGGCAGATGAAGATCAAAAGGATCTAGAAGTTACCGAACACAGCTGCTCTTCACAACTGCTCTGGTGTGGGTGGGCTCAGCTGCTTGAGAACAGCTGCTGCATTGTCAAAAACTGCTGCATGGAAGAGGTCACACACAAAAAAAAAAACCAAAACAGGGAGGGGCAGATAAAAAGGGTGGGGTAAGTGAGAAAAGTCTGTAGACATTTTTTGTCTCCTTTCATCCCAAAGAAATCCATTCTGAAATCTGCCAGTATTCATGGCTAAGAGCCCTCTGCATTTCAGCTTAAATGTACTCAATAGGCAGGTGATGTCCATAAAGTTACTATAAATAAGATCAAACATGGGATCAAATTAAGTAAGACTATGTATGCTTCCAGCATTCAAAGAACAAAATGCAACTATGCAGATCTAAAGATCCAAACCAATGTGAAGAATATGTCACATCCTTCTAAGCACTTCCCACAGGGGTGTGCTTAGAAGGATGCACAGGCTTAGTGCCTGTGGGAAAGTAGAATATGGACTCTCCATCACTACACAAGAATGTGGTTTTTTTTTAGCAAGGAAGTACACTAAATCACCATTCCTTATTTCACCAGGGACTCAGTTCCTCAGTCCTGGCATATATTCACATTGAGGAGGGCCTTACTAAATGAAAAATCTTTCTCAGTTTCAAAATGAGGGGCAAGTTATCAAGCAGAAGGAAGGAGAGCCCCCTGTTCACTACAGTAGCACTGCTAAGCAAAACTAGTGGAAGAAAGACAGATTTTGCAATATCAGGATTCAGCTGGATTGGGGTAATGAAACAGTTTTAAGTGTTAAGTAAGTGTAACTTAAGTTTTAAGTAAGGCAGATGTGGAAGGAACCTACTTACCATTGAACATGCTGTTGGCAGTAGCGCCGCATGGAGCCATGGCTGTCCCATTTTGGTAGGTTGTGAAGGGCATGCAGTAACTATTCTCAATCTGCATTCAAGGTCACAAAACAATCAGGCACAGAACCTGGAGGTTTTGATGTAGTTTGGCGGTGTTACTGTTCTCCTCCCATTCCTTCTCCTGAAATGCCACTGAATAATTAACTCTCCAGCCCATTTTGGTCACATCAGAGATACATCCAAATGAATATGTTGATGACACCTTCTGTGCTACACCACTGTACATAAACCCAAAGTCTTCACCAAATTCTGCTGTGGACTTGCCATCTCCAGACTACAAAAACTCATTTTTGGATCTGCTACTGTAACACAGCTACAATTAAAAATGTTCCAGTGAAGCTCTGGCTTACCCTTGAACATTTTATTTTTTGTTCTTTTTAAATTTCACCTGGGCTGCTGCAGTGGTGCAGAACAGCAGATACAGTTAGCCACATTACTGCAGTTCTATGTAGGGAAATCTTGACGTATGAAGATAGAGCTTGAGAAACAAAAGCCCATCTCAAATTTAACACATCTCTCCTATCCCAGTTCATGAGAAACTATAAATCTGCATGTTTAAATGCAGAAACATTTTCAATTAACTCTAAAAAGCTGTGTATCTGATTGGTACAAAAGCCCATCTCAAATTTAACACATCTCTCCTATCCCAGTTCATGAGAAACTATAAATCTGCATGTTTAAATGCAGAAACATTTTCAATTAACTCTAAAAAGCTGTGTATCTGATTGGTACAAAAGCCAGAAGTGGTTGCACCTGGGTGCAAACAAGCTGACTGGACACCTGGAGAAACAGATTTTAGGGAACATGTCTTGAGAGTTACAAGAGGCCTTTTATAGAAATGATAGATTGTTATGGCATAATCATTACATGTACTGGGAGGACGTGTGTGGAATGTGTGTATATAAATGCTGCTTTTAAGCCAAAGAAAACATGTTTTAGATTTGTAAGTAAAAAACCTGAATGCAATGACTGCATTCTCCAATTTTCTTATGCAGGCCTGTTGCAGGTGATGCTGTCTAGCCTCCTTTTTAGACCTCTAAGTTGCATTCTTAGAATGCTACATGATCTGCTATTTCACCATACACCTTTTCCTGTTCCTTGTTCACTTCCAAAGCCAGATGGCAAACTGGAAGACTCAGAATAATTTAATTCCCTAACCTTATAGTAGAAGCACAGCTTAAAACACTTCTGGCTAAGACAACTGAAAACACCAGGAGAAGGTTTATTTTGTAAAGACAATGTCCTTTTAGTTAGCATCCCTACAAGGTGCAGGTTTGAGAAATGCAACACTGGACTGACACCTTTTATTTATCCTCTCATTTTTCTTCTCTTTCTTACTTATTAGACATAATGGCCCTAACAATCACAGAAGCAGAGACCAAACACAGAAAAATTCTGTACCTTATTATTTATTATTCCTGAGAGGCATCTTAACACACAGTTACACATAGTTAGCTGTATGGTCAAAGATGCACCTGATAGAAATACTGCAGATCTCATAATATAAAGAAGAAAATTTACATTTCGACCCAACAATTGTGCATCACTTCTTGATATCACATATCGACGGTGATTTTGGTAGAAGTTTTGGAGCCCATACTACATAAAAACATCACCCTAGAATTTAAGAATATATCCCCTCAATAAGACGACTTCATGCTGACAAAGAGAAATCCTATTACTTGCTAAAAAAGAGAGGGCAAGAGAGCACTCAGTTAATATTTAAGTGCTGGTAACTTCATGCTAAGCAATTACTTCAGTGGACACCGGCTACAATCTAGTCTTTATCCTAATTAAAAGTTCTGTTATTTTGGCACAAAATTAAACTTACTTTAAACCACCAAATGAAACCTAAAATAAAAATGCTTGATTATTACTTTATTCAAGATGGCACGGCTGGCCATGAATCTGCAATGACTGAATAATTTCATGGAGACAAGACACTTCTTTTCCATAGAACAAGATGCACAAAAAACTTCAAAAAGCACCCATTAGCTCTTAATTCCTTCAGGTTTTTTGAAAAATAAAGATGCCTCTCATCAATTATTTGAACCCTTTGGGACGTTTAGTGCTGTGATTCAAAGGAGAATCTAGGCAGCCAAATACAATCAGTAAAGAGGATTATTAAACTATTAAAAACTTTACTAATTTAAATAAACTTCTAATCATCAATATAATCTGTAGAATTACAGAGTATTTCAACAGCCTCTTCAGTACTGAAGAACCAACCCTAAAGTGACTTTACAACTTAAACTGCATTGTAATTTTAAGTGATCATTTAGGTATTACTAAGCATAAGATCTCTTTGGTGGAACATGAAGCATTTTAACAGTGTCAGAAACATGCCCCAGTAGGTTAGGACAGGAAATGAAGGATACTTTTCCCAAAAGAAACTGCAGAATCACATTGCTAGACTTGAATTATTTCAAGGACCTTGGGGATTAACAGCATAGCCTTCATAAAAAAGATGACAGGGATTTACTGATGACAGGTGGTCAGAGCTTCAGATTTCCTTCTCATTTGACAGCTCAGTGCAGCAACAGCTAACCCCAGGCAAAAGGGAACTGTTTGCTACTCAGAGGGATATTGAGATACGTGACCTCCACAAATACCATTTCCTTCATCCCCATCTTCTCCTTGGACATCTCCCAACCACGGACACAGTTAACCTGATCATGTTCATTTTTAACAAGTACCAAGATGAACAGAAAAGGCAAAGGTGTACAATTTTGAGTATTTCATGTTTTTAAAAAGTACAAATAAAATCTGGTCAAGGAGCTCTACACAGCAGGAGTGGTATATTTTCTCATATAGGGATATAAGTAATGGGAGGTACTAATCAACTTGAATTGGCTTCTTGCATCCACTTACCAATATATCTTCCTTTAGCGTGAAATTAACAGAACAGCGGCATTCCTTATTCTAATTAGATGAATTTTCAGGAGTTTTGAACAATCTGAGCATTTATCTGAATAATCAATCTGTCAGAGACATGAACAAGCAGAGGTATTGTAATAAAGGACATGCACATAGGAAAAGGTTAATGTTTTAGCTCCAAGCCTTTTCAGAACAGTTTTCTTCCAAGTGACTCTGGACTGCCAAAACATTGTTAAAAACCAACAGCAGAGAATCAGGACTTGGCCTCAATGAACATTCACAAATTTTATTCCTAGTGTAAAGATGTTTTAAAGCCTTTTGATGACTGCTGCAGAACCTTCACGGTTTCTCCTCCACAAAAGAATGCTGAGTGAAGAACACTTCTGCAGCTTTGTCTGGCTGACCAAGTAATGCTTGACAATTGCCCACGTGCACTATGGCCCACCCCGCTCAAACAGCCTGGATTTAGTGCTGAGTGTTGGCTCCAGCCACCACAGGTCTAACCAACATTGCCTCCAGGCAGCATTTAAACATCAGATCTCAATGCATTTTAAGATTTTGCCACATCAAACACTTAAGTTCCTCTAATATCAAACACTATCAAAGGGATTAGCATATTTTTCTTCAAAAAAAACCAGGAAATAATAGCAACATTTCAAATATTACCAGCAGGGTCAGAAATTACCACCCATATTTTAGAGATTACCACCCAGTCAACCACTCAATGCTGAGACTTTGTCACATGCTGCTGGACATGTATCCAAGGCATAAAGCCACTGCTGCCATCTTTATCTAGAAGCAAAAATACAAAGCTTTTTTCCTCTAAATGTGGCCCAGTTTCCTCTTCATAGCATGCTAAGAACATAACCCCTAACAAACCTGGATTTCTCTGATGCTGTTTGCAGACAATATGAGGCAGACTCCCACAGAGAAGCAGAACATGCCTGTGAGAAAGAAGGTGGAGAGCACAGCCATGATGGTAAGCTGGGGCTTCCAAGCTGGTAGTCTCTGTTGTCCGAACGCACTGTTATCCAGACACCTGGAAGGACATGCTTCTCCTCCTTGCTGGAGAAAGCTCGTCTTGTTTTTCATTTTCTTCTTGGTGAGAGGAAGAAGTAATACGCTGGAGAGTGTTTAGGCTGAGATACTGTCCTTACTGTTGCAGGACTGTACTGTTTGTTCAAACCTGCATTATGGCCAGGAATTACTTATTAACTGGATCTCTGTCCTTCTCATTTTCTACAGTTGTGCCTGGATCCCCATAATCAGCTTGTACCAATCAAATGACTGTACTTTGGTCAGGGTGTCCATCTTATGCATACTGGAAAAGCCTTAAATATATTCTTCCTGGTCCACAATTCAGTAGGATTTGTTACATCTTATTAATTTTTCAGCTATACTGGAATTTCACTGTAATCTCTCTTCACTTCCATAGCTGCCCAGCTAACAGGCATAGCATACAATGAAAGGAGCTCTACGCTAATTTCACGGGATGCCACTGGGGAGGACTGCAGGTGCTAAAACAGCACTGGACAGAAAACATTGTTTTGGAAGACTGAATAAATCAATTTTCTTAACTTACTACACTCAATGCTGCTGATTCAGATACAATTAAAAGTTGTAAAAAGGTTACACGTTCTTTATCACAAAAGGGCAACTCATTCTCAAAACATCTAATTTGGATCAATGGCTTTCCAAGATGCTGATGATTTGCTCACCTCTATACATCTTGTCCTCTGGAAAAAATCCATCTATTCCCTAATAGCCACAAAAGACAAAAGAATCACCCAGGGATCATCTCCTTTTAATTTAAATGGGCAAACAGAAGAATATTTTGTGCACACTTCAACAGTTTAACAAAATCTCAATATAATATACAGATAATTTATCATATAATAGAAAAACAGAGCATTTGTCCAGCTCTAGAACAGATATTTTTCACCTATCTTTTTGGCAAATTACTGAAATTCATACAACCTTTTCAAAGACCCTTGAAGGCAAGAACGAGATCAGCATTCTCATGAGAGATGTAAATGTCTCCTTTAGGACAACAAGGGGAGATAACAGAAAATTGAGCTGTATAAAGGCTTTCAGACCCAAGCGTGCTCATCTTCGACGTCTCTGAAGTGACATATAGTAGTAGTAAATCTAGCAGGTGAATGTGATTTAACTCTGATTTCAATATCACATTGTTCCTACAATAAAAATAATACTAAAACTACAAACAAAACTTCTTTTTTATTATTAAAAGAAAATTCAGAAAAAGTTGCAATGGGCATTCTTTCTGTATTGCTAGACCTCTGAAAAGTCAAAATTCCTGATTCCACCACCTGCTAATCACTTTCCAACTGCAGGCAAGATAACAGTAAAATGCAGCTGTGAATTATTTCCTTGTTGGTAAAATCATTAGAAGAGTCCCAGCTTCAGAGACCCCTCTCTGCACAGCTTTATAATACTCATCTCCAGTAGGTCAATTGTTTCTTTCTTTATCTGAAGAAAACAAAAATCAAAGAAAGCATCAAAAGTTACTGCTAATGCTTTAGTATTAGTATTTTTATAGTATAATATAGTATAATATAGTATATTTAGTATTAGTATAAAGTACCAGTATTTATTTACTCAGGCATATTACTGTAAGACTAGAAATTAAAGAAGAGGTTCCCATACAAGGTCCTGAGTTCTTGAATGTTTCCATTTTGTAAAATCTCTTAGCATTTGCTCTGCAACCCTAAAGTACAACTATGGCTTGTGAAGTCCCACCTAACATGGCTACAAAAAAGCTGCTGATAAAGCATGCCATAGCAAGAGGTCTGCTGCAAAATCCCTAAGTATTTTCCAGAGTATCAACCAGTACGAGGTAGTTCAAGGGCAGTATTACACCACAACAGCCACAACTGCATCTGTGTCTGACACGTATCAATGAAAAACAGCATGAAGGTCAGGTCTACATGCAAAGTACTTCGGTTTATAACATGGATATGGCCGTAGCTTACTGTTTACCTAAAGATAAAAGACAAGTGTATTCAAGAGTAAATATTGACTACATATTTCAGCAGGAACACAAGATTACCATCTTGGTTAGTACATAAATAGCTCCCTCTTCCCACTTACAAAGAACCTATTTGCATGTTTTCTCTAAGGATTACATCCTTCTGAGCCTCCACTTTGCACAGGAACAAGTGATGTGACAAAGCCTGAACAATTTCTATTCCACACTGGATGTGCTACATAAGGGTGAAAACAGTTGTCTTTCTATCCCAAGTCTGTTTCTGACAAACCTTTTTACTTCCATGAGGCCTGAAACTTTCTGTATTTTCAAACTTCCTCAAGTCTCAGTGTTTGTATTGTTTGCAGACAATACAATATTGTGTTGGGTTTTAAAAAAACCCTCCCTTTGAATTTACGAACAACTAATCCGAGGAGTTGAGACACCTCTGTATTGCCATCAACTTCTCCACACAAAGATTTCACAGCTGTATCCTTTGGTCAGATCAGAAAGTATACAATCAATTTCTATTTAAACCTTTATACATTAGTGTAACTCCAGTGTGCTAAGAGAGTCTGATAAACTCATTCATTCTCCCTGGTTTCTTTGTGAGCTTTTTCTTTATTATTTCCTTCTCTCTATTGTTTGGCATGAATGAAGTGGGAAATAGAAAGAGGGAGAAGAAAAATCCAACAGCATTAACTAATGACATGTTGAAGGAACTGAGGGAGCAGTGGATCAGGGCACCATTCATTATGTGGGTCTGATGGGATACAGGACTCCCATGTGGGAAGATTTATGTGTTTTTAAATTGATATATTTAGCAGAATATACAACTGTGTACACAATTCTCCACTGAACATCAGGTGAGTACAAAACCAGCAAGTAGAATGGACACATGCTTCCAGCTGTTCTTGCTTTCTGTGTAATTACAATGAAATTTAGCAATGCAACACCTTAGATATGCAAAGAATTATCAACAATTGATGTCTGCACTGAAAATAGCATGACTATGACTTATTTCTAATTTTAAGGGTACAATTTTGCCTCCACAATTAAAAATGGATGAAAGAAATGAATACATCAAATTGCCAATTCTCTAAATTACATTTTTGGCACTGCAATTCTTCTCTTCTTTGAGAAAACCTATGACTATTCATAGGATGTATTTAAAATTCTTATACAAGTAGAACAGTAAGATCCTCTGCTCACTAAGACTATTACATATTTCAAGTATGCAAGGTGGCAAAACATCTCATTGGTTATCTACTCTGTTAAGATGCCTTGTCTCCAAAACATTACTTGGGTATCTTTTATTGCTGAAATTCCTTATAAATAAATTTCAGGAATCTGCCTGATGTCTGCAGCAGGACAAATAGCTGCAAGACGCTCCACTTACATAGATCAAGATGTCAAAAACCTTTCTGTATATTGTGTTACCCGAGTCAAGTGCAAGTTTGAACACTCTTCTGTAATCACATATTCACTGTTCTGTAATTAAGCATAAATATCTATTCCTTCCTATGAAGGGGTAACACTCTTTCTTACCTGGTTTTAACATGAACCAAGCCATAACATTTTATGCTAAGAGAGCCTTAAGATTTTGCCTTAAAAAAAATCATCTGGAGTCCTATAATTTTTGTCCTATATTCATGCAAAAATGCTGTGATGCTGCCCACAGCAGCTGAAAGGGATAGCTAAGGTCTGCAACAGCCCAAAAGAAAATCTTAGCACCGTATCTTCAGGTTTTTGAGGTGGATCACCTACAGTCTACTGTATGTATATTTTCTTCAGTCAATTTAAAAAATCCATTCCACTGCAACCAGAACTTCTTGTACTGCTGTGCCTGTGAATTCATGTTCTCTGTTCTTTAAAAACTTACACGTAAATGCGAACACCATACAAAAAGCCTTTTATGTATTTACCACAAGAGGGAGCCTCCTAGCTGGTGTTTGTGCTACTTCACTTCTGCAATACATTTTGGGGTGCTTTATCTGAGATTATTAGAAATATGTATCTTTGCATATATGGCACTGTACAATACAGCACATTCAAATGCACAGACAAGCACAGAGAATGATTAATGACTGATGATTCGTTTCACTCATGAAGCAGATTAATGTCTATATTCAAAAAAATCTCCGTTCTCATCGGAGATTCTGCATGTCAGCCTGCTCCAAATATGCAAAAAAGCAGAAATGCTTTACAGGATATTGAGAGCTTTACAACAACAAGTGATGGAGGACTCTGCCTCCTTCATTCTCTCTGGGTAGATACCAGCTGATGTCCCACAGCATATGCTAAACATGCCTTGTCACAGCAATAAATGTGAAAGCTGGATTACAGAATTGAGAAGAAGGGGAATTATCTTAAAAGGAGTTTATCAGTGATGGATGGCTGTACATAGTTTGTACCCTACCTCTTACCAACCCCCACCCCATCACCAAAGGATAGCTATCTGTAGATCTACTCACAAGAAGTCACTTGCTCTCAGATGGAGATAAAAGCTTCTCCCAAGTTTTCTTTAGTTTTTTGAGAAACTTTTGCACAAAGTCCTCTTACTGAACTTTCTGAGAACAGGTAGAACAACCATCTAGCATAAACAGGAGAAACTGACAGCACAACTGTGGAAGTCACAGCTGAGACTTGTAACAAAGAAGGAAGAAAATCTTTCGAGAGTACAGATTTATCAGTCAAATGTTGAGTTCTTGGTGTTTCTAGACCACCACTGAGGTCAGTTTTAGAGAAAGCAAGCCTTACTGATCCAGATCTGGGCATTAGAATAAAAAGTAATGAATACACAGTATATAATATATACAGGTGCTTAGACAATACCTCAGGTATATCCATCATTCTCCTTAGTTTCTGATCTCTCCAGTTCCAATCCAGAATCATGTATTTTGTGGAGTCCAAGCACAGGCCATCTAAAACAGCAACATAAATTTTACTACTAAGATACTGTCCTGGGTTCAGCAGTAGCAGTCATTTTTTCTCCTTCTTAGTAGCTGGTGCAGTGCTGTGGGTTTGACTTTCAGCCTGGGAACAGCTGCTCAGTAATGTTTAGTCTGACCAAGGACTTTCTGAGTCTCATGCTCTGCCAGGGAGGAGGGGAAGCCAGGAGGAAGGAGAGACAGGACATCTGACCCAAACTAACCGAAGAGGTATTCCATACCACAGCATGTCGTTACCTGGAAGGGCTAGCTCACTGCTCGGTTGGGCTGGGTATTGGTCGGTGGGTGATGAGTGGTTGTATTCTCTCCCCTCGCTATTTTCCCTTACCATTATTGGTGGCAGCAGTAGTGATTTGTGTTATACCTTAGTTACCGGACTGTTCTTATCTCAACCTGTGGGAGGTACATTCTTTCAATTCTCCTCCCCATCCCTCTGGGAGCAGGGGGGGAGGGGGGGGGGAGTGAGAGAGAGACTGTGTGGTTCTGATTTAAGGCTGGGCTTAAACAACGACAGATACTATGATGTGTGCTTATCAAAATTACTTATGGCTTTTACATACTGTCTGTTTCCAAGGAAACTAATCTTTGAACACTTAAATACTACAATTGCTGGTTGGAAAACTAATGCACTGATACTGCAAACTCCCTTAACTGCATAATCCCATGCCTTTTTGGAAGATAAACACAGAAGCAGAACAACTACCGTTGCCAGGCTTGTCAAGAACTAACATTCTGTCAGAAAATAATTCCTCAAGCTTCTTCCTGATGAAACCTCAGGAATTGAATTTCCACAGCTGATGAGGAGCTGGTAAGTTACAAGGACCCTAGCCTGAAAAGTCCTGTTAATGGCAATTGACAATGCTTAGCAATTTAGAGGACTAGGTGCTATGTGAATGTGAGTCAGGTCAGTGGTGCTGCTGAACACTTCCTTTATTCTCCAAATAAATGGTGGAGAAAGAAGAAAACTGGCCCTCCAGCTGTTCTATTTTTCCCTGGTCTTCTGGTGATAGCCACAAATTTTTGTATCAGTTTTGACTATTCTCCATTCTCTAGTGAACTGGCACTCTACACTAAGGTATCAAAAAAGGAGTAGATCTTGAGATGAGATGATACGCCTTGTGTCCCTGCCACAAGCTGCCTCCACACAACACAGAATCATAGAACGATATGGGCTGGAAGAGACCTTAAAGATCATTTAGCTCTAACACCCCTGCCACGGGGGAACACCTTCCACTAGACCAGTTTGCTTGAAGCCCCATCCAACCTGGCCTTCAACGCTTTCCAGGGATGGGCATCAATAACCAGTTCCAAGGTCTTACCACCCTCATGGCAATGTGCTGATGTGCTGAGCAGTAATGATTTAATGTCGATAGAGGGCAGAGGAAGCAACAAAACTATGTTACTCCTGTGCCCTTTTGGAAAGAGCAATAGACTCCCAATCCACAGCCAGTCTGTGGCCTTATCATCTTGTCACTTTGTTGTTTGTTTTCTTAGTGTACATAATGTCTACTGAATAATTAAAAATACTCAAAATTTAGGAAAAAGAGATTTACATAGCATAATGAATTTCACTACAGGCAAATCAGAAATAAAATCAAATCATGAAGAAAATCTTTCGTTCACCCCTCACAAAAGTTTACACTGAGCTCAGAGTGACATATGATACAATGACTTCTGCCATTATTTCCTTTAGATTACTTGCAGTGTTTGGTTTCCTGAACTGTATCTTACACCATGGTTTTGTAATCACTTTGAAGTCAGCATAAATCAGTATTTCTGCCAAAAGAGGAAGTCCCCCACCTCTGTCTGCTCGTTACCTGATTTTGTGTGCACACTGGTTTTGTTTTAATTGGGATCAGTTCTAATTGGGATCAGTTCACTGAGCTGCCAAACAGACTCCTGAGCTAGCACAAGAATCAGGAAGCAGGAATAAATGGGCACTGACTAGGGAGGGGGGGAAGTATTAATTTCTCAGCTAATACTGATTTATGACAGCTTAAATTGATCATAAAATCAACTACTAAAATCTTGACCTCATTTTGACTGACATAGAAGTGGAGAAAGAGAAGAACTGTACAGTTTAATGCCCAAATTCATGTCAACCTCAGCACTTCAAAACCAATTTAAGTCTCACTTCTCATGAGTCCAAGTATAAGATACCTTCGGAGAAAACCCTCCTTGCTCTCCTACCTTGCTCCACTAGCGCTTTTACTCTCCCAGGAGTTCCAACCCCAATGTGGAACACGCCTTTCTCCAACATATTCAACTGTTCTTTAATCTAATTTGGAAAGAAAAAGACAAATCACAGTAAAGCCATGACTGTTTTAAAGTTTCTTCGCAAAGAGCTGGAAATAAATTCAAAATCTCACAGTATCTCCTTCCAGAACACCATCAAATATCAAACGCTATTCATCTTTCAAACTGTCAAACTGATATATCTGGGAGAAAGTTCAAGAAATCTAACAGCCAGCTGAGCATCACACTTCTCTAGAAGATCAGTAATTTTCAACTTCAAAAATCTGCTACTGCACCAGCTATTTTTGGAGGTTAGACCAATATGCTTCCTTCAACATCTAAACAAAGTATCTGGAAATATCTGGAAAACTGGTAAAGTTGAATTAGCTCTAAACTGTAAGATGAAGACACTGGAAAAGGGTGAATTAAAGCAAGTGACATTTGTGTGTTTGACAGCATTTATATCAAAGGCCAAATGTCCACTCATTACTTCCAACATCCGCACAATGTGTGCCCTCCAACAGGTACGGATATTGGGTATCCAGGCATCCAACGGCAGAATGCAAATGTGGCTGCTAGTACAGTTTGCTTCTACAAACCTATGTGTGAGAACCTTCTATTTAAACAGGCAAAAGCCATTTGAATGAGTACCTCACAAGAATGTGGAACATCTTTAAAACATTGCAAATGCATACGCATCTACATTCTGTATAGGATTGCACCAGAGATATGAGAGATGACATTTGACTAGATTTCTCAAATGGCAATCAGTGTTACTAAAGAACGCTATATGAAAGGCACTATTGCTAAACGCTTTACAAAGAAAATGATACAACACTAGTTAGTCATTTAGTTGTTCTATCAGAATTCCCTTGCAGCTCTCTTACCTTTATGTGCTTTGCAAACAACTTGAGAACTCTACAGTCTCCTTTAAATGCTGTCATTGACCTAGCAATAAAAATATGGAAAAAGGAAATGCAAGCATCAGGGCTAGGATTAAGACCACAGAGAGGGAAAGTAAAACTAACTGGCATTTCTCAGTGTGCTTGAGACACAGTCCCCCACTGACCCCTGCTTGTACTTTAAACACTACCTACATTCCCGTTTGCTACTTGATCAATAGTCATCAACAGCTGGACAAACACGATAGAAGGTATCAGTAGGGGGCAATATTGTTAAGATAGCTTTTCAGCTATTTAATAATTATGGCCTGTGCTTTCATAGCTAACTTAGTTCAAAACTGACTAATCCACAAATTCTAATTCAAAAATATCTCAGCTATTGAGATATAGGCATGAACGAACATGCATGTGTGTGCACAAAATGAAAGATCTGCCCATGGACCAATCGATGTTTTAGAGTCTTCCTGCAGCATGGCTGCTGCGGAAACCTAGGCTGCTACAGTCTTTACCGCAGAGATCGTTCCAATTCCAGTTAACCAAACCTCATTTGTCAGAGAACCTCACTTATTTTTCTGTCACTCGATTTTGGCACACAGTAGCAAACTCTATGTTCTGTATTAATCAAGCAGAACAGGACATAGTCAGTACTTAATGAATGCCATTTGAGACAGCTTTGTCTGCATGCTTCTTGCAGTGCACAAAATTTTAATTTTCTCCTGTTTATACACAAGGGGAAAGAAGAGGACAGGGCACACTGAAAATCATCTCTGCACAGAAGTTTTGCCAGGCTGAGAACCTGGAAGCATTCAGGCCAGATGCATGCATTGGCACTTGATGCCCTGGGATTACATGTGCTCATGGCCTTTGGTGCAGTCATGATTTCTAGTAGTGGGTCATGATGTTTTACGGCTTTACTCTGTCCCCAGATGTAACATGTTGCATGTTTCCCCCAAACCGTTTATAGCTTTTTTTTTTAAATAAAAATAGCGCTTCTATGCAACTGAAGTACTGCTACTTCAACCTAAAAACAAACACCAGGCTCCCACAGTTTAAAGAAGCAAGGCATATTGCATCAGTTCAAGTTAGTGAATTTGTTGGCTAGCAGAGGACAGTGGCCCAGTTTTGCCTTTATGTCTGTGGTTCCAAGACAAAACTTCTGACTGCCAAACTCAACATAACATTTGCTATCGACATACTTGATGAGTTCCAAGGAACGAAGGGCAGAACTGCAGATAACCAGCATCACCACTGACTTCTTCTCCGTGTGGCTTTTACGGAGTTTTGCCCACTTAGGACAGACTGCAATGAAAAAGCCCATGTACACATACACAGAAAGTATGACATGCCACAATTTTAAATTACAGGAGTACATGATGAATGGTAGCCAGCAGCAAGAACACACACGCTGACTCCTATGAGGTCTGGATCTCTGGCAACACTTGTACATTTAGTCATGGCTGAGAAACTGGAAAATAAAATGCCCAAAATAAATAAAATCCAGAAATATCACATAACAGAACAAATTAGATAAGCATTAAAAATCATAAGGTGACACTGTCTTTATTTGCCACATATGGCAACTTGTATCCAAGAAAATCAATTGAAAGGAAACATTTACCAGACCAGAAGTTCTATATAAATAAACAGAAGAATACAAATTCTCTTGGTTCATGTCAGCAGACAGCTGCAGGATTTTTACTGTAAGACAATACATACACCTATTTATGAAGCCATAATAAATTACTGCCAAGTAATCCCTAGCAATCAGAGGAAACTCTACAAAATTTTGATACAAAAAAAGTGACAGTAAAAAAGAGCCAGAAAAACAAGACCTGTCATGAAGAAAAGAAAAAAGCAAACCCTTAAAGTCATTAATACTTAATAATTAAAAATATTTGGAGGTACAGATGAAAAATTCAATAATATTGCATTAACAATACTTTCCATACAACTTTCATCTCACCCAGACCCAACATTTTAACTCACTTTCCTTCAGGTATGAAGAAAAACTGTGGGTAAGATCATTGGCTGGCAAAAAGCACGAATCTGAAAACATAAAGGAAAACATTGTTCTGTTGATGTATTTTTAACAGGAAAAGAAGCACATACTTTTATAGGATAACCACTAGTTATATTAATGAAATCACAAGTGTGTTGAAACCCATCATCAATTAAATTACCGTTTGTGAATCAAAGGTTAATCTACCTATGATGCAATAAATTTGCAGATCACCCAAACAATTCATAATGTGTAAATGCAAGAATCTGTCAATAATCTACCTGTCAATAACTTTGTTCCTCTTTCTGGCCTTTCATATTGTGATAATCTACCTAACTATGTTGACCCTAATCGTAACACCTACACTTCATTTTAATGCCTTCCTCTTCCTTTATTTCCGAATGACTGCCTATCTTTTAAGCTGGTCACTATGTGAACTAGTTATGTCTTACAAGCACTTTGTGGCAGACATTTAATTTTAAGCTTCACACAGAGGCAGTGGAGAAAGACAAGGTCCTAACATGTTCTTTGGAAGGTCCTTTCTCCAGTGTCTGTCTAGAAAATCTACATTCTTAAGAAGGGGATTAAAATTAAATTGTCTGAAAACTTGCGATTGTTGTCAAGGGTCTTTGCCTGATGGAAAAATATGCTCCCACAGAGCATTAACAATTCTGTCTTCAGGGACCCACGTATTTGTCATCATTCTGCATGAAGCACAGCACCTCATGGTGCCTGTCTATGGATGTCTGCTGACATATTTTAACTAAATTTTAAGGTTTCCCCAGTGCATGGTGCACTGTGCCAATGCTGGCAGCATCAATCCGTGATTTCCACTGGAATAGACAATGCGACAAACATTGGTTTGTAGTTTGTTGCTGATGCCTAGCTGAAGTCCTGCCTGTGCAGTTTCTTGAGCACAGCTGCTCTACATCACTGTATCTTCCATTTAACAGGTGTTGTCTTGCTAAAATTTTTATTTTTCATTGATCCCTTTTATTAAACTCAGAGATTGACATTTACTGGAACTTGAGTTCCAAAGGGAACGAATGTACAACTGAAGAATTAGCAGCTGACTTACTTGTAAAAATGTGTTTAAAAGATGCACTTGATGGTGGTGGCTTCTAATAGATCATTCCTAAAGGACATGAGCTTCAATCACTGACTTTTCACCAAGAGTCTAACAACACTTCAAATTAACAATTTCAAATGAGTTTCAGAAAGAAGGGAAAAAACACTACAGACTGCAGCAAGAGACCCCAGACTGCTGCGAGAGACCATGCTGTCTACAAACCTGACCTTTTGCACCATGTCAATTAACAAGAACACACAGCTCCAAGTAGTTGCTTGTTACTTGCTCAGTGCTTTGACATGAAGGACTTAACAGCTGTAGAAGTTTGCAGACTCCACAGCACTCTAAGCCTCCAACTCCCAGCATAAAAAGAAAGATTATCTCCATCCAGCTCAAGAGCTAATCCATATGGAAATGAGCTATTTCACTAGTCTGAAGGACTCTTTTAGTAAGAAAGAAACAAAAGTAATTTATTATTTGCTAAAAACCCTAAGGTCTAAAAGTACTTAAAACAAGCTTTTCAAAGCAATCTGTACGGGACTTCTCCTGGTTTTCTTGATTCAACAAGAAAGCTGAACTTGCCCTATAGAAAAAAAGAAGGGTCAACCTAGAATCACAGATGTTAAGGAGAATATTTACCTAGAAAGACAGGCTTAAATATTAAAACAGAGAAATCACTGCCAGGCTAGAAGGCTTCTACACTGGGCACAGGTCACTAAGAGTTCAAGTATCAGAGCTGTATGTATGTAGGTTAGTTAGCAGGCTATTTGAGTACTACTATGTCCTGGGTTCAGCAGTAGCAGTCATGTTTCTCCTTCGTGGTAGCTGGTGCAGTGCTGTGTTTTGACTTCCAGCCTGGGAACAGTGCTGGTGACACCGATGTTTTCGGTTGTTGCTAAGTGATGTTTACCCTGACCAAGGACTTTGTGAGGCTCATGCTATGCCAGGGAGGAGGGGAAGCCGGGAGGAAGCAGAGACGGGGTGCCTGACCCAGGCTAGCCAAGGAGGTATTCCATACCACAGCACATCATGCCCAGGGTGGGGGGTAACTGGGAGTTACCTGGAAGGACACGGGCTTCTGGGTGGGCCTGGTTTCTTGGCCGGTGGTATCGTATTCTCTTCCCTTGTTATTTTCTCTTATCATTGTTGTCGTTGGTAGCAGCAGTGGTGATTTGTGTACATTGGTTGCTGGGCTGTTCTTGTCTCAACCCGTGGGAGTTGCACTCTTTCGATCCTCCTCCCCGTTCCTCCGGGAGCAGGGAAGGGGAGAGCCCTGGTGGGGGGGGCCTCAATTGTTGTCAGCCCAGCACCACTCACTGGGAGTGAGTGAACAAGTTGCCTGACTGGGTTTAAACCACGACAGTTCTTTTTGGCACCCAACGTGGGGCTCGAGGGGTTGAGATAACGACAGATCTGGCCGGATTAATAGCCACTCGTCACAATGCTGATTTATTGGCTCTCAAGGTTGTTCCTCTTGATCTTACAGTTTCAGTATATTCTACCTTACTTCCATCTGATATTTGCTGTATTAGTGTTTTTCAAGTGTGGGGCTTGGGCTAAGGTTTTTGTCCCATTGTACTTTATGGTAATGACTTGTAATACAATAGAATCATTGATCATGAAACTGATCTGGCTTATGTTCCCAGTGTGGTAACCACCTTTATACTTTGGGAGGTATATAACAGAAGTGCTTAGCAATTACACATCTTTTTTCTCCTTCTCAGGTGGTCAACCTGTGAAGGAGACATCCTTTTACCCTCCCAGTCGCCCCCCCAGACCATTTACATTTGAGAGTTTTGAAATTTTTGAATGGCCTTTTAATGCTGTTGAGACTTGTTTGCTGATCATGATGGGAATCACCATGCTAGCACGCATACAGAGTGTGTTTTGCCCACAACTGATTTCAAGAGTTAAGCAGAGTCAGGTTTGGGTCTTGTCTGGGGTCAAACGATGATACAGGAGGACCAAGAGATTTTCCCTGAGGCTGGACAGTCATGAGTGGCAGGGTGTGTGGGATAGTATGGGCAAGTATCTAGGTCAGTGGGCCCCTCCAGTACTTTGGAATTTCACTACCGAACAACTGCAAAATCCAGAAGAATTAGTAAAACACTTAAATGAGGTGTGTGGTCATTCTGGCCATACCAGAGACGGACAAATCATGGCAACGTGCTGGGGCTTGGCCTATGCTTACAGGGCCTTGTTCAACACTATCCAGCACCTTCAAAAGGAAAAGAATGTCGGTGGATCTGAGGGCAAAGCAACAGTCAGCGCAGCTACTCCAGCCCCAAGCACAGCAGCCTCACCACCCCCAGCGACAAGTACAGTCGCTACTCAAACTTTGGCTGCAGTGAACAGCGCAGCTACCCCAGTGGCAAGTACAGCAGCTGCTCAAACTTCGACTGCAACAGACAGCGTGGTTACCCCAGCTCCAAGCAGAGAAGCTACACCACCCCCAGCAACAAGCACAGTCGCTACTCAAACCACAGTGATAATTACTGCAGCCAAACCAGAGGACCAATTCCTACCAATATCGGTTGCCCCTGTACGCAAGAGAAAAAGCAAAAAAGAGGCAAGAAGGGTGAAGCAAGGTGAAGAAATGGTGTATTCACCACCCGGTCTAGCATCTGATCAGGAGTCATCATCACATGACGAAGAAGAAGAGGTGACTTCTCGACCTCGGACCTCAACCGAGCTACGGAATATGCGAAAAGATTTTACCCGTCAACCAGGGGAGCACATCATCACCCGATTGCCCCGATGCTGGGACAATGGGGCCAATGGTCACGAACTAGAAGGTACAGAAGCCAAGCAGCTGGGATCACTTGCTAGAGAAGGGGGAATTGACAAGGCAGTTGCAAAAAGAAAAAGTCCCTCAGCCTTTGGAGGAGGCTCTTGGCAGCTGTGAAAGAAAGGTTTCCGTACAAGGACGATGTTATGAGTCATTCAGCCAAGTGGACTACTACAGACAAAGGCATCCAGTCTCTGAGGGAATCAGCCATCGTAGAGATGATCTGTCACATCAAGCCGAATAACGGGGATACACCCATAGATCCAGATGAAGTTGAATGTACACGACCCATGTGGCAAAAACTTACACGGAATGCACCGTCATCATATGCCCATTCATTGGCAACGGTAACCTGGAATGACATAGTACCACTAACAGTGGATGAAATGGTTCATAAACTCCGAGAGTTCGAAGACAATCTCACCCCTTCCATCATCTCAGCTGTGGAAAAACTGTCCCAGGACCTCAAACAATTGGGGGACGATCTATCTGATTTATCCAGCTCCTCATGTGTACCAACACACATCTCGGCTATTAACAAAAGGCGTCCTATTGTTCGAGAGAGGAGATACAGGAGGTATATGCCACGGGCCACCCTATGGTTTTACTTGTGGGATCACGGAGAAGACATGACAAAGTGGGATGGAAAACCTACTTCAGCTTTGGAGGAACGGGTGAGTGAACTGAAGAGGGGAGCAAGGGCCAAGACTGATTGTCCCATGAGAGCTACGGCTTCAGCCTCTGGTGAGCAGTTTCCCAGATGGAGTGCAAGAGCTGATTTTACTCCAGCTCCTGTGATAACGAAGAATAATCCCTTTCAACACGAGTTAAGTGTCCAACGCTGTGATGACCCTTAGAGGGGCCCTGCCTCCAGCCAGGTGGAGGTAGGGGACAGTTGGATTTACTGGACTGTGTGGATCAGATGGCCTGGCACATCAATCCCACAGAAGTATAAGGCTCTAGTAGATACCGGTGCACAGTGTACCCTGATGCCATCAAGCTGTCAAGGGGTGGAACCCATCTATATTTCTGGAGTGACAGGAGGATCCCAAGGGTTGACTGTGCTGGAGGCTGAAATCAGCCTGACTGGGAGGGAATGGCAAAAGCACCCTATTGTGACTGGTCCAAAGGCTCCATGCATCCTCTGCATAGACTACCTCAAGAGAGGGTACTTCAAAGACCCAAAAGGGTACCGGTGGGCTTTTGGTATTGCTGCTGTGGAGACTGAGGAAATTGAGCAGCTGTCCACCTTGCCTGGTCTCTCAGAGGATCCTTCTGTTGTGGGGTTGCTGAAAGTCGAAGAACAACAAGTGCCAATTGCGACCACAACAGTGCACCGGCGGCAATATCGCACCAACCGAGACTCCCTGATTCCCATCCATCAGCTGATCCGTAGACTGGAGAGTCAGGGAGTGATCAGCAGGACCCGCTCGCCCTTTAATAGCCCCATATGGCCTGTGCGAAAGTCTAATGGAGAGTGGAGACTAACAGTAGACTATCATGGCCTGAATGAAGTCACACCACCATTGAGTGCTGCCGTACCGGACATGCTAGAACTTCAGTATGAACTAGAGTCAAAGGCAGCCAAGTGGTATGCCACGATTGATACTGCCAATGCATTTTTCTAAATTCCTTTGGCAGCAGAGTGCAGGCCACAGTTTGCTTTTACTTGGAGGGGTGTCCACTTGGAACCGACTGCCCCAGGGGTGGAAACACAGCCCTACCATTTGCTATGGACTGATCCAGACTGCACTGGAACAGGGGCAAGCTCCAGAACACCTGCAATACATTGATGACATTATTGTGGGGGGCGATACAGCAGAAGAAGTCTTTGAGAAAGGGAGGAAAATAATCCAAATCCTGCTGAAAGCCGGTTTTGCCATAAAACGGAGTAAGGTCAAGGGACCTGCACAGGAGATTCAATTTTGGGGAATAAAATGGCAAGATGGGTATCGCCAGATCCCCACAGATGTGATCAACAAGATAACAGCAATGTCTCCACCAACTAATAAGAAAGAAACGCAAGCTTTCTTGGGTGCTGTGGGGTTCTGGAGAATGCACATCCCAAATTACAGTTCGATTGTAAGCCCTCTCTATCATGTGACCCGGAAGAAGAATGATTTTAAATGGGGCCCTGAGCAACAACAAGCCTTTAAGCAAATTAAATGTGAGATAGTTCACGCAGCAGCCCTTGGACCTGTCCGGACCGGGCCAGATGTACTGTACACCAGGAGGATGGTCCTACCTGGAGCCTCTGGCAGAAAGCTCCAGGGGAGACTCAAGGTCGACCCCTCGGCTTTTGGAGTGGGGGATACAAAGGATCTGAGGCCAGCCATACCCCAGCTGAGAAAGAGATACTGGCAGCCTATGAAGGGGTTCAAGCTGCTTCGGAAGTGACTGGCACTGAAGCACAGCTCCTTCTGGCACCCCGGCTGCCCGTGCTGGGCTGGATGTTCAAAGGCAGGGTCTCCTCTACACATCATGCAACTGATGCTACATGGAGTAAATGGGCTGCACTAATTACACAACAAACTCGAATAGGAAATCTCAGTTGTCTGGGCATTCTAGAAGTCATCATGGACTGGCCAGAGGGCAAAGATTTCGGAATGTCACCAAAGGAGGAGGCGGTGCATGCTGAAGAGGCCCCACCATATAATAAACTGTCAGAAAGTGAAAAGCAGTATGCCTTGTTTACTGATGGGTCCTGCCATACTGTGGGAAAGCATCGGAGATGGAAGGCAGCTGTATGGAGTCCTGGACGACAAGTTGCAGAAACTGCTGAAGGAGAGGGTGAATCAAGTCAGTTTGCCGAGGTGAAAGCCATCCAGCTGGCCCTGGACATTGCTGAACGAGAAAAGTGGCCAGTACTTTATCTCTATACTGACTCACGGATGGTGGCAAATGCCCTGTGGGGGTGGTTGAAGCAATGGAAGCAGAGCAACTGGCAACGCAGAGGTAAACCCACCTGGGCTGCTGCACTGTGGAAAGATATTGCTGCCCGGGTGCAGAACCTGGTGGTGAAGGTATGTCATGTAGATGCCCATGTACCCAAGAGTCGGGCCATTGAGGAACACCAGAGCAACCAACAAGTGGATAAAGCAGCTAAGATTGAAGTGGCTCAGACGGACTTAGATTGGCAACATAAAGGTGAATTATTTTTGGCCTGGTGGGCCCATGACACTTCAGGCCATCAGGGCAGAGATGCAACATATAGATGGGCCCGTGACCGAGGGGTGGACTTCACAATGGACACTATTGCCCAGGTTATTCATGAGTGTGAAACATGTGCTGCAATTAAACAAGCCAAGCGGTTAAAGCCTCTTTGGTATGGAAGACAATGGTTGAAGTATAAACATGTGGAGGCCTGGCAGATTGACTATATCACACTGCCACCAACCCGCCAAGGCAAGCGCCATGTGCTTACCATGGTGGAAGCAACCACCAGGTGGCTGGAAACATACGCCGTGCCCCATGCCACTGCCCGGAACACCATCCTGGGCCTTGAGAAACAGATTTTGTGGCGACACGGCACCCCAGAGAGAATTGAGTCAGACAATGGGACTCATTTCCGGAATAACCTTATAGATATTTGGGCCAAAGAGCATGGCATTGAGTGGGTATATCACATCCCCTACCATGCACCAGCCTCTGGGAAAATCGAACGGTACAATGGGCTGTTAAAAACTACACTGAGAGCAATGGGTGGGGGAACTTTCAAGCACTGGGATACACACTTACCAAAGGCCACCTGGTTGGTCAACACCAGAGGATCTGCCAACAGGGCTGGCCCAGCCCAGTCAGAACTTTTACATATTGTAGAGGGGGACAAAGTTCCCATGGTGCATATGAAGAATTTGCTGGGGAAGACAGTCTGGGTTATTCGTGCTTCAGGTAAAGGCAAACCCACTCGTGGGATTGCTTGTGCTCAGGGACCTGGATATACTTGGTGGGTAATGCGGGAAGATGGGGAAGCCCGATGTATACCTCAAGGGGATTTGATTTTAGGGGAAAACAGCCAGTGAACTCAATTGTATGCTGTTGCCTGCTGAGTAATACTTTTATAGCCAATCAGCTAGATGTCTCCAGGTCACCAGCGACTAGCCCTGACTTCCCTCCAACCATCAACCCAACAGAGAATGAACTTTGATAGAACCGGATGAGTTCCACAGTAAAGGAACGACCAGCATCAGCAGGCAACGATCCAATACTGCACACAGCCTTTCCTGCCCTGAAAGATTGTTACAAGAGATGGAACCTGACATCATGGACTGAATGGACTCGGCAGCATTATAGGGATTGGTCCATGCACTAAGAAAATGATCTCTTTCTCTTGGTCTGTGTGTATATGGATGTATATATGTGGGAGAGCGATGGTGTATTGAAAATGTGGGATCTGAGCACAACGTGAATGGTATGGAATAAGGGGTGGATAATGTCCTGGGTTCAGCAGTAGCAGTCATGTTTCCCCTTCTTGGTAGCTGGTGCAGTGCTGTGTTTTGACTTCCAGCCTGGGAACAGTGCTGGTGACACCGATGTTTTCGGTTGTTGCTAAGTGATGTTTACCCTGACCAAGGACTTTGTGAGGCTCATGCTCTGCCAGGGAGGAGGGGAAGCCATGAGGAAGCAGAGACGGGGCGCCTGACCCAGGCTAGCCAGGGAGGTATTCCATACCACAGCACGTCATGCCCGGGGTGGGGGTTAACTGGGAGTTATCTGGAAGGACACGGGCTTCCTGGTGGGCCTGGTTTCTTGGCCGGTGGTATCGTATTCTCTTCCCTTGTTATTTTCCCTTATCATTGTCGTAGTTGGTAGTAGCGGTGGTGATTTGTGTTGTACATTGGTTGCTGGACTGTTCTTGTCTCAGCCCGTGGGAGTTGCACTCTTTTGATCCTCCTCCCTGTTCTTCTGGGAGCAGAGAAGGGGAAAGCCCCGGGGGGGGGGGGCTCGATTGTTGTCAGCTCGGCACCACTCACTGGGAGTGAGTGAACAAGTTGCCTGGCTGGGTTTAAACCACAACATACTAGCAAATAATGGACAGTGCCCGTCAAATGACAGTGCCTCCTCGTCTACAGTATAAGCAGAAAAGAAGTTCATTGTTACCTTCATCTCTAATGCAACCTCCAACTGACAGAAGCTAACCCTGCTCTACCCTGCTTTGCCTTTTCTATCACAGGGTTTTAACTGAAGACAAAATACAGGAAACCAAAAAGGGTCCTCGTCATGGTTAAAACTTGGCCACTTTACACTTGGACGAAAACCATCATCTCATTTCATGCCACTCCTTGAAAAACTATTACATTCAACATCTCAGTGATTCTACGAGCTCAACCACATCAGAATGATGTCTCATTACTTCTTTGTCTACTCCTATTGTCAGTCCTCCTGCTGCGCACCTGGATCAACTGTGATAAACTCAGAAATAAAATACATTTTCAGTCTCTCAGCATCTTGGAAGTTATTATTAGGAATCATATAATTCCTATCAGAAAACTGAGCTCCTGAAATACTTTGCAATAAAAGGACACATTTAAACAATGTTCCTTTTCATTTCCGTAACTCCAAGAAACCTTATTTATTCTAAAGAAACTAACATCTCTACTTCAATATCAAATTAATGTACTGTATAAGAATGTATTTCCACAAAAAGTACAACTCAAGATCTGTTCCCCAAATCCTCTTCCTTCTGCAGAAAAAGAACTCAACGCTATCATGAAAAAACAGTATTTATCTATTAAATATAGTTACCTGAGAGCTTTAATTCCTCCATTTCAATCACTGAACGGTTTTCACCAAAATGCTGGCTAAGCAGATTTTGTAGATCTGCAGGAACACCAGGTTTTGGAGCGGATTTTTCCAAAATATCAGAAATTTTCTTCTATAAAAAACAAATAAAATGGGTAAGTATGGCACTTCTATAATTTCTGCTCTTTGGCTAACACCACTGTAAATAAATGTTACTTGATAGCTTTATACAGTTATTTTGGTTTAATTACAGCTTAATTAGAAAAACACCTTACAATGGGACAAGATTCCTGTAGTTGTGAGAATGCAGACTTCCGATGCAAGTTCAGGTACTTTGATGAGATCGACCTTGAGCCTGAAGACAAAACTCTTGTGCACTCAATGAACTGAAAGCTGCTTTGTGAGTTTTGTTATTTTTACACTTAACTCTCAGTTGGAAAATTCAGGGGGTTTTCATAAGCTATTATTTTTAAAGCATAACAACAGGCATCATGTGGTTATATGTGTCTTGGTTACATTTTGATTAAAACAAGGTAACTACCTATCTATTTTGGAAGGAAAGATGGATGGCTGTATTCACAGAATACAAAAAAAATAGCAATGAAAATGAGTTAAAGAGCTCACGAAACCAGAAGTCAACTAGAAATTGTTCAGCACCTGCTCTGTTCTTCCAAATGTGTATCTTGTGAACCAAACTAGTAACTTTTAGAGCCTCAACATGAGTTCGTAACGATTGTGTCTATACCTTAGGAATGTAAACAAATACCTGGGTCTGAATTTTAACTTAAGTGGAAGTGTTGCTGTATTTTTCCCTATAATTAAATGGATCACTGGAGTAGAATAGCCGTGGCTTCCTGTTGTCTGAATGATCTGCCAACATTTAAGAAAACAGTAGGTTTTAAAGGATTGCCTGGAGACAACGGCAAGAATGTGAAGCCTCTCGTTCTCACTGAGAAGAGATTCCTTTGGGAAAGGCCACAGTAAGGTTTCTCAGCTGTGTAAGCTAAACTGAACTTGCCTCATGAGGATGCATGGCAGTACAAGCTTAGAAGCGAAAAGGAGCACGAGAGCATGGCTGGGATGGGGCAAAAGGGCACAAATCTAGGAGGCAAAGTGAGATTTCACGGACAAATGAGGTGGGACTAGAAGCATTTTTGGCAGCTTTGGAGGGATGGTAGGCACCTTCAGGGCAAATTCAGCAGTTTAAGGTCCAGGGCAGCAAAGATAAATGGAAATTTTGACGAGAGCTACAGGAGGAATTTCAACAGAGGGGATAGATCTTCCATCCCTCTTTCCCTCACTCCACCCCAGCACCCACTCCCTCTTTCTCTTCCATTCCTCAGCACTCTGTCTCTCCATCTTGCCCAATACACCTATAATGGCAGCATAAGAGGCAGAAAGCTAAAGAGGGAAGGGCCATATGGGGGTTGCTGAAGACACTCCACACCACAGCAAAGGCTGCCTCTCCCAGCTGTCTGCCTCTTTGGCTACTGCCCATTTTAACTCTTGCTTAAAGTCAATTGTGTGCTTGCAAAGCCCCAGATGAATCTTTGACAGCAAAACAGAACTATCAGGCTCATTTTACTTGGTAATTCAGCATAAGGTGCTATTCCACAGGACCACTATGTCATTTGTTAGGTCCCTTTGTTCCTTCAGGAAAATGATGGCACCCTGGAGGGGAGAAGCCTGATACTTAGGGAATTCCCTAAGAGCAAGAGCAAGGACACCTGAGCAAACTTTATTCCTTCAAGGAGGATGGGGAAATGAGGAAATGTTTCTCATGCAGGATGTTTTATTATTTTTCTTGCAATTCATTCCAGATGCTTAAAAGCAAAGTGTTGATTTCCCCCCCCCTCCTTTTCCTTACTTTGAGAGAATACTTTGTTTGGAACCCATAGATCAACCTGATAAATACTTCCTGATGGATTTTTGACAAGCTGTGTATGTCAACTTAGTGGCCTAGCCCCACTGAAACCAAAGGTGTAACTAAGCGCCTATTGTTTGCCTGAGAATAGGGTGTTTTTGTGAGGTCTGGTTCACCAATCTCGGGATGCTTTTGTTCTTGCAGCAGTAGAACAAGTACTGCAGTCACTTCTGCCAGAGCTGCATTTAAAAGAAAATCCCACTCTTCCCTCTTCCCATTTCCTAGATGATTGAGAGGCCTGACATAACATAAAAAGGCCACTTCTCAGCCTTGTGAAGGAGCCAACTATTTACAGTTTGCCCTGAAGGACAATTAACTTTCTGGTACTATATAATTTCCATCTAGACTGCAGAGTATGTTTGTTGTTGAGGATGAGGATTAAACATGGCCAGAGGGACAATGCAGGGTATTTATTTATACAGTTACACTACGAGGAGAAGAGCAAACAAGAACAGTTCTTGGCTTAAAAGATAAAATAGCAGTTCGAGCTTGACACACTTCTGGAATGGGGCAGATTCTGCAGTAACTGAAATTCCACCTATCTTTGATGCAGTTACATTTTCCCAGTACGCAATACATGCAAGAGTGGTGTAGACATATACAACCCTTGTGCAGAGTACAGACACATTGCTCCAGGTCAGGTTGGGAAGTGGTATTTTGAATGAAGTCAAAAAAGTAGGAATTTGTGTCTAAAAGAGGCTCCAACATCGTGACCATGTTACTTCTCATCATCACAAGGTTGTCCCAGTTCTGAATCTTGCAATAGCACATACACCCACTGCCCAGTTCCCAAACACTCTCTAGGACATTCGTACCTTCTTTCTCTTCTTTGCCTTTACAGGAGTCTCTTGTTTTTCTTCTGGCTGACTTAGAAAACACTCTGCGGGCTGCAAAGCACATATTAAAAAAAAAAAGATTCAACATCAGATATCTGATCACTGGGGGGGTGGGAAGAAAAGGTCACCAAAGGGAGCTAAGAGGGGGTAGAGAAAGTAAAATGCTGGTTAGAGAAATAAAAACAAAACCAAGCTTCCCCACTTACAGAAGGGATCACATCCTTAGAGTTACATGTATCCAGAGTAACTTTGGAATAGAGATCTATGTTGTAAGCAAGAGTAGAATAAAAGAACAGAAAGTTGAAACATGTAAGTTGTAGCCACAATTCCATAAAATGGTGAAAAGCAGGTTTTGATACATCTAAAAAAAAATCAAGAGGAAAATATGAACAAAAGATTTCACAAACTTTGTATTTTTAACCTCTATTATTGTGTGTGATTGTCTAAACTTTGCCAATAGTGCTCTACAATAGCTGGGTCTAAGGTGATCATCCAGACAGTGAAAGATGGCAGGAAAGTGGGCAAGAATAATTGGAAACAATCATACTCTGGATTTCCTTTTACATTTGTAATATAAAATTTAGGAAAACATGTTTTGAGTTTGTTCTACCCCATTCTTGCTTTGTCTCCCCATAGCAGGCAGGGTCAAATACACACAAGCAAAATACATGGTGCATTTCAGAACAATCTTCATCCAACATGTGTTGCTACCATTAACCCTCTTTTGTGCCTGAGTGAGCAGGTTGAATTGGTCCATTTGTACCAGAGTCCCTGTTCACATAAGCTAGGTTTAGGATTTGTCCTTAGATACCTAAAATGGTCCAAAACAGAGGAAGTGAGGCATAGGCTTTCCTTGTTTTGAGCATAGTGATTCCTTTTTTCTTTTGCCTTCTTAGGGACTTTTGCTTCATGGAAATGCAAATTAATCTACATAGAAGGGTTTTAGAGCTTAATATGTGACTTGATGAAGAGCAATGGGAAAACAGGCTAAGCTGCAGGAAAACCTCCTTAATATTAGGATGCATTTGGCTGGAAAAATCTGCTCTGGTGAGAAACTGTGGAGAAGTCTCATCACATGGAGCGCAAAAAGCTCAGGAACAGCAAATCCAGTGCTGCTCCCTGGGGAAAGCCCGGAAGAAAAGTATGAGCAGAAAAGGGAGCCCAGCTGAAAGCCAGAGAAGCTGCTCCTTTGTTCCCTTGTGAGGGCAGTTTCAACATGACAAAAGACAAGTTAACAGAAGTTCAGACTATATGAGCCTTTCTGAGTCCTCCTTGCACTCCCCTCCCCTTAACAGGAGGACACTTCATGACAACTAGTACTATATGACCCTACCCAGCACTTTGTGGCTTTCCAAGCCCACTCTCACATCCTTGTCAGAAACATTTTGTGGAGTTTAATTGTTCACATTAAGCCTACATTTCCCTTTTACTCTCCACTCCTCTGGCTAATTTAGCTATAAAAACCAGGATACTATCATGCTTAAAACAAATGACCTATTGCTTGCTTCTGCTTTCTGTGCCATGATGCAACCACAGCCAGTGCACTGGTAAAGGCAGCAATACTCTACAGACGTGGCCATGAAACTGGTTGAGATTTGAAATGGTACTTGGGAATGACCAGAGACAATTTGGTTGAGGACTGGCTACAGCCAGCAAAGCACTCTATAACTAGAGCTGGATCAATACCTACCCATGAGAAGTGATAGGGACCGTATCTTGCCTCAACATGATACACGTGTCCCTGTGATTTTCTCGGGTATAAACAGATATTGTCTTCACCAGAAATCAAGGGAACTACTGCAAGTAGAAACTCACTTCAACTAATAGTTGTGGCAAGGTTAAAATAAGCTTTTGGGGTTTATTTTTCCTTTCTTTCTTTTTTAATAATCTCTCTCCTGACTCTGATTCAAGTGCTTTTAAAACACCACCATGCATTTTTTCATTCCTATCCCTAAAATTAGCACTCCCACACATTGAGACTGAAACAGAGGTACTCTCTGCTTTCAATTCCTGCTCTACCCTTACACATGCCAGCTGTCCATAGATAATCAAAGACCGCTTGCCAGGTGTTTTAATCATAAATTCCATGTTCAACACACTTTATTTGGAGAACAAGCCTTTGGATCGATTTAGTCAAGGGATATTAACTAGCAATCAAAAAGGCAGAAAGGGGCCAACCTGAATGTCTTTCCTCCAGTAAAGGATGATGTTCCTCTACCCTAGAAAGTGCTACTGCTCTTTCAGCATATTGAAAAATGTTATGCATTCACTTCAGGCCCATTTCTCCTTCCATATATATAGTGAATTCTTTTACATAAATATGCAGAACACTCCCAACAGGTAGCTGCGTAAGAAAAGAATAAAACTGTGGCACAGAGCTGAAAAATACTCTCCAATAGAAACCAAATTTCCTCACTGATACCCCCTCATTTAGTTGTTTAATAGTATCCCCAAATACCACAGCTTCTTTTTCGAAGGCAGTATGCAAGCAGTTATTTCAACAGCAAAAGAAATACAAAGCAGTCACAGAAGTACACAGCAGGCTTGTAGCCAAAGTCTTGCTTCTGCAGAGAAGCATGTTAAGACTCAAAATTATCTCCTTTACAATAGCATATATATATTTAGGCATAGTATGCTATTAGCCCAGCAATAATGAGTCCACTCTATTACAACATTAAAAATAATGCCATAAGAGAAACTTCAGGGTGGTGAATGGCTGTAAGCTTACTTATCTTTGATGATCTGCAGTCTAAAATACGAGGGCATCTGATCTAGACTGAACTTCTGACCCTTATCCAAACATTAGTTGCCTACCTACTTATGCAATAGCTCTTTAAATACCACCCTTAAGAAAATGACATTTGCATGTTTTTCTTATGCAAGACACAGAGCAGACAATCAACTGTTTTTTGACATGGTTCCCCCACGCTCTGTATTTTTATGCTATTTTTACATGGAAGTTCTTAAAATGCAGAAAACAGGAAATTTGTGCTGAGACCAGTGATTTATGACCTAGAATGTCATAAATTCTTGTTTGTTAATCATAGGCAGAACATAAAATATTTCCTGCATTATATTTCTAACAATTTTTTTTCTTTACGTGTTGCCAAGTTACTGCGAATTCGAATATAGAGTGAAAACATTCTTGCCTGAGTGTGGAAGTTTACATTCTAGGTCAGCCATATACTCTGACTTTTAGTTTTTGACAAAGTAAGCACATCAAATACTCCATTCAGTTTGGAGACAAATTATTCACTGTAAGCCTGAGGACAGCCTGCAAGCTAAAAACATAAATGCTTGCAGTTCTATTTGGTTGTCTCCTGACTGGCTTTAAGGTGCCAAGTCCACTGCAGAACAGCTTCCAGCCTGTGAATAAGGCAGGGATGAATAAAACAGGTTATGTTATATGCACCAAAACTACAAAACTACTAGCTTTCTGTAGACACATCTGATTTTGCAATTGTTTTGCAAACATGACATGTCCGTGACTTTAAGCTCCCATGAAACTCCTGGAGTTTTGTGGCTAGATATCAAAATACCCAATTCCAAAATGCAAACTAGTATTTTTTATATGACAGGAAGAGTTGTGGCTTGTGTTCTGCTGTAGCTTAGCAGTCCCAGTCCGCCCTGTCAGGATAACTTGTAGTGGCTATCTTATGTTCTTACAGAAAGGAAAGAACAAAGCAACTTCGCCAAACAAACTGTCTTGACTTAGTTCCAAATGTTGAAGTGAAGATAATGGTGATAAAAAGTGGCTCCACAAGTGTCCTCCTCGAGTTGAAGTCCTCAGCATCAGACCCCTGGTAGAGCATGCACAAAGGCAATACAGCTTTCTCTTGTATTGCTCTGTTCTCTCTTTCCTAATCAAAACATGGAACCAGTTCAGATATTTATTTCTCTCACTTCACCTCTGGTTTCCTTGGAAAGACACCCCAAAGCATAGTAATTTCTACTGTGTTGTTTTAACACTTCTCTGTTACAAAAAAAAAACCATCTCTGAAAATAGTTTTCACTTTGGCAACTGCATTCACACTGTGAATTTACTATTGATGTAGAGGTCAAAATTAATATCTGTAACCTCAAGGAGAGATAGTTTCCAATGTAATTTTAGCTGTTTAACAGCCATTTGCTTGATTCTGCTATACGGTATCAGGAAGGAAGAGGAAATTTACTTTCAAACAAGAGACACTTAAAATCATCTGACCTCTAGATGACTCGTTTTTGCTGTATTTGGAGTGATGCTGCATGTCAAAAACCTTGCTGCCTTTTGCTTGGCATATATATTTAATGCTGAACAAGACAGTTCCTACTGGTTTTAAGGGAAGCTTTTATTAGTGAAAGGCTATGAAAATATCAATCCATGTAGAACTAAATTCCTCTTCACTTAGACCTTGCACTGGAGAGATTATTGGGTAGAGATCTGTACAGCACATAAATACAGTTTTCAAGACCTTGTGTGTGTGGGGAAAGAGAAAAGATTATAGGGGAGGACGCTTGGTAGGCACCATCCAGGCTTTCATCGCTACGAAGTCATGTTGTAACAGACAGGCTTGGCACAAAACAAGAGTGAATTTATTGAAATGTACTGGGTTGTGATCAGTTCCGATTAAGGCAAAATAATTTAATAAAACAATCTTAAGAGATCAGACAAAGCGTGAAGTAAACCGTCTCTTTCCTGCAAAAATGGGGACTATGTTTCCTTATGCAGTATCATCTCTGTGCTCTACATGACTGCTACATTTACAAACCTGCTTTCTTTTCATTGCCATGGCAGGTTTGGAATCTGAATCTTTATGTCTTGCTGTCCTGTTGTCACTTGGTTTCTCAACAGCTTCATCTTCTGAAGGATCTAAGGAGAAAAAAGAAGACTGTTTTTCAAATCCATCTCCTATCTTTGCATTCAAAAATAGGGACTATGGTCCACAGGATCACTGTCAAAATACATCTTCCTTGCTAAGTTTTCTGACACTTCTTTCAGAATAAGCCATCTCCTCCTACTAAAACAAGTCGTACAGATGAAGGGAGAAGACAACCAAACACACACAAAAATGCACACAACCTCCACCCCCAGCCTCCATCTAAAAGCTCCAAATGCCTTATTGCCAGCAATTACCTAGAAGAGTAAAAAATAAAAGATTGGTATAATGTCCTATTGTATAAAAATATATGCAGCCATTTTCTGCATGTACATTTTGTCTCTCCTACTTCAGTAATTATTAGGCAAAGGCACTATACCCGAAGTTTTAGCAGAATGCCCATAAAACTGAAAAAGGCTTATGTTTTGAGAGAAAACTATTTAAAATAAGGTGTTTCTACTCATTTTATTCTTCATCTCTTTTATCTATAAAGAGACTTTGGGGGGAAAAAAATATCCACAGCAACATTTCCCTTTTGCTATATTAGTGCTTAACATCTGCTGAAACACAAAAGTTTTTGCTGGGGACTGAATTACTTCCCTGATCATTGCCAGAAGTATTAAGATACATCAAACTGAATTATTCAATTTCTGTATCTAGAGTATTTCCACCCAACTGGTACTTAGTCATTGTTGCAATCTCCTGCATTCTGAAGTTCTAAATTCACTTCAGCTTCAAGATTGAAGAGGAACAGTATGATTTCTTCAGTATCACCTGAAGTACACATGATGTTAACTACATCTATGCAATCACTACCTATGAGCAGAGTAAACTGATGGCCAGAGAACATATGACAGAGAGAAAATAAATTATGGCTGGTATTTACTAATTCTACGTTGAAATAGGTACCTAACAATAAAAGGTAACTGAAATGATACATGAAAGATATCTCAAAGAATTTAAGTTAAAGGTGAAGTAAAAGAATGTGAAGGAGGAGAAAAAGAGATCTTTATTCATCCATAGATGCAATGTTATATATTATATGGCAATAAGGCAGCAGCTTTGAAAATCCTAATGCAACACAACAGGTAACAAAATGGGTACATACTTAACACCTGTAAAGAAAGATACCATCTTGTAACTCCTTTGCCCCCTTTGAAAGGCTTGCGTAACAGTCAGCATCCTAAAGTTGGGTTGTGACAGCTGTTAGACTTCAAAAAAGTTTGAGAAGTAGAAAGCTAGCGAAGAAAATCAGTGTGTGTTTTAGCAAGTTTGGCTCCTATGACTGAAGTGTTGGAATGGAAGGTTACAGGCTTTTTAGAGAAGACAGGCCTGGCAGGCGGGGAGGAGGAGTTGCCCTTTATGTCAGGGATAGGCTGGAGAGTATGGAACTCTGTCTGGGGACAGGTGAGCAGTCCACAGAGAGTTTGTGGCTCAGGGTTAAAGGGAATATAGCTATGGGAGACATTACTGTGGGGATCTGTTACAGACCGCCCCAACAAGGAGAACCTGTGGATGAAGCACTCTATAGACAGATAGGAAAAGCCTCACGCTCGCAGACCCTTGTTCTCATGGGTGACTTCAACCACCCTGACATCTGTTGGAAGGACGGTATGGCCCGGCACAAGCAATCCAGGAGGTTCCTCGATTGTGTGGAAGACAACTTCCTTCTGCAAGTAACAGAGGAGCCAACAAGGAGAGGTGCCGTGCTTGACCTCGTGCTCACCAACAGGGAAGGGCTGGTTGGAAATGTGATGCTCCAGGGCAGCCTTGGATGCAGTGATCTCGAATTTGAGATCCTCAGGACAGTGAGAAGAGTGTGTAGCAAGCTCACTGCCCTGGACTTCAAAAGAGCAGACTTTGGCCTCTTCAGGAACCTGCTTAGTAAGGTTCCATGGGATACAGCCCTAGAGGACAGGGGGGCCCAAGACTCTTGGTTGATATTCAAGGATCACCTACTACACTCAGGAGTGTTGTATCCCAACCAGAAGGAAGTGCAGCAGGAGGGCTAGGAGACCTCCTTGGATGGATAAGGAGCTGCTGAGGAAAATTCAAATGAAAAAAGAGGCTTATAAAAAGTGGAAGCAAGGACAGGTGGCATGGGAAGAGTACAGGGATGTTGTCTGGGAAGCTAAGGACCAGGTTAGGAAAGATAAGGCCCAGTTAGAATTAAACTTGGCTAGGGATATTAAGGATAACAGGAAGGGATTCTACAGGTACATAGCAAATATAAAACAGACTAGGGACAACGTAGCCCCCTCAGGAAGCTCTCAGGAGAGCTAGCTACAGAGGATTTGGAGAAGGCTGAGGTTCTGAATGACTTCCTTGCCTCGGTCTTCACTGCCAAAGGCTCTGACCACACCACCCAAGTCTTGGAAGGCAGATGCAGGGACTGTGAGAATGAAGACCTCGGGCCCACAGTAGGAGACCCTCTTAAGAACCTGAACATGCACAAGTCCATGGGTCCTGATGAGATCCATCCGCGGGTCCTGAAGGAGCTGGCAAATGAAGTTGCGAAGCCGCTGGCCATCATATTTGAGAAATCATGGCAGTCAGGTGAAGTTCCCAATGACTGGAAAAAGGGAAATATAACCCCCATTTTCAAGAAGGGGAAAATGGATGACCTGGGGAATTACAGCCCAGTCAGTCTCACCTCTGTGCCTGGCAAAATCTTGGAGCAGATTCTCCTGGATGGCATGCTAAGGCACATGAAAATCAACAAGGTGCTTGGTGACAGCCAGCATGGCTTCACTAAGGGGAAATCCTGCCTGACCAATTCGGTGGCCTTCTATGATGGGGCTACAGAACTGATGGACAGGGGTAGAGCAGATGATGTCATCTACCTGGACTTGTGCAAAGCGTTCGACACTGTCCCGAATGACATCCCTGTCTCTAAATTGGAGAGACATCAATTTGACAGACGGACCACTCGGTGGATAAAGAACTGGCTGGATGGCTGCACACAAAGAGTTGTGGTCAATGGCTCAATGTCCAGCTGGAGACCAGTAATGAGTGGTGTCCCTCAGGGATCGGTGTTGGGACCGTTCTTGTTCAGCATCTTCATCACTGACATGGACAGTGGGATTGAGTGCACCCTCAGCAAGTTTGCCAACGACACCAAGCTGTGTGGTTCGGTTGATACCCTGGAGGGAAGGAATGCCATCCAGAGGGACCTTGACACGCTTGTGAGGTGGGCTGATGCCAACCTCATGAAGTTTAACCATGCCAAGTGCAAGGTCCTACACCTGGGTCGGAGCAATCCCAGGCACAGCTACAGGTTGGGCAGAGAAGAGATTCAGAGCAGCCCTGCGGAGAAGGACTTGGGGGTGCTGGCCGATGAGAAAATGAACATGAGCTGGCAGTGTGCGCTTGCAGCCCAGAAAGCCAACTGTATCCTGGGCTGCATCAAAAGGAGCGTGACCAGCAGGTCGAAGGAGGTGATCCTGCCCCTCTACTCTGCTCTTGTGAGACCTCACCTGGAGTATTGTGTGCAGTTCTGGTGTCCTCAACATAAAAAGGACATGGAACTGTTGGAACAAGTCCAGAGAAGGGCCACGAAGATGATCAGGGGACTGGAGCACCTCCCGTATGAAGACAGGCTGAGGAAGTTGTGTCTGTTCAGCCTGGAGAAGAGAAGGCTGCGTGGAGACCTCATAGCAGCTTTCCAGTATCTGAAGGGGGCCTATAGGGATGCTGGGGAGGGACTCTTCATTAGGGACTGTACTGACAGGACAAGGGGTAACGGGTTAAAACTTAAACAGGGGAAGTTTAGATTGGATATAAGGAGGAAATTCTTTCCTGTTAGGGTGGTGAGGCACTGGAATGGGTTGCCCAGGGAGGTTGAGAATGCTCCATCCCTGGCAGTGTTCAAGACCAGGCTGGATGAGGCTTTGGGTGACATGGTTTAGTGCGAGGTGTCCCTGCCCATGGCAGGGGGGTTGGAACTTGATGATCTTAAGGTCCTTTCCAACCCTAACTATTCTATGATTCTGAGTTGGATATCGTCTGTCATTAAATCTTACTTGATACAGGTTAGATTCCTGGCAAACTACAAGAGCTTTAGAAACAGAGCAGCAACTGAGAAGAGAATTTCTGTCCAGTACACTAAGAGACACCTAAGTGAAGGGGTTAGATAAGCATGTTAATGAACTTAGTTCAGATCAAAACAAACACCATGGAAGAAATGGCAGCAGTCATTTGCATCTCAACACAGGATTAAGGCATATTCTGAAATCTTAAGTGAACATCCACGAAGAAAAGCCTCTGCTTTCCAGATCTAGAGCAACTGTACAAACACGTACCAAATGGACATTGCAGCTCTGATGGTGTACTCGCCTATTTCTCTTTGTGGGCACATGGAGTATAGCCACATGAGTCCTAGATCCCACTGTGGGCAAGTGGCTGGTGGCAGGGAAGGAGCAGGGATGTCACTACTGGTAACCCTTTACCACAGGATGTAACATTACCACATAACTGTAACATTAAGCTGCTGCTGTAATTCAGCCTCAGAGGATACTAGGTAGGTAGCCATTCTGGGATCTCTTCTCAAAGAACACAAGTAAGGGAGGTGAAAATTCTGTATCTCAGGCTTCCTTGCACACTAGCAAATATGTGGCACTGATCTCCATGGATTGCCCTCATGAGCTAATTTCCCTCTCTTCCGAGGGAAAATTGAGACTGATTGACTTTTCTTATAAGCTGCCATTTGGATCATGAGCAAGAAGAATGAACAACTGTCCCCAGCACAACTGCTACTGTCCTAAGAGTGTTCATCAGAGAGTGGATGAAGGTGAAAAGTTTTCTTGGACAGTTTACTGGCCACTACAAGTAAAAAGGGGAGAGTATTCAAAAAATGCTTTTATTTTTATCACCATCAACAGGAATATGGGTTTATCTTATTATAAATTTATCATTAATGCACAAAAAAGTGTACTTAGTCCTGTACAGCCTTACACATAGCAGCAGGCAAACAGGGGAAGAGAGAATGCTGAAGGTTAACAAATTTATTCCTTACACTACAGCTCAAATATCTGTGCCAATATACTGGGTTCTTTCTTTCTGTTCTGAGAATGTTCAAGAGCTCCGGCATCATACCCTTGCCCCTGCACAACAACAGCTCCTTCCACAGCCTGCTCCTCTTGGAAGTCACTGACAACTTACTCCAGCCACTTTGGAATCTCAGAGATGTTACTGTATTAGAAGAAGCTAAAAAGTTACGTCATTCAGCATACTGCTCAAAGTTTAAAAGATGTTAAGTGTTACCACTATGCATTACCACAGGCTTGTTTCCCTTCATATCACACTTCCTCTGGGAAATTTCTTGTGCTGCATTTTGGCAGCACAGCTCCTGTTTGTGAACCCATCACTGACTTTTGCCTCTCTGCCCTAACTCCAGAGATACTGGAGGAGTGACCAGCTTTTACACACACCAACCCCACAGCCTCAGGGTCCTGGACGCACTGCATCCAACCAGGCTATGGAGTGATGATATAAATGAAGTACATCAAAGAAATAAGAACTAATCACCTCTTTGACCATCTTTCTCACTGTTCTAGACCCCAAATCCCCACTCCAGAGTATATCTGTGTATGTCCCCCTGAACTGAATTGCTGAGCCAGCTCTTTCCAACGTTTCACACTTGAAATAAATGAGAATTGCATAAAATAGATTCAGGAGAACCTGCAAGTGATCCTTAAACATTCCTTCTTAAATCCCATTTGGCATGCTCTGAAAGGCAAACAGGAGTCGCCTGAGTTTTACATAACATCTTCTTTTTCTCATAACTAAAAGACACACTGCTAGCAATAGCAATCTGAAACTGGACAAATGGTTTCCATGATCTGAAATAGCCTGACAAACAATGTACCACCTGTTCACTGCCCATCTGAGTTTTGGACTGTACTTTGTGATGCAACATCCTCTGCTTTAAGCAAGAAGAGGGAACCAATGTCTAGCCCCAGACCCAAACGTCTGTAAAACCAGTTCAAATTTGAAGAACTTTCTCCAGTACCTGAGTGTCTTTTTTTTGTATGCAGAAGAACTTTTTATCTGTGTTCATCCCAGTCGAGACAGTAGCTAGTTTTGAGCTGTGAATGTTTGTGACACCATGTCAGTTCCCATGACGACAGGAAATCTTTGTTGTGGGCATCAAAGTCTGACAGGCCAGATTCTGCCAACCATGTTCACGTTAAATAGTATCTTCCTCTGCAAACAGTTCCCTTAATGTCAGCAGGGTTATTCACAAAATAAATCATAACTTGATGCCAATAAATGTAGAAGCACTCAGCTCACAGATCCCAAACACATTTGTATTAGAGCAGCACTGCTTGCCCTGCTTTGAGGTGTCAAGCAGCCCAGACGACTCTTCTCTGCCAGAACTAGAGAGAGCATAAATCCTTCTTTAATAACAAGCTGGCACAAATGCAGAATCTAATTGATTAATACAACATTGACTTTCATCTCCCTCATGGTGCAAGCGAGCAGGCAGGCAGGCACCGACGGAATATGCTGCTGAAGGGGTGATGCTGTTCAGCACAACAATCCTTTGCATCTGCTTTCCTGTGACATGGACCTTAGGCAACCACAAGGTCATCAAAGACATCTGAATCACGTAATGCTCTCAATACAGAAACATAAATGTGAATTCTACAGGTCTTCACGCTTTCACCTTTGGTATTACATCAGTGGCATGGCACATACTAAGTGACTTCCCAGTCATTAAGTATTTCTATTTGATTTTAGTTTGAATCATACTGATATGGAAAAAGCCATTTGTGCTTAGCACACATGCATACATATATATATGAATAAGACTCTCATTTATTATACTAATCACTGTTTAAAATAATTCAGTGCAATGGATTTTAACTCATTTCAAATTTAATATTGATATACAAACATGTGTCTAAGTACATCAATATGCGTGCTAAATACATATACACACACCTTTATTAATGCACACATATCTGCATGTTCATACACACGCACAAGAATAAGCATACAGATATTTAGATAATTTAACTGGTTCCCTTCAAACATCTACTTTATTAGTATATTCACAAAGAATGTACATTTGCTTGGTTATTTATACTACTATTTTTAAAGACAGACAGCACCTTAAGGATATAGGAGGCAATTAATAAGAAAGCATAGAATAGAAAAATATTCTTTTGTGTACATACCCAAAGACAACTGAGGGAATAATTTCCACTTTTTTTTAATCTGTAAGCTAAGCGAGATCAGACATCTGTTTGGTATCTAAAACACTCCAAGTGACACAGGCTAGTACAGGATAAATTCATTTCTTACCATTAAGTTAATCTCTGTGCTGGGATTTGGAGGAAACCTGCCTTATAGGTCCACAAGGGAGGCTCCCTCAACTTTCATTTGATTTATCTAGCACTACTCACACTCTGAGACACACTCTGGGTCAGAAGAGTCTGTGTCTGAAGAGAAATCCCTGCTCTCTCCCTTATGTTCCCATCAGGGTTACAATTCAGTACTAAAGTAGAATCACTTAAACGAAAACAAAGTTTGTACATTATTACTGCCAGCCCCTGCCCTCCCCTCACCCCCAACTTCCATCCTCCTCTGACTCTTCTAAAATTGCCTGTGGAAAGGAGGGCTACAAGAAAGCTGGAGAGGGACTTCTTACAAGGATATGTCATGATAAGGCAAAGCATAATGTCTTTAAATTGAAATAGAATAGATTTAGATTAGGTAGAAGGAAGAAATTCTTTACTGTGAGGGTGGTGAGACACTGGCACAAGTTGCCCAGAAAAGCTGTGGATACCCCATCTCTGGAAGCGTTGAAGGCCGGGTTGGATGGGGCTTTGAGCACGTTGCTCTAGCGGAAGGTGTCCCTGCCTGTGGTCCCTTCCAACCCAAACCATTCTGTGACTCTATAGGTTTTATATTTGTTACACTCTGCGCCTTGTTTCGGATATGCTACAGGAAACTATGTGCTTGTCATTACTCTATAGGAGGGTACAGTTTATTCAATTTGCTATGATGGATTAATTTCACAGGCAGCTTTGTAGGCTATGTTTTTATTTATTGTTTGATTAAACAGTACTGATCTGTCTTCATGAATCTGGTGGGAAAATATTTCTCAGGGCTTCCAGCTTTAAATTCATCAGATTAAAAAATATTTGATGCTGAGTAAAATGCCAAGCCAAGTGTGCTGAGCACATCTCAAGTTTCTTTAATTGCCATTTTAGATTTCTTTGGGAGGAAGGCAGGAGAGGGGCAGAGAGGAGGTCAGAGAAAAGAATCAAACTGAGGTCTGAGAATTCCTCATTACTCTCATGGTTTTGCCATTAAAAACTGGCCTAGAGTCTTCAGTGAGTCAGATTAAGTAATCTTAATGTCAATGCACTACTTCGAATTTTTCTCATTGCATCTTCCCTGCATGTCCCGTCAGGTACATACAGTACAAGGTCGGTCAGCTTCTGTAAAGTGTAACAGCTGTCAGCAAAATTGGCTCCCAGGTCCCTGTTCATCCTTGCTCAGTTGAGAGACCTCCTTCTTGCCTTCATGTTTGCGCTGATCACAGTAACTGGGCTAAAAGCATCAATGACAGTATTTTAACATACCACTATGTTACCACAGGCAGCAGGAAACATAAAGCTCAGGTGGGTCCTTCCATGCTGCCCACCAGTACCCAAGGGAAGAAATGAGGTCTTTTAAATGAAACAACCCTGGGTGTGCAGGCTGATTAACTAAGAATTAACATTTTAAATATTTTAAAGCATTTTGAGCTCAACTATGTCCCTGACAAAAGGAAAAGGTTCTGCATAGCAGTGGGAGAAGCAGGTACAGAGGCCAATCAGGCACAGCAGCGATAGGCAAGCAGCAGCTCAAACATCTCCCGGTGAGATCCCAAATTAGTCAGCTCTGTGTCACCAGCACCGCTAATCCTGAAAGGAGGATCTCTTACATGTCTACCAGGACAATCCTCTCAATTCCCCCACTGTAAGCAATAGACAGCTTTCAATTTTCCTGTTGAGAAGCCTAATAATAGCTCAGATACCCTGGAGCCTATGGTGTAAAGCCAACTAGCCAAGCAATATCTGTGAAGCTCTTTTAGGTGCCTCCAGACCAGCCACATGGAATAGCTAAGAATGCAAATTTTATTATTAATATGGTTCTTCAGATCAGTTCCTAGCTATTCACCATGACAATACTTTAGAAATTCCTAGTAAATGAGGTAAAATGTTAGCTACAAAAGTGATTTGTCCTTAGGGAAGATCACCACATAACTATTGCATCAAAAACAGTTAACAACAGTGTCAGTACCCTCTCCATTTCTCAAATTGCTCTGACTAAATCAGAAAGAGTCCACTGGCACTCCTTGAAAGACAAATAACTCTCCTCATCACAGGCATGCATCATCTGCAGTGGCATGACTGAGAAATCCAGATGACGTTACAGAAAAAAAACACCAAACTCATTCCTCACCTCCCTGAATAAGGATTAGCTAAAACATTTCAAACAGTATTGCAAACCAAGATTTAGTCTGAGAAACACATACACAGTAAGAGAACATATTCTGACAGGAGATGAAAAATCTCTGATGGCAGGAAGAACATCAACGTGGCTAAACATGGAGTGCTGATTCAAAAATTAATGAAGATATTTCCTTCCTTTTTTAAAAAAAATAGTATTTTAGGTTTTGCAATTCCAGTTTTAAAAGACTGATGAAGTTTTCATACTTTTCTCACTGGGGTCATGAATCAAATTAAGTGCCTTCACTCGTAAGGCCTTAAAATACTTGTGTATTTTGACCATTCTGAACTAAAGAGGAAAAACTGTGAATGAAACGGTATCTCTTATTGTTGTTAGGATGTAAGAAGTTGCACGTAAAGCAACTACCAGTTACTTACTGTTCCTTTGGTGACCTTCCCTGTCAGTTTACTGCAACACAGAGCTGCCTCCCATCATCCCAACCCAGCCAGGGTCCCCCATCGCCTGGTCACTGTATTCCCTTCCCATTCCTATGAACTAAGGACTCCATTCCCAAAACAGGTCTATTCCAGCACAACAGTAATTATTTATATCTGTGAGGATGCCTTGAACTGCAGACATCACCTAACAATGTACTTTAAAAAAATGTATTTTAAAGTGTACTTGTGAGGCATAGCTGAAGGACATATGATATGTAACTGAGCAAACACAGACTCAAAGAATCAAAAGAACTTCAATTTTGTTCCACTAGACAACATTCAGATGGCATAAGGTCCTTCCTACTCCAACCAGCCTAAGTCTGTGCCAAGCCAGTTTCTTGCTAACAGTCTGTAGGAATTCCCTATAATAGTTTCTAAGTATTGGCAGTAGCTTGTACTACAAAGACAACAATTCTTACAAAATGTAAAACCCTTCCCTGTGCAGTTCAACAGGCACATCTACCACAAACTTTTTTTTCCCCCGATAAAACTGGTGAGAGGATATTCAGTTTACATTCCTCTTCCTTACATTGAATGTCAATTTAAATTAAAATCACTGCCTGTTAAAGCAAAAAAGGTCTTGATGAATAATATCAAATTAATTTTCACTATGCTCTGATATGATAGAGTTTTTAGCACACATACACAGCTATCTTGCCACACAAAGGATCTCCCACAGAACATTTCTAACAACTTTCGCCCTTATTTTTAACACTTTAATATGTAAAATGAATACTTCCACACTCACTTGTGACGCAACTTGCTGACTGGAAGTGAACCAAGAGACAAAATATTAGTAGTCTTGTAGTACAGCCTGTGGTATAGCTACAACCCAGTCCTATTCGTAATTTGTCTTTTTCACCACCTCACACAAGGAATAGTGGCACCACGAAGGTAAGAAGGGAGAACTCAATATTCATTTAGTCACTGTAGTTCTAAAACCCATGGTAACATAAAGCATAAACACCAAGATTTGACATGTCAGGAATATGATAGGCTCTTTTACTGTTTGCCATCCAACTTAATTTCTTCATTACAGGCCTGCCAATCAAGAGCAACCAGAGCTTAAAGATACAATAATACACCAGTACAGAGTGGAAATCAGTTCTGTTGTTTGCTCTAGTACCCTTCGTCAATGACACCACGACTGAAGGCTCAGATGACAGCCACAAGCTGCTGCAGTCTCATTTCTCTTTTTTTTTTTTTACTCTCAAAAACTATCTGATAATCTCCTTAAGTCTCAAAATGCAATTTAAAAACATTTCTAGAGATGGGGAAGTGGGAGACTTTTATTTGTTGGTAAGTAGCATGGGTTTTGGCTGTTTACAAATCTGCTGGATGCATATTATAAAATTAAATACTTAACCTTATAAAAAGGGCTTCCCTTCTTGACAGATGCCAGGCATTATATAACCTACAGTCACTTTAGAAACCACTCAAAAGGATGCCAGTAATAGTGTGGAATGGTTTATGCTTGTAAGAGAACACTCTATCCAACTCTGAAAAGCAGAGGAATAGGGCAAGTCAGGATACTGTTGACCACACTGGAAACTGGCCAAGACATTATGGTTCACGTATCTCACCTTTTGAAATGCTCCATGGGATCTTTAAATAAGTGCCTAGGAATTTGGTGCTAATCAAAAGAAAAATCACTTCACGAATATTAGTTACAGAATGTATGACTGTACAAGGCAGAACCCCACAAGGCTGGCTTGAAATAAGTATCATTCCAGAAGAAATGATACCAAAGAAGGCTAGATAGTCAAAAACCATTCACAAAGAAGTGGAAAGACCATCCAGCATCCAAAGAAAAACACGAAATACGAGCCCAGGAAAAGCTAGACACAAATCAGGGCCTGACTCCCTGTTACATCATCTTCTATCTTCTTGGTGGTGCGGACAGGAAACTCATGCAAAAGCAGTATTTAATGATGTCAGTATCCTCTACATTTTGAATTTCAATACTTACACAACGCTAGTATGCCACTCAACATATGTCTATCTGGAGGCAGACTCTTTCCTTTTTCAGGCCCTTTCTTTAAACACCAGCACCCTTCATCTATTGCAGTATTCAGTCCTACCAGATTATTTATTCTTCTTAAGGGAGAAGAAAAACGTAAATTGCGAGGAAAAAGGAACTCGGATAAACCCATAAAACTACGTAATGTATCCCAGGTCTGTGTACAAGCAAATTTTGCCCAGGAATGGTATGTCTCAGATGTGATGTCTCCCTTAATATTACAGGAGATTCACATTTTCTACTGTTCTCGCAACATGCTGGGAAGCAGCTGTGGCTCACAGCTGTATTTCCTGTTGTGAAGGTAAGAGTCTGGCTGACTCTGTGGACTTCGAGATGATAGATCATGATAAAATTACACAGTGGAACTTGCCAAAAATAGTAGGCTTCAATTAAAAAAAAACACCAAAAACAAACAAACAAAAACAAACAACCCCAAAAAAAAAAAAAAAAAAAAACAAAAAAAAAAGCACACTTTGCAAAAGCTTAACAGCCCCAATTACTGTTCACAGAAACACATGACTACTTTAGTGACCACTGATATAATTCACGCCTCTCCGGTTCGTATTTTGCAGGCATACAGATCTATAGTATAAAGTTATCACAGTCCTGATGTTTCCCCAGGTTTTCTTTGAATATTGAAAACTGCATGGATGCATATAACATAGCACACATTTAGATAAATGTCACCAACAAAAAATATATATCTTGTTGAAGTACAATACTGCAGACAAATCTTTTATCCTAACTCTCCTAAATGTCTTAACAGAGAATGTGAGAGAAGACATTTTGAGTTGCTCAGATTTCTGCAGCTTTTTCTATTTAGAAGCCTTTATATGACATAGCAGTATCAGGCCCCATTTGATAAGAGTATCAGGTTGACCCATAGCAAGTTAAACTCTCTTTCAGGTTAAGAACAAAATATCCTGACATATTGCCACACAGAGTCAAGAGTGGCAAATTCCATGGATTATAAAACATCTGTTGAAAAGCAGGCATAAGGGTTATGTTTCTACAACTTTTATTCTCTTGCTTCCTCCTCTGCATGCACTACACATTTCTCCTCAGTTTGGTCTCTGATATTGCAAGTTCCACTGCCCTTTTAAGCTACTCCAGAATCTCAAATTTATACAGTACCAGAATATACATTTGTGGATTTAACTAACTTTTCCAAAAGGACTATAAAAGCAAGTGAAAGGATAATTACTTACAGACAAAAGCTTTTATGAAAATACTACACACTGCTGCATTAAGGTTTATGAGATGGGGAAAGTTGACAGGCATTTCATCTACATCAGTGCTCTTTAGTTAAGACTAGCAATTACAGTGCAATCTCTCATCTACACAGGTCTTTTGTGAATTTGCATGTGGCTCATTTTTCTAAATGACCAAATAAAGCACATTATGTCTCGATCAGTTGCAACTGCCATAAAAATAGAGCTCATACCTACATTAATTTGCTGCCAGCAGATGGTTGATTGCTTTTCTTTTTATGTTGCAGTCCTGCTCCCTTAGATCCTCTCTTTGTAGAGAGTGACATGCTGGGAGGTCAGTTTTCTGACAAGGTCATCTGCCTTCAGAGTATGAAGAGAATTGCATGGAAAGTGGGTTGGGCTATATTTAGAGCTTGGTCCAACTCCATGCCAAGGTCCCCCTGCTGTCTCTCGCTTGCAGCACCATCTCCTCAGGTCTATTCTTGCAGATTCTCAGCCCACTGAATACATGAGGAGAGGAAACTCGCCCTAAGCTACTACTGGATCAAGGTTTTTGCAATTTGCTAAAACCAAGTGGCTCAGCAGCTCGGATGAGGACTCCTTAAATCTCTCAATCTTCTAACATTTATTTTTGTGTAGTCAAGTGGATTTTCCCTTTTCAAGTGAATAAGGAAAGGAAGCTGCCTGGGATATAGCAAAAAAGAGTTTCCTGAGCTAAGGTAAGCTTGTTTCATTCTTCTATTGTCATCATAATTAGAGAGCAATTGATGATGGCTTTGATCAGATATGCTTTTCTGCTAGACCAGTTCTGCATGTCAGCATTAAGTGTGGTTTTTTTGGCTAATGACATTCTCAATTTCAAAACATCAATTTTCATTATTGCTATCTAAAGAAAATTGGAAAATATAAGCATGTGCAGTAGAATATACATTATCTGATTTTACTTGTTCAAATTAATGTAAAAAGCACACAATCATAGCAAGAGACTGTATCATCCTGAAAGTAGGAGAAAAACAGATGTGTGATGATATGCATGATGATGACATATATAGGCATGCACTAAGATGTGCTGAGTGATGTTTTATCCACATTTTGTATGATATAAGAAAGTATGGCTTCACGTTTGCAATACAGAGATTGCTGCAAACAGCACATCTACTTAAAAAAATTAATTAATTACTTGATGAACACATGCTCAAATCCCTTAAAGGTTTCAAAGAAGTTGCTCAGCTTCAACCAGAGTACATTCAGGATTAAAGATCATATTGAATATGGTCTCCTTTTTCCATTGCATGCTTTACAGTGGGCCTGCATTGCTTCTACTTTTAAAAACATATGGCTTTCCTCAGCACCATTTTAAACTCTTGTGATTCCTAAGGCGGGGGGGGGGGGGGGGGGGTAGGGGAACCTGGACAGAATACAGCATTGCATGCCATAAGGAGATCCTAACACACTTCAGATCACATGGATATCATGATACTGTGGAGTGGACTCTGACATGAGATCGTTATCACATAAAGACAACACTGGAGCCACGGATTTAGCACTGGCACACATACACACACACACACTTTCTAATGCAACATGACCATAGCAAACACACAAGAATGGTAACCTGAAGAAACAGTGAAGAAAGGTCCACTTGACCAAAAAGTCCCAACACCGACAACATCAGGAAGTTCTTCAAAACATAAAAAATACATAAAGTTCTTAGCAAAAACATCTGACGAAAGGCAGATGTGTTCTGGGTTAACAGTAGGCAAAGGGCAAGAAAGGTCACTAAGTCACTGGTTCATCTAAGCCAGGACAACTGAGTGAATTTCTGCACTTGTTTCAGGTCATTTTTCTTAATATACGTCTGGTTAAACAATATCATGCATCAGGCATAAAAAGTAAAAGATTACAAGGTAGCAAGTCTTACCTACTGAAGAAACTTCTGATTTTGATTACTCTCAACTCTGTGTAAGATCTTCTGGTCATCCTTTGCTTCTGATTCTTGCTTAGTAATTTATGCTTGAAGTCTTGACTGCTAAATTTATTTGGAGGATGTAATAAACACCATCCATTTCACACAAAATACCTTCCTAGCAGTCCTAAAACTCTTTAACAAATGATCGGGGGGCTGGAGCATCTCTCCTGAACACAAGCTGGGAGAGCTGGGCTTGTTCAGCCTGGAAAAGTGAAGGCTCCAGGGCAAGCCTTATGGATTCAGACTTAAACAGGGGAAGTTTAGATTGGATATAAGGAAGAAGCTCTTCACTGTGAGGGTGGTGAGGCACTGGAATGGGCTGCCCAAGGAAGCTGTGAATGCTCCATCCCTGTCAGTGCTCAAGCCTTGGGTGACATGGTTTAGTGTGAGGTGTCCCTGCCCATGGCAGGGGGGTTTGGAACTAAATGACCTTAAGGTCCTTTCCAACCCTAACTCTAACTATTCTATGATTCTATGACCTTAAATCAGCTTTCCAGTACCTGAAGGGGGCCTTACAAGAAGTTTGGATAGGGACTTTTTGTAAGAGCTAGTAGTGCCAGAACAAGGGAGAATGGCTTTAAATTGAAAGAGATGAGATTTACATTGGATATTAGGAAGAAATTCTTCACTCTGAGGGTGGTGAGACACTGGAACAAGTTGCTCAGAGAAGCTGTGGCTGCCCCATCCCTGGCAGTGTTCAAGGCCAGGTTGGACAGGGCTTTGAGCAACCTGGTCTAGGGGAAGGTGTCCCTGCCCATGGCAGGGGGGCTGGAACTGGGTGAGCTTTAAGGTCCCTTCCAACCCAAACCATTCTACAATTCTAAAATTTGGGTAGCATGATACGGAGTCAACTCAGGCTGTGTGGCATGTGATAACTCAGATTAATCCAGGAGGTTTATATTTCAAGAACTCAAAGAAGAGGCTGTTATGGGAGGATCACTGAAGTACTGCAAATGCATTCACCAAGTACATCAGCAAGTAAAAGGCTTCACAGTATAAAAGCAACTAGTGTGGCCTCAGATTGGCAGCAACCTTATATAAACAGTTGTTATACACTGATAGAAAAGAGGACACATGCATCTTTTAAGTTTTTAAATGTTCACATTTTACCTAAAGTTACTGCTTAATAAATCAACTTAGTCCCTGTGACACTTTGGCACCTATTCTCTGTTTGTGTGCGAGAAAATGTTATTTCTTCATCAATGTTAAAGACATCAGGGTTGTAGGGTGTGGATTAAAACAAAGCAGTACAGATGTGGCTGTAGCTTACTAACATAGCATTCAAAATACCACTCTGGCAGAGAGGCTGCATCCCAGAGGTAGCCAGGGACTGGCTTGTTTTGAAGGGAGCATTATCACACCTTCCCCACAGGAGCTGAGCCTAGAAGATCTCTGTCACTCAAACTGGTGGGAGGTTTATTGGCATATGGATGAGAGGATGACAGGAATGGAAAATGGCAGCATCACTTCAGTGATAAACAGGAGTGTGGCATTACTGGAAGAAGCTAGAAGGAAGCACATGTGAGTGAACAGCCCTCACTGTCCAATGCAGACAAACCTCAATCTACTTCTAACCTTTCTCTGGCTGGGCGGATCCTGCTTCGTAGGATTCTCCTCTTCCTATTCTCCCCTCTCCGTTAAAAAATTCCAGCACCACAATGAGCTGGCTTCATCTTGCTAAGGTGTGACTTCCAATGGGCACAATGCGGCCATCCTAGTGGGGACCACCACGGAAGGAAAAAAAAAATAAAAAAGAAAGTAAAAAGCAGGAAAAGATTTTTATTTCCTCCTGTAGTGCCAGAAAGAAAGACTGAAACCCTTTGTTTCTATTATGGGGGCTCAGATGGGGCTGAAATCCACTTTCCTCACTGGGTGTGGGAAGGCATGTCTGACATGCCCAAGGTTGTGGAGGAGGAGGAAGAGGAGGCTTGGCTGATGATACATGCTGCCAGCTGGCCAGGCAAAGCTCCAAGGGGACATTCACAAACTCCTGGCTTTGGCAGTCACCTTCTGCTGACAGGCCTAAGCAGTGCCAGAGCCAGATGGCTAAATCCAAAAGAGCACCAGGGGGGATGACCAAGTCCCACCAACAGTCATATTGCCTACTATCACTTGCTGTATTTATGTTCCTGCTTGGGGCTTTCTCCTGGCGCAACCAAACAGTAAATGATAGTAGGAGTTTCCTGCTGCCCTGCAAACCTGAACTGACAGAAACAAGCTGGGGTTTTAAGGGGAGTCAACTCATACCTTTAGCAAGAGGCCCTGTCAGCATCATTGGCACATGGCTCTGTAGCCAGCCCACAGGACCCAGGACTCAACTCCACCCACCACCATCATCACATAGCTGTTGCTGCAGACAACATCCAGGCAGGGACATCCAAAAGGGGATGGAAGAGTATAAGAGTAAAGGTGGCATCTAGAGAGTCAGAGTACTTGGGTATAGTTCTCTGTGTGTATGCCTGTATGAGGAGGGAACACAATATCTGGTATGAAAACAAGTTGCTACAGATGCAGAAGCAGTCTTACCTCAAAACATGCATAAAAATTATCTTTCAAAACCTTTTGTGACTATAGCCACAACTCCTGAATATACTTCCCAGGAAGGGACAGAGGATGACATGATAATACATGTCAGAGATGGCAGAGTTACTGAATGCCTTCTTTGTCTCTGTCTACTCTGTTGCAGGCAGTCCTGAAGAGCTCTGTACCCCTGAGACCTTAGATGAAGTCAGGTCGATGGAGCGACTTGCCTTAGTCGATGAGGAATGGGTTAGAGATCAGTTGAGCAATCTGGACATCCATAAATCCATGGGTCCAGATGGGATGCACCCGCGGGTGCTGAGGGAACTGGCGGAAGTCATTGCTAGACTGCTCTCCATCATCTTTACCAAGTCTTGGGAGACGGGAGAGGTGCCTGAGGACTGGAGGAAAGCAAATGTCACTCCGGTCTTCAAAAAGGGCAAGAAGGAGGACCCGGGTAACTATAGACCGGTCAGCCTCACCTCCATCCCTGGGAAAGTGATGGAACACCTTGTCCTTGGTGCCATCTTAAGGCACATCAAGGATAAGAGGGTTATGAGGGGCAGTCAACATGGCTTCACCAAGGGGAAATCATGTTTGACCAATCTCTTAGCCTTTTATGAGGAAATAACGCGGTAGATGGATGATGGCAGAGCGGTGGATGTGGTCTACCTTGACTTCAGCAAAGCATTTGACACAGTCTCCCACAGCATCCTCACGGCTAAATTGAGGAAGTGTGGACTGGATGATCAGGTAGTGAGGTGGACTGCGAACTGGCTGAAGGAGAGAAGCCAGAGAGTTGTAGTCTATGGGGCGGAGTCTAGTTGGAGGCCTGTAACTAGTGGAGTGCCTCAAGGATCAGTACTGGGACCGGTATTATTTAATATATTCATCAATGATTTAGATGAGGGAATTGAGTGTACTATCAGCAAGTTTGCTGATGACACTAAGCTGGGAGGAGTGGCTGACACGCCAGAAGGCTGTGCTGCCATCCAGCGAGACCTGGACAGGCTGGAGAGTTGGGCAGGGAATAACTGGATGAAATATAACAAGGGAAAGTGTAGAGTCCTGCACCTGGGCAGGAACAACCCCAGGTTCCAGTATAGGTTGGGAAACGACCTGTTAGAGAGCAGTGTAGGGGAGAGGGACCTGGGGGTCCTAGTGGACGACAGGATGACCATGAGCCAACACTGTGCCCTTGTGGCTAAGAAGGCCAATGGCATCCTGGGGTGTATTAGAAGGGCAGTGGTTAGTAGGTCGAGAGAGGTCCTCCTTCCCCTCTACTCTGCCCTGGTGAGACCGCACCTGGAATATTGTGTCCAGTTCTGGGCCCCTCAGTTCAAGAAGGACAGGGACCTGCTGGAGAGAGTCCAGCACAGGGCAACTAAGATGATTAAGGGAGTGGAGCATCTCCCTTATGAGGAAAGACTGAGGGAGCTGGGTCTCTATAGTTTGGAGAAGAGGAGACTGAGGGGTGACCTTATTAGTGTCTATAAATATATAAAGGGGGAGTGTCGCGAGGATGGAGCCAGGCTCTACTCAGTGGCAAACAATGATAGGACAAGGGGTAATGGGTACAAACTGGAACACAAGAGGTTCCACTTAAACTTGAGAAGAAACTTCTTCTCAGTGAGGGTGACGGAACACTGGAACAGGCTGCCCAGGGAGGTTGTGGAGTCTCCTTCCCTGGAGACATTCAAAACCCGCCTGGACACATTCCTGTGTAACATTATCTAGGTGTTCCTGCTCCGGCAGGGGGACTGGACTAGATGATCTTTTGAGGTCCCTTCCAATCTCTAGCATACTGTGATACTGTGATAATACATGCTGTATAGGAAAGACAGATACTTACAGGCACAGAAAATCATAGAGCTATAGTTAAGCAAACAATTAAATTATTGTAGTCATTCTGCTAAAGAATATTTTCCCAACACCTACCAGTAAAAGGGAAGGGGAAGAAAATCAAAGTTCATACTCGCAACAAACCACATAGCCCTAAGCTTTGCCTGACCTGCTTTCACAAATTCATCTCCCAAAAATAGGAGGAAAAGAAACCCCAACCACTCAACAACAGAACTTTTCCATAGGGTCCCCTGCTGCATTTTTCTCTCTGTGCACCAGAGGTATAGTGAAATCTTGTTGCAGAAAAAAAGTCTGCTTTGAGGTGAAAAATAGACTCAGCAGTCTGCATCTTCTTTCAGGCTGATCAGGACTAATGTAAAAGTGTTAGGATTAATGCAAAGATCTCCAAAGAGTGGTTTTCAAATTTTGTGGTAGAAAAAATTTCTTTTAATGCTGGCAAATTCACTCTTGTCTACCCAAAGTACAATAAGGCTTCATGCTCACATCTAAGCAGAATAAGGCACAGAAAAAAAATCCATTTGAAGATCTAGACAATCTACAGGCCTGCAGTACCACACTGCTTTGCACCTGCAATTGCAAACTCCAGACTGCTGAAAACTGCAGGCAGAACACTGCCCGCTACACTCAGTGCCTTACTTCTCGCCCAGACATCTTTGTGGTTCCACCCAGTACAGTCTGATGGGTCTCAGCCCTTACTTCAGTGATTATTCAGGATTGATACAAAACCCATTCATGCAGGGTAAGATCTGCTGTGTAGAGCCTCCATATAAAAACAGGAACCTGCAGGGGAAAGGGAGGCAGAAGGAGTGGCCACACATGACAGCAGACATTGACCACCACGGCAACAGGGGACACAGCAGATGCAGCCGGCTTTCCTGTGGTCATATCTGTATCTCTCTTGAAGTCATACAAATGCACGTAAAAATGTACACAGTTGCATACAGACAAATTACAAAGTTGCAAAGGGTGGGGACCCACTCCATCCATTAACAGCAAAACATAATATTTTAGACTAAAATGAAACACCTCCTTTGAAGAATGCATTTATTTAATATGGACTTGGAATTTGATCATATAAAACAGAAAGCAACTATGGCTTTGCCTAAAAATGATGATGAGAATGAAATTGAACAACAAAGTAGTTTACTTGGAATGTTATAAAATAGTGTGCAGGGGTATGAGACAGCATGAATATACCCAGAGCAGCAACAGTTTATCTATGTGTTCAAAACTATTTAAAAATTGAGGACATGCATCTGGCCACCTGCAAGGATTATTTTCTCATTTTCATAGAGCTGGTTCCAACCCCAAGTTTAGTGACAGCTATGGAAGTAAGCTGAAAACAAAGTGCTCCACTGGGGCACGAGTTTCTTATGGCAGTAATAGAGGTACACAGCATGCTCACAGAAAGACCTTTGCTCTCTCATGGGAGCTTAGCAGGAGCCGGGAGCCTGGGAAAGCAGCAGCACAGCAATGGCTGTGCTTTGCTGAAGCAGTTTCTCTATGAATAGTGTGTTCATGGCTTCCTGCTGCTCTGTGACGTGTCAAGGAAAAGGATTATATATGTAAGGCTAGATTGTACCAGTACATTTCATTTGAAGATGAAGGTGGTTAACTCTAAAACAATTCCCAATGAAAATCCTACCTACACAACATGACATAGTTATGCAGGGAGAAATAGCTAAAAGTGGGATTATACAAAACTAACAGAAATTTCTCACCTTCCATTACATAAGCCTAAATTCTCCCAGTTGCAGCAAATTCACAGTGACCACTACTGGGGCTAAAACACCACTGAAAGTAATCCTACCTGAATTCTTTTGTCTCCAGCATCAGTAAGTGAAAGTGCATATGCACAGCTGCAAAACTGCAAATTACAATTTTACATTAAATGAAACTTGGACTAAACACAGTCCTGATAAAATAAATCCTTGGAAGTGAACTTCTCCATTTTTCACTCATAACCAGTTTTTTAGTACACCCATCTGTTTCTCAGATATCACTGGAGAACAGTGTTCAATCTCTAGCATGGAAAAAACATTTAAAAAAATTAGTATTTACAGCAGGGTTGTATTTAGCACAGTACCCATGCCATTTTCATAACCACTAATAATACTGCAGAAGAGTACGAGAGCGAAGGATGAAAAGAAGGTAAAATAATCCCCAAATGAGTGGCAAATGTTCTAGATACTCTCCTTAAAGAGGCAATTTAAAAGCCATATGCAAAATATAGTGGAAAAATAGGCATTTTCCATCAAGTCTTGTCTGTTTTTAAAAACACTCAATTTAAACAGAATACGAGTAGCAGCCTTTCTTCCTGTTACTATGTTTTATTCTGCTAACATAATCATTAGAGTTGTCGTCCAGTACAACTTGATGCGTACCGTCATAAGTCCACTTACACAACACTTGCCTAAAAGAGTGGGAAGACAAGGAAATCCCACTTGGGAAGAAAGTGGGGTAGTAGAGGACAAGCCTGTCAGTATAGAAGAAAAAAAGAAGGGTTGAGATGATGCACTGGGTCTTGTGTGCTTGAGCACACGCTGTTGCTGTGTGTTGTCTCACGCAGTCAAGCCAATGGGCTGCATGTGTGCTCGCTCGCCCACCAGCCAGCACTGGCCCTCTTAGAAGGCGAGACAGCTCAGGTTGCGGTGGAGTTTCTCAATATAGATAAGTACACATCAAGAGACTGAAACATATGACCTCTCAACTCTTTTGCAACAGGAAACTTGAGACTCTTGAAGGGAGAAAAACAGAGCATTCACTCCCCCTCGCACCAACTTCCATCTGACCTCCAGCTGTCTGAGGTGGACAACATGTAGTCTAATTATAGGTTTCTTGAGTCTTCCCAGAAACTGTCCTCTTATGTGGGCAAAGAATCTCAAAAATCTCTTTCAGAGCACAGATCTTCCTCCATCTTAGACCCTTATTCTGCCCTATAACAAATGTGCAAGGCAGTTCCCCATCAGATTTGCTCCTAACCAGTGAAAAAGGAAAAAATGTCAGGTTTCATCAAGCAATGAAAGATACAGAGTGACCACTGGAAAAGGCATGGCTACCTTCTTTTCTCCTGTCCTTTCCTTTGAACAATATGGAGAAATATCCACTCCCTTAATGGGGTGTTCTGGAGCCTAAACAACATATGTAAAGTGCTATGGGATTCTTGAAGAAAGTGCTATAGTAAAATAAAACGATAGTTGTTTATTATATTCAGACAGAAAGGACATGAAGCCCTTTTCTCTAACCCTTGAAAAAGCATCAGTGTGTTTAAAAATATTTTCAATAATCCAAACCACATACATTCAGATCATTTAAGATGAAAAACAAACTTGGAGCTTGTGTCTCTCTCTGTCAGAGACACACAGCTCAGTGGGATGCCTTTTAATTTGCAGCTACAGTTCCCCAGTCTCAGTATTAACAGCCACAGTCAAAGGATTCTTTGGCATGTTTTTGCTATTCAGCAGCTTCTGGGAGAGTGTCCTGACGTGAAACAAGTGAGTGATAAGGCTTAGCCCTATCTAAAGGGCTACTACTGTATCCAGCTCAAGGACAAACTGATGACAGACTATGTAATGCTAGGGTCAGAATATATATGTTATGGCAGAGACAGAAGCAGTGCTTTATCTAGGCCCTGAAGTCTCAACTCTGGAGACAGCCTCATAAGACAGATGTCCTTTGGTATCCTGTACAAATTCACACATTGTGAATTCTTCAACCAAGACCCTGCTGGGAAACGTAGTCTCCTCCCACTTGATTTACTGCAGAACTGCTGATAAGGAAACCCCGCTGTAGCAGAACACAACCCGCAGCACAACAGGAATGAGACAGGCAGCACATCTGGGGAGGGGGAACCAGCATCTCAGCCAAAGTTACAGAAAACAGCAACTGTAAGACAATCCAAGTCTTACTATATGGAAAACAGCACAGCCCTCAAATCAGAGATACTTTGTCTCTCACTGTTTGTCTTTGGCAGCAGAAAGAATGGCCAAATACAATTAATAGTATCAAACAGAGCCCAGTATAGCAATAAAAAAAGTAAATCCTATGTGCTGTCACGATAATTTTATCCTTTTGTTTGTTTTTTTTTAAACTGAACTTAGCAATTAGTTCAGCAATGGTTGGGACAGGAAGGCTGCACCAGGACTGTAATGAAAGCAAAACTCTGGGGAGCGATTTTGATTATAGTAGAGGTTTCAGCTGACTACATTTTAATTAATCGGAGTAGTACAGCACTCTGAATTCCCAGGTATCCCGCTTCAACCTGCAGACTAACATGACTTGTTTTAGGGCATATTTTAACATTGTTCTAATAAATTCTTCAACTGCTCTTTTACATCTCAAAGGTAATTTGATTTTATTTTTATTATGGAGGCTTTCAATGAGCATTTCAATTACAAATCACTAAAATGATGTGGCTGCAGAATGCCAAAAATAGACTCAGAAAACAAATTTTCTAATTATAAAAGTTTTTTCAGATTGATAAACCATTTTAATTTAAAATAGGTCTCTATTATAATGAAGACAAGCCACAGTAGCATTCAGTTAAAAAAGCTCAGTAAAGACCCATAATATTAGCTAACATCCCCTATAGGATAAACACATAAGTTGTCAATTACAAGAGAAAAGCAGAATGTTCAGGGTTTGATATGCGGCGCAGTGTCTGCATTAACTGTATAATCTGACTTAAGCAAGGACTGACAATATGCATACAAATACATAGCAAATGAAAAACCACATCCCAAAATAAGTAAGTTTTGAGCTCATACATAATTAGACTCATCAGATATGGTGTAATTTCTAGCTTTAAATTCACAAAGCATGTACATTTTCCTTTGCATTCTTCTCTGCATCCTGAATTTACCAGTCTTTTGCTACTGTATGGAGATGAGAATGTTAAACTGCCCAGCATCCTCCCACTTCCTATTGAGATGCTACAGTCTCCAACATCAAGTAAATGTGACCTGCAGACTTGGTTGTATGTATGCTGCTGCTATCCAGCCGCAGTAGTAAATGACTGAATCTTCCTCAAAGAGGGATGTAAAATTAGGAAAAGATCCATACATTATAAAAGGATGAGGGGAAGGCAGCCATAAACCAGAGAGGGCTAAACCCAAGAGAAGGGCAGAGCACACAGCTGAAGCTAGTAGCAGTGGTGGCAGGAAAGGGTATGAGGGCAACAGACATGGAGCTCTAGCCTAGCTCTGAGCCAGTACACTTCTCCATGTTGATCATGTCAAAAATGCTTCATTTTCTACAAACCGGGTAAGCCGCTGTACTACCTGCTCCATATCCATGAGGTCACGGAGCTGTTACTTGGTCCCTGCATGGGAGATGGTAGACTCCTGCTGTCTCAAGGCACTGTCTCTCAGTTGTAGAAACATACTTGCTCCTAGCAGCACCTACCCCTGCTAAGGGGTACTGAGCCCCTCATGGCTACACCACTAGCCCAAATGCAGCCACCTCTGCCAGGTGTCCTCTGTTGTTATCTAAACCTTTTGAGAAGACAGACACCATGACTTTTTCCCTGGGGACAAGAAAGAGTAACTTCACATGGTCCTTTACCCCAGTGTATCCATAAAGCTGCCAAAACCCAACCCAAAATAAAGTACCAATTAGATCAGGTCTGTGTAGGATAAAAAAGGGTAGCTCACCTCTGTGTTGAAGTATTGAAGCAAACATGATTTAAAAGAATGATAATGGATTTCCTTTGACAACGGGACAGGTACAGACCTCAGCTCACATCTGTGACAAGGCATCTAGTTCAACAATCACTATTTTCTTTCAGTTTCTGCTAACCTAACAGCGCTACAGATACTCTATTTTACAGTTGTCATTACCGCAAATATTGCAGGAATAATTTCCTACGCTGAATAATTAGAGAACTGGGTAAAGGCCATGTCATTCTCAGGAGCACGTAAAATTGTTCCAGGTTGGAAATCAGTCATCCATGCCTAGCAGTAATTCTTTGTGAAACAAAGCTTAGAGAGTTTGGACTGCAAATCTCAAAGAGGAAAAAGTATCAAATTATTGCCACAGACCAAGGCACAAAAATCTGACTTTATGATTTGGAGATGCAGTTTCTGCACAGATTTGCAAGCCTGAAGCATTTTTTAATTCTTTTTTTTTTTCCTCACACTGAGCAACCGAGTACTTAGTTCAGGGTTCAGAAGAGCTCAAGTGATGTATTTAAAGCCTGCTGGGTACACTGTCACTTACACTATGTTCGAAACAGAAGGAAAAGAACAGCTGCTATTGCTCTCCCTGCCCCAAGTTAAGTACCAGGATTGGGAACTCCCCACCAGGAGCATGTGAAAGCACCGGCACTCACATGCTGCAGCCTCCAGTGATTTAGAACTCCCCTCCTCATCTTCTACTCTTCACTCATGCCTTGTCTTTCAACTGCATCCAATGACGAGTAAAGGTAAATAATGCAGTAGACTTTACCTGGGGCTGACCCTAAAAGCAGATTCAAAACCGCAAGCTTGGGCAGATCCTAGCCAGGATCTCTCCCTTGAGCCCAAAAGAGTTTGAGCCTACAAAGCTGTATCACTTCATGGCTCTGAATTATACTCTGGCTCCTGAGCTCCTTGGTAGTATCAAGAGCGACTAATGTCCCAGGATTTTTCTACAGGTCATTAAGAAAGTGAAGTTACATTAAAGGAAGGTGGGAAGCTGATGCATGCCACCCTCTGGCCTAGGTGATCCTGACAGAAGTCAGGTTTTCTGAGCTCCTTTTAAGGTTAGAGCCTCAGAAAAAGTACCTTGGCAGGAGGCTTGCCCTCAGAAAACATGTTGTGGGTAAACTCATGGCTGTGTTAAAAGTCACCTACCTCTAGCTATTAGCCCTGAAGTCACTGAATGCAAGGAGGGAGAAAGCATTATTTCTGAAAATGGGGAGGGAGAGCACACCCTCACACCAGTAAGAGTACCACTGCACCAGTACAGTACTACCAGTACACAGCACCAGTGCTTTATGAACATGTGTAATAGTAAAAAAGATGCTCATGACTCCAAACTATAATTATTATGAGAACTGCCCCAAGGAGGAAAGTGATAAAGAAAATGCTGCTTTAACACAAGCATTGGTTTTACTGGGTTTGTTTGATTTTTTTTAACTAGAGATTCTGTACACCTCCTTCTCCTTAAATTGCTTGTGCATGTCTTGGGAGCGGACACTGTGCATTTGAAACAACTGAATCACAAGCATGCCTTCCAAGCAAGCCTTGCAGGGATGAGGGGGAAACTGCATGCACAAGAGTCTTCAAGCTGCCTACACATGCAGCAGGTGCCTCCTACCGGGTCACTGGAAAAATCCATTCAGCCATTCCAGCAGCTTTTAAGAGCAAGTAAAATACAGACAACGATATAGGGCACTGGGAGGCCAAGGGGGTACCACATCTCAAAGCAATGTTTGGATAGGCTTGGGCAGTTTTTGGCCTATTCCAACATCACTTAAGAGTGGCAGATTTTTTTTTTTGATGTTAGAATAATTTCTGTCTCCACCATTTGAGGAAGATAAAGATCATGTGTTCACTGCACAGACCAGCCTCAGTAGGACAGTAAATACAAGGTGCAAGACAGGTAGTCAAAAGTCCCAACCTGTGTTCAACACAGAAAATATTCAAGAGATGAACCTCCAAATTCAAAATGGAAAGCAGAAGTGACTGCAGAGGATTTTAATTAAAAAAAAAACAGCTTCTGTTTAGGTTCACTGGTCAAGACTTCTGTTAGCATGTACTTCAGGAAACTCACAGTATCCTTGTACTCTGCTATACATGGAGGAAACAACATTCCCACAGCTGTATTCCTGTGTTAATTATGGAGCCATTTTTCAAAGACATGATCAAAAGTCCATAGATTTGCTGCTGCATTCCATACAGTCAACTACAAGAAGTGAGCAACTTGCCTCCAGAACTAACCGGAGTCAATCTGGCTGTTTCAGATGGTTCATCTCACTCCTCTCAGGAGGCCCAAAACAGGCAGCTGCTCCTCCTCACAAGCAGTGCTTGCCACAGCATCCCAACAGATTAAGCTCCATTTCCCCATGAAGCTATACATTATTAATCTTATCTGAAGCAGACAGTGCTGATGCCCAGCTTCCCCACTGTCTGGAAGAACACCAGCTGTCTCCAGCTTAGCCTGAGTCAACAGAGTGCGTGTATCAAGAGGAAATATTTCTTAAGACTTCACAGGATTCAGAATCCTTCCCCTAGTCTTCTCCCTACCTACTCTCACAGAAACTGCCTGGGATTCACCCCAATCCATCTCTCTGCATGCCCAGGTGCAATAGCCTTGAGTTTACATCATCTGTTTACGAGAGAACTGTGCCATTTCCTCTCAGACAAGGACCTGGCCCCAACACCCCATCCATTTGTGTTTTTTCAGAGATGGGTTACTGCAAGACTGTCTTTATCAGACCAACAGAAGGAGATGCTTAGATTATGGAGCCAGTGAAAGTTATGGTAGCACACCTCCCAAAGCACAGGAATGGACATTAAAGAAAGTAACTGTACCCCCCCAGTTCCTTAGATTTTACTTCTTAGAAGTCTTTTGTGGGTTTGGATCTATGGCTCAAGAATCTCTATGGTCTTTTTCTTCATTCATTAGCACTGGAGCATTACAGCCAATAGATATCACATACTTGCTAATGTTGTAAATACAGAAGTTCATTTCTACTGAAAGGCAACCAAATCGAGGAAGAACTTTCAACTTTGAACTTAAAAACTGATCAGTAAGGGGTACTGGATAAGACTTGTATTCATCAGCCCTTCTTAAAAGTGGTTACAAACAAGTGGATAACAAATTACACAAAACCTAGGAAGAAACAGATTTTTACTGACTTATAAACCTTTCAAGGCCTCTAAAAATCTCAAAGGTTTTTTAATGGTTGTGTGGACATGGCACAGACTGGTGCAATAAAAGCACATGGCTCAACAGGTAGACGAAGCCCCTAAAAACCAAACACTAAGCAATGCAGCTAATTTTGCAACAAAAACTTATTTCTTGGACCAGTTTTGCTTTTCAGGATGCAGTCCACCAGTGAGTTGGTTTATGAACAATCACATCATGACACACATAGCTTGCATATCCCATCCTCTCATGAAAAACAGGGGTCTCTATAGTGGCAACATTACCTGTGAGGAAACACTATTTTTAAATAAAAGCCTTTCATTCTGGGGTAAATGATTTCCAAACAGATTTTGATCCCTTAAATCAGGGACCAAAACCTTGTGAGCAAGTAGGAAAGCATTCTACAACTGGAAATGTTACAGCCAAGCTGACGAAAGATAGCTCAAGTAACTTTAATGGCTCACAAGCAGTCATTTTTACTGTAGAAATCAACACACCATGCAGGTCCAATAAAAGCAAATTACTTGTTATTATGGAAAACACACTAATTCTACTCACTGTTTCCCGCAGGTCTACAGTAGTAATAAATCCAGATTTGTGTCATTAATCTCTACATAGCAACTAGTAAGTGTACAGTAAGTAGTGATTAAACCAATAGAAATGCCCCATAATACACATAATATTATTGCCTTTGTGTGAGAAGTCACCATGTGGTAAGTGAATATTAAAATATTCAAAGATCCAGCTCATTTTACACAGTTGGGCTCTCTGATGAAAGTTGCACTTGGAGCATGTTAGTGTAATAACACACTCCCACAATTATTTTTTCTTTTTTTTTAAAATCAGTATTTAGAATGAAACACTACGGCTGAATAGTATTACTCTCACCCACTTACATCATCAAAACAACATGACAGTGTTACTTTTATTTTCTAAAGCTCGTTTTTGGAGAAGCAAGTAATCTGTTCTCTCAGGTACTGTTTAGAAAGCAAGATTAGTATATTAAGCCAATTACCTTATCAAGTATTGTGCTTTTTACATTGCCATATTTACAACATAGCTTCAGGCATGGCAAATAAAAGCTGTTTTAAACCTACGATTGCCTCAGAGCTGTTTGACAGGGCTCTGTATGCCTCTTGGAGTTGGCCACTAGTTTTGTAGCGTGAGTCCCAGGCTTAATCCTGAGTCTAAAGTACTTCAGAGAATAAAGATTTCCAAGTAGAAGGCTGAAACGTTACACATCCATACTCAAATTCCAAAGGCAAACCTATTCATCCATAAGGAAGACCTATTTATATGTATTTACCTAGCAAGAATGTACAACGGTATTTGATTGTTTATCATCATAGCAAAGGAAGACAAGATAAGCACATGTATCTCACGACATTAGCTATTGCCTATAGGCTTCCCCACATTCAGATCTCGGTTTGACCCACAGAGCCACCTGTGTATTTCTATTAAGATATATTCACTAAGCCTACATCAGAAGGCAATGAAAATCAGTTTCCTCCCTTACCTGATTTCCAGTTAACCAGTGGTCTTAAGAATCTGATATCTCACATTCTAATGTAAAGACCTGAAGCCAAGAATGCCTATTTATACAGGACAGAAAGGAATTTAAATATACACCGATAGAATTTGATTTTAATTACATTGGACACGGTATTTGTCCAAGCAGAAGCACAAGGGGAGTACATTAAAGAACAAAAAAAAAAAAAAAAACACCCCAAATCATAAACTTGGCTGTTGAAAAAAAAACCATGGTCACATCTCTCATGTTAGAAATGTTGGTAAGAGTTCAGAGCTGTTGCCAAGGTTACTGTTGTCCTGAATACATACTGACTGTTCAGAACCAGTCACATGACCTAAAGAATAAAACAACATTTAGTTTCATATACATCTGTTAATTCATGTAAAATTAAACAATTAAATTGTTTGCTTTTTTTTTTTTTGCTGTTTTGTTTTGCTAAAACCAACCATCATTCAGCATATGTTTAGAAGAATACACATCTTTCAGGAGTCTTTTAATCAATCATAACAATTTGCAAACCCATTTCAAAAATAAGTATTTAGAGCTCATGGAAGCAACGAACTCAAAGAATGGCTTATATCCAGGCATTGTGTAGACTGAATGATGTGATGCTCCAGACATTTCTCTGCCCATGTGGTATCATCAAAGAACTTTGTTACATTTTCTGTTGTTGGGTGTTTCTTTTAATAACATGACAAAAATTATGTAAAGAAAGATACAGACATATAGGGAACTAAGAACTGCAAAATGAGACAGGGGTAATGCAAAAGGGGTCATATTCCACCACTCAAACATAAGCCAGCAGAGAGGAAGGAATGAGATTAGAAGAAAGGTCAGAGAAGCAACGGCAGTCAGGTCTTTTCTTGGAAAGAGCTTAAGAATGGAATTAAAACAAAAAACAACCTTCATACTTCTCTCTGCACTCTCTTCTCAGTAGTTTGGATAAGACTTTTACTAGACAAACTTTTTTAATTGTCCACTTGTACCCTGAGGTGCTTCAGAAAAGTGCTGAGGGCTCAGCTGTCATCCCAGCATAAAGTGCAGTTGGCAAAATACTCTGCTCCACTAATGACCTTCCCTTGATCAAAGAATTTCCAGGGGGTCAAGGAAAAGGGAAAGGAGAAACAACACCTCGCTGTTGAGAAATTATCTCCCATTTCAGACCACAGGACGACTCTTTAGGAAGGTGCTGCCTCTGCTTCAGTTCAGCAAGAGCACAAGAGACTGAGGAACCTTCTGCTGATTTTGACAGCCATGCAAAAAAACCTTCTTTTCCAGTCTCACCACCAACCAGGTGTCTGTAGCAATTTGCAGCAATGTACTTCATTGGGCTACTCCACTAAATTAGTTGCGGGTGCTTCTGTAGTAAATCTTTCCTTAGTCGTGTGCTTCAGTAAAAATGGACTGGAAAAGTCTGCTTCATAGGCTTTGTATCAGCCACAAAAAGCTGAATGACACTGTGAAGTCAAGCCCAAAGTCCCCCAGAGAATTCGGGAGCACCACTGTCACATCCCAATTTTCCAGTTTCATCCACTCAGCTGAAAGGATGTTTGAAATCAACATTTCTGTGGACAAAGAAAATCTAATTTCATTCTTCTCTCATTACTGAAGTGTGGCTGAAACCTTCTATTCTCAGAACAGCCACAAATAACTAACCCCTGGTACATGTAGGGAAATTTTAGTCTCAGAAGTAGAATTTCTCATAAGAACTTTTAAGCAACTGAAGATACAGAAAGGGACACTGTTACTTGGTCTCAGCTAGAGCAGTTGTTAACAAGATGATATGGGCCTGCCTTTAAAGTCTATTTGCACAAAAGGAGGTGAATCTGTCAGTAAACAGCAGGGTAACATCACCACACCCATAAACCTCTCTTCTAGAAGTGCCATACACCTGAGTATCACCCATGAAAGCAGATCCCATGGTTGATGTGAATGCCATCTAAGGCCCTCTTAACTCAAGCTCTGTTTCAGACCCTGAGATGCTGTTTCTTAACAGCATGACACAGGCCATTGTGCTGGAAGTCAGTCTGTTTCTGTGAAATGCCACTCCACTTCCACTTCTGACTTTTCTCCTTTCTCAGGTTTGCCCCTATAGCCAAAAAGCTTGTTTGGTGCTCCAACTAATCTATACCTCAAGTTAAAATGTTAAACATTAAACCCTTAGTACTTCATTCTGAGTTTAAGGCTGAGATTGAGAATCTCATAAAACCCAGAATGCTTAAGGTATGGCTTAAAACTACAAATTACAGCCCTTTTCCCAGCACCTTCTGTATTTATAAAAAAGAAAAAAAAAAAGTATTACAAAGCTTATCAGAAACAAACTTCAATACAAGTGGAGTGAGATTTCAGAGGACACCCATCATCTCTATTGCAAACATGTATGCCAGAGCACAGAGTGTTAAGGTGATCTTCCTCAAACCACATGCCAAGTTAACGGCAAAGCCAGGGGCAGTATACAAATCTCACTGACATGGTAAAACATTAATAAGCCCACATGTGGCTTTTCTGCTTATTTACTGTACGTGTCTCTGCATCAACTTATTTTTCACATGCTGATTATTCATGACTGAACTATGCTTTTCCCACACTTGGGGAGTGTTACATGCAACTGCTCCCTATTTTCACTGAGTGAACTATCAACAGAGTGGGAGTCAGGCCTTTGAACAGCCTTAGTTCAATTAAAATCCCAAGCCTTTATGCTTGCTGTTACCGTATTTCTCTACTAGTTACTAGAAATATCATCATATTTCTCTTATTTCTGAGAACTTGTGGTTAAACAGGGCAAATCCCTCCCCACCCTTACTACTTGTAAGGTAGCCTCTCCGACTGCCCACTGTGCTAAACTCCACAAGGATAAATCTGAGCGACACATCAGACTCACAAAAAAAGAAAGTCATCGAGCATCCCCTATAGTGTTACTGGCAAACAGGCAGGGAAGCTCAACAAGACAGAGAAGCTGCTGTACTCTTACTGCCTGCCTTGCATGTGTAAGATCCCCGTTTCTCAGGACACTATCACTGATACAGAGCCCACAGTGTGGTTCCCACTGCCCATCCCCTTTGTTTAGCTTCTTAGGGAAATGGAGCTTATACATGATGACCACGGTATCTGTGTGGATATGCTTACCGCTGTGTGCTTATCCCAGATTTTTTTTCTGTGGTCCACAGTCATTACACAAAGGCAGGGAGGCGATTCTATAACGATCTTTGTGGAAGGTGAGGCTGGCATGTGTGATCCCAGACAGAGGGGAGAATCCCAGCAAAATCCTCAACCAAGTAAAAAGTTTCAGCTGACACTCACAGTCAACTGGACAGAAATTTATAGGAAAGTAAGCATGTTCAACCCCACTGCTCAGAGAACTACTCATCTGTCCAGGCAGGCTCTGTAAAACACTCATTTGGATGATTTATTCCATTCTTTCTTCTAAGAAATCTTTCCCAGCACTGGAACACAAGGGAGCAGACTGGTGGGTGCCACACATTTGTTAGCACAGAAAAGATCTTTATAAAAGAAAATTTTGTACTTTCCAAATCAAGAGGAAACAAGCCAGTGACACGGTGTTGCAAGGGATCCTGTTTCTTTCTAAGCATGCCTTTTCAAATACTTTGCACTTACATACCTTCAAGTACAGAAAAGCATCCACTTGGAAATAAGCAAGAGGATAGAGCCAACGTATGTATTTTAGGCTGAGTTTTTTTTCTCAAGGTCTGTATATCAGAGCAGAGATATCTATTATGAATATTTTGATCATACATTGCAAGCCAACACCAGCCATGGCTGCTTAAGTAAGGGGGGAAGGGAAAGACTGACCCCCATTATGACCTCTGTGCAAGTCCTGCCCCTTAGCTACACATGCTGCAACAAACGACCCTGGCAGTGGCCCATTACGCATGAGGTTTACCACTAACCTTGCTCATGATGATGCAAGGCAGCCACAGAGCAAACACAAGCCACTCACCTGGCAGATCTGCAGGGGCACTTGTAGGAAACAGGCAGTGACCTTTTCAGCCAGCAAAAACTACAGCAGGAAGACAACACATGAACAAACCTTATCATGCAACAGAAAATTTCCTCACTGGCGTAATAATGTAAAGGGAGACTATTTCCCACTGGCAGTTTTCTACATGAGGATGTAGCCTCAGTACAAAGGGAAGCATGAACTGCCAGGCTAAAAAAGTTGTGACAGACCGCAGCAAGCATACTCTTAGAATCATAGAATAGTTAGGGTTGGAAAGGACCTTAAGATCATCAAGTTCTAAACCCCCATGCCATGGGCAGGGACACCTCACACTAATAAACCATGTCACCCAAGGCTCTGTCCAAACTGGCCTTGAACACTGCCAGGTATGAAGCATTCACAGCTTCCCTGGGCAACCCATTCCAGTGCCTCGCTACTCTCACAGTAAAGAACTTCCTCCTTATATCCAGTCTACTCTTCCATTTCTTGAGTAGTTCAGACCTGGCCAGGCACGTATCACATTGCCTCCACAGCAGTACTCCTTTGAGAACCAGGCATTTAACAATATAGACAGCCCCTGGGATGAAGGCAGTACACTAGAGAGGACAGGAGACCCAGACATGTAGCTTTACTGCACAGAGGGTCTCTCTCATTAGTGAGAATGGAGCTTTGCCACATTTTCTCTTGAACCTTCACCCTCCCAGAAAGCAAACACTACAGCAGGAGAGCTGTGGACTCCATACAACTCTGTTCACCTATTTAAACTGCGTCAAATCCTGCTACCTAATAACACCACCCTCTCTCTACCTCACAGATAGCTTCCCTTCTTTTCCCCCATGAAACTTCCAATGCTTTTTTTTTTTCAAGTAGAAATTACCAACATTGATGGAATTCTGATACAACTTTTTAATTTCAAAAAGCTTTCTGCTTCCACTAAATATATCTCTATCTACTCCAACCTTCCATAATTCAATCTCTATCTATAAATACTTTAATATGATTTATTCCATTTATTTTCTAGTTTCCCAGGTGACGACATGACAGACCTTCAACCTGGTCATGTACAATCAGCATAGGAGAGGTCAGTGAATTGGCAGTAACAAACTATTTGAGAGCCAGCAACAGGAAGAGTAAGTTCAGATATTCAATGATAATGCACTAGCACAAATGCATGCTTTCCTCCTCAAAGACTCCAGCATAAGAAAAAGCTTTAGGAGCAGATCCTTCACACCGTAATCTACACTGTTTTGATCTGGTGACTTTAGTAGAATTCGATCTGCTTGCTGGCAAGCAGCTAGTCTGCAACAGGGGCAGAGATCTGATGCCTGAAGTCTAGACAAAGGACCAAAATACAATGGTTCCTACATCTCTGTGAAACTTGCAATAGACAATCTGGCAAGGACTTCAGCTTAATCTTTTTGCCTTGGTTTTCTCTTGCTTTCACACTCCCCAAGTGGAAAGCCACTTCTCATTTTAGGAATTTTGGATGAACATGCATTTCTTGCTTTGCTAGGTTTCAGGCATGCCTGTCACCACCAGAATGGGCACTGTGTGCCTCTTCCACAGCAAGCAATGGACAAACTGTTCCAACAAAATTCTTCTGCCAGGGCTGGGTCACAACAGTGGCAGTGAACAGAGGGATCCTGAGCAAGCCAGTTCCCTGATGTGAGAGTAAGTGGTACAAAAAGATACTTGAATGAGGCAAGAGGATGGGAGAATGCTTCTCCTCAGTAAAACTGAAAATTTGAAAAGGCTGGAGTCTGGCACAGAGAAATGCATAGGCTGTAATATGTTTTGTAAAAAAACCTCCTCCTGCATAGCAATGTGGGACTCCTCAATGGGAAGCTCAACAAACCACTTAAACTTCTCTTCGCACAGGAGGGCCTGGTTAGCTCACCTGGACATGGCAATCTATGTGGAAGAAAAAAGGAGAAAATACTTTTAAAACATCAGTTTAAGTCCAGAACAGTTCCCCTTCTCAGAAAGGCCCAGTGTAGCTGCACCTGTTAGCAAGGTACTGGAAGGGGTGATATCTCAGGCCTGTTCTTCAGCAATGCTCTAAAATCCCTGGCTATGAAGCAAGCCTGACAATCAGCCACCTTGCTCTGCTTGCACACAGACCCAAGTCAAGTAACCTGAGGAGTCATTAGCAATTCAACACTCACTGCAATTTCACATTATGGTCTGACCAAGTGGCACAAGCACTTAACCACAGCTTTTAACAGCATGCTGTGCACAGTAATCCCTCCTTGGTATTTCATGTAAGCTCCCACTGTGAATTAGCACACACAGCAATGAATTTTGGCTTAACAGGTGGACTCAACTGCACTTGCACTTTTTAGAGCAAGGAAGGTTATCATTCCTACCTAAATTACATCATGATCCTGACTGCTGTCCACCAACCTCCTCCAAATGCTGCCTTATAGTGGCTAATGTGCAGCCAGGGATGTTGCAGCTGGGAGAGCCTGGGAGGCTCAGTCATTCCCTTTCCCATTTGGGGAAAACTTGATGTCATTTACACCTTACTTGACTCTGATGATCAGCCATGCTAGCAGGCAAACACAACATAACAGTGACACTTTAAAACAAGTGTTCAGGATGTGTTTTTCATTACCACAGTCAATCCAAACACACCAACCCCACCTCTGCCTTATCCCACTGCACAACAAACGTTAAGAAGCTAAAGTGATAGCAACACACGAATGATGAAAACATTCCACCAGCAGACTGGGCTATGCTGAACACTGTGTGGGAACATCAAATTAGGTATTTTCTGTACTCTGAAGTGTTTTTTTTCATGGAACATTAGACTTTCTGGTATTTTTTTAATTCACAATTGCGCTCAAGCTCCTTGGGGGCTCTGTTTTGCAACATGGCAGAACTTCACAGGTGTGCTGGTTTTGACTGAGATAGAGTTAATTTTCTTCATGACAGTTAGTATGTGGCCATGTTTTGGATTTGTGCTGAAAACAGTGTTGATAATACAGTGATGTTTTAGTTATGGCTGAGCAGCGCTTGCACAGAGCCAAGGCTTTTTCTGCCTCTCGCCCCAACAGCTGGGGGTGCACAAGGAACTGGGAGGGGACACAGCCAGGACAGCTGATCGCAACTGACCACAGGTATATTCCAGGCCATATGGCATCATGCTCAGCTTGTAAAGCTAGTGGAAGAAGAAGAAAGGGAGGACATTCAGAGTGATGGTGTTTGTATTCCCAAGTCACAATTACATGTGATGCAGCTCTGCTTTCCTGCGATGGCTGAACCTCGGCCTATTTCTCCTTGTGTCTTCCGATTCCATTCTTTGCTTTAAAAATATGACAGTAGAAATGGGTAACCCAACAAAAAAGAAATTCAGTAACATACCACAAAGCACTTACAGCATCAGGCATTGATATTGTGGGTTGGTAACACTAAATCTGCTCAGAAGAACTGCTGTGATCTTGCATAATCAAAACCTAACAGCATCAAATTTCTAATGTATCTAGTACATGAGAGGAATTTTAAAGAAGTAGTGCTGACCTCAGGTCCAGAATGAGGTGATGCCCTAAGGCAGTGTGGCACAGAAACATGTGCAGCCAACAGGGCATAGGAAAACAATTCATTTGACTTCCCCATGCAGAAAGGCTAGGCACTTTGAGTGGTACTCGTGGCAGTTACATCTGGCTGGTAAGAGGAAGCTGTTGATGACATTTGCCCAAAGCAAGGCTCTTAGTCACTTATCTAGGTTGGGCGCAAGTCTTTTAACCCCCTTATTTAAGAGCAAAGATTTTGCAAGGATGACTCCTCTTGATGGGTATGCTAACAAACTAATATCTTTGCCAGAACTGAAGGAGTCAGTTATCTGAAGACAAGACATTGCACAGTGTCACTTCCAAAACAAAGTCGGTTATTTCCTTCCAACCAGTAACCAAAAGTTGCCAACAGCAATACGTATTCAAGAGAAAAAAATAGGGGAGCACAAACATGGGGAATAGCTGGAAAATTAGACTTTTTTTTTATTTATTTATTACTGCTGCTATTTTTAATTGAAAATGGTGTCAGAACACATTCTCCTAGTGACAATGTAATTTAAGCAGTCTATTACTCAGTATTATGTCAAATCAATGTTCTGCAAAACATTAACCTCCGTCCCAGGTTCATCCCCCTATCTCACCCCCAATATACTCATTCCAAAACCACACTATATTTAATCCCAAATATATAAAGCAGATAACATAAATGCTATTGCACTCAACTTTAGGGAATTACTAGCATAGTACTCTTGAAATCTCTAAGAAAACTCGTGCTGGGGTAATATTTAAGGCTTTAGTCCCCAAAGCAACATTTCTCAAATGACCTCAAGCCTAAAGCTACCCAAGTTGCATCAAAGCTGCTCAGATATGTTGTTGCTGGCATTAGCTTAAGTTCTTTTAAAATATAGCTAAGATATGTAATAAATAGAGAACAGTGAAGTCACCACACAAGAAAGATTTTTAAAAGTCACCTTGCAGATCTTGCATATAAACATGAACAACGGGTGGCTGAGTGTCCTTGTCACTCAGAGCTTGCTTGCTCAGCCATTATGATCTTCAAAGCACTTCATGTCTTACCCTTCAGCTGTGTTGTTAAGATGCTATTGATCAGGTACCAATATACATGTTAATATGTAACCTGCCAGAGGTGTTTGAAATTCCATCTGATCTTCATCAAAGGAAAAAATTCCTCACCCTTATCACAGAGTATAAAAAAAAATTACCAAATGCCCCTGAGCAGGATGGTTATCCCTCTCCAATACCGCCTTCCCTCACTGCAACACCATTAGCTCCAGATGAACCATGAGTTCTCCATACTATCTCCCCTTTCAATAATGGCTTTGAACCAAGAATGTTACTATTGAAGAACAAGGACAGAAGGGCTGAATCCCAAGATAAGTAAGTGGCCGGGCTGATCTCATAAACTGTTCCCTAATGCTTACCACTGGGATCACACAAGGTTTCTGGAAACAGCATATAAAAACCAGACACTGAGGTTTTAGCATTCTTAGGCAGGAAGTAAACAATGTTTAGCAGGAATTAAACACACATTATTCAAAGAAATTTAAAACACAGAACCCACATACAAATCATGTGGGACTTAGATCCGATAAAGAAATAGAGCAGGAACAGGTCTGGCAAAATCCACACTTGTATGCACTTGTGAAGGTACAGAGAGAACTACAGATGTAGGTCTTTAATGCTCTTCAAGAAACACAGCCACTACATTAGAACAAAGCAAGAACTACAGAACTTCAGATCCACTCCCAGAGAAGTTAGTAGAAAAAACAACAAATCCTTCCAAAACAAACAACCCACTTCAGTGTGAAGAAAATCAAGCTATTGATGAGCATTTCTGAAAATCCTCCCTGTCCTACTAATGCGCCCTGCTGACGGCAGCAAACTGTGTGAGCTGTTAAGCATTTCAGCTTTTGTCCACTTTGAGGTCTGTCTCATGCAGAAGAGACTCACTCCTGTATTTCTCCCTCTATATATGGAGGAAAACTGACTACGTATATTTAAAGTACATGCTTCAAACACTCTCTAATCCTGAAGATAATTCTTCTGTTCTAACATGCCACAGGCTTTCAGGGGAAGTTAACTGGAAAACAAAACATTTCAGAAATAATAATACAGTAAAAAAAAAAAAAAAAGCAGACGATACACATGATGGTCCTAGAATTTGATGCCTATCACTGCAGCAAGCCATGACTGTATATTCAGATTTCTTCACTTTTTTTTCTACCGTGATGCTACTTGTCCTCAAGGACAAGTATCTCTAGACTTATCTCAGCCTAAGGTGCAGTACTTTCCAGTAAGTTGCAAGTTGTTCTGAGCAGCTGAGGAAGATTGAACAGTCACTCAAAAGTCCGAGCTGAACATTTTTGAGTTTTCTTCCCTCAGAGGTAAATTAACTACTAAGGAGGAAATAATTATGGAAGTACTATACTCAGTGCTTATACAGTGTCTTTTTATCAGCAGAACTCAAAGAGCTGCATATACTTATTAATGCACTTACCAACCACAAATCCAGGAAACTGACATCCTACTACTCAATCGTTCACAGAAGATATCAAATTTGGGGGAAAAAAAAACCAACAACAAACAAACCAAGATAAAACAAACCACTTTTGTCTTTTTCACTACTAAAAAGCCGTAGTTTTTAGGACCATAGGAAGATAAAAAACCCCACAGCTTTTGATCAATTCCATCTCATGTGCAGCCAAAGTCTCACTCCCAGCTAATAAGAAAAAAATTCTCTTGATGTAGCCAAGCTGCACTACATTGACATCTGGATATTATCCTGGTGCTGGGACCATTTGATTCATAAAAATCTGGAATTCTACCAAAAAGCTGATGGGACACACAAACCTCAGGTGATAGGTTTACCATCAGCCCACTCAGCTCTGAGTCCACACATTACAAAATGTAAGCATCTACATTAGGCTGCAAGAGAACAGACACATACCCCAGAGCATCCCAAGGCCAACTCACTGCTCTGTGTCCCTGGCTTTATAATTTTACAAAGAACAGAAACAAATCCAGCTCAAAGCAGTGTTCTGAAAACTAAATGTACGAAAACGCTGTTCCATTCATGTGTTTGCATGTCCTAAGAGACAGTCATAAAACATGATAAAAATATTAGCAGTTCGGTTTTAGGGACTGTGCTCTCACAGATGAGAACAGAACAACTCCAACTAAAGTCAATGGAATTAAACCCACTGATATGAAAACACAACACGGCACTCAAAAAATACCTTAAATCTTAAAATCCCCAGATGCAACATCTGTGGCTGACATCTATATTAGCCACAAGTGCATTACCCTGAAAGGAGGTTTCAGTTATTTTTATACTGAGATAATGTTCCCTTGATGATCTTAAAGCCTTAGTAGCATATAACAATTAAATTTTGTTCTTGAGAAAACAGTAGTAGACATCTACAATTTTGAATCTATACAAGACTTAGCAATTTTTCCATTTTCTTCACTAGAACAGTGACTCCTCCAAAATGACATAAAGCTACTGAGAAGCTACATACAGGAATTTGAGGGGAAAGCAGGGGGAAGTCTTCTCCAAGGCCAAGAGCAAACTGGAAGTTTTACACTTTGCCAGTTGCAAGAAAAATGAGAAACAAACCACTTCATTTTGTTATAATGTATCAGCTAACATATTTCGTAGAAGGAAACCTGCTCTTCATCAGGAAAATTCGACTTTCATCTGGTGAACTAAAAATACACCTGCAGAGGTTTGTTAACATGGTTGACCTCAAAATTTGGAACTTTCTGCCTTCCAGATGCAAAATAGCTCAAAATTCTGCATTTTCAGGGAAGGATCCAAAAGCCCCTCTACCATCTATTCCCCACTGAAGTTAATCACCAAGCATTAGTGAACACAGCCAGTCTTAGCCGTTTCCTAAGGAAACACTGCACCCCCACTTTTGGATAGAAAATTGAGCAATTAAGTCTCTTCTGCGTTTTCTCTGGTACACTTTACAGCATGGCTAAGCAGGGTGTAGCACACTGCATGATGCCACCACTGCGGCTCTCCTATGTTTGGTCCTGAACTATTATAGCAAAGAAATAGAGATGTCAGGGCAGTGAGCAAATGTAGGTTTTTCTTTTCTCCTTCCCTTCTCACTTTTCTAAACTTGAGTGGGTGTTGTCTGTTTTCTGTGAGGGTTTTGTTGTTTTTCTTTGTTTGGTTTGTGGGTTTTTTTTTAAGGAACTTGAAGGTGCTATATGAAAACGTCACTTCAAGTTTGTTTTGCCAGAGGTAAAACAAGGAAGTGAAATATCTTAACCAGTAACATTACTACAGGTCAAGCCAAATGTTCATCTGAGCCAGATAATCTAAGTACAATTTGATTTGTCTGTGTTAGGAATCGAAGAAGAGATAGCTCACCCTTTTTTTGTTTAAATAGAAAAAAAAAAAAATGGTTACTGTCCCATAACTAAGGATTCCTTGCAACATGCCACCTTAATGCCTATCATGCCATGTCTGTGTGTGGGAATGGTCACTCAGGCCCGGTTCCTGTCAGGACTAAGCAGCACTAGTGGCAGCATCTTCAGGCTTTATTCTGCACTACAGATATGTGATTCAAAGAACTAGTGGATCACGCTTGTTACTCTAAAATGTACAATCCATAATTTTCCTGGCGGCAAGCAGACAGGAAGGTTAATAATAGGAGAATAACGGGAAAGGAGAATAATGTTTCTATCTTCTCTGAATGACCAGAGCGACCTCATCAGTATGTCTTTCCCCTGCCCAGCTCATCCCAAATAGGTTCCCCAACTCCTCAGCAGCACAGTGACTGCAAAGCCATGCTGCAAGCAAGAATTAAATCCCACTTGGCATCCCTTTCAACACTGCACAGCAGAGACATGGATCCCATTAGCTGCTCTGAAGACCTATGGACCAGGAATGCTTATTTAGAGATGCTACTGGAGGTTACCCGCATTTACGGAAGGAATGAATCCCAATCCCCAGCACCAGCTCTACCCCAGTACACTAACAACAATGTACAAATGACAATCTGATACCCAATGCGAATACCTCTGAGCTGACCCAGTGGTATACAAGGCTCTTTTTAAGATAGAATTGCAGAGTAATTCACATTCTCCTACAGCTTAAACCCCTTGTGGGTGGATGGAGTGTGAAAAATTCTTCAGGCAAGGATAAAAATACCAGAAAAGAAGGGAAGGGACAAAAGACAGCAGCTTCATTTCCTGACCTGATGTGGGCCTTGACATGCACTTAAAGGAAGTCAGTCCAGGACAAATGCTGCATCTTGTACAGTATCTGAGAAAGCTCATCAGTTATTAGTGTCTTACCCACCTCAGCGTTACTTTTTTAGCAGAAAGGACAGGCCATCAAAAACCTAATCCTCTACAAACCAGAAGGAAGCAGGCAGCCTTGCACTCATTTTTTGTAAAACTGTCAAGACCCAATTAAGGGTGATGCAGAATTATCCTACTGCTCTCAGGAAGGGTCACCAGATCATTCAGAAGCTTAACTATAACCCACAGTTATAGATGTAAAGAGCTCAGTTTACAATGCATTTCTGCATCTATATTCGCATAGAAGCTCACAGTATAACACAAACACAGACAAAACTAACACCCTTCCAGATGTGGGGCTGAAGTGACCTCAAATTAACCTTATTCAGATTAAAGAGGCACCCTTCTGAAGTTCCAGATATGATTCTAGGACCCCTGTGTTCTGAGACACAAAAGCCAGTAAGTTTGGTTCTATACCCATGCCTTGTGGGAGCTCCACAAATAAGTGTATACTCTTCCCACAAGCTAACATTCCTTGTGCAATGGACTTGTGCAAAGCGTTTGACACTGTCCCACATGACATCCTTGTCTCTAAATTGGAGAGACATCAATTTGATGGATGGACCACTCGGTGGATAAAGAACTGGCTGGTTTGATACGCTGGAGGGAAGGAATGCCATCCAGAGGGATCTTGACACGCTTGTGAGGTGGGCTGATGCCAACCTTATGAAGTTTAACCATGACAAGGTCCTACACCTGGGTCGGAGCAATCCCAGGCACAGCTGCAGGTTGGGCAAAGAAGAGATTCAGAGCAGCCCTGTGGAGAAGGACTTGGGGGTGTTGGGTCAATGAGAAAATGAACATGAGCCGGTTTCAGTGTGTGCTTGCCGCCCAGAAAGCCAACTGTATCCTGGGCTGCATCAAAAGGAGCATGACCAGCAGGTCGAAGGAGGTGATCCTGCCCCTTTACTCTGCTCTTGTGAGACCTCACCTTATTGTGTGCGGTTCTGGTGTCCTCAATATAAAAAGGACATGGAACTGTTGGAACAAGTCCAGAGGATGGCAACGAGGATGATCAGGGGGGTGGAACACCTGCTGTATGAAGACAGGCTGAGAAAGTTGTGTCTGTTCAGCCTGGAGAAGAGAAGGCTGCGTGGAGACCTCATAGTGGCCTTCCAGTATCTGAAGGGGGGCTATAAGGATGATGGGGAGGGACTCTTCATTAAGAACTGCAGTGATAGGACAAGGGGTAACGGGTTAAACAGGGGAAGTTTAGATTGGATATAAGGAAGATGTTCTTTACTATAAGGGTGGTGAGGCACTGGGAAGCTATGAATGCTCCATCCCTGGTGGTGTTCAAGGTCAGGGTGGACAGAGCCTTGGGTGACATGGTTTAGTGTGAGGTGTCCCTGCCCATGGCAGGGGGGTTGGAACTTGATGATCTTAAGGTCCTTTCCAACCCCAACTATTCTATGATTCTGTGATTCCCTGAGGACACTGAATGAGACTGCCCAAGAACAGGAATTTAAAACAGGCTGCAGGACAGTGGTTTACTAAGAACAGGATGCTTTGGGGACTGCAAACAGCCAGTATACATGCAGGGCACCAGCACTCTGGCCAGTGGAGTCACAAAGAAAAGGGCAGAGCTGGACAGGCTCCCACCTGCAGCAAGGCAAGGCTCCAAGCACTGACACAGCCCTCTTCAAAGACTTCAAAATGGTCACAGTGAACACAGGCCCTCCCCGGCTCATGCCGACTGAGCATAAGATGGACCTTAAAAGGATTAAGGTATGAAAGACCAAGACTGCAGGCAGATGGAGATACGGAGGATGGTCTGTAGGGAAAACAACATCTGCTTCAAAAAACCACCTTACTCCCTTCCAGTGAGTCACTAAGGTAGAAAAATACAGCTTTTGCTATGTTCCTTCTGAGGAAGGAGCCATTTCAAGGCTCTGATTTGTCTTAGGGGGGATCCCCTCATTAGTTTATTATGAACCAGAGGTACTTTCTGTGAATGGCCAAACCACAGTGACGGAACAGATTTCTTTATGTGAAGTAACCCCTTGCTACAACATGGATACTATCAGCTAGTGTCATCATCCTGCATTTTCTTTGGTGAGTGAAGATGCTCAGTCTGACCACTTGTGTGTCAGAGAGACAGAAAAGACCTTCTGAGAAGGAAGCTTTGGATCATTTCTTGGCAATGCACTCTTGGCCCTGGGCTCTAAACCCTGACACAGCACATGTAAGCAGGTTATGCTCTTCCCACACCAGACAAGGAGGTGCATATCCTCAGTGAGGAATGGAGCTCTTATAGCTTACATCTGCCTACAACTCTGCCAGGTAAGAAACATGAGGCTGGAAACTGGCCTGTCCCACAGCAAAAGAAATCAAAGATGATGATTCAAAAAAAGTTAAAGTTCACAAAAGGAGCGATGAAAGTTAGAAAGGCGCAAGCAACCTCAAGCAAAGAGCATCATATCCCAGGGGAGCTCTCACTTGCCAAAGCAAGAGGGGCAACTGAGCGTGCAAGGGCGAGTGCTATCCACTCCAGCTGCCTTTATGAAGAACAAAGAGAGGACTAAGGAGGTGCATGGGTTGCCCTTTGCAGGCACCACTAGCGTTAAAGCTTCTCCAGCCCCAATGGCAACATGAACAAACATCAAGGGAGAACATACATATTGACAGCCACACTGGAAAGTACACTTATCCCCTACCAGACATAGTTTGGAGTTGCAGTTGTTTGATTCTTACCAAATTTACATGCCTAGCAACATTATTAGGACAAATTCCTGTGACAAGCTGATCTTACATTACTAACAACACAGGAATCTTACACTGTCAAGGTCAAAAGCACCAGCAGGATTCTCCACATACAGGGACACTAACGGGTAGAACTCCTGCAACTTTTCTTCTGGGCTGATCCTTAACATTAACTCAACATAATTAGCTTACAGTTACAACACTCACAAGGACATAACTATAATAATTTGGCAGATTTTACTCTGTAATTTTTCTGCACTTTCTGTATTTTTTTTCTCCAAAGAATTTAAATGTTTGAATATTTATTGTTTTTTCCTAACTTCAACATAGCTGCAGAGCAGCTCAATAGCCTTCCCCTCCAGTTTTGGGCTATGTTTGCACAGTCCAGTAAAAGAATCTGCTATAATATGGGCACAGATATCTAAGTTCAAATGAAATTCATGAGGTCATACCTTCGATTCTCTAAAGAATTCCTCTGGCCATTTTTATATGTAGGGTTGTATATATCATGACACTTCTATTGGCGCAGGAGTGAGGAATAGGGAGAGTTACAAATCATGCAGTCATTAGTAATACAAGACATCTCAAAGACAAAATGAAACTAGATGGACCAAACTTTTCTATAGCCACTAACAAAGGAAGTGAGTATGGTTATGTAGAAATGCAACCTCAATACAGCTATCACTCAGTGGATTAGCATTGAGCAACTCAGTTTTGCTGTGCTATTTAACTCAGAGGAGTAAGGCAGTCCCTCCATCTGAAAAATGGCTTGCATGAGCCAAAGACATACAGTTTTATGGTTTTTGCTTAATTGCTTCATTTTGAGGCCAAGTCTTGCTTGCACATTCAAACTACAAATGAAGAAAAATATATTCAGGCTATATCTTGGCTATAGCTAACATCTATTTGTAGCAAAGCTGTTTCACTCTACTTTTAACTTGCTTTTGAACTCCAGTGCCTTAAGATTACTTTGCAGGAAAAAAAAGGTGGTAAAATGCAGACTGATTTGGGTTGATTTCCACTTTACATTACTTTGCAGGAGCTCTTCACAGCTGACTCACGGTAATACCCTTTGGTCACTCCTTGGTAGACAGCTGTAGAGAACCAACACTGCAGTTAGCCATGAAGAAACTTGAGCTGGGGGAAAATACCCTATAGGCTAATTGTTGTGGAGGTTTTGCCTATCTTCCATTCAGAGATGACAAAAAGACATAGCTTATTACGCAAACAACATTACCCAGCTCTGACCTGCTTAGTGTTAGCTGAATTTAGTGTTAGATTACACCAACATGGCTGCAGGAAAGTAAGCACAGAAGAAATAAATTACGTTTCTAAGGAAGCAGCAACTACCTAAAGACATGAATTAGCAGGTTGGCAACATCTTGCATTACAAAGCTAGAACTTTAAGGTCATGTATGCAGGTAAGTGGGTACAGAGTTAGTTAAACAGACGTCTCGTTTATGCTTTAAAATCTCAAATTAGATGACATGTCACAAACTTTTTCCTAGCATGACATTTTAATTGGTTCATCCAGTTAAATGGCTCCAGGGTGAACCAGTGATACTATAAAGGAAACAGACTGCTATCCTATTAGGAAGGATGCTAAAGACATGGGAGGAACATCCACAAATAGTAAAGGAAGGCCTATGTTTGCAAGCCTGTAATTGTACCGCTCTGCACTGCTGTGTAATTTTAAAACCACTGGGCTCCTGTTTTCTCCTGAGTCTTTCTCTCTGAATCTGCCAACTTTTCCCATCATTCAGCTGATCCTGATCATTCACACCTCTCTCACACTTCAAACCTATTAGCTTTGCTAGTCTACTGGGGGTCTTTACTATGCCTTTAACTTACACAGGATTTTTTCTGATAGTGCAAAGAAATCCCAGTCAAAGTCTTCAAATAAGGCCAATACACATGCTTATAGCTAATCACAACAAATCTGAAAATTGAACCAATACAGCAGCTAGAGCAATTACATTTTCTTACAGTGACTAATAATTTCTTTTGTGTTTTAAAGGCCTAAAGTCAACTGAAGCATGGGAAAATATTTAATGTAATTTTCCAAAGCACAGCATTTCTGAAGCTCTGCCAGTCATGTGGTAGACTGAACACAGCACTGTGAAGTATTCTCATGGGTAACCAGAGTGACTCTACGATTATTTAAAGCCTTGTGAGATTCACTTATAATTCTAGGTAAAGTATTTCACTGGCGACTGCACAAAGCTGCGTTCCAAAATCTGAAGTGCGAATTTCATGGCCTCTAGCCCTGGCAATTCACATCCTATAAAGCAATCAGAAATTTTTATCTTTTGCAGAATAGCTGGGATGCCATGCCCTTGTAGACAGTTTCTGTATTTTGTTCCCTAAGCAATAAAATATCACAACAGCTGCTAGCAGGTTGGAAGGAGGTCAACAAAATTAGTGTCAGGGGCTTTTTATTTCTTCTCTTTTAAACTCCTTGGGGAGGCTTGATCAAAACTTAGCAAAGTGCATAAGTATCCTGTGCAATAGGATTGTTAGATCTGTTGGCTTCAAACTAAAAGGACTATAAACCAAAATTCCTATTATGGATATTTCTTGATGTTTGGTGGTCTGTCATGCATTCCCACTAAGGATAGTCATTTCCATCTTTGTGCACTTAAGATCTCTGATTAAAGAGCGTTGCTGTAATACTTTGATGAAATTACTGTTATTTTGGAATTTTACTTTTGAAAAAAAAAAGTAACAGAATAATTAACATGTCTATCGATTCTGCTCTCCTTACTTAAAGGCAAAAGTGGAAAGGCTGAGTTATTAACCACTTGTTTGCTTTGGCTATTGACAACATGTTGGGCACACTTCTAGCATTTCAGCAATGCCAGAAGCCTGAGTTTTCCTCTAATTCTGCCTACAAAGCCCTGTCCAAATGGGCAATGCAGACTCACAGAAACATCTGAGATAAAGATGTGCCTTCTTAGAATCATCTGAACTAATACGTCACTACTGATCCACTCAAAGAGGAAGCAGACAAATTTGAAGCATATTTTGTATTTATGCTTAAGCAATTCTTGGGTGAATCTTACTAAGCTGGTTTTGATTTATGAAGTTCTTTGCATCTCTGTGCTAACTATAAGGAACAACTCGCCTTTCTTTCTCTGTTGGGATGGCCTGAGACTTGTCATCAATAGACACAGTCTTCCCAAAGCTTTACTTATTAAATGCTAAATGTCTATGGAAAGGTTTTATGTAGAGTAACCCACCACTGTGGATTAAGGCCAGTGGCCACTAAGCAGTTTTGCAGTTTCTCCAGTGTGACAGAGAAGAAACCAGTCCAAGTGCCATAAACACCATAAGCCAAAACTTAATCACACAGAATTCAATGGCAAACTTCCTACCGATTTTGTAGAATCCAAAATTTAGTTTCTTGTTACAGAAACTTAACAATTAAAAAACACAAAAGGAACCTGACGTTAGACCTCCCCAATATATATAAGGCAAAGCATTTTGCCATGTTTTCACAAGTATCCAATGTTGAAAATACCCTTCCAAAATTTCTTATGAAGTATTCCAACTCCCCACTATCATAATACTTCACAAGCAGGTTTATCAACATAAAACAACACACCACATATAAAATTCATCACATATAGCAGACTTCTCTCACAGAAGATGAGATCATAAATTTTGTGGGCAGTTTGGTAGTTTTTCCTCCTAACAGCTAAGTTATTAATTCCCCCCCCCCCCCAAAAAAAAATCCATAAAGCAGCACTTAGACCTACATATATAACTTGAGTTTCATTCCTTACTCCGAGAAAATACCAGTACCTAACAAGCTTTATTAAAAAGACAAAACCACCATAAGCAAACAAATAAACCCTAATCCCCCCAAAAATCAAACCAACCCACAAAAAAAAAAAACAAACAGTCTTAAGAACTGCATTTGGTTCTGTGTGGAAAAAAAGAGGGTAAAATATTCTCAAAAAGGCTACAGCTGAAGGAAAAGAACTGAAGTGCTTACACATCTGCTAGAATTATGAGCATCTTACTCACTGAACTATTTAGTCTCCAGCTTATCTGACATGGCTCCATGAATATGTCTCTCTGCCCCCAGCAGGAACAGTTAAAGATGTTTTAAAACTCTCTGAGGACAGTTTAAAATGAATAAAAAATGTAGAACCATAAACAAAAAAAAAGCCTCAAATAAAGTCTCTAATACACATGGAAAGATCTGAATTTGAGCTCATGAAAGACTGATTTTTTAAAAACAGATGGTAATTTATTAACTGTGAAAAAGTTTGACTGGCCTAGATACTACCAAGGACCTTTTCATCCCTAAATAACATATTTTATCAAATGGTCTGTTTAAAACAAAACCACATAAACGCTCCATGTGCTTTCCACCAAGGAGAAAGCAGCAGAAAATCCTTTTTCAAGACTGACTATAAACATACTCCATGTGACACGTGTGGGACGTTTTCACATTTTCAGATAACACTATGAGAAGCTGCAGCTCTGAAGGTGGTGTGCCAGAAGCAGAAGCACTTCACATGGGGGTAAACTGTGGATAGGAATAACAAAACAGAATTGCTTGTTTCTCAGAAAGGCTTCCGGTTTGCTTTTTCAAGCCCCAGATGTGTTCACTCAGCACAGCCTAGTACTTGCTACTGCTGCCCCTAATTCTTCAGGTACAGACACAGACACACCCACAGGCATACCACAACCTCCCAACTAATAAAAGCTAACCAGCAATAACCTTGCCCTGCCTTCCACAGTGAAAGGCAGATGTTATCAAAGTGAAGAAAAAGTGCCCCTGAGAGCAGTTTCACCCTGCTCACTGTATGAGCTTCACTCTCTGAGTTACAATCCCCAGATTTTTTAAGTCAAGGTCTAAATAGAGTGGGATTGTATAAAGATGTGCACTGCAATTCTTTTCCTGAATGCCTAGGAAAACAGTGGATCCTGAGAGATGCTGGGACAACCATGGTGTGGTTTCAGGATGCAAACAGGAGTGCAGCCTCTTTCTATAGACCTCCCACCCTGGATGCACTGTAGATGCCTGCAGCAGATCCAACCTAAGAGCCAACCAGCAGCCCACCAATTCAGTTTTCATCAGCCTACAGTACAGATGTGTCCAGCTGGTAAACCTTCATATCCTTGCCAAGCTACTGACCTCAACAAATACCAAGAAGAACAGAAATCAGGAAAGTGAGTTTTAACTGAACCTCCCAAAAAAGATTCCATTTGACTTCTACGTTACTTAGATATACTGTGAGAAGCCCACAGCGTATTTTCCTCTTCTTCAGCCTAGAGCCAAATAAAATCAGCAATAGAAATCTCTGCTCATCAGCCTCAGTAAAACCATATGTAGCATGCTTGCCTGTAATTGCTGGACACAGGTTTTACATCAAGCCATGCTTCATCCTAAAGTCTTACCGATCAAAGCACTCTTCTTTAGAGGAAATATAACCTCATTACTTTCCACACAGCACTTTACAAACCCAAACAACTGGTTAGTTCTCCTGATTCTGACTCAAACAATTGATAATAAAGCCTATGAACTGTAAATTCTGTTTGCAACTGCCAACTGGTGGCCATCTTGCTGAGCAGGTAATTTTCTTGTATTGAAAGATTCAAAGCTCAAACATGAAACTAATTAAATTCTAAATCTCTGCATACAGCTACACGTGCCTCAAAGGGCCTTATATGCATCTGCAAAATATAAACAAAAAATAGATAATCCCATAACTACAGTTCCAGAATCTGTGAGTATAATTTTATTACAGATATTGGAGTTATTTGCTTACAAAAGAGACAAATACTTAATTTGATGTTTCTTTCTGTAGCTTTTCCAGCAGAAAACAGAACACTCGATTTTGACGACTAGCCCTAAAAACTGGGATCTTTTATTTCAGTCAGTCAGGCTGTCTCTCTTTTGTGGACTAACATCAAATGTGTCAACCACAACTGGGTTTACAAATTCTCAGGTTTTAACATACTGAAGGCAGAAGATTTTACATAGAACATGAAAAAAACAAAAGTTCAGGACTTGCTCCAATCAGATGTACTACATGTGTTAATTTTTATACTAGTCAGGGTTCACAAAAGCCTAGAACTGAAGTAAATTCCTAATTATGCTGGCAAATCGGGAAAAGATGAGCAGAAAAGACTAAAATATAAATCAAACTAACCATATGTTAAATTAGGCTAAAGCACACACATGCTGTTTCTTCTTTTTTTAAAAAAAAGAATGGTTCAATTTCTGCAACAAGCATATGCAGGTTTAAGGAGCAGTGGGCATCATAACCGCATTAGCTCTCACGCCGCACTCATACTTTTCACAACCATTTGATGAATCAGAAAGCGTTAGGAGAAGCTTTGGTCTTGCTAATCCAAAACCCAGATAGTCATCAGAGTTAAATGAGAGCTGACTAACACAACAGGGAGTTAACCCCTTAAAAAAGCTATTTTAGGGCTCCCTCACAAGGGATTTCTCAATTGCTATGAAAACAATGTTCAAATAAAATTTCCAATGCTTGAATGAAAACATGCTAAAAAGAGTATGAGATGGATGTCTTCACACAGACACTAAGTCAAATGATGGGATCTCATGTGCTGCTTCAGTTACCAAATTTAATAGTTTTAGTAAGCCTGTAAAGACAGGCTTCAAACTGATACTATTCCAGGGGTCATGGCTCACAGATTCACAGAATCACAGATTCCAGGCAATCCATCACCAAAACCCTTCAAAAGTAGCAGTGAAACCTAACGTCAGCATCTGATGGGGTATTATTAAACAGACCTGCACCAAAGCATACCCACATAGGAGCTTACACAATGCTCTCAAAAAATGTGTGTTAACATAAAATATACTTAGTCACCTTGTTTGATCTCAGTCAGCAAGCATGGGTGAATTCACCTTGCATGGTGTTAAAATTAATGGTCCACATTCAAGTGTTTTACAAACAACACTTCTTTCTCCAAAAGTAATGATGAAAGCCTTCCTTCCTCCATATTGCCTCCTCCATGGAGTTCTTTAGGCGGTCATCTTCTGCTAAAGACATAAAACTTAAGTCTCATTTACACTCATTAAAAGATAGGAACTCATCCATCTTCCCCCACTGCTAACCTGCCCAAATCCCAACTTGGATTGTTCCTGACTCTCCACATTTCCTCTTTGGTGACACCTGAGGAAGTAGCTGTTTTTTCTCCACACAACTGTTTCTGCTGTCTTTTTTTCTAATTAAACTGACAGAAGTTCTTCAAATGGAGGAAAAATCAAGCTAGAAATTTGCTCTTGGGCAAGGGAGCTGCTTTTGGTTTAACTTTAAGAACCATGTGGTATACGGGTCATCCAAACCAGCAAGATTTTAAAATTCGAAGGAAAGTAACTGCAATTAACAGATGCTTTTACAAGAGCAGTGGTGAGTAAAAAACTGCCATCAGGCAAATTCTAACAAGCCAGACTGGCTAATGTTCAAGCAAAGAGGTGGTTGCATCCAGCAGCAAAATAAGCTCCATTATTTTAAAGAATTTTTTTAAACAATCTTTGGAATTAACAATGTTTGCATTTTCTGCAGTGAACTGTTATAATTATGTCCATCAAGAGATGGAAGTTTTGTTCTCATGTTACTAATCCTTTTATCAAAGCATTTTAGACACTAATTATAACCTTACAAGGAATTGCCAAAATGCTAAGGGACAGAAGGAGTGAAAAAGCTCCCAAAGAGCATTCTTTGATACAGGGCATGAAAAGGCTTAAGGAATCACAATAGGATGCAATCACTTAATTGTCAATGCCTTTGTGTCAATACTACTAGCTGAAGACCCAGCTGCTTGCCTGGTACTGTACAAGACCTAGAAATGTATATGGTTACCAGTCTAACATCTTTCAACTTGTATGTTCATGTTTTGTATTATTTCAGGTGGATCTCATTAGGAAAAGTAGGAGAATAGGCTTGATCTGACAGTCCAAAAGAAGCGAGACTGCACAGCTCCATGCTCCTGCGTGCAACCAATAGCAAAGCTGAAAATGTCTTCTCAGTGAGAACAGACGCTCTCAGAGCACATACTCACACAGCGCACACAGAGGTGTGTGTATATATATATATATACACATATATATAGCCACCACATAAATAACACACAGCCCCTCTCTGGCTGAACAGGAAGACATGCGCTAATGAGACTATATATATTTAATATGTATACACATGTATTTATTCTGTGTCTGTGTGTATTTATATATATACACATGTCCACACACATGGACAACACTGATCCCTTCAGGAGCTTGCTAAAGACAGCCTGTCCAGTAACCTTCTGGATCCCAGTACTCCCAGTTGCTGGCACCCGGACATATGAGCCCCCAGTGGCACTGCCCCACTCCAACTGTAGGCACAGATTGCTGCACACACATCCACAGCTGCTTGGGGCTCCCCTGCTCCACGTACATGTATGTACCTGGCTCCTAGACCACTTCACCTACTCACTGGCCTAATCTTTGTTACTGCTTCCACAGCAAGGTGCACGCCTGCACTTGCTCTGGGTGCTGCATCAGGGATGTATGTATGGGTCTCTGGCCTCCAGTCCTTAGCCCTCTATTTTCTCCACACTTGCTCCTCCCCAAATCGCCTGAATGCCTGTCACTGCCTTCGGTTCTTTCCTTAAACACCCAGTAACAAGTCCTGGGCAATCCCAAAATGCTCTTCCCCTGGTTCCCATCATGTGTGTTATACACAACCTCTCCTTGGTCTAAAAGGTGCTCTGGCATTGACTCATCTTGATGGGTTTCAGGTCTGGACCCTGGGGCTGAGGCTCTCCTGGGACAGTCCTGGGAAGGGCCCAGACTGGGTGTCCCTTCCTCCCAGCCCTTAGTTCAGGTTTTTGCCTGCTATTGTGCCTGTTTGGTCTTCTGGCCTTGTGGAGGTGGGCCTTTGATGGGCTGATGGCCCCTGTGATGAGCCCAGGGCAGGGTACTAGCTGGGACCATGTGCCTTTGTCTACTAATGTAACCTAGCAGATCTTCCCTTACAAGAGTGACCTGGTAACTATAATGCCCTGCTCTGTCCTCTGCTTTCTTTTCCTTTGCATTTTTTTTTTCCTAATTGGTGAACATCTGCTCTTCCTGTTGAGCATTTGGTATAATTTAGAGAAAGAATGTAAGGCATTTGTATTAGAAACACAAACAGAGGCACTGGGATCAGACAAAACAATCTTTGCAGAAAGCATGAAAATAAATTCCAGCCAAATGCAAAGGTGAATTTTCCAAATTCCAGTACTCCTCTTTTTAGAAGGGGATGCACTAAGCATTTGTCTGTGATCTTTTTAAACTTTTTGGTTTATTACCAGGCAAGGAACTCCAAAAATCTCATTTAACATTCACCCTGACCATGGGTACTTTCAGCCTGGCCCACCCCAGAGCTCAGGAGGTGGCTTTGACACATGGGATCCTTTCAGCTGGTCCAGCACATCATTTTGGAAGAAGAGGAGGAGTGGTGGCCAGCGCAGCAGACAGGCCTCCCTGGTCAACATGGGCATGCAGAGCAGGGCTGGCTGACCACACTTCTGCCAGAAGTTACCTTTGCCTTGACTGAGCACTGCACGCAGCAGCCCAGTGTGCCTGTGGGGCATTTCAACCAACTCTTTCCAAGTGTGGGGAAAATCACTGCTGCTTATGTAATCTGTCTTTTGCCAAATGTGAACCTGGGAGCTCTGCTGAGCTGACATCAGTATTTCTTTACAAAGCCAAAATATCTTTCAGTCTGCTGTTCTTCTGGCTTCCGCCACTGACTATAGGTTCTGCTAAAAAGTTACATCACAGTCCTAAATGCCGCCTGTACCATTTGGATTAAGTGACATTTTTTTGCTTAAAGTACAGTTCAGAAATCAATATGTGGGAATATGAGGGCGCTGAGAGTCCTTAGTAAGCAAACAAGCAGCAGCAACATTATAATGCATGATACCTGGCTTATCCCTATGAAGGTGGGCTACCTTGCTGACTTGCAGCTCCTGGAAACAAGCAGCCCCAAGAGTCTTCAGATAATTCACTTCCTTTCCATCTTGTTTCTTACACTGGAAACTTATTTAACCTCCTAATTGGCAGCGCATAACTTCACTGCTTTGCCTGCAGAGTCTGTTCATAGCATAACTCTTGAAGAAGTTAACTGAGTTACTGGTTTTCTATACCACTTAATTATAATTATGTACCACTTAAAGAAGACATATAAAATAAGAAAACAGAGGCAATTAAGGATCCCTCTCAACAAAAACAACATACTGATTACTTGAAAGCCCAATTCATAATTTTTCAGGAAATGGCAGTGATGCATCTTAATCTCAAAATAATAAGCATTAAATAAATGCAGAAAAACAGTTGAAGAAAGGCTGATATGAAAGCCTTTTACAGCAATAAACCCCAAATCCTAGAAGACTTAAAGTGGTCCAAGGCCACACATTCTTACTGAGTCCAAGAACTGGCTTATAAACTACATGTAAATCAAGAACAAAACAATGGTAGTCTCATCTGCCATGAGAAATGGCTCATTCAAGGAATGAACACCAAACCACCTGCCTCTGCTGTGACTTCAGTTTATTCTCAGTGAAGTTTCTACTAACTTGAATGATAGCTGATCATATTGATGCTCAGAAAACCGATGTCACAAGCTTGTTTAGAAACTTAACTGTTGCATACATATCCAGGGAAAAACAGTCTCTTCTGTTCATCTCACAATATCTTAAAAGATAACAACCCATGAGGGCATACCAATGTGAACAGGCATGACAGAGAATACTAGCTCCCTCTTCTTTAAATAGCATTGGTTGGCAAAGTGTAAAGTGGTTATCGCAGACTTCTCTGCCTGTATGACTACTGAAGGATGACTTCAAGTTAGCAAGGTTAAGAAAATAGCTGAAAGCAGCAATTCAGTTTTTAACTATTGTTAAATCAGAGGCCCCTAAACACTCCAACAAGGAGCAAATTTAAATGAAACAAGAGAGGTGGTGCTTCTGTGTCCCCTTTTCCTGATTAAAATTTAGAGACCCTGTGAAAAGGACAGTTGATTGGTGCCACACCCAGTCAACCTCTGGGTCTGTCACTGATGTAACTGAAAGGGGCAACTGAATTTGTTATTCTCAAAACCAGCGTTCTGTGGCAAAAGATAATGCTTCTGAGGTTTTCTTATATCCACTGCTAATAAACTGGTCTACAACCTTCTGCTAACTTAGCATCAGCCATGGCTGTTTTGACAACCATGAGCTTCTTCCCTTTTCACCTTTTCCTCCAAAGCTGATCTATATTTTCAGTGCTCCCAGTGACTTTAATGAAAGCCACCAGCAACTCTTAAGGATGTTACTTTAAAAACAAAAATACTCAAAAAATCGAAACAAAGAGATGCAAAGGCAAACCAGGTTTGCTTTATTTGGTCTGGTTTAGCATAAAACAGCAAGATAAAAATCCTACCTTAAAACCTGCTATAAAATTATTGCTTTCTTTCAATAGTATATTTCACTTGAATCCTGCATGTAGGGGTAACAAACAGTAAGACAACCTTATGACACTTCCAGACACCTTACTACTGTTTCTTCTGTGGTAAAGAGGCTAATGTCAGCCAGTATAACTCTGTGATTCTCAATGAACCAACCACAGGCATCATTAAAGTAACAGGAACCCACAGCAGGATACAGCTGTGGCACGGCACTGGTGTCAGCGTGTTCGGGGCTGCTTTACACTTGACTCATTTCTAGATATTCCAGTATGCTCCAAATTGAGAAATTTATTTAGGAAACCTTTCAGACTTTCCTAAGGTTATTTCTGTCATGGCAAAAAGTAAAAGCTGAAGTACTGAGATATTTGATTTCAATCAGCGTGATGAAAAACCTCACTATAGGGGAAGAAGAGAAAAAATAAAGGGGGGGGGGGGAAGACATATGGTTAATTTTGGCTATGGTTGCTGCTGCTGTTTTGCTGCACTTTAAGTAAAGCTACATTTTTTAACAGTGACAGAGCTCAATAACATCTTATTAACTGTAACTTCTGTAGTTAATCTTTGTTAGATTCTCCATCACCTGAAACCTTTAAATCAATATTAGACACCTCCTCAGAAGATAAGCTGTAGCTCAGCCAATTTTACTGAGCTGTGTAAAAACCTGATACATTAGGCGCTATGGTTTATGTTTATGTAAGATTGCAACCATGACGTAATGTCTCTAACCTTAAGTATCCATTAAGCTATAAAATACCCAGAATACAAAGGCCCTAGGTGCAAACTCTAATAGACATAAAAGTGGACATCTAAAACAGACTGCTATATGACAAATGAGAAATAATCAAGTCCAGTTACTCCAGCAGTGGTAGGTATGGAAAAATACTGTGAGCATTGTTATACGGCAAATACAGTGCTGAAAATTCACATAGTATGAAAGGATAAACACAGCTACAGAACGTATCTGTCTTACCAGTGCCATGGCAACAGTAAGAGAAAACATACACACTGACCTGAAATAGTAGCAACTTTGTCCCATTAAGAACATTGGTTATTAAGGGAACAAGCAAGAGACAGTGGCTAAGTATCCATAAAAGCTGGGAATGTTTTCTGTTTCCAGACAGTGTTCCAATGCCTTTACTATTAACAAAAAAAAAAAAAAAAAAAAGAGGGGAAAAAAAAATAATCTAATTTGATACTCCCTGAGCACATGAAGACACCAGGCTGAACAGATGCACACTGCACGGACTTCTGCTAATCCAAACCACCGTGTTTCCACCTGCCTTGGAACCTACTGATAAATACAAACTCCCTTAACCCAGACCCTAATCCCACAGGCTGATCCACCCCTTACACAAGCATCCCACTCCTGTCCCTCACCAAAAAGAAAATGATCTGTTCACACAAATCAGCTGACAATTTCAAAATGAAACAGCTGAATGTGCCCGATCAGGGATTAGCTAGCATTTCAGCCCTACTGAAGAGCCTTCACATTACTAAGGTTCATCACACTCTAACGCCATTAACCGCAGTGAATTTGCAAGAAATGCTATCCACAACTGGTTAGACCTGTAAAAATGATTTTACAAGATTGATTCGATACTCCTTCCTAAAGGAAATCTCTCATAATATGTTTTACAACTGTCTATCAGACATTGTCCCTTACCATTGCTGCTCAATTTCAAAAGAGAGAGAGAAATCCTGAAGATATCAAGCTCCTAAAAATCTGGTGAGAAACCAGTGCACAGCAAGATTATAATCAGCACATGGAGGGGAAAGGAGGGACAAAACAGGGTAACTCTGCCAATCTAAGGCTTGTTTGGTGATACAGCACCAACATTGCTCCTGACTGGATGTAGCAGACTCTGCGTATTGCTCCCCATTGAAGCAGAGGTTTCAATGGGGAGCACAGTGTGAAGCTTAGGTTACTGCAGAGTTGGAGGTACCCAAGCAGAAAGGGACACACATCTAGTCATTAGTATATCTCCAGGCTACAGACTGGATTCGATATTTAACCTTAATATCTTTTTCTATTAGGCAATGACAACGTATTTATATTTAACAAATTCTCCACAACTGAGCAAAAACCCAAACCAGAAAAACCTGCCTAGAATAAAGTATTGTTTACCACCCCCTACAATAAATCTAACCATAATAGAAATAAGCTTACCTACATAGCACATTGAACATTTAAATATTGTCTAGCAAGCAACAATAAGCGCTAATGCATATAGCCCTCATTGTCTTTACAGTGACTAAGAGAGGTAACAGTCTGATTTACAAGTACTTCAGGATTTTGTGAAAACAAGATTAACGAGGAAATGGTTCTGCAGCTCAGCAACCCATTGGAACCCACTCAATGCAACTGCTTTGCACATAGTCTTTCCTAGTAATGCAAGCTTGTAAACCACCAAATGGGAAAGAAAAAGTGGCAAAACAACAGGGATTTTTTGCATTGGATAACCAGTAATAGTTTTGTACTGCCATTTTCCACTCTGACCACTGACTTTTAAAAAGCTGCCAGTTAAATGTCTAAGATACCTTATTGCTCATTACTACTCGACACAGTTCTGCAGTACGAAAGTCTAACAACTGCTGCTGTTTGAAGCATTCAGAATGTTACCTGCACATACTTCATAAAAATGGCATTTGCTAGTAGAAGCAGAGCTTTTAAAGTTCAGGGGGAAAAGTCTTGGGGTTTTCCTCTTCTGAGAGCTAAAAATTTTATGAGTGAACCTAAAGGACTGTCAGACTTCTAAAGTGACAACACATTATGAAAAAATTTCCTATGTGTTTTGCAAATTTCAAGTCAGACACATTTCACAACTGACATCAAGGTTTTTAATATCAACTCTAATGAAATATAATTCTCCAGTGACATAGCTGTGAAATAACAGCATTTTCATTTCACTAGCTGGCAAAGAGGCTTTGGCCTTATGTCTTACGTAGAGTCAGAAGTGTTCTAGGCCCTGCACAGACATGTCTGAAGACAAGGCCTTTTCCTTTTATCTGCTGTAAACTCTGAAACCCCAGGGTATTCAGCCTAACAGAAGAGTTTATGTATTTTCACACAACTGCTACAGCCAAGTTGTATGTTAGGACACAAAAGAGTATGAATACAATGTAAGAAATTGCCTTCACTTTCTCTACAGCTTCAATTTCACTAAATCTCTTTGGGTGGGATTGGACTGTTTCTTGTTGAGGGGAGTTTCACCAGTTTTTGTCTTTGAAAACCCTGCAGTCAATGAAGAAATTCCAGCTACCATCAAAACCCTGAGGGGAGCAGAGGGCAAGCTGAGGATTAAAATCATAGTGCTGCTTTTAAATCTGGTTCTTGTTGAGGTCACACTTTTGCTGCTGAATGCAAGTGGGATATTTATTTTTAAAGTACAGGTTCATGCAGAGCTCGTGACAGTTTAACTGCATGTCAGGAAAAATCAGAAAGCTCTCATTTGCAAATGACTGAACTAAGCACACAACTGAGAAGAGCTACTCCTTCCCTAATCCCCGAAAATCCTAGCAGCAGGCACGAGAGAAAAAAAGATTAACAGATTTCTTCCCTGAGGCCTAAACCCCCTTGACAGGGATGAAATCAGAATAGAGCAGACAGCAGTTGGAAGGGGAGCCTTGCCTATCCAGAAGCCCCACAGTAGTTGGTAGGAGCACCTGACATGGGCACTCTTTCTTGAATTTGTTGTGGTGACGAGCAACAACAAGAGCAATGTTGTACTCGCCCCTTCACCTATGCATCCTGCTTGATGCACATACTTCTTCAGGACTCTGATCTATTAACTTTGAGAAAGCAACTCAACTTGGCAGTTCTTAAGACACTTAAAGGCTTTGGAGACTGCACACTGTGCTCTGGGACTTAGCAATAACCCTGGTGTCACCAGTGCTGGTACTCAGGGACAACTCCACACATGATCCAGCTCCAGTTTAAGAGGGAGTTTAGAAAGAGTATCTCACAGCACAATACAGTGACAAATCTAGGCCTGACCTGACAAAACGTACACATAATGAAGAAAATAATAAGACATCCTGACAAGTACAAAGGCAAAGCCACTGTTGCTTATCTCAAGGCAACATCTCCTGTGATGGTCACAAGTGCAAAGCAACAGGGCCCAACATCTCTGCCATAGGACTGACTCATACACACTCAGCTTGGGTGGGAAAAAGACCAAGAACCAGCATTTGGCACATTAAATTGAGAGGTGGAGAGAAAAGCCTCCAAAAAATACAACGGAAAGATATCTGGCACAAGTTAATATTGAAGTTCATTTGTGGAGTGTTGGCCTGCTGCATAATTCTTGTGGTAACATCTTTTTGGGTTCAAGAAATGTAAAAACAGTAAATCAGTAGCAACTTCCCCTTTAGACTGGACTGCAATTAAGGAAACTTGGTATCCATGCCCTCCTTTTGCATCTTTCTGAAATCCTCAAGGACTTCTTTAATGGTGTCCTGTAGTACACAAACAGTAGGCTAAACACAGTTTGAATTCTTAGAGAACAACAGCTGCCTGTTAGCTCCATTTGAGTCTACAGCAGAAGCTGAAATAAAGCTGTTTAATTTTTCTAGTTTGAGGGGCAGGTAAGTAGGGGAAGAGTATGCATAATGCATTATGGCACAGCTTGCAGAGGTGGCTGTCTCTTTTGGTGCCACAGTTCATTTCCAGAAAGATAGCTGTGTAGGATGAAGTAAGTGTTATCCTTCAGCTTCCCTAGACTGCTGACAAACATTAGACTGGTCTCCAACTCTGATGAAATACAGAGAAAAAAATACAGTGCATGACCTCCCAAAATGGGCAAAAACTTTGGTTCTCTTTGAGGGATGCTCTGGGAAGAGGTAGAGGATAAATGGGGTCTGGCAGTCTATTCCAGCTCCATGCAACCAAGCATAAGTTAGCAACAACATACATCTCCCACCTCTGAGGCACTATTTGAAGCTTGCAGGAGGAGATAGCACAGTAGGGGAAAAGCTGCTATGCATGTCTGCTCTCCACAGATCCAAGATATCACAGCCAGGACTTACTAACACACTTGCTGGAGGCTTTGCCTCAGATGGCGAGAATCAAAACTATGGAAAGATGGCGGGCTTAGGACAAATGTAAGTGCTGGCATTTATAATGGACAACGGAGTGTCTGTCACTGGATGCCTGTTACAGATATTCACGGTTTGCTTTTCACCATGTCATCCAGTAGTTCTTTTATTTAAATGACTGCATTTTCTACTAGTGGGAAATGCTCTGCATTGACCATACCTAATAAGCTATTGTCACACCAATCATATTTTCATAATCATTTACCTCATTTGTTTTAGGCACTGTATTTTCTTAAGAGCCCTCTTGCTTCTATTAGATGACAATGTAAGTCTGAAACCAACAAAATACTCTTCTTCAAAGACAACATCCTTTTCATCAGGCATTGAAGCAATAAATGGCTTAGGAAGGGGGAAATCTAGTTAACTAGTTGCTAAAACTATCTAGAGCCCCTGTCTGTGAACTCAAAAAATACTATTTCTCACATAGGTCTAGAGTCTTAATATGCAAAGTTATACTAAAATGGTATTAAAACTTTTATGTCTTCCACCCACATAAATGAAGCTGTCCCCTCCTACCCTCCACAGCTTCCAGCCTCAAATATCCTGGCTGATCAGACAAAATAGGTGACTTATGTTTTTATTGGTTCCTCCAGACTATGACGACATTTCCTAAAACACTGAGCCAGGAAACTATTAATGTCTCTGAAAAAGTGGAAAGGGTCAGGCTATTTCAAAGGGCGTATGTTTGCTAAAAGCCTTTGTAATAGATGTATAGGCCACTTAAATTGCGATTCATAGCAACAGAGCTATTTAACATTCACACAGCATTTCTAGCTTTAAAATATATTATGAACGCATTTGTAATACCTCTGTGTTAAGAAAATACTACACCTCATCACCTTTTTGAGAATTTTGAGAATTAAAATAAGAGGGTAATCAGCTTGCCTAAGATTTTGTAAAGTTAATTCTGAGATCAGAATTCCCCACAGATCTGTATGTGCTCCTAATCTCAGACTGTTATTGGAGGGAGGAATGGAAATGGTCTGAACTCATCAGCATGAAACAAAAAGAAGACCACAAGATTTTCTAGATGATGTCAGCTGCATTGGCCTGCATTTGGCAGCACAAGTCAGGTCAGATATTTGCAGATGGGGTCAGAGATTCCTTAAAAACCCCTCTGTTTTATATATATATACAAGTACTACACCAAACCAACTGGTATGCTAACAAGAACATAGCACACTACATGCAAGGCAGAAAGAGGGATCCTACTGAGGCTCCACACAAGCTTCTAATTTTCTAGAGCATACTACATGCATATACCTCTTTGGTTTGGCTCCTTTGTCAGGTCTAGGAATTACCAAGGGGAACACAAAGGACTTACAGAAAAGCCTTGAAAGTAAGGGTGCTCCAAAGGCATCACCACTCCATTCATGGCCAGATTAATTTCACCCACTAACCCAGTTCGGATGCTGCCTACACTTGACTATGCACAAAATCCTCAAAACAGGGGTGCAAAGCAGACTTAAACCCAAGCTGCCTACAGCATATACAGCATTTTACACAAAAGAGAGTGCTGAGGCATCCTAAAAGTACAAACAGCTCTACTCTTACTGATTAAAAACCTCACTCATCTGTCGTGCCTCAAACAAACACAATCCAGTCACAAAACAAAAGCTACAGGTAAAAATTCCCACTATTGCACAGCGCCATCTCCTGGGCAAGCAAGACGGCAAACCCCTCCTCACACCTCCCTTCTCTTGCTGCACTGTTTTAGCTACCTCTCTCACGTGCTGGAAAGCCAGACATTACCTCTGTTCTCAAAAGGCAGGCCAATTCACGGAAAGAAGAGCAAATTGTTTACAGCTCCCATCAAGAAATGTGAGACTTAGCAGCCCGCTCTTGAGAGAGGCGGTATCTGCACAGGCAAGCACTACACAAATCCACAGGATTAAATTCAATCTGGGTTGCTGGCTAATCAGCTTCCTTTCAACCTCCAAACAGGAAATGGGAGTGGAGGAAGTGAAAGCTTAATAATTTCTTGCAAATTAACAAGTTATAAGAGCTACTCCAACAAAAAAAGTTTTGCTAAGTGAACTTAAGCCTAGCACATTGTCTGCCCCAGTGGCAAACATTTAGCTTTAAAACCCAGCTGCACATCTTGGAAAGAAAGCAGATGCAAACATTTCATTTGGTACAGCTCAATTTCCAGGATAAAAGGATATCGAGCTGTGAACTAATGGTGATGATCCTACCTTACTGTAATCACAACTGTTGAAATTACAATCCCCAAACCAAACCAAAGGTGGTAATTCTGCCACCTCTCTTTAAAAGACCCAGCAAAGTCAAACAGGATTAGAAGGATAGCTTTCTAGTTATCAAAAAACTGTTAAATTCGTAACAGCCTCTGACAAAGGAGAAGAAAAAAAATCAGACATAATGTCTTAGCTTCATTTCTTTACACTGTCTTTTAGGGCTACTGTATTTACTGGCTCTGCAGACCTGGTAACATCTACCTGGCCAGGCAGTAAAGGGTCAGGCAAGCTGGGGAAGAAAGTCCCTGTGGGACAATGAGAACCCTAAAAGGCCTGAAGGAGCTAAGGACTCTGAGGCCTCCATGAAGATCTCTCCCTATCTTCATGTCACCACATTGTAGCCCTTGGCAAAAGTGAAAAGCCTGGCCCATTACACACCCATACCTTGGTGCTATCTTCACTGCAGGAGAAGAAAGAAGGCTTTGTGCAACTGTTGAGTAATTCTCAAGAGCTGACAGGTGAGAGGCCAGTCTCTTGGTTGCCTGGATATTAGTGACAGAAGCAAGATGATATATAGGGGTAGATGCAGACTCATAATTTGAGATACCAAAACTGCCCCAGAACTACAAGGTAGAACTCCCTGGGGCTCATGGATGTGTCCAGCAAAAAACCAAAAATCTCTTGGAAGAAGTTGTATGACTCACCAGTACAGAAAGAGATGATTAAAGTGGGCTGCATGGAGAACATAACAAAGGCAAAGGAATCGGGGGGGGGGGGGGGTACCCAACCCTGCTGTCAATATATCCACTGCACAATCTCATTGTCTCCCAGGGATGCAAGCAAGAACAGACACACAGCACAGTTACCATGGCCCACAATTAACAAGTAAGGAGCTAAAACTGCATGGGCACTTGCTCTTCGTTAAGGAGTGTGAAGGTAGGTTTTTTTCCTGCTTTCAGCAGCAGAGACATGGGTGATACTAGTTCCAATACAGCATTTACCATAAGTGCTGTCTGCTGTAAGCCACCTCAAGGTACGTGCTACACCATGCACATGGCTGGAAATGCTTTTTAAGACTTATAAATGGGTAGGTATTACCTCTTTCACTACAAACACAGATACTCTTCCCAAAGGACTTGCATTGCTACCTTGCACTCCCAAGACTCAACAGTATCAGCTGTGTCCAAGCATTTACTTCTGTGGGGTTGGTCACAGACTACTTTGTTCACTTCCCTCTCTCTCATAGGATGCTTGTATCCAGGGCAGTGATGCCACTTCCTACTACGTGAGAAAGACCATGATGACATTGCAGGACTGCTGCCTGCTCTGTTCCTAAAATGACAGAATCTGCCAGAACATTCAGGTTTCCAGCCTGTGATGCTTCCACAGGTTAGTTGATCTTCACTTAACTTCTATAGAAGGTACTTTTCCTTAAGCCAGAGATTTCCAACTTTCATTCCCTCTCCTCCCAATGAGAAAGGTGAGAGTTTCCAGACAAGGTTACTTGGTAAGGAGTGCTGAAGGGGCTATGATGCTATAACTGTATCAACAATCCACCGCCAAGAAATGGAGGAGGAATATGCTTGACAATTCTTAGTGAAAGACAAATTATGATCCATGTCCACCTTGCCCTACATTCACACTACATCCAAACTCACATGTTCCATTTGCTTAAATGTCTAAAGGAAGACATAGTTGTGACCAATTTCTCTGGAGCAGACACCAGGTAGCTGTTAAATAATATTAAGAATGATTTCACCATGATATGCTTGTACTGGATCTTGCCCAAAAATTTTTTATATATTGCTTATATTACTGTTTTGCTGCAATTGCTGTCTCAAAGGAAAGCAAGAACTTAGAAGAATATATGCATGAGATCATACAGATGAGGAGACTCTATGTTTGTAGAGGTGTGGTAATACTTGTCAAAATAGATCATCTTTTTCAGCCTGTCTTCCAAAATAAAGATTTTCTTTGATGACAAACTCAGGTATTCCCAGAGTTCTGTCTGTAGAGAGCAACTTAATGGGTGGAACATCAGGCTAGGGGCTGCACAACAAAAATCAATATGCATGACAGTGAAGAACAACTGCAATGTGAAAATCCCTCTGAGGGTCATACTTAGCTTTCCAGGTCAGCCTCTGGGAACCCTCAACTCAGATACTGAATTCTTGTGAGGAATACCATTGATCCTTGTGGTAGTTTTACCTCCTCAAAGACACATTTCTGAAGGCTTTCTTTTTTGTGACGACTACTGGGCTCTGTGTTACACAAGCAGAAGACTGACAAGGCAAGAGCAGACATGCTATAACCCTTCCATTTGTAATGTACTTGTAAACTCTTCTAAACTCAAAACAAGTGATAGTCTTTATTCAGAAGGTCTCCAGCTATAGAAGCAGCTGATGCTATGTTCAAGTGGTGGTGGAGGCAAAGTGGCTCTTACTGCTTAAATCTTCAATAGACTTTAAAAATCTATTTTGATAGTCTGAATGCTTGGGAAGGTAATGACAACTCTCATCACTCTCATTGTAGTCTGGTTATTTCCCGATGTGGTTCTTCTGCGCCACAAACATACACAAAGAGGAAATATTTCTGCCTGGCATTATCTCTGCAAGCAAGAGATAGCCTGCAGAGGGAAGAGTAACAGCTGTGGAGGTATACTGCCCTAACAGGTATCAGCCTCCAGTCACATCTCTTCACGTGGAGATGACAACTGTAAACACCAAAGATCTGAGCACACAACTGTGACAGATGGCAATTCAATCATGGAAAAGTGAGATGATGAAGATTCAAGGCTTACAGGTGCTCTTCAGCACTTATACTTTCTGTGCATATTTTCAATGGCCTCTCTTTCCCACTTGCAGAGATTCACAAAATAAGACATGTTAGCAACTTGCTCTCCAGTTAGCAGGGCTGGCAGGAAGGCTCACTCAGCTGGTATGTCTGTCTCCTACTAACAAGATTGCAACTTACTTAACTTCAGGCAAATTAATGAAGAACATCTACCTTAGTCCTTTGGTATGTGTAGGTGTAACAGAATTCCCTTCCATCAACAGAAACTACCTGAAGAATAAGCTGTAAGTCCTTAGCAAGCTTTCTGACTTTTAGTTCACATGTTTTGAGGGAAAAAGCCACCAGTGAAATAAAGAAGCAAACAGGTGAAAATCTCTGGTATGTCCCCTCTGCTCAGAGCTCAGAAAAGCTCGCTATGTGGGGAAAACTGGCATCAGCCCTTGCTTTCCAAGACACACAGGACTCCAGTGGGGTGTGAGCTCCAGTCCTGAGCAAAAAATTTCTTTTCTTTCTGTTAGCCAGGCAGCCTTGCCAAAGAACATCTCAAATTCTGGGCAGGGAAGCACGTGTTGGGTCATGCACTCCTCTTGTGCTGGTAGTGTCTGTGGTTGGAGGACTACTCTGTGACAAGAACAGTGTTGTGCTACGGTCGAAGCACAGTTGTTAAAAAGGTCTGTCGGTAGCAAGCATGACTGGCCGGCAGAGATCTAGCTTAATGGGAACAACCTCTTTATGTTCTCTATGCCACACAACACGTGTGAGTGCTCAGAAATCAAGGCTCGTGCTGCCCCAACTACCTGCCCTGTCTCCTTACTGAATAGAAGAAAAGCAGCTGCCTCTGTTGCAAAATGGGTGCGATCCAGGTTAAGCTTTGGGGGAATGTGAGGCCAAAGCCTTATGTGATGGCCTCATGTTTACTGCATGCACTCTGCCAGGTCCGGTCCCTGAGTCAGACAACTATCAGAAAGGTGCTTAGTCCACACAGAATAGAAAGACCTAAGGAATATCACTTGTTTTTAGCTGAAGATCAGAAAGTGAGGACATACAGCAACGTCACACAGCTGTGACAAAGGGTATGTCATGCAGGAGGTTTTCTAGACTACTACCAGCCAAGGAGGCTGCATCTGACCTGTGGTCTGTTTAAGAAATACAGCCTCCCTGTTTTCCATGTTTATCTCATTCTGTTAAACAAGCCAGTCAGCCTACTGTTCTTACCACATGGTAAGTAACTAGCTTCATGTAAACAAAACAATTAAGCTCCATAAGGAACTGCTTGCCATTCAAAGGTGAACTAAACATTGCATTTTGTTTTGGGAATCCAAATATGGTAAGTTACTGACAGTTAACTATGACTATGGGATTATTCACTGCACAGAAAGTGTAAGTGGAACAGGCAGCACAAACTGAAAAATCACATTTCTTCTTCTTTATCCTGTCATTAACCATCCTGAGATCCTCCTGGTCTCACTGCTAGCTGCTCTTGCTGAGTACCACCTTAGCATAACTAACTCATGGTAGAGAGATGAATAGACAGGTAAACTTCATATGCTGGCACAGCTGGCTCTAAGTTCCCCCTCTTCAGTTGCAAACCCACCGGGTTCCATCACTACCCCTCCGGGAAAATACCCCTGATCCGTTAACATATTTGGCAGTCAGACATTTCATTAAGGGATTGCATAGCACACAGATGCACACCAACTCATCATTTTCTTATTAGCTCTATGCCTGTTGCATCTAAAAGCCCTAATCAGTATCAGACTGACAACATTCTGCTGGACAGAATGTGCATGGAGGAAGACAGAATCCCCACACAGAAGCCTGGACACTGTAAACCCAATGCACACATCCAGCTCAAAGAACTCAACTCTACACTGCTAATCTGTGTACATGTTCAGCTTTGCAGGCTGAGTATTCTTATTTTAAATATTCACAGAATGCCGGAGTACTGAATGGACAGAGTAGGTAAAAAAAAACCAAACCAAAGCAAATCAACAACAAAACCATAAAGAAAACATTATTAAATCTACGGGGGGGGGGTGGGGGGGTGGTGGTAGAACAACAACACATTGATACATTGATAAAGGCAAAAGTAAAAATGCATTCTGTTATAGTACCCACTTTTACATTTTAAATGTGCATGCTTTGCTCCCTTGCAAAGATTTAGTAGCTATCCCCAGTTACAGACCTGCATCACAGCTCCCTGCTGTGCCTGCCTCTGTGGGGCAGCAGCAACTGAGCTGAAGCAGGCACAAGGCTGAGGGTAGGACAGGACGTAAAGTGTAGAGCCCTCAGGAAGACAGGTCCCAGCACACCAAGGGGAAGGACAGAGCCTGGAAGGTGATGGCAGCTTCTAGAATAAGTTCACAAGTTTCACACTGGAAATCTGGGAGTTAAAACCACAGTCATGGTGGAGATTCCAATTAGTCACGCTCTCCCAACCAACTCTGCGATGTGATATCTATGCTTGTACTGCCTAGAAACATCCCAGCCTCCTGATGAAGTTACTAGATAAATTGTTAGTTTTAAAATACAGCTAGACAAGGGTTAAGAAAACCAACAATGGTCTATTATTTACTGTAGTACTGCAGCACACATGTCTCCATCTTGGATGAAGGGTGAAAGACACCATTTTGTGCAACAGACTGGCAAAGTCAGACACTGGGAGAATGAAATGGCCTGTTATGGTGGTATTATCCAAATGACATATAGCTATGGAACAGTAAGACACAGGCTGTGCAGACACTCTTACTAGTATACTAACTAAAGAAGCAGACCTTGCACAAAAAAAGCAGACCAAGACACTAATTTGGCTCATTTTCTAAATCCTGGGTACCAAAATGGGAGGGGGGATCAGGACAAAAAGGATAGCTTATAGCCTTAAATTTCTTCCTGAGCTTCACTTGCCATCACAAATATTGCTGGCTATCAGATTTTATTACCACTTAAGTATTATATTCCTTGCAAATACTTATAAATACTTATGGGCATACCTTCAAAGCTGCTCATGTACAACAGAGGATTACTGAGCATCCTATATAGGAGGTAACAGAGCCAGGAACACACAGAAAGAGTCAACTGGCTTTGGTCAGAAGTCTACATCAAGTGCAGCTTCTCTGTCCTTCAGGTTTTTACTCTTTACTGAAGTGAATCCTTCAACCAGCAGATACGAAAAGGTCTAGAGCCCCTAAGATAGAGGACATATCTCAGGGTTGAATATGGTGGGAAGGGATGCAAAGCTTGGACTAGGGCTTATTTGGAGACATGTCTAGGGACATGGGGAGTTTGGGACCATTAAGTTAACACAGAAGTGTTAGTAAGATGTGAAGGGCTGGACTTCAAAGCCAAGGTGAGGGGGGTAAACCTAGGAAAGACCACAAGACAATAGATGGCTCCTAGCTTCAGTGAGACTGGTGTCTACAGAAAGGTCCTGTCCCTCTTGCAGCCAATATAGGTGTCTGCAGCTTTCATGTGATGGTGTGATGGCAGTACTAGGAATTCTGACTGCGAAGCATTTGAGATTGAGAAGGAAAAGGAAACCTCCTTCCAGACTCATGCAGAGACTTAGATGCCAAAGCTCAAGCTTTCATCAAATACGCACAACTACTTTCAGCAGGTTCTGCTTGTCCTTGGACAATTTAGCATTCCTTTGCAACATAACATTTCTAAGAAAGCTACTATAGGACTGCAGGTGTCCTGCATGTATTCAGGATGTACTCTCCAAAATGTGAAACTATAGCACAAGCATTAGGTTTACCTTATTCCTGTCTTAAACATTATATTTCTCTCACTCCTCTTACCTTTGCGTATGTTTTCAGAATCTTAATCTTTGCTCCATTAACCATATGCTCTCCCTTTTTCTGCTGTGCCTTTGTTCTCTCTAGTTTTCCTCCTCTTCACTAAAACAGTCCTTCCTTCATGCATGTTATTTCCCCACTAACACAACAAAAATCATAATGCTAATCTGATTTCACATGTGTAGCACAGCTGATTTTACTTTTTTATTCCCCACACTTTTCCCTGCGTTGACACTGTTGACAAGCCCTCTGAGACAAGGCCTGTTCAAATGTGAACTGTGCTTAGAAAAACAGTACCCAGATCACCTTGTCTGCCCCTCAGCATGCGCCAGACATAAAAAAAACCCAACACTAGTGGATAAACTTGCTTCTTATACAGCCACCACCTTATTCCACCTTAGGATCTGAAGTTTCAGGTCAATGCATTAATACTGTGTCATCCCACACTACAAAACCTGATGCAGTTTTCATTAAGGTCAGTCACTTTGCCAGAAACTCTAAAGGCAGTTGAGGAATTCCACCTCAGACCCAAGGTAAGAGGCAAAACTGCTGTATCAGGTAAATCTCTTCTGAGGTGCAGAGCAAAAGGCCTCTAAATACCAACCTTAGTAAAGCTGAGTGCCTACCCAGCCCTTGCCTCTGCAAGCCCCTCACAGGGCTCAGTAAGCACTTGCTTAGCATGGTGTTGAGCATGGCAGTAAAACCTAGACACACTGCTTAAACAAGCTAGAACTGTTTCTCAAGGCACCATCCTCTTAACATATGACTGCTGCTAAACATTACAGTATAAATTTCCCGCTGAACTTAAAATACAGTTGACAAATATCAAAAAAAAAGAATGAAAATATTTATATCTTGAAACACCTGGACTGAGTAAACAAGGTGGGCCTCTGTTATGTCCTGCTTACCAATGCACAGGCTGAAGCAGACAAATATTTTAGAGCAGTCACTGTTGTGCATGCATGCATGCATGCCCTGTGAGCTGCCCTTCCCACTGCTTTGCCTGGCAGGAGCAGAACAAATCCTGGACAGGGTGATGGGTGCCCTCTAATGCTTCGAAGAAGGTGATGACCCGAGCACACACAGCAGAGGCTAAGCCTCTCAGGCAGCTGAAGCAACTCATTCCCACACTGTATGCAAACACCATGCACAGGTACAGGTACAACTTTCAATTTTTCTCCATGTCCTGAATGTCAGATGGACCCTGCTTGTGGCTACAGTATTATCCAATGCCTTTCACCATCCTTCAGAACTGATTTTATGGAGCCAATTTACTCTAGCAGATAGTTATCTAAAACTCAGATAATGCAATCATGACCAAAAATGATCACTTAGTGGTTAGACTTGTTACTTTTAAGTAATCAACAACAATTCTGCTTCTTTCCAGCCCTCACTGCAAGCATTTGAAAGTCCGTCTGTCCATTCCACTGTCACTGGTCATCTTCCCTTTTACAATGCCTGTGTGCTAGAATTCACTGTGCTGTTGTGAAAAACTAATCATTTAGTACTCAGTGTCACACTGGTGAAAACTGCTATGTTTAGGCATGTGCCTCTAATAACTCAACATTTTAAGAATATATTAGGGTTTTTAATATACTTTTAAAACTGAAGATATATGACTAAAAGTCGTATTGAAGATATATGACTAAGCCTATATATATATATATATCCCACCTACTTACACTTGGATTAACAGTCTTCAAAATGACAAGTGAAAATCTGTAACCTGTAGAAAGCACGCAGTATTTCAATCCCACACAGAAAATAACCTCTATGCTTTAACTTTGGTAAGCAAACACAGCAAAGCCCCATCCAAATAAAAATACCCGCTAAAAGACATTTTTTCATTTAGCACCTTAAATAATACAATGTTCTAACTTCAGGGGAATTCAAATACTTAAGAATTATTTTATGAGAGAAGTTGAGCACAAGAGCCCTGGTTCAGGTAAGCACCTGCATCTACAAGTTCTCCTAGACTGAAGGTCTGACATATCAAGGCAGCAGGTCTGATTTCCAGCTCAAATACTTACTGATGTATCACTCTACAGTAAAGGGAGAAAACCTGTTTCAAAGCTCCTAACATCTGAAATCCTTCTGAAATAAGTATTTGCCATCCTAGTGGAAGCACCTCAGACGCACCTACTCTGCAAATTCCTTCTTATAAAACAACACCATTAATAGGAGACAACTTGCAATCCACTGAACTATCATAAAGAGACCAAACAACAAAGAGCACAATTAAGTGCTACTGCTTACCAGTTGTTCTAGTTAATTCTTGTAGTTTTATCATTACTGTGTTTTCCTTTTTAATTGTTTTTCTCCCCTTTCCTTACTGCCCGAGAGACACAAACGCACAAAAGATTTGCCTATCTAGCCATGCAAACACAGCAATGGCAGACGATATGCTTGAAGAATGTCTGAAAAACTGTTTCTAGAGGAAAAAAATGGATTATTTTTCTCCTCAAGTAGTCACAGCCATTACTTGTAACAGGGACATGCAAAAAACATTAAGACAGATGTATGAACTTTGAGTTGATGATATGCCGTAGTTCATTACATCTGAGGAAGTGTTGTTACACGGAATCCTGGTGAGAGCATTTTGATACAGGCCACAGGACTGACTAACACCAGTTTCATTGCTCAATGTGGCATATTTTTCCTATTACATAATGCTTATTGTAGCTATTATAATGATACATAGCTGAAAGCCATCAGTGAAGACTTTCACAAGGGACCGCACAAAGCAAGCTGATACAATGATAAAGAGACAGCACTTGATCTTATTTCCGTACACTCTTTTGTATCTTTGGTGGCTGTTGAATCAGTTTGTTCTGATCAGATCTTCCAACCTCACCTGCCACCTCTATGATACCATTTGTCAGACCAAATTTAGAAAGCAGCTGCTGGGAGAAGGGCTGAAGTCTCATCACCTGTGGAAGGTCACTAAATAAGGAGGGCAGGAATGGGGATCTCTCGCATCAGCCCCATCTGTCACAGGATCACCTGCGCATGCAAATTCCAAAATGGTTAGAAACCAGATCAACTAGCTGGTGTAATTACAGGGAAACCTCTCAAAATATGAAACCATATTAGGTGGCCTTTTTATTGACTATGCCTACTTTAAAGTTTATATGTCATCAGGGCAGACTTGCAGAAATCCTCATGAATACAGTGTAATCAAGTTTTTATTAAAACTAGTCAGATGTTTTTTCCACCAAAGCCAAGATTTCATTAGGAACCTTTCTCTGGTTACCTTCTTTAACCGATACCTTCCAGGGGGCTATCTGTCACCAAGAAAAAAGCACACTAATTTGGACAGTTTAGGGTATTCAGATCTTGTTTCTTCTAAGAACTTCAACTGTGCTGATGATGAGAAAGAGATGAAAAAGAACTGCTTCCAATCCCAACTTCAGATATTATAATTGTATTAAATGATCATTTAATTAATAAAAGGAATAGAGCACCATGCAAATGGAAGTTGAGAAACTAAACAGTTTAACATATCAAAATCCCTCACGTCACTGAAAAACTGCAGAGGTCTAAGCATTCACACCAACTGGAATTTTAATATAATAAACAGGTTTGATTTGGTATTAAAAATTCATATGAAATTAAATGAGTGAGCCCCAACTTCAAAGCAGCCAGCTATAAAGTTACTCCACTGGTTTATTCATAAACTTATTTCTTGGCCAAATACTCTAAATCCAATACAGCATCATTATGAACTGCTGAATTGCATGTAGAAGTCTGCCTATCACTTCTTTAAAATACTGCAATGAAGAGATGCTTATTCTAAACTCACTGTGCAAAATATAATTTTGGACCCTCCTATAATTCCATGATGAAATCACCACAATTGGTCTAAAAATGCAGTATTTTGAAAAATTAATACCTGTATTTTGGAGAATAAAATACTGGTATCTTGCAAAGGGAGTGAAAGGCAGCTCAAGTCTGTTTGTCCTTAAAAACAAGCTTGTCACATAATGGGAAAAAAATTAATCCACCAGCTGCTTCAACCAAACGAAACACTCAACTACAAGTTGCAGTCCACTTTGGTACCTGGTCACTTTCAATGGCACAGACGCATACTGCATCTGCAGTGCAGTACAGTGCAATGTGTAGGCTGAAGACATAAGAAGTTGCACATTGTCTCATACGGTGGAGAAGGATTAAAACCTAGAAGCAAAACTATGTGGTCATATAATTCACTTGTTCCAGTTGATTCCTCCCCTTGGTTTGCCTCTTCAGGGGCTTCTGGGCCGCTAGAAAGGCAAGTTCCCTCAAGCAGAGACCTCGGTAAGCTCATCCTGAACATCAAAGGCAGCAACAGTGACACACAAACAAGTATTAGACAAGGACATAAAAGAAGATGAATCTGAAGCAGCTGTCAAGAATAAAGGAAGCAAGACTGATGTTGGGCAGACAATAAGAGGTCAGAGAAAAAAATGCTGACAGATTAGCATCAAGATGAACAGTGAAAGCAAAAAAAGCAAAATTTGCTATTGCTTTCTCCTGGAAGGGAAAAGCAGTCAAGCAAAGAGGAAGAACTTGGTGAAACTGCATGACTGCCATTATAATATTAGCCTTGCCAAACTTTAAAGCCCCTTAAAGCAGGCAAAATGAGTGTCTAAGACAAGAGATGAACAGGAAGCACACCCTATTTATCTGGCAGCCAATACTGACAGCACACAGGATAAAATGACAGAATTCTGTCCCTGTATGAACATAATCAGAGAAGCTGGGAAGAAGGAAGAATCATAGAATAGTTAGGGCTGGAAAGGGCCTTAAGATCACCTAGTTCCAAACCCCCTGCCATAGGCAGGGACACCTTACACTAAAACCATGTCACCCAAGGCTCTGTCCAACCCGGCCTTGAACACTGCCAGGGATGGAGCATTCACAACTTCCTTTGGCAACCTATTCCAGTGCCTCACCACCCTCACAGTAAAGAACTTCTTCCTTGTATCTAACCTCCCATTGCATCTAGGCAACTAACACGATCTACAGACATGTCTAAGCTGGAGACACTGCAATAGCTTTGTGAAAGTCAGTTTTCGGAGCAGCCCAGCTGTGATTACAAGCACACAGAGCAGTTTATCATCTCATAACTTACGAATCTTGTCAGTAATCCTCATCTGACAACAGTGACTCTCACAGCAGCAAAAAACATGGTGAAAGAGTATGGGGAACTTAATGGTGTGGCAGATGAACAAGGCCCCTCCATCCCCATGAGAACATTTTTCAAAGCAGGAACAGCTTCCAGTTGGGCAGAATCAGAAAACTGCATCTCCTTGATTCTGCCCATGAAGTTTGCCAACAAACATACACAATAAGCTTTAAACGGGTTTACATACCTGAACTCTGCATATAGGAGTGCAAAGATTTGTGCTACAAACTAAAACAATGTACTAATTTTTGCTGTGCTCATAGTTTAGATAAATCCAATCTCTGTTTACCTATCTTATGACTGAGAAGAGATCAAATCCAGAGAAAAGAGTATTAGATGTTGTAGAGAGGAGAGCTGAAGGCCCCCACACGATACAGATGTAATTTGTGCAATTTGTGCCATGGAAGCCCAGAAAGAAATTGATCGGCCAGGCTGCCTGGGGTGCGGCACAGGCTTTTGTGCATGAACAACATTTTAATAAACAAGCAACTACATAAACATTCTCAGAGCTAGTGGGAGACAAAGCTGATGACAAGATGAATCCTGACCCCAAATGGGCAGTGTCACAAAGCTGGTAGAAGGCTGAACCATTACCTCAATTTTACCCCCAACTAGACAGTGTAACACAACTCTTGTTCAACCTATGCATCTTAAGAAAAAAAGCAAAACCCTATACCAGAATATAAGCAGTACTTCAGAAAGACCATCGTCTGAGATACATATGTTCTGTGGGGGAGAAAGGGAGGAAATGAAATAATCAGCCTGAGGGTACACTGCAGTATTTCTACAGTGACTTTTGTACATGAGGTCTTGCATCCTTCCATTGTCTCAACACTCAAGGCAGTTTCCACCATCTAAAAAGGGAAAAAAACCCAGCAGTTCATGAAGAGAATTATTTGGGCCTGTAGCTATTTGTGTTTAAATATATAATTAAAATTAACTGAATTTAAAAAGCAGCTAATTTATGCTGTGGATGATGTGGTGCATGGTCAAACATGAAGCATTGCCATGAGTCTTATTTTCTGATGGAAAAGCTTGGTCTTCATAGGAATTCAGACTCCAAGCCTAAATATTTTCAATTACATAAGACAGACATTCTATAGTTTTCTGTTACAGGGACTGAAAAAGTGCCAGTGAACTTCTGTGCTGTTCTACCTTGTGAGGACCACACATTGCAGTCATATTAGGAATGTGGCAACTGAATTTAAGAGCAGCCCTTGCAGTTTAACTCCGTAATGGACTAGACTGAGAAAGTATTTATTTTCAACTACTATACAGCAATCTGCAGTAGTTTTAAAAGGGATGAAAATGTCATGATAGCTTGCTCATGAGCTGCTATGATGCAACTCAAGCATAAAGTAGTTAAAATTTTGGGTCAAGAAGTGGACATTTTACAGTTTTAGTAATTTCTTACTTACAGAAGGGACTATAGTTTGTGTGTGGTTTATAATATTACATAATACAAATAGCGTTCAGTTTAACAATTGCCTAAATGCACAAAGAATTAACCAATATAACGCCTCAAACATTACGATGTCCAATTTAAAAAAAAATAAAATCTTTTAAAAGTACACAAACACAGTTACATCAGGAAAGCCATAAAAACCTATTTCAGTGATGCAAGAAGTCTAATCCAAACCAGGTGGATAAACATCAATCCTAGAATGCTTAGATTCTGTGGGTTTATATTAAAAGTTGGCAGAGAAAAGAGAGATGAGACTAAATCTTCACCTAAATTCAACAAAAGAATTTTTTTAGGGAAAAACAAGGGCAGAATTCATGGTAGTGCAGAAGATGATGTGGACAGGCCAACTAACTGTGTTTCAACATGTTGCTCCACATCTAGCTTTCAGAAACGCTATCTACCAAAGACACTGTTCTCCTTCTCCCTCCCACTTTTAGCCAAGCACTGATGTGTAAGTGCAGTCAAGGTGAGATCAGAATGTTCCTAGTGAAGTGAGCTTCCAACTATATGTTATGCTCTTTTCTACTACTGCATTGTAAACTTGATTTTTTTAAACTTTATTTAATGTACCTCATATTATCATATATATAATGTGTATTATTATCTATTATAACATCACATAAATTTGCCTTGCTTGCCTCAAAATCTCTCATGGTACATTCCCTCATGTTTTGAGTGTTTCTGTGCCCAGTTCCACTAGCTAGAAGTTTACTTTCTCTCATGCACAAGGACTTTTTTATTTCTCCTCTGTGTTGATGTGTTGATGCATATTTTCCTATTTTTTCTTAAAAAAATTACAATAGATTTCCCTCCTCTTTCTACCCACATGTTAAAGAGGTACATTCACCTACTACACGACAGAGGAAATGACACAAAAATTAAAGAACTAGGTATTCTGCTTTGGTCATACATGACAGCTCATCTACTTTAACCCTTGCTTGTCTCTAACAGGAAGTTATTGATGCGTCAGTTCATATTTAAATCCCTTTCTTCAGGGGGAGACAAAGAAACATATAGTTCACCAGCAGTGTCATGGACGTCAGCTTGCTCCTAACTTAAAAGATGACATGAACCGTATGATAAAACAGTGGCCAGGGACAACCCACCACCAAACAATTAAAGTACAAATACAACCAAAGACTGGCAAAGATTGGAGGAGTGAGAAACACAAAACGGGGGGGGGGAAGGGACAGCAGTCCAGAACTGAAGGGAGAGAGAGACACATGGCAATACTGAGCTGTACAGTCCAAGGGAGATAACCAACTCTGGTATTAAATCCCACAAAAACTTCCAGAACACATTCAGGTTTGTTCTGAAAACTGGAGAGGTATATTAGAATTATGAATATGAATAAGTATATTATAGAAGCAGCTAGTTATTTAAGTAAAAGATCAGGAAAGACAGGAGTCAAATGCCTGCCAACAATAATGGCAGGCTTGTCCATCAGGAAGAATATGCCTGATTTTGTTCTAAGTATCTGAAGAAGGAAAAAAAAAAAAAAATAGGACTACAGGACTGTTGCCTGTTGGGGTTGGAAAGCAGAGCAGAGCTGTGATAGTTTTAGTCTAGTTTTAGATGTGCAGTACACAGAACTGAGTAAAAATAGCTAGGCAATGATGCCTGCTGCATTCTCGAGATTAGGATCAGGCAAAGGCTTCACGATGGCTGCCAGCATTTGAATAGTTTTGAGACATTTCAGAAGATTATGTGATTCCAGAAGACCTCTTTCTTTTATTAAAAACTAGTAGGTGCTTTTAATAGATGTTGAGTAGAGACAGGCTTTGTTTGAGAAGGCACTGCTTATTCTAAAATAAGCAGGATCCAGACAAAATGCTTCATCAGTTCACTGCCTCCTAACAGTATCTTTACTTAGGACCTCTAGGCTCTCATCTACCTGTTGTTTTGAGTAAATCCAACTTAAAAGAGAAGCGAGGGGAACCTAATAGAGAGTAAAAGTTGTTAACTAAATAGGCAGGGCATAGGTGATGCTAAATGAAGAGTCACACCAGGACAAAGCAGTGACCTGATACAAAGCTTGTACCTGGATTCTGAGCTCTGAATATCATCTGTCTTCAGCATGACCAGAACCTCAAGCAAAAGAGGGGACTACTGTTTGCTCTCATTCACCTGAGCAGGATCCTCACCATGTGCAAATGACAGTGACAAGCACTAGGGATATGCTTATGTTTTTGGCAAAGAGGAAATTAGATGAATCTGTGTAATTAAAAAAAAACCTGAACAACTCCTGCATTCCCTCCATGAGCAGTGACAAATGGATGGCTTCAGAATTCCAACCTAAGTTGGACAAAAGCATCTGGAAAACTGACACGAGACCACAACACTGAACTGAAGACACACAGTAGTCACCAGCTACAGAAATCACAGACTGCCGCCTTTTCCTTTGTCAGAAAGCTCTGTATCCTACAAATCCTACCCCATGCAAGGAAGTTCAATCATTCGGAGACACTCCTGTCAATGCAGTCAGTTGAAAAGGCTTCAGTTTTTAAAGGAAACTTGTGATTTTCGTAACATTCTCTTCTCGTACTGAAGTAAGCCATTTAAATCTCTATTACATGCTCCAGTATACCAAGCAGTCCAAACAAAGAGAAATGGATTAGATAAACAGAAATATTTTTGTTATGACCTAATTTAAGGACCTTAAAAATAATGTGACTACTTCAAAAACTGCAAGGCATCAAAAGGCTTAAAAATATTGCAGAGACACGAGAGTTGTAAGGTATCTGGCAAGTACTGATAGAGTAACATTTAAATCAAATGAGAAACAGGAGGCATTCAGAGACACATGGTTACCATTCACGTAAATTTATGACCAGGGCATTTCTGTTACTGTAATAATCTTTGTACCAGGAGCCACATGCAATGGTTCTCTCTTTTATGTACAATGTCCATTTACGTCATATTGGTGAAAATTAAAGGCTTGAATTTGGAATTTGCTGGCTGCCAGTACAACATAAAAGATGAAGGTAGTACAGCTTTTGCTCTTTGTAAAAGGAATCAACAGCTAGGAGAAGGAATCATGCAGGTTTTACAGTAAGTGGCAGAAGAGATGGCTAGGAGACAGAAGTATGCATGCCCCATTCTACACACAATTAACATCAGTCTACTACAGATCCAAGTACACCCTTAATAAAGGTGCCTAATATTTCCATCAAACTAATGAATGCACTGCTTCCTTGATTACCTTCAAAGTTCATTTGTGCATCTGCACTAGTAGTAAAGTCTTAGTATCACAGCCTGTTCTGGAAGACACCTTTAGTAAGCCTCGTCTTACCACACAGTCAATGTTTTTCTGTTTCCTTGAACACAAATCTAAAGCGAACAGTGCAAAATACAATCTACAAAGTAGACACATAATGCCATCTGTATTGCAATTCCCTCATTAATTTTATAGTTTATATTATCTTCCATATTACATTCCTTCTTACAGAAGCACTTAGACATCACAGCAGCCTGAGTAATAAACCCCCAAATTATAAATAGCAACAACTTCTCCTTATCAGGCAATAAGTGTCCAGGATCCCAAATATGGTAAAGCAATTCGTAAACTGGAGAAATAATGAGCTGTAGGCAAAAATATTCCAACTCTTATCACAAACTGTTTTTCCATAGGGTGCCTGCCTCTACCTGCACATCAAATTCACATCATTAAGATGGGATTGGAAGAACTTCTCTGCCACACTCTATTCACAGCTCAGTCTTTTGATTCTTGGGTATGATGTCTGACCTCCATTCATTCTTTATCCCTGGTTCACCAGGTTTAGGACTCCTTCTAAAGGCAAACAAGGGTCACTGGGGAAACAAGGGACACTTCAAAGGAACCAAGAATAACTATGCCTAAATGCATAAGAAATGCCACTGACTCAACCCTAATCCAAGCTTGTTTTACATTTTTGCTGCTCCTTTAAATACCACCCTGTCTCTGCATCTTCCTGGTATCTCTTGTTCTCAATTATCATCTCTCTGAGGTTATTCACACAGCACAATACAGCACTGTAAATCCCTGAACAGGGCATCAGATGCACCTCTATGCCCATGCAACCCACAGGCATAAGATACAGAGCTAGCCCACATTTCCAGTGTCCAAGTAAGCTCACTAAAAACTAGGTGAGGTATTTCTGCACAGCTCTGCACTGTGCTATGGATTCAGGCTCTCTAACAAGGAAATCATTTTTCTGCTGTTTGCACAAAGCACCTTGTTTAGCATCTAGGCTCAGAACTAAAGCCATTAGGTACTGCACAAATAAAATCCCCAAAAACAACAGTAGCAACAGAGCCTTCTTGTAGATTCCTAAAACCCACAAGTACACCTAGTTGACTGCTGAGAGAAATGTGACAAAAAACATGCCAGTGTGTTTCTCTGCAATAAAACATAGACAACAGCTCCACAGGAAGCCAAGCATAGGGGACACAACCTAGCCCCACGCCTAGGAAAACTCCAACCTGAAATAGCAAGAAGAAAACTAGATGTTTTAATAGCTCATTCCTATTTCTTTACACAGGGCAGCCAGGGCCAAAAGCAGCAAGGCCACAGCTAAGGTTAAATCTAGACGAAAGTTTTCTCATCAGTAAAGGTTCTTTAAAGGGAGATGGGTTTATTAAATCAGAAACATTTTATTCTGTGAATTGGTGAAAACTCAAAAGTATTAGAGCATCACAGCTTCAAAGGAAAGCAAAATGTTTTCATGCAATATGCTTCTTCCCTTAGCTTCCCTGACCATTGCTTCAAGAATGTCCCTTTTCCCGCATCTTTCTACTACTTTCTACATCTTGGTTTGCTTCTTTGTTCACTTGCTTTAAAAAAAAAAAAAAAAAAAGGCACTCCTCCTCCCCCCTCCCAAAAAAAGCAACAAACCCATGAACAAAACCCCAACAAACAAAAAAACCACTCAAAACAAACAACCAAAACAACAACAATGACAACAAAAAAAAACAACACAAAAACTGCTTCAGAGCATTATTCTTGGCAGGAAAAAAAACATAGGTACCTCATGCATACAGCAGAAAGCTTACTGATTGTTTCACTCTGCCGGAATGTTTTACAAAATCACTTACATCCCCATATGAGATAAAATGTCACAGCAGTTTTTGACACATCACCTGTATTTTACAAATACCAGATTTATGAGGTCATATAAATTCTGGTCTTAGTTCTTCAGTGTGCTTTGGTCTTCCAATGGTATTTTTAAGGGAATTTTCAGAGTACGGAGTAAACCAGATTCTATTTAAAGGACATGGATTATCAAAGTGGTGAGTAAGGAAGAAAGGAGAGAAATAAGGTTATGTATCATATATAATGTTTTCAGAATTCCCTACATGAGTTACACATTTAATCCCATGACTTTTCAATGGGACTGAGAAGCCCAACATGACCTAGATGCTGTCCCCATGCTAGTAAGTGCCTGGACCACCCCAACAAATTAGCTACAGACTTCCAACCAGGGCTGTACCTTATTAAAAAAAAAAATCAGCCTCCAACAATTCCTCTCACAATGAAAGTGTAAGGGGATATAGCATTATCTATGTCTCTAGTGGTGTTTATCTATGTCTCTAGTGGGTGTTAGAGACATCACAAATGCACATGACACTTTGTTTACTTCGGGGGTTTTCATGATCACGGTTCAATTTCTGCCTAAGGCCCCTAAATGGAAAACAAACTTTTTAGGAAGTCAAGGCATTTGGAGACTTTTATAGGCCTGTTCTTTCAATAACTACAACCATCTGAAATTAATAAGTGAAATCTGTAAAAGAAACTTTCTGTTCAGCTTTCATCATTTGTGGGAATTCTGCTTTTTTTTCCCCATCAGCATCAGCAGCTGATAAATGAGAATTTCGGGAAGCTTGTAATGTTGCCATGTAAGACATTATCACCCCAAACCTTTAACAGTAGCTGAAGCACACTGTAAACTGACTGCAGTACACTAAAATTGGACAAGAGGGTCAGTATGCATCATTTGGGTAGGACAACTTAACAATTTCACACCATTTGTAACCAATCTCTTGCTGCTTAAGTGATGCAATTAATGCCCTTCACACTTTACAAAGAAAAAACCCCAAGGCCTCACTGCTTTTCCTAATGTGACTACCCCATTGCTCTGTTATTATAAAGGCATTTCTATTGGTATAGATGACTGATGGAGGGTTTACAAATTGCTAATTCACAAAAGCTGCTTTAAAGCTACATTTCACAGATTTTTTTAATTCAGGTTCCATATTAGAAGAGGGGAGTAGTGTGTCACTGTTACAGAGATTACTGCACATCAGTAGACTTACAGAGCTTTGAGTGCCATTGAAGCAGAGCACTGTGCTTCAGTATGGGAAGCTGTTACCGCACTTAACAGCTCATATGTTCAGAAATGCAACATATCAGAAAAAAAATCTCAGATTTGATTCATTATGTTTATATATTTAAAATAATGCATACAGTGCTTTACAATTATTTGCCCTACCATAAACATGGTGGTATTTTGACAGTGAAGCAAAAAGACTGCTCTGATTTATCTGCAGATTAAGTTGTATTTTTGTGCTAAATGATAAGCTGCTCTGCCCCACAGACCAAATCGCATTTGTTCATATATGGTTATTCTCAGATACACGGAAAGGAAAAAAAAAAAAAAAAACAAACCAAGAAGTTACTCAGTTAAAAGCTCTCTCCATCTGCCTAGAGTTTTATTAATAACTCATCACCATGGTATCACAGCATCTTAAGGAAAATAAAACAGATAGTTGCTAGGCTCTCCAACCTCAAGGATAAAAGGGAATACTTCTTAAGGAAGACTACGAGAAACTGCTTCGGTCTTGTTTCCTTATCACTCTTGAGAGTGATGCTAAGCCAAGAGATGGGCCTCATATTGTGTTCTGAAAGCTGCAAGTACTGTGGCCATCACTCAACTCTGTCATCCACGACCCAACTCTCTGCACTAGCACCTACAGAAAAACCCAGAAATCCAAGCTGTGAAGGGACAAAGTCTAACCAAAAGGGAGCTGTATGAAGGAATGCATTGCTTCCTTCAGCACTCCCATTTAACCCTCAAAAGGACTCTCTGACCATATCACTGTTGTCCCTATTCACATTAACTGAAAATGAGCTGTTTGCTGACATGCACTGAACTCCGTCCTGCAGAAGGGGCTCTAGGATCAGCACATGGCACAGTCTTGCACTCAACTGAGCCCCATAGTGTCGTGCTTTAAAGGCATCTGACATCAGTGGTGGGAACTAGGGAACAGTTTAGTGACAGGTCCTCTATTCACAAGAATCTCAGCTATTTCTCACAAGTATTTTCAAAATTACTGAGTTTGAGAAGTGCCACCCTTTACCTGTAGCAGTCTCCCCATCAATACAGAGACAGAGGATGAACCCATGCCTCTGCCAGGTTTAGGCTCTAGAAGGAACAAGAAGCCTGCATGCACTTGTAAACATTATCTGCTTCAATAAGTGAAGTGGGCTCAAAATGTGCTGTAACATCTTTAGAATCCTAATACAGAGAAGCATCAAGTTTAAATGCAGTAAAAAGCATATGGCAGTTTGTTTGCAGTCCACATTCCCTTTCAAAACGCATGTACTGCATGTTTGACTGTTGCCACATTGTTATTCCAGTAAAGAATGGGACAGCAAAGGAAAATCTGTAAAAACAACATACAGATTGAAGGGTATGACATACAGACTGAAGTGCTTCCTACTTACAGATAACCACAATGTTGACTAAATTTATTCTAAGGCTTAAGAGCAATGCAGTCAGAAGTCATACCTTCATTTCGTATGCTATTCTGCTGAAGTGTCTCATGAGCAGGAAAGCTTTACAGAACCCTTATGTCTAGTGCCAGACAAGGAGAGAAATCCAGACCTGCAAACTATCCAGTCTGCCATTTGTGAGAGATACAGTGAGTGGTTACACCATTTCCTTCCTTTCGCCCTGTTAAGATGAGAAAGAAGACAGGATTACAAAAATACCACTGGGTGCAGCAGATTCATCTCCAGCGCTGTCTCCCTCAAGTCCCACAGTCTTCTCATGTAAGCTTAATGCAGCAAACAGATCGTGCAGCTCAAGAGGTAAGAGAAGACAAGAAGCCCTAGAGAAGTGCATTTCCCAATGAAGGCCTGACATGACACAAAATGCCAAAGCAGCAGACCTGCCCCACTCCTCAAGAGCTGCTGCCGTAGCTCAACAGACCTCCCTCTCAGAAGGACATCATTCCTGTGTACTGTTTATGTTGTATTTTAGAAGGAAGAAAACTGCCCTTTAGCTCACTTCTTCCACACTCATATTACTGTACACTAAAGCAGAAGTCTGTCACCTACACCAAGTATAAAATACTGTATTTTGATGTCTCAGGTGGCTTAATGTTAAATTTCATACAGTTGCAAGAGAAGTTAAGCAAAGGAGACAACTGTCTCCTTGTCCTTCAGTTGCTCGGCTAATTTGTGCAAGCCAGAAAATCATCTCTTTCATATTTGTAGCTCTAAGAAAGCAATGATTCATGCAACATGAAGCCGTGTTATACTTAGGGTCTTCCTTTTTAAGGTGAAAAAGAAGCAGAGTTCAAGGTAAAAAAAATCTCTGGAAGCAAATAATCACCCTGATTTACCCCTGCCTGCCAGGCAGGGTGCATTTTGTCTTTCTCTGTATCCAGAACATATACAACTAATCCTATTTTCTAGAACTGCAACTGTTGATTGATGAGTCATCTTTCCTGTAAATTTATTATTTTCTTTTAATGATTTTGGCATTGTTCCTTGAAATTCCTCTCTGGCTATGTAATGGAAATTTTGACCTCACACTCTGGTTTCTTTAACATCACAGATACTGAGATTATGAGTTTAGGAAGACCGAACAGTTGAATAAAGGATCCAATGATGAAAATGTGCAGTTTAAAAAGAAAGCAAGCTGTACAAAATAAACTCTCAAGTAAATATTTAGCTGCAAGGCCATTAGGTTTTGTTCTTAATAACACAGCAACACATTTATCATAATTAATAATTCATGGGGGGAGGGTTGCTTCCCTCTTTCCCCTCCTGAAATTGTTAAAGTTGTTGGCAAGTGAAACTTGGCATATATCAAAGTTCAGTTTTTCCTTTTAATTAGCAACTCCCCATATTATGGTTTTGAAAACATACTGCAATTAGTAGTCAGAAAGCAAAAAGTAGAAAAATGCAAACCAGAGGAGAGTAGAAAGAAAACAAAAGCACCAAACAACTCATCCATGAGTTGGAACTATTGCATGGTCTAACATAGCACTTTCAGATTGTAATCAGCAAGATGAGGGACTTTTCAGCTCTGTATTTTCCTCCTTTGGTAGCAATGTGGACAGTACATAGTAGCCCAAATTTCTCAGACATGCTAAGTTCGTAACATATGGCAAAAGAGCTTACAATTTTGCATTTAGTCCCACCAAAAAAAAAAAAATCTTTGCAGAAAAAAATAAAAATTGAACACGTTTGTGCACTAGTCTGCTTTATGTAAAGCTTCATCTAATAAATATAACAGAAACTCCTCAATCTACTCAGCCTGCATTCAGCCAGCAGGAAAACCCCACAGCACTCAGAAACAGACACACTGCTAGCACCTGCTAGAGCCTCTAGCCAGCAATTGCAATCAACCACCAACAATCATCATGGTAAGCTAGATCTAAGACGTGGCACATTCATGGCTCACAAAGGCTAAGCCTGTTCAAAATGAACTGACATTCCTGCCTATCTTTCGAACGCTAAGTGGGATAGCCAAGGGACATGACAGCATGAGCTTCACATTATTCTTGGAAAAACTCTGAAGGAGATTTCTCAGATGAGAACACCATTATCTCTCTGGCAATTCTTTGTGGTCATGCCAGAGGGCAGCCATGTTTATGCCTGCCATGTTTAGCTTGCATGACCAACCACCTTTCATTCAGGCCAACCGCATGAGACAATATTTGGCAATGAGCTCCACTGCTGCTCTAGCCACAGGGGAGCCCACAGCAGTCCCTTCACAAGTTTTATTAGACACTGACCAACTTAAGTGGCCAATTTAACCCATGAAAAATGCAGTAAGTTTGAAACTTTGAAGACAGTCACTGCTCTTCCCCATCAAAATAGCACTCCGAATGGAAACTGTGCACCCAACAGTAAAGTAGCTCTGACTACATGTGCTGGGACACGTAACTATGCCTTGCAGCTGCTTTCAAATTCATAGGACTGTCTGTCCCCAGTCTGTTGCAATGACAGAGTAAGTTAATGTGACTCATACTGGTGTGATGACTGGCAAATACTTGTCATAAGATGCTACTGAAAAAAACCCAGTGTGTGAACACATTCCCAGCTCTCTAATGAAGCTGAGTTCCCAAAAAAAGACACTGGGAGAGGAGCAGGAAGACAGAAAGACAGTCAATTAATCTGTTGGGGTTTTGGGTTTTGATTGTTTTGTTGTGTTTTTTTTTTACCTTTCCAGTATCAGCAGAGAGCTGAGATAGCTGTATATTAGTAAAATAATATGCCTGTAACATAAGATGAAATATTTTAACACAGGTTCCCTTACATACAGCCATTAGTGGATGCAGGAAAGAAATGGCCAAAAGCTTTCTTTTGTCAGGGGAAAATTCAGCAAATATCAGAACAGCTTCATTTTTACACATGTAGTATTTTTGAATTGACTGTATGAGGCAACATGTTAAATATTTCCATCCACCTCATAAATAATGTTGCATATCTAGGGGAATACCCTACTACCTACACAATTGCTAAAATATCTGAGGTCTGTAATTACATAGAAAAGGAGAAAAGTAGCTGGGCCAGAGGATCCTGACACTGAAAATAAGAATAGTTTGGACACAGGGAAGAAGAGAGAGAGAGAGACAGAAAAAGGCATTCCTCTTCCCAGTGATATGTTTATGTTACATGTAAGTGTACCCGATTTAACTTGGGTAACAATCCATCAAAATATGACAGCTGAAACCATCTGAAGCCAAAATCAGAACATGGTAGCAGAAACGTTTCAGAAAGCACTCTAATTTCTGCAAAATAAATTTATGTTGGCTCCATTCTCATCCTCACAGACCCTCTTTTGCATCAAAGCCACAAACAGTAAAGGCTCACAAACTGGTTGGAGAGGAATGATAGCTCTTTCCCTGGAAGAAAGGGAAACACGCAGCCTGGGATCCTGACTGGGACCTGGCCAGAAGAGAAGCGTAGTTGGGCCCGAGGATGGCCTGACATTGACAAGGAGAAAGGTTTGTGCAACGCAGGCCAGAGGAGTGTGTCACTGTTATGATACTACCAGCATTATCAAGCAAGAAAAATAAATGGGGAAGGGGAGAGTTGTCAGACTGCATCTTAACTTCAAATGTGAACTGCCTACAACTTGTACTAAGGAGAGATGATGGTAGATGCCCACTGCTCAATGAAGCACACCCATCATCCACATTCCAAATGCAAGTTTTAACTGTTTTGAGAAATCACCTTCAATGTCTACATTTTGGGCAAAAAAAACAAACCCAAGGCGAAAAGCCAAGCAAAACCCAGATCCTATATTTCTTAATAACTTGTTTGAAAACTGTTATTTCCTCTCATGCAATAAATTGCTTCTGAACTAATGTTTCATCTTTGTAAAACATTCTCAACACCCTAGAAGAATCTCTTTTTAAGGAGTAAATTTTTAAAAATTTTAAAAATTATTTATAATTTTTTTTTTTAAAGTGGAAGACTTTCCATCTTCCACTGGAAAGCAGGAAATGCCCTTGGGCCAAAAAAAAACAACCAAAAAACCAACCAAAAAACCCCCTGTAATTACATGACTGAATAACCTGAAATTCTCAAGTTATTTCATACATAGCAGATACAACAATTTATCCAAAAGTATTAGAAACGAAAATATTTTTCAAAATCACAAGGACTGAAATAGCAACAGAAATAATGTCCACATAAATTATCAGAATTAAAGAGGGAAAGGGGAAGAAACCCCACTATTATTAAATGTACCTTTTTATCAGGGAGACTGAAATCCCTCCATGAGGCTTTCCTTATACAGAATCACAGAATCATAGGATAGTTAGGGTTGGAGAGTATATACCTGGTACTGAAATGACCTTCAGTTGCTCAGTTACTGAAAATCCCCTTTGCTCATGATTATCATTGTATGTACTATTTGATTACACTTAGCAACAGTGAAAGTGTGGTACCTGTACCCATCAGAAAAATAAAAAAAGACCAAACATATCAAAACTTCTTATCCTATCATCTCCTATTTTGGACCTCAAAAAATTATCCTGAGCTCAAGTTTACACATAAGCAATATACAGAACCTTTGTATGACCTAAGAAGTCCAAAAGGAGGTATCTTGGTAAGACTGCTAGTGTAGTCCATTCATCTATTGATCCCAATGATCACTAGTCTTAAAATGTGAAGGAATTAATAATTAATTATTCCAAACTCTCTCAAGATACTCTCCAGACTTTATACTTTCAGCTCGAAGTATTTTTCTAGTTATTTCCTAGGTATGCTGTACTACACTTTTCTACGTAATGCAGAGAAAAATACAATCAAGAGGTCAAAAAAGCAAAAAATGTAGAGATCCATGTTAATAACGAGTCTAATAACGGTACAACATGAGATTTATTTATATTTTTACAGGTTCACTTTTCTTGTTGATTCTTATGCTTTAAACCAAGCAAACAAGCCAATAAAAACTAATCAAATGGGATTATGAAGTACAAAGTAAGGGTACAGACACTTCATTTTCCTTCTTTATGTTCCTCTTCCACCTACCTTTGCATGAAAGTATCACACAAAAAAAAGGAAGAAACACTTTCACTGATTACAAAGGTGCTGCATAAAACCAACTCAACACACATTGTTGCCAAATGCATAGCATAAGCAAAGCAAATGGCTACCATCTTTCCCATAATTATATTTTACTTAAAAAAATACAAAATAAAATCAGCTACAGCCTTCATTCAACATGTAAATCTAAACAGACTGAGAATGGAAATAAGTGCTTGCTGTCCACGTGTGAAGTTCATGATTACTCTGAACAATTAAAAGCATCAGAATGCCTAACACCCATTGGTTTCTCCAAGCACTCATCCATACTGCATGCCTGGCAGTGGCTTCAAAGAAAATGTGGATTAAATAACGTGATTCAGATGTGAAAAGACTGACAATAAACAGCATTTTAGTACCAGCTAGTCATAAACAAGCAAGCTTTAGTACTGCATGGCCACATTAGGAAAAATGAAACTGCTTCTTCCGAGAATAACATGCTGAGCGTTTGACCCATGTGCCCCGCCACGAAAACCAGGGGAAATTTGTTCTGATTTTCCTTGTTCCATCAACATTTAAATGCAACCTTATGTAAGAGAGTATAACTACTAAAAAATGACCAACTTTTCTTTAAAAATCTCATAAGAAACATTTTTAGTTACCCACTTCGGTCATTTTTAATAACGCCATTTTATTATGTTGTTGTTCTTAAAGAACAATGTTCACAGAAGTATAAATAAAGTTACAAAATACTTTCCTTAAAGATCACTAAGCAGATCAGATGGCCTCTGATCAATGCAATAGCCATTAACTGCAAGCATGTCATAATGCTACCCTAAATGACAGGCCTACCCATGGCATGGAGGCAGTTACAGAGCCATGGGAAGAAAACGCCAAGCACAGTGACTTCTTCCACATTTTATAAGGGACTTCCTTATCTCCCTTCAAATCCCTAAGGAAAGGATTGTCGGGTAGTTTTCATAACAACTAATTCCTGTATAAAATGGGTAAAAAAAAAACAAAACATACTAATTGGACTCACCACATTTCTGGAGTCTTCTGGGTAGACAGATTAACTTACCCTGCTGTAAAAGAAACTTCTCAAATGCAAGTACATATCCCAACAAAACATTAGCAGATGGTAATTATAAAATGTGTGTGAGAGGCTTGGGTGTGCTTAGTCATACTGTTCACCAGAAAAGACAGATTACTATGGGTATGAAAAGACAGATTACTATGGATGTGAAATGTAACAGGAAGGGATTCTATAGGTACACTGCAAATAAAAGACAGACTAGGGACAGCATGGGCCCTCTCCAGAAGCTATCAGGAGAGCTGGCTACCCTGGATTTGGAGAAGACTGAGGTTCTAAATGACTTCTTTGCCTCAGTCTTCACTGGCAAAGGCTCTGACCACACCACCCAAGTCTTGGAAGGCAGACGCGGGGACTATGAGAATGAAGACCTTAGAGCCACTGTAGGAGAGGAACTGGTTTGAGACCATCTTAAGAACCTGAATGTGCGCAAGGGCAGGGGACCTGATGAAATCCATCCGCAGGTCCTGTAGGAGCTGGCAAATGAAGTTGCTAAGCCGCTGGCCATCATATTTGAGAAATCATGGCAGTCAGGTGAAGTTCCCGATGACTGGAAAAGGGAAATATAACCCCCATTTTCAAGAAGGGGAAAACAGATGACCCAGGGAATTACAGACCAGTCAGTCTCACCTCTGTGCCTGGCAAAACCTTGAGGCAGATTCTTCTGGTAGGCATGCTAAGGCACATGAAAATCAACAAGGTGCTTGGTGACAGCCAGCATGGCTTCACTAAGGGGAAATCCTGCCTGACCAATTTGGTCGCCTTCTATGATGGGGCTACAGAACTGATGGACAAGGGTAGAGCAGTTGATGTCATCTACCTGGACTTGTGCAAAGCGTTCGACACTGTCCCACACGACATCCTTGTCTCTAAATTGGAGAGACATCAATTTGACAGATGGACCACTCGGTGGATAAAGAACTGGCTGGATGGCCGCATGCAAAGAGTTGTGGTCAATGGCTCAATGTCCGGATGGAGACCAGTAACGAGTGGTGTCCCTCGGGGATCAGTGTTGGGACTGGTCTTGTTCAACATCTTCATCACTGACATGGACAGTGGGATTGAGTGCGCCCTCAGCAAGTTTGCCAATGACACCAAGCTGTGTGGTTTGGTTGATATGCTGGAGGGAAGGAATGCCATCCAGAGGGACCTTGACACGCTTGTGAGGTGGGCTGATGCCAACCTTATGAAGTTTAACCATGACAAGTGCAAGGTCCTACACCTGGGTCGGAGCAATCTCAGGCACAGCTACAGGTTGGGCAAAGAAGAGATTCAGAGCAGCCCTGTGGAGAAGGACTTGGGGGCGTTGGTCAATAAGAAACTTAACATGAGGCATCTTCAGTGTGCACTCGCAGCCCAGAAAGCCAACCGTATCCTGGGCTGCATCAAAAGGAGCATGACCAGCAGGTCAAAGAAGATGATCCTGCCACTCTACTCTGCTCTCGTGAGACCTCACCTGGAGTATTGTGTGCAGTTGTGGTGTCCTCAACATAAAAAGGACATGGAACTGTTGGAACAAGTCCAGAGGAGGGCCACGAGGATGATCAGGGGACTGGAGCACCTCCCATATGAAGACAGGCTGAGAAAGTTGGGGCTGTTCAGCCTGGAGAAGAGAAGGCTGCACGGAGACCTCATAGCAGCCTTCCAGTATCTGAAGGGGGCCTATAAGGATGCTGGGGAGGGACTCTTCATTAGGGACTATAGTGACAGTACAAGGGCTAATGGGTTCAAACTTAAACAGGGGAAGTTTAGATTGGATATAAGGAAGAAGTTCTTTACTGTGAGGATGGTGAGGCACTGGAATGGGTTGCCCAGGGAAGCTGTGAATACTCCATCCCTGGCGGTGTTCGAGACCAGGTTGAACAGAGCCTTGGGTGATATGGTTTAGTATGAGGTGCCCCTGCCCATGGCAGGGGAATTGGAACTTGATGATCTTAAGGTCCTTTCCAACCCTAACTATTCTATGATTCTATATGTTGCTACAATGATCCATAATGTTGAAAAGTCAAAATAGGTAACTGAAAATAGATTACAGAATAGAATTTGAGCATAACTGCTGAATACAGCAAGATGGGGGGGGGAAGCTTTGTTCCTGTAATCTTTTTGCGTCTAACAGTTATGACTAAAAATGAGATATAGACCTAGATGGACACTGCTCCAACCCAATACACCTCAGCTCCTCGGTGCTCAGGAGAGGTGGGATATAAAGAAATGACAGAGTTTCTTAGACAATTTAATCATGCTACTAATTCTGTGATCTTTTTATTACTTAATTATTTAATAGCAGTTCTATTATTAATGGATGTGGTTTATGCACATCTTATCCACTACAGATACAGATTTATAAACCGCTGTAAATTACAGTGCTGTAATTGGACAGTGTTGACTTGAAACTTGAGTAGTTCAGGAATTTTCACAGGCATGATGCCTGAAGACAAATTTTAATTTCAGCTCTAAAGCAGATTCCCTCTGCATCTTTAGACTACTCATCTCCATTTTCTCCTCTCTAAACGCGCCTCCAAGGACAGGCCTAGAGGTTTAATTAATGAATGTGAATCATCTCAGCATTGCCTCCTGAATTTCAGATATAACCAATAATAAGCCAAAATTTTACTAAGGCAAAACTATAGTTCCACTTGAGGAAAAGCACAATTTCCACTATGCCAGTCAGAAGTGGGCCTGCAAAATACAAAACCAAAGCTGTGCTACTTTCAATCTCTGCCAACAAGTGCTGTAGTGTGTCTTCAAGTGTGCAGCCACTTATGGTGTTAAGTTTTCATACAGCCTGCAGCCTGACCTGTGGCGTCGTGGCTTCTCTGCTAACCATGCTCAAGTTGGCAAGATACACATACAGCAAGATATAGCAGTCAGATGACTGTGATTACCTGCCCGTGCAACCCCCACATGTGGGGCAGACACCATCACTGGTCATGAGCATGTATACTCTGCTAGGAGTCACCTCTCCTCAGAGGATATGTCTTCCCGTTCCCACCCACTGCCACAGGGCATGTCAACATTCCTCAAGCTACCTGAACTGTTTGCATAATCAGTCCCTAATTGTTTCCACCCAACAGAGGATACCAGAGATGACCGCCTTCAGCTTTTTTGGTTACGCCTGCTCATTTCAATTGAAACAGGACACAGAACAATTGCAGCTGAGAAAGGGGAAATGAAGGGATAAGAAGAATATCACAAGAGATGCATGGGAAATTCTTGTATGTGACCACCACACCATTAATCAATGCCAAAGGACTTGTTCAAATTACATGGCTGCCAGATGTGCTCCTGCCGTTGCCTTCATGTCATTCACACGACTTCACATTCATGAGACGAACTGCGCACCAGATTTGAACACCTCTATCTCCCTGTTCAAGTACTTTTCTACACTGTAATCCCAGATGTTTTTTTGGCATTAGTATCAAGAAAATAAATTCAGGCACGTGTTATTGAAGAGACTGGGGTATTTTATGTGACACTGAACAGCTTTACATTCGTAGAGGAAGAGGAAAAGAAAGCTACTGGAAGTACCATAACTGGAAAGTGGCATTATTTTCCATCCGGTGACCTCCTGGCTAGTCCAGAAGTATCACAGCAGGCACGTTCCTGTCCCACCTCCCTGTTTAGTTTCTCATGATCATCATCATCACCCTCTTATCTTGTCTGGCCATTAGGATCACTACATCATACACTGCAGACTAAAGACCATCACTGAGTAGTTTCAAACCTGTAACTTCAGAGATGTGAGACAGCTTGTGGGTGAACATCCAATCTTAATGACAAAACAAAGTGATGGAGAAACTGTCATGCCTCTCAGAGGCAAGCTGTTCCTCTAAGCTCCAAGTTTCAGCAAGTAAATGTCAGGAAAAGAACTGCCAAAAAAAATAAAAGTAATAATAAAAAAAATTAAACGTGCATCAGTCATTTATTACACAAAAAAGAATCAAACTGCTGTTAGTCACATGCTCCCCGAGGTCTGCCTGTTTCTGTTTCCCTACCAAGTATATTGTCAGATCCATTAAAGAAAACGAGGACAAAACCAATGCCTGTGCATGCATATGCCCAGAAACACAAATACAGTTGATGGTAGTCACTCCTCTCAAATCTAACAGCAAGATTCATTTCAACTATCTGTTAATTGCCATCCAGGAAAAGGGATTATATTCAGATTTTATGACTGACAAAAGAAGACATATATGTGTTGTTAATGCAAGACAAAACAGGAGCATCTCATCACAGAATTATCTGAAATCTACCACTTATTTTCATTTGATCAAAACAAGACAGGTGGTCTGCTCATCACCAAAAGCTGGCTGTTCTCAAGAGATGTCAACCACTGTGAAGAGATGCTCAGATGGTTACAATCAACCAAAGATGGAAACTGACTGAATGTTAAACTTTATTACATTTCTATTGGTATTATGTTATGATCAAGACATCACAGGCCCCCAGCTACTGACTGCAAATGGGAGACTTCAATACTCAAAGGATTAAGGCTTTCATCTTACTCTAAATTGCGAAATTTGTTTTCAGTTGGCAATCCTGCCAGATGAAAACAAGCAAATTCATATTTTTAGATATACTGAGTTCAGTACTTTTTCTAAACTGAACTCAGACATCAAATCTTTCTACTATACATACCATTTGTTAGCAAACTCACCCATACTTTCCATCCCTTTACGTTCACTGGCACTGAAGCACAGAGAGAGAATGAACTCCTTTCCCCCCCTCAAGGAGCATTCTCTCCAACCTTCATTAGCTAAACTGAAGCTAGTTACAGAATGACTAAAAGCAGTTAGAAATCTAAAACCAGTATGTTAGTCAACAACTGATTATATTAAAAATGTGATACTCATTTGAGAATACCTTTATAAAAAACCCTAAGAAATCCCATGGCTTTTTGTGAGTCTTTTAAGCTGTAATCAATTTATAGCATAGAAACTGAGTCAGCTGCTATGTAGTTAAGGCTTCCCATGAGAAGTATAGCTTTGCAGTGACTCAACGGGAATTGTTCTCAACCTACATGAGCCTGAAACACTGCAGTCATTAACCAAGTGCAGCTCACTGAGTCTTCCCTTTAAAAATCTGCAAGAAGAAATTTTCACCTTCTCCTCCCACCCAGAAATTCTCCTTATTGCTGTGTTAGAAAATGGAGTCCGCCTTTCTCTGCCACAGCTACTGCCTCCCAAACACAATTTCCACCTTTTAACAATTAAGGGTAATGAAGCACCTCCACTATAAGTGTGACACCTTTACTCTTGTTCCCCTCCCAGTTTGCTGTCAGGATCTGTCCTAGCCTAAAGTAGTCTTGATGCCTCCACAGAAAGACCCCCCCTGCCCTGAAATGCCTGGTCTCTTCTTAACACGCTAGAAGAGGCTGGCAGGAGAGACTATACTCTGACCTAACTTTCAGTCCTTCCTTCCTTCACACCCTGCTGTGAATGGTCTCTTTGCCCACAAGTCCAGATCAGAGATGCTGGCAGGAAGAGTTGCTGCTCCTCGCTTCTGCAGAAGTGAGACCTCCTCTGTACAGAAACCCTCCTGTGAAAAGCCTTCCCTTTGCATTTGGAATGGACCTGTGTTTAAAGGCAAATTTTCCTATTCAAATGGGAAATGAGCAGAAAATGCAACACATATGTAACACATAAAAAAAAACAACCATGTGCCTGTAAATTCCTGTTCCTAGTAAATAATTATTACCTGTAGCAACAGGCAGTGCAGATGCTTCCCCCCTCTCCCTGCCCTTCTTCCTTTTCTTCAGTTACAGCATCAAAAGGAAACTAAGACCTTTTAGAGACATAAATGATGCATTCCTGCTCTAGAATGGCATCACCATCTGGACACCTGGCAAAACATAGTTCAATACCCACCAATTCTCCCCACCACCCCTGATAGCAAGCATGAATATTCTTGCCTTTCTTCTTATTTACCAACAACACTTAAAGGCAAGAGTGTTCAGAAGTTCATTTCAGTGGGTTTTGATCTGGTTACATTACAGCCAATTGCTTTGATCTGGGGGAGGGAGGAGGAGGGAAGCAGAGAACATCTGAAGTTCACAAAGCCAAAAGCCAAGATGCACAAAACTGAAACATTCCAAAGTTAAAAATAATTATCTTTAAACTGCAAGAGCAGAGCTGTAATTTTGAGCAGTACAGCATGACATCATGGTTTATATGGGGCCAGCTCAATAAATCAGGCTGTGCCTAATTAGAGATCCTACTGCAAATCTACATTCTTTAGACAAACAATTAAAACAGGACAGTCCATAACACAAGCCAGATATGTTTACTAAAATATGTTCTTTTCAAGCTTTTATGCTCACTACTGCTTACAAAGCTTTCACATTTAGTAAATTATAGACCCCTAAGCTTTTATTTTAGGCTGACTTCACTTTCAAGGAATTCTTCAATTAACTTTACATTGCTTTAGGATCTTCATCCAATGAGAAAATAATCTGTCGTTTCTTCCAGTGCCAATGGCTGCCCTCCACGTTTGACTTGCAGGCTTACTGTCTCTTTAGAGCCAGGGTCTGTTTGTCTAAAACCAGCCTATTTGTCACAGCATTTTGACAAGTCCTCTGGAAAAGGAGGACAAACTTTTGTGGTGGGCAAACTGATAGGAACAATGAAGGCTGTTCTCACAATCTCAACAGATGAGTGCCAAATTGAAGGAACACTCGGCAATAAGCCCAGAGCTGAAAGCCCTGACTACCTGAGATACCCTTCTTTCCTACCTACCCCAATTTTTGATTTTGCAATTTCTACTTTTCTCATTTTTCTTTTCCAAAACATGTGCTTTTCCTCAAATCTCAGTTATGACATACTCAAACATTTACAGCCTAAAAAACCCAGTGCTATCAAACATTACCATCTGTAGATGGTCCCGATGCCTCTGGAACTGTTGAAAATGCCGTGGAGACTTTGACTATCAGCTACCTGGTAGATAATGTTCAATCAAGAGCTGAAGAGTTTAATTAAAAGCATGAGCTGAACAGAATGGACAGGATTCATTCCTAAACTGCACATTTTTTCCTCCTGAACCTTCAGAGATTTGTATGTTTTTTTTTAATCTCAGATTAAATAGAGGGGGAGAGTGGGCAGCTTTTACTCCTTTTCCCTTTTGACATTTGACTTGGTAAATGGACCAACATATGAAGGATGAGAAAAACTGTAAAGAACATGACTGAGGAGCAAAATGTTTGACACTGTTAACAGAAAAGGACCACACAAAAAAAGAAAGGTATTTCTGTTAGCGCAATATTATGTTGTTCAAATTATTTTCTTCTATGGAAAACTAACCAAGTACAAACATGGAGAAAATATCACCCACCTCTTAATAAACAGTTTTTAGATAAAATAATGCAGCAAGCTTTAAAGGAATCAAAACACATTAAATATTATATGTTCATAAAGACATGGCAAAGGCACCTCCCTCAACCACAGCCACCACGATCAGCATAACCTTAAACAGGAATGCACCCTTCAGACCTCCATTTGAATTCTTCCTTACGATAAAAATGCATCAAAATTATTGCTTAATATTTTTTAATTTTTTTTTTTTTTTTTTAAGACTTTGTGGACAGAAATATTATGACTGACCTCACTTAAGTGCAAGCGTTTGGAGTCATAGCCATTCCAATCCCCTTACATTCTCAGTGTGCAGCAACAGATTTCTCAGGAAAAAAACCCATTAGTATTCCGACATAGTTTGGACAGCAACAGTAAAAATTAAGAAAGCAGCCTTCACAAAGAAGTATCTATTTTTGCAATGCGGGCTTTCAAAGCACAATACATACAGAATAAAATATTTCAGTTCTCTTGTGTAAACTTGTAGATTGTTTGCTATTGATCTTTTGAGTCATATTTTGGCACTAAACTGGTAGAAAATATAAGTACTACAAACCAAGTGATGTAATCTACATGTATATTTAACTCATTTTGCTTTTTTCTTTCCAAGAGGAAAACTCAGGAAAGATACAAAAATCAAAGATAGGTGAAAAAAAGACCAAAACCAGAATAGAGTAAAATTTATATTTTTAAATACATAATTTGCACTCCAATTTTTTTTTCCCATATTATGAGTTTTGTGATAATGAAAACCTTCAGAAGAGATAAATTCTTTGCTCTTTAAAGTTACAGGACAGAATTCAGATTAAAGCACTGTTTCTACCTGTACTCAAGATATAGGACTATAAAGCACTTTCTTAAACAAATGACGTAGTGACTCTATAAAACCAGGGCAAAAAACGATCTTTAGGAATCTACATTTTTTTTTCAGAGTGCATTATTCTTTCCTCCCTGCCCCAAAACTGCTGTGTATTCACGAAAATAAAGAAGAAAACTGCATTATAGCGAACCAATCCATACGGCCCAGGCTGTAATGCTGTGTGTGCAGTGCATGTACACACTACATGCTGATGACACATTCCCCGTCTACTACTGTTGTGGCACAGAGCAGTTGCCAGAGTGTCCAGCTTTCTGGTCCTTTGTGGAGCACACAATACTGCATGGCAGTTTGGATAGAAGCTAGGAAAAAAACATACGGAGGAGGGTAGCTGACAGAGGGCAACTAATGCAATGCTTCTCACTGGCAAGTAAAGCTTTGCTCAACCTCAAAATCTCAGTTGGGACATGTCTTTAACCAGATAACGAAATTGCCAGGCAAGGACAACAGTGCATGAGAGAAAGAATGCATGAGTGAGACCATGCGCATGAGATGGAACACATGTGCTTCCCCCTTTCCTTCTCCCAGGTTTCTCCCACCAGCTGAGAGCCACTACCCAAGGGCTCAAACCTCTTCATTTCTGGTTACCTAAAAATAAGAACATGGTGTAGGCCAGTATTTAGAGAACAACTGGAGGAATCTTACACCCATTAAACCCTAGGTCAATGTTTTCTTACCTCTCTGAAGCAGGGACTCACAGATGACAGCTTTTTCGTTTCTTTTCCTCACTCCTCACCTACCCTCCCCTCCTGTCACACTGCTTTCCACCTCTTCCTCTCTGCCACCTGGGAATCAGCTGTGGGGGAGCTGTCAAGGTGACAAACACCATGCACCAACTTCTGTGAAACTATGAGCTTTGTCTCTTGGAATAAAGCATCTCAAACTCCAGAGTTCATTTAAGAACATGACTAACTGCCTTTCAGATGGAATAGCAAGGAAAAAGCATATTTAAGACTTCAGAAAATTAAAAATCACACAAATTGCGCTGACTTCATTTGAGGCTGAAACCCACATAAAATCTGTTTAATAATAAGCGAGAGAATGTTTGCCTTATATTACACAAAGGATCAGACTAGATGGCTACAGTAAGTTGTGACGATACAGATGCCAGGGAATTTTAAAGATCAGGATTATTTCCAGTATGAATTACACTATTTGTTGGTTTAGTTTTGGTCTTCTAAAACCTGACAAAACCCAAAGGAATATTGTGCACACAGCAGCCCAGAGCCTGCCTTTAGATACTGTCCAAATGACATACTTCTTTGATCAAGTAGATAGCAATAACTGTTTCCATTAATTCTCTGTTAAGAATCACAGGATTCAAACTGTTGATTTCCAGGATTACCTCATACCCAGGCCTCTCACTGATTAACTAAAACTGTATATATATAGGAAAATGAACAAGAAAGCAGAACTGCAAAACTATGAACCAAGAGTGTCCCTGATAAAAGAAATGGACTGCTGTTCTCAGCTCCTTTCCATAGGTTGATTGTGAATTGTAACCAGACAAGATCGCCTTTTTCAAGCTTCCAGCAACTGGCAAACATGCATTCTCTACAGGAAGTTGTATTTATAGTTGCATTACTCTTCACAATATACCAATTCTCTCATAATCAGAAGTTGTCTCTAGGCCTGCTAAATGAAAGATCTTTTTCCTTGGGATTGCAGCCTTTAACAGGAAGCTTCCAAATCTACAGTGAGTAAGGGCTGTGGAGGGAAAAATATAGTACAGTACAGCTCCCACGCCATTATTAGATAGTAAAGACATATCAGACTTTGTTGTTTTTTTTTTTTTTAAGGAAGCCAAACAACTCTGGAATCATGGCATTGCAATTTGTGTTAAATCATCATTTAACTTGCAATATGTGTTTAACTTGAATATTTTTTGCTACCCAGCTTTAAATTCTTCTTGGGTATGGATATCAGTATATACTTGGACAGGGCCTTTAAACATGCAGATATTCCACAGGAAATCTGCTGCAGTGCACTCTGCTTCATTGAAGGAAAATCTATTTCAAACTTCTGCAAGCAACTGACAGTTAATAACTTGCTTGTTAACTTGTGCACCTTACATATAGAAAATTATTAAGAAAGAAACCCCAAACACCTACTGGAAATCTTCAAATTGTCTTCCAACAACAATATCAGAGTATTTAAAAGGGCACAGCACTAGCCTGAGCTGAGGTTTTTCCCCCTCCTCCCCTAAACATAGAGACAAAGAACACCGTTTATTAAGTAAAAAGAAATTAATACTTTACCAAAGGAAAAACTCTTCAAAAGCAAAAAAGCACTTCAAAAGTTGTTCTTACCTAAAACTGAAAGAAGAGAGAGATGGAAAAGTGCGTAAGACTAAGAATCATCCCTTAGAGCACTGCACCTTCAAAACACAATTCCCAAACAGTATTTTACAGACATCGTGACAGCCGTGGAACAAATCTAAAGAAAACAAGATACACCACAACAGGAAATTGCAATTTCTTTGAAAAAATAATTAACTTTCAGAAGGAAACCACTACTAGTATAAACAAACAAGTAATAAAGGAAACTGTTTTACCACAGGGAAACCTGTCCTAAAGCAGTGGCACAAGGGAATATAAAAAGTGTTTGCCAGAAGTGATGGGTCTCTGAAGAAAATGGGAGCAATTCTGTAACAAGGATCATGCACACACAGACTTCAAATAAGTCATCTTCAAGTTTTCAAAGAGGAAGCTGGAGCACAGAAATCCAGTAACTTTAAATAGAGGGCTCAAATTTACATTGAATGTAATCACATACTGCTGGCACTTATACATGACCAGTAGGAGTTTGAAGGATATCTACCAGGCTAAACTGCTTTTATAATCATAGCTTTCGATGCCCAATCCTTGTAATTTATAATAACTACAGTTATATAAGCATCTTGGTGATTATTCCATTATATTAAGTGGGAATCAGAAATGCAAAAAGATGAAAAATCTCAAAGTTAAACCTTATTCATCAGAAGATGACAATTTAATATTTTTTCCCCAAAAGACACACAAACTGAAAACAGGTCTAATTTTTAGAACTTAAAATCATTACTTTTTACATGAAAACCTCATTCTCTAATCTGATTTATGAATTTTTGCTCCCTTTTACTGCTTACAATTCTTAAAATAGTTGCCAGTGAGCAGTAGTCCTTTTGTATTTACTGATATTCCAGTGGGAGAAAAGAAGTTCACAGGGGTGTAAGAAAGCTGTAACTAAAATAAATACTAAAAATAGAAATATTTTTTATTTCAGATGTTAGGTCAACTATCTGCAAATAACAGCATTTCAGACTGTCCTTATTTGTTCTTGTTTGTTACACTGGCGCCCTTTGTGGTTTCTAGTATTTTGGCAACTGGAACATACACAATAAAGCTAGCAACACAACAAAAGTTTAGCAAAGGCAACAATAATTTGATTTAAAAAAGAACACAGAACATAGAACAGAGCAGGCAGTTCTACTAATAGTGGAACCAGCTTGATCTGGCTTCCTATGACTGTCTCTTATGGGGATTTGAAAAACCTTCAGTAGGTCAACAACCTCATATTAAAATTTCCCTCTTCTACCTGTACTTTTAGTCATTCAATTTATTTTTTCTTTTTTTTTTGAAGCAGCATTTAACTAAGGAAAAGAACTTTCCTGCTCTCTGAACCAGTTTCTTAACACTATAGCAGCATTAAGTTTTGTGACTTCTTGTTTTCTGATCCTCTTGTAGAGGATCAGTACAAGAGAAAAGCCTTTATACAATGCTAAAATAGATCCATGGTTAGCAAATTCCAATCCTTACCTACAAGGAGATTTTAGTAAAGTCAGAAATGCTAACTATTGCTATGGAGATCTGAAACACAAATACATCACCTGTGCCTCACCATCCTCACAAGTGAGGTTTTTTTCCTATCTCTCCTAAAGGGATTTGGGAAATGGAAATTTCCAAAGCTAGACAAATGGCAGAAAATAACATGTATGAATTAAGAATGTCACAGTGTTGCAATCAGGAAATTTAAGAGATTATCTCTGGAAACACCCTCTCAAATGGAAAAACGGTGGCAGCAGCAATCTTTGGAGATGAGGGAAAGTCAGGCCTATCTAAAACCAAGACATCCTTCCAGTTCCTGGGAGGAAGAGCAAGAATGAACTGCCGATGGTTTAATTGTGCACTTTTCTCATGCTGTTAAAACAAAGAGCATAGAGCATCCAGAAACCCTCTGCATTACCTTGTAGCTATCCCTGCAGTGTGAGCTCACCAAGGGCTCCCATGTATAGCTAAGCTGCAAGCCAGAAAGCTCAACAGTCAACAACAATCAAGCAAAGGGCTGTTTCAAGATACAGGCAGACCACTAACCAACCAGGAACAAAGGCTCTGCTTCTGCAAAAGTTCTGACAAAGGCAGAGTCTCACAAGAACTGCAAGAAATCCCAAGGCAGAGACAGTGTCTGAGCCCTTCTCAAAAGCCAGAGGGAGCCAAAAGAAAGGCTCCTGGTGCAGAGCTCTGCTCTGCTGTTTCACTGCAGTGCAAACATGAACCTTCTCTTTTTGACACGTGATGCCCTCATGGCACAACCATTGAGCATCATGCACATCCCCAAGATCATAATTTTCTTCAATTCCATTTGTTCCGTTCCTTTTTTTTTAATCCCTGAGATTCCCCATATTCTTCTGGTATCTTCCAATAAGAGTTTGTTAAAGTTATTCATGGATATGAAGAACATGCAAAATCTGAAAGCAGATTTGAGGAAACATTTCTATGCGCTCTCCCTGGAAGATAAAGTGCCAACACCTGATCTAAAACTTTCTGTAGGCTTCCTATGGTACTGGTGTGGCCAATACACCCAGGTGTATTTATACGATAAAAGGCTACAGGAAGAAAGGCATACACAGCAAATATAAAATACTAAATCTTCACAGAGGTTTTTCTGAATACGTAGGACTCTGCTGTTGGCCTTTTGTATCCCCCGGGCATGGTGATCTTCAGCCAAATAGAAGATAAAAACTACTGAAACACGAAGATGACCACACAAAGCATTGGAGAAAGCTATCTTGCTGCACACAGAAACAAAAAGTGGCCTGCAGTGTTATCAGACAAGCTGCCTGAAGCTTTACAACACACCACAAATGCCAACCACAAAAAAAACATATCCAAAAGTCACATTAATCCTTAGGTAAATTTAGATTTACGTAGCCCAGTAATAATAAAACTAAGAATGACAGTTCTGGCCATTTAAAACACTTAGCTATTTTGGCTTGGTACACTTGTTATCAGGCCACCTGAGCCAGGACACTACTGCTAACATCTGCTTCATGCCTCTCAGGCCCTTCCTCCATCAGAGCATTCCCTGGACTCGGAATTTGACTGAGCCAAGGAGACGGATGGTGCTCGCCCTCTCTCTGCAGACTTTCTGCTGCTTTGAGCAGCAAGAGAGAACTAGAACTTGACATGAACTGGAGGATGGGTGATGTCCTGCCTCATAAATCTGCAGAACTGAAGGTACAGATTTTACAGAAGTTGTTTAAAGACAGTTTCTTGTTTCAATTCTACTTCACTCAGTAACTTTAAATTTTGAGAAAGAAACTTTCAAGCTTTGTTCAATTAATTTTCTAGTTGAAAGCACAGAAAAAGTGCGGTCTAGGAAAAAAAAAAAAAAAAAAAAAATCAGTTCTACAGCCAAGGTGCTGGCTATTTAGCTGGGAGAAAACAAAAGCCAGAAATACCATTTCACTGCTCAAGCTGAAAGACAGGTTCTAGTTGTACAGCTTACATAAAGGCAAGTGACAAACAATACACTTGATTTTTGGTTAAACACTGACTTGCTGAATAAAATCTATGTTACTCTTTTAAAACAGTTCCTTTAAAAGCAGCAAAACAAAATAACAGACAGTATTAATCTGGACATGAACTTCTGCTATCCTTATTGAGACATGTTATAATTATAACTGACTCCATTAGCATACTGAAAATGTGCTGCATGTTGCATTAGAGAACTTTACATATATCTATTAATTTATTATATGCTGACTTATCTGGTGCACCTTTTGAGACTAGCAAACCAATAACAGAATTACTTGTTTTTTCTTTAAGATATATTTGCAAAATGTAATCAAAAAGTGCAATAAAGTTTTATCTCAGGCATCAGTATGGCCTTTATTAGAATTGGTCAAGATGTATGCCTTACAGAAATAAGTTGGGACTTTTTTCCTGCCTAATTATTCATCGACCATTCTTTTCTCTTAAGGGAATGTTTCTTCCAAGAAATGTCACTTAGATAAGAATCAAGGTTGTTTACATTCTACACAAATGTTATGCTCTCAAGCTTTCATTTCTGAAAACGTCAAAAAGTAAGGGGGATGATGCTGTGCTTGTAAAAACATTCTTTATTAACAGAACGAGTCTCATGGCATTTCAGGTTTCCCACAAGATGTTTTTCTGTCTATCATTTTAGAACTTTTTCCCAAACATCATGCTCCTGATATAGGCTTTGGCAGGTTGCAAGATACGAGCTGGCTAGAAAATGATAGCTTGTTTTCAGCATAACCTTTGACTGTTAAACATTAAGTACTTTTTGCACAAGGTAATTCAGACCAAGGTGCACACACACAGAAAAGATGACAGTTTAAGTTGTGGAAAGCTGAAGTCCTGAAGGATGTCAATGACAATTTTATGAAGAAAACAAATCTTGAAACATAAATCAGCTTTTCTTGCAAATTCTATATTGTCTTCATTCTAGTCTCCTAAGAGAGATTTAATAGCATTTAACAGCACACTTTCTTGAAAGTTTAGTGGAACATCAATACAGACATTCTACAAAGAACCTCTAGTTAAAGGACACACACAGACAAATAGCTGAACAAATACTGATCTTCAGGTACATAAAAGGTCAAATCGGCCAGCCCACAATAACAAAATGACCAAGACTTCAAAGCCTATCAGAGAACACGTTCACATGTTTTCTTGATCAATAAGATCAATTTCCCATCTATTCCATTAAAGAATCAAGAGGTGGACAAAATCTGAACAGTTGTATTTGCAGCCCAAGGAAGTTTCAAAAGCTGGATACAGAATCACAGACTTGCCAGTTCTATTTTGTAAGCTTATATCTGTGCAAATACCCAAGAAGAAACAGGAGGCTCTGCTGACAGACAGCAACTGAATCATGGTCCTGTTGCAAATCTTACTAATGTCATAACACTAACATTGCTAAACCCATGAATGTGAAAAAGACTTTAGTTGATAAAAATCGGAATTCACGTAAGGACAGGGAAGTTTCTAAAGCTGCCTAGACCACAGATATCTAATGGCACTTTTCATTTAGCAATATAGTCAGGTATCTGTTAAAGGCATATTTAATGTTTCATAAAGTTTAAAACAAAAGTGCTTCTAATCAGATCTGGCAGGAAAGGGAGAAATGCATACACAGAATGAGGTAAGTGCAATCTTGCCCAGCTGAAGAACAGGGAATGGCAGGGCTTCAGGCCATGACTCACACAGACACTAAACAGTAGAGAGCTACAGATAATTCTCAGGTAAACTTTGCATGAGCCACTACATCATCCTTCTCTATCCTTCCTGCATTAATCATGTCATTAGTAACCTGACGCAGCCCAAGAAGAATGTCGGATTTACAGGAAGCAGAGCAATGCTAGCAGAACAAACACTTTGGCAGGTCAAAAAAGGAAAGACCAACCTAAATTTCATTTTAGATTGAACCACACCCTAGAAGAACAAGAAAACTGGGAAAAAGAAAAAAACAAAACAAAAAAAAGGTATCTTCCCACTATGAGAAGTTTATTTAAAGTTCCTGATGAACCAGTTACTGAGAGCACAAATGTAAAGGATACACAAGAGCACACAATAAAGAACCAGCTCAAACATGTACCTAAGTAAAGACAAAAAAAAAACAAACCCAAGCTTTCTTTTGAAGTTTTCATCATAGTTACGTAATTTCCACATTAGTCTAGATGTTTTTAAACAACTTCTATAGCATGTAGTCGTGAATCAATTGTACAGTGAATACAAAGTGTACTGTTAGGAAAGACTCTGTCCTAGCCAGGTGTCTCGGTTACTCCACTAACGTAAGAAGGACAAGGGGAAATACTCAGCCAAAATAAAAATGAAAAATTTCAGAATTGCCTTTAAAAATTATTACTCTGGATTGATACCACTCTGTAATAAATGTCACCATAATTTAAAATACTGTATATGGCTAATTCACCTTAAACATCTCCAAGAAGTAATGGTCATTTGACAGGATGGCAGATCACTTCTATTCACTCTGAAACAAGTAAAAACCCCTGCAGATTACTCTAAAAGCAGAATGAAATTATCCTTAAGTGTCTTGATGCAAAGAAAGGTCTCAACCAAAACATGCAAGGGATACAGGGAGCAGCAGTAGCTGCATTAAAAGAAAGTCCACCGAGCCACTTCACAATAGCAATTCTCAGAAGAGCATCCACAGCAAACATGTGCTGAAGTCTCTCTAAGCGTATGAAGTCTCTCTAAGCGTATGGAAAGCATGTGGTACTGCTTATGGGTTTTTTTCAGGTTGTCATTACTTCATCTAAGTCTTCCTAAGTAGGGTTCCTATTATCTTAATGTTTCCTTCCCATAGAACACTCCCTTTTCCCTCACTCTCCTCCCATTTTATCTTAGCATCAATCCTGTGAACTGACAAATTGATTTCTTAGCTTCATGACTTTAACCCACAGCCTACCTTCCATCATAAGTCAGAAAAAAATATTTTCTCTCTTCCTTTTCTCTTTCATCTTTGACCCACTACAATGGCTGTTCATGAGCTACTGACACCTAAATGTGTCACCCAAGTTAAAAATTTGTTTTAATTAATTGTAATTGCTTTGTTCTTACTGATTATTCACAGCATTCTTTTCTCAACATTAAAAGTAACATATTACCAATTTTACAGCTAAAAGTTAAGACAATATATCAAAATATTAGTGTAATGCAAAATAAAAAAGAAAATATTCATCTTCTCACATTGATTTGGAAAGTTTCTTGGTTGTGCCATGACAGTAGCCCTAAGTCCCTTATAAGAATTTAAACCAAGGTGGTTTGAAGGTTTTCTCAACTTATGTCCCTTTCCTGTTTTCTTTTCTAAAGCCAAGATTGACTTGAGAGAAACAAAAAAAAATGTTTTGCCCATGGCTGTTCAATGTCACATGCAGAAAACCACTAGTAATCCCAAATTTGAAATAGGCAGTAATCTGCTATACAACTATTACCTTTCTCATCAGTTTTCTGAAGGTCAGCTAAAGACTATGTGGGCAATAGTGGAAAATCTCTCAGAAGAGTCCCTATGTATATAAACAGCATTTGCCAGATTGTTGGTTGGCAGTAAATTGGCAAGATTGATCTGTTTGTGCTTCATTCAGGAAAGGTGTTAAGGACAGTTTCACAACTTTGGTTTACTTTGGGAGGAATGGGGGTGTCTGGTATGCTCTTTTTTAAGACCTTCTGTAACCAAAGGAAAGATTTAGAGAGAATGCCACTAACTTAATACATATTCTGCAGTGTATACGAGCACCCTGCGGAAAATCTTCACTCTGATAGATTCCATCTTCTCCTGCCTCGAGGAGTATAAACCGGTTTCACAGTTTACATTTAACCTAATGGTGGCTTTCAGAACAAACACATTTCAGACATATCTAGCAAATACTCCTCACACAGCATTCCAAGTTTCTCCTGAAAAAAAGGCCTTCCTTCCTGAGAAAGACTTCAATGATATCTTCTAAACCTGCCAGTAGCTTGCATTACATAGCACACCTAAGAATTTTAAACTGACCTTTGTCCCCTCCAAGAAAGCCATCAGTCTGTTCCAAACGGCCCACACACACTCAGCAGAAAGGCAAAGCTCTCCGAAACTTTCAAACATGTAATCTATCTGTCCCAAGGGATGAGACTGCGTCTGCCTCTTCACGCACACAAAAGGGTGAAAGAGCTTTCTACAGTCTTAAATATCTCACAGCACACATCTGGTCCTTAGAAGCCTTTTCTTACTCCTTGCTCTGTGCCACTGCTTCCTTCCATGTCCATGTCTAAAAAGGGTCTCAGAAATTTGCTGACAACTTGGAAGTAACATGCACATGCACTTTGCCAGCATAAGCTATAGAAAGGCGAGGAGGAGAAATACACGCAACCCACTTACGCTGCACACCTATTATAGCGAGGCTACCAGGATGGAAGCACGCAGTATGAATACCTTCCCCAGGAATCTGCACTTCCCCCAGGGGACCATGCAGCAGTTTGCACGGGTGTTATACACCCCATGCAAACACCATTTTCTGGTGGTGGGAACCGAATTTGCTATCTCCTGCCAACTTAAATCTATCAGGAAAAGCAAAAGCAGAGAAACAAAACAGACAACAGCTATAGAGGTTCCAGAGGAATGTAATGACTATAACAAAAGGCAGTAGCAGTAATGTGACAAGGGTTTATTAATGGGTCAAAAACCAGGCTGAAATGACTAAGATACAGAATCAAACCCTAGCTGGATCGCCTGTCTCCTTCAGAGATTGCAGGCCTTTGTGCAATTTGTATTCAGCTTCCCCAGGGACCATTAAAAAGAAGTCTCTATCTGGTCTTTCACCTCTCAATCAGAAGGGTGTTCTACCAAAGCAGAGCAGCATTACTACCATAGAATCGTAGAATGGTTGCTCAGGTTGCAAACACAGACCAGACTGCTCACAGCCTCATGCAGTCTTGCCCTGAGCACTGATAGGGATGGAGCATTCACCACTGCCTTGGGCAACCTGTTCCAGTGTATCACCACCCTCACAGTAAAGAATTTCTTTCTTATATCTAACTTAAATCTCTCCTGGTTAAGTTTCAACCCATTATCCCTTGTCCCATCCCTTTTAGCAGAGCAGAAACAGCAGAAGGATCAAGCTGTACCCTCTTAATGAAGGTCAGCAAGTCAGAGTAGAGCACAAACACCATCTACCAACTAGTGCAAACTACCACTGATGCAGTGCAAATGGTTTCCTTAAAGTGACTGTAAACCTATGGTAAGAAAACAGTAGTCAACAGAAGTCTGTACAACTACTACTAAAAGAGCACATAAACAGACTATAAGTATGGAGAGGTGGAGAGAGGCGACAACACTGGAGTGACTTAGGTATTTTATCCCATTCTTTCAAGCGAAGGCGTGTCTACTCACATCTTAAATACCGCCTTGTTTCTTCAGAATTCTACCAACCTTTGCCACTATTAGGAAGTACGACTTTCATGCATTGATAACACTTCAATATTTCAGCATATGTAGGTATCATTCCAAGTACACAAGAGATAGCAGTGTGTTGTGGTTCTGATCATATCTACATTCACATGTAGCTACTCATAAAATTGACACCTTCCACCCATGCATGCCAGGCCTTTTCTCAATTATCCAACTTAAATAGCTCAGTAACACAAAACATTAATGCGACAAAAATCTCAATTTCTTAGTTACAATGATTTAAAACAAACAAACAAACAAAAAACAAACAAAACTCAAACAGTAAGTCCTACTCTTTCCACTAACCCACAGGTTTTCAAACAGAACTTTCTAAGCAGTAAGACATTGTCTTCCTTGATATTCCATGTGTATCATGGAACGGCCTTTGAAGGGGACAGTCAAAACAGTAAGATTTCACTTTGTTTCAGATTATCAAACCAGGTGCCAAATTCTTCTCCATATTTGATGGGGAGGTAAATGTGTATGAGAGTGCTTCAGCTGGGTACCTAAAGAAGTGAAAAGACCAGAACGCACTGAGATCAAGAAGGGACAATCAGATCTGGCAAGAATTATGAACTGAACAGAAACCTACCACATTTCGGACAGGAGTGGGACATGGAACAGACCTCGCTAGAGTTGCCAGAAAAGTAACAGTAAGCCAAAAATTAAACTTGCTGCAAACCATTACGCAAAGAGTGACTCAAAATAGTAAAGAGCTGTTTGGTTCTCAAATAAATACTATGACAATGTGTCAAGACACATTATGTTATCTTAGTATGACTTAAATATTTCTGAAAGCTATGTAAAAAAATGTTTCCTTTCTTCCTGTTTGGAGGCCTTAATTTTATCAAGAAAACTCAAAGATGCTGCCATCATTTCCTTGGGGATTTAGTATACTGGACAAGTCACTGGTCTTAACAAGTGTACCAATTCACATCTAGTATTGTTTTAATAGCCCACGCCCTGACTAAAGACAAAAAAGGACCATAAAGCATTTAATTGTGCTTTAATAAAAGTCAGTAAAATATTCTTTCCTTTTTTTAATGCAAAACCACAGAATTTCCTTATATACATCTTATTATTAGTCAAAACTAACTCGGTACACTTGAAGAAAAAAAGAAAGTAACACACTTCATTGTTACAAGTTAATTGTGATACATTACCTTGAAAAATCAAGGAGACTAACTGATGGATCAACATTTTTTCCCCATATCTTACAATGTTAGCTGATTTTGTACAGTGAATATTTACACAGCCCTTCACAGAAACTTTTCTAATACAGTAAAATTGTTTTAACCAGCAATTAGTAAAACAGGGTACTGGTGCTCTCTCCTGTGACTTCACCAGGAACTGTACAGTAATTGCAGAAAGTTTTGCAAAAGGTTAGCCCCTTTTGACTTTAAAGACTAAATTCCACACTTCACTATCAAAAACATAGAAGCTTACATCAGAAAGACACTACAGACCTAAAATCTTGCACCTGTAATGTTAAAAAGTGAAAAACCATAAAATGTAAGTGAAAACACAGGGCATTTGTAGATTTAGAAAATTAAAATGCTTCTTTTGTTCAGAGGTATTATTACAACCATTATGGAATTTGTTACTATAATAGCTGATAGAAAAGTGATCAAATGGCACATCACCTGAAAAAAGTATGATGAATGTTATCATGGAAGTACTCGACATGACTTGACATTGACATGGGAGAGGAGAAAATCCATCTCATCCAAAAAAAAAGTGTGAAAATCAACATATCCTAGTAAAAGTTTAGTAATCTAAGAGTTCAAGAAAGAGTTATCTAGAACACATGAGCTAACCCAGACTAACTGGTTCCTTCTCCCTCTGTCATTATCCATCAGTAATAGGTGGTTTAATACTAGAAATGCATTATGTGGTTTCCACTCTTGGCAATAACTTCAAGAAACAGCAGGCAAATATAAAGCGTAATTCAGTTTGAAACAACAGTGTGTGTATATTAAATGAGTTGCTGCCAGCAAATAACAAAAAAATACATTCCTGTGTCCAAGTAATCCCATTTTTCTTTCATTTCTCTCCTTTTACATCCTTGGATCATCTTCTGAAAACAGATCATGCTTGTTTCACTCCTCAGTACATGGTAGGGCTGAGTTCTGTTCCACTCAGGTTTTCCTCCCAGTAGCCTGCCTTTATCTGCTCTTGCACCTTATCTGAGCAAACTGGTCACATCTCCATGATAAAGACAGACTAGTGCTACTAGACCATTCAATATCAATACTATGGCATTCTTTCCCCTCCAGCAGCTGCCTGGCTGTGGGCTACACTTTTCCAAGGGTCCTTCAAGATCAGTGTCATAGCTTTATGAACCAGTGAATTCCCAAAGATTAAATTCTCCATGTAAATTCTAGCAGCTAGAATTTGCTCACTCCCTACCAACACACACAACTATTTCTGAAACTACAGGAGAGTACAAAAAAAAAGCCCCCAAAACAGAAAAAAGAAAACTTTGAATGAAACAAAATCAAGATATTAAATAGCAGTACTTTTTATTCTTACAGGAATCTGCTAGACTTCATAACCATTAATCAGAAGAGCATATTATTCACATGCAACTTTTTAAATGGTAGAAATGTTACTGGATCTAGTCTAATCCTTAATAAATTATTTTATACAAATGTGTCAATGCACTCTTGTATACAATTTTATTAAGTTAATGCTGAAATAAAGACCTCTGAAGTCAAAAGAAATCTTTCAAGCAGCAGTCACTTATGCTTGTAAAAAAAAAAAATCATCACCTTCTTCTGAATTTTACTGCAGGTTCATACTACAAGAGAGGCAATTCTAGACACAACTAAGAAGAAATTTTGGGAGAACGTCCCTAATATCAGCAGAAGAGCTCTGAACTGGTAGGAATCATTTTTATATGCATGTTTTTAAGAGGGTATTACTGAAAAATACATAAAAAACATATAAGCTCATTTCTCATGCATGAATTTCTCTATAGGATGAAAATAACAGGAACCTGCTTAGGTCAGTATAGGGCGATTTCTGCAGCTAACTTGGTAGACTCACTAGTAGAAAATATTAAATCTTTTAAAAAACCAAGCCATTCTTACTTTCTTGGCCAAACTCTGGAAGACTTTCTCATACTTTCTACATGTAGTTGCCATTGCTCCATTTACCCAGTTCTTTTAAATTCTAAGTCATAGAAGTGGGTGGAGAGAGGAACTGATTTTGTTCTGCATACTAAGGAACTCTTTTAGTTGATAAAATTTATCAAAAGCTTTTTATATCTCAAATAAGTCTTTTCATGTAAAGTAAATGTGAAAACGTATTTGTATTTCTTCTGTACGTTTTCTAGTCAAAGCTCCCCCTTAGAAATAGTAAACAAAACTATTGAAAAAATACGTGAATCCTCCAGATTCACTTTAAAAAGTACGTTCATATCCAGAGATGTCATATTAAGTACATACAGTAGTTAACTCATCTGCTTTTGCCATCTGCACACTAGAACAACAAGCAATGGGGTTTTTTTTGACCAAAATAATGTTTCTGTAAATGCGTTCTGGAATTTCACTGTTCCATTTAAATTAATATAGAACTTACAGTAAGTGGCCCTAACAGAGAGAACATTTCTGATGTCTCTGCCTGAAACACATGCCTTCCCACAACACTTCCTGTCTTGCACCCGTTTTTGGATATTATCACTTGTCTGACAAGAATGAGGTCAGCTAGGATTGTAAAGATACTTCACAGCAGCTGTCCAGCATTTCTTTGCAAGTACATCAGCTTTTAACTCCTTAACTGCCCCACCAAAACAGACACTGTAGTCTTGCAGGTACACGAAAGAATAAAGACTTTTCAGAGTGCACAGGGCGCTGGCCACTGAGCTGTCTAGAAGTGCTTAACTGGGGGACATAAATGACTAAACTTTTCATGTGAGCAAAAAACAAGCTCATGAATGAGCCACGTGATGTGAAATTAAGAAGCATTACCACTTTTGCAGCAGCCAGGACCAAAATGAGATGGGGAGGTAAGACAACATCATTTATGCAGAAGAAAGAGAAACACTGTGTTTGAAGAACAGCAGAGAAAGACAGCCAAATTTCAAATACTAAGGTTTATCAGCACTTTCCCAAACACACTTGGCTAAGTCTCAGCAAGTAAAACTTTATTGGTCCAGTTGCTTTCAGGACCAATAAAGCTGAACTAAACCTGTATAAGCAGCAAAGAATACTCTGAATTTACATAAAACTTATAATGTGACACAATAAACCCATCCCCAAAACTCTCACAAAACTTCCCGATGTTTTAAAACTCTCCATCTTAGGTCGCACAGGCTGTCAGAAATGTCTTTAATTCATTTATGAAGATGCATTCACAGAATCACTAGCATAAACTGTGTATGAATGAATCTTCAGTAGCAAAAAATTTGATCTGTGTCAATTATGCCCGTATTTCCTTGAAATGTGCCAGAATGTGCACCCATGTTTTACTGGCTGTGGGAGGACAGATGGAGACATACCGACACTGACTGATGATATCTGGCATACAAGCTTTACCTGTATTAAAGTTAGTGTGTTCTGTTTGTTGTTTTGGGGTTGTTTTTTTTTGATAAAGTTCCACACATGGTATAAATTTACTCCCAATCAGTTCACTGAACTGCATGGCCACCATTTCCATTTGAGAAGCTTTAAGATGATACAAGCTTACCACATCACCAAACCAAAATTCTTTGTTGCTTTCTGACACCCTGTGTAAGAGCTGCTGAAGAGACAAGGAGAGCAGCTTTCTATCACACTGCAGTCTCTCCAGCTCAGGTACCACAGGAGGCTGTGAGAGAACAGCAGCTGGGAGCGCAGAGTATGTTTTTAAAAGGTTCAGGTATGAGACTGATGAGAGACAAAGAGACTGTGATCATGCAGCACAAATGTCCCGATAAGACATGATTTCCACAGCTTCTTACTTTCCTTGTGTATGATGTGCTCACAGGCGCTGTGCACATCCTCCGTTTGTACAGTGAGCTTAGCTTACATCTTGTTTCAAAAATACTGCAACAATTTTGTGATTTAAACCATGACTTAGTTACAATATTACAGTTGGTATAGTTTCAAAAGAGCAGCATTACTCCTTAGCCTGCGCACCGCTCACACTTTGCAGGTTTTTGGCAGTGAGCAACTTAGCTCATCCATTATCATATTGTAACACTTCAAAGTACATACCAGATCTAAGAAAGCATTTACAAACTCAGCTTGCAAATAAAAAAAAATAAAAAAATAAAAAGAAAAAATCTTTCACAAAACTGATTCTGTCTTGCAAAAAGTCTCTGTATGCCCTTGGCTGCTTCTGTCCCCACCTGAGGTAGGGCGTATACACATGTAATACTTTATACATGTGCATGCAGGTCTACAGGGCAATCCTCTGTGCTTCCTTCCAAATGGCAACTTTTCAAAAAGCAGTTGCCACTGTGTACCTTACTGTGTACAATAACTCAAGCAAAAGTCCGAGAAGCAAGTCAACACACAAGATATTAGCTCAGTTTTGCCTACAGTAAAAACCAAGCAACACAAACGCAAAAGTAAGCAACTTCCAACCACTCACCTGGCTCAAGAGTTAAATTATAGCTTCGTAACACTGTACCAAGGTGTGCTGCAATAAATACTATGCTACCCTAAAGGAATTGTTAATGTCAACCTGGCATCATCGTCAGTAGATCTCTTCCGGGCCCCTTTCTTTCAAACTAGCTGGGTTTCCGTGTCAAACCACAGGTTGCCTCAGTGTTCTGTTTGTAACATACTTTTTTGATGAGTTAAAACCTGATAAACAGCAATATCAACCATATGGGTCCTTTATAAAATCCCATGTTTCTGTAGTTATGGACAACTAATGGAAAAACCCTGAAAGCTGAACTTAGTGTAATAGAAGTGAGATGAAACAAGTTGTGTCTTTTTCCCCACAAGCCATAAACATCAGATGCATACAGCATGTTAAGACACTATAAAGGCCTAAGGGGGCACAGATAATTATCAAGATGGCTAGGACATGCTTCCTTTAAGCTGATCTCATTATGTAGCATCACATTAATATGACTGGAGTTTTATTTCTTTTTTGCTAAGTTTTAAAATATGTCCATCTCATATGTCCTCTGCAAAAAGGCAGATGGACTTGAGTAAGGAAAAATTGCTGTTCCCAATGCTGTTCCCAAAGCATTTTCAAATTAATTGATCATTACATAATACATAATATTATATTTTAACTCAGTATTTAAATGGATAAAACAATTTTGTGACAAAAATCAGGTAAGTTTTGTGGCAAGCAAAAGAGAAATTAAGTAGTAAGACTGTATTCAGTTATTTCTGGCATCTGACCACAATCAGTCTCTCTGATGCAAGAAGCTAGGCGAGCTGACAACACTCAAAGTGAGAACTAGGCAAAAATATATATAACTATATGGACAAAATTGTCCATTTTCATAGACTTTCCTCCTCCCTTCTGTTCTAAGCAGAAGATAGTACATTTCTGCAAATGAGATGATGAAGGAGCAAGATCTACAGGCAAGCTGGCAGAGCACACAGGTAATAGGGAATGTACACCACAGGACTCCCAGAGGTCCTACCCAGCATAAGTTGTCAGATGACGCCTTCCAGCCTGAATTTCTGAAAAGATATTAAAAATTCATTTAGGAAGAAATTATTTCAGAAACATTATGCCAGAGTTAAACCTTCCTGCCTTTTCAGCTCCAGAAACCTAAAAGAACCAACTCTTAAGAATTATACATTTACCAGTAATTCTATTTTTGTTATTTTAGCATAAGGGTGCACCCACAAAGTCAATGCCTTACAGTTTCTATTAGCTTACATTCCCCCACTTTACAGGGTAAAGTTAACCTACTAAATATCTTAAGAATCAAGAAAGTATTTCCCAAAGCCAAAAACTAGAAGCTGTACACTATTGTGTACATTTGGTTTCCAGTTGCTCTCAATTTCCTTCTTTTTCCATAGCTATAATAATTAGAATAATTATATATTTACCAGTTTATATATCTACATTATTAAAAGATAAAATAGAGGGAATAAATTAAATTTTAATAGACCAGAAACATTTTGGGTTTTGAAACAATTGTAAAAGCTACTGTGCTCCTGCAGGCTCAAACAGCATCTCAAATGAAGTTTCTCGTGTTCTATACACATTGGCACCTAACTGCTGAGATACAGGAAACGTGTTCTTTAGGGACAAATTATCTTTGATGAAATGGGGAAAAATTGTCCAATCTTACAAGCCATTTAAATGATTTATTTTAGCTTTTACTTACTGATGAATCACTGACTTGACCTTAATCTAGATTTATATGTCTATAATTAGCCTTTTCATGTGCCTATTGTAAGGCTTATGCACATGCACCTTGGTGTTAAAGGGGAAAGAGGTCAGGGAAAAG